>NC_133973.1:60796073-61396073 GCF_047716275.1 Strix uralensis
CTTCTATTGGTTCTGAAGTGCCATGGGGACCCCATGGTTGACAACGCTCAGATTTGGAAAGTCTCTTGATTTTCACCTGACCTGGACACTCTCAGCTCTTACTTTTTTGGATAGCGATATGTATATATATCTTTATATAAGTTTTACAATTAAGTATAACATGTAAATTATAAAATCCTTGTATATGGTTTTATATAAAAAATCAGTCTAAATACATATCTGTACAGAAATATAAGTCAGGAAATGAGGAACTAATTAAGGAAAGGAGAAAGGGAGAGTTAATTTTAGATTGCTTATTAGGTACATCACGGAAATACTACATTGCTTTATTACTTAGTTAAGGACAAAATTAGTAAATAAGAGTAAAGAATAAACAATATTTCTTCCATTAAGAAAGCTGCAGTTCTTTGTTTCAGAGAGCTAACCAAAACATAAAAGTATTTCTATAAACATCTCACAAAAAATAGTAGCATCGATGGGTTCAGTACTATTACAGGGTTTTTCTATGTATATTTGAGGATGTTTTGTGCCTTTTTACACAGAGCAAGATCTACCGGAAAAGGCCTAGTCAATTTGTAAAGAAAAAATATTGATTTTCCCATAAATTTAAGTGCACTGGTGTGGAAGGGATGGCCTTACACTTCTAAAACATTTTTCAAATGTAAACAGCGGTGGGCTTTGAGTAGCTTGCATTTGTGTTTGCTCAGGACCCAGCACCCTGGAGTCAGAATACTGTAGTAGTAGGAATAATATCACTGTAAAAATAGAACAAAAACTGTAATAACAGGAATAATATCTAGCTTCTATACTGTAAATATAAAAACTATGTAGAACCGTGATATCCAGACACTTTACAGAAAAGATGAGTGCTAGCCCCCCTGCTTTAAAGGAGAGGGAACCAAAGCCAAGAAGGCTGGGAAGACTTCTGGAATTCACCACCAGGACTGTGGAAGAACCTGCCTTATAAACTGGCTCGGCATATCCCAGTCCAGTGAGCTACCCTTGAAACTGCTCTGGAATAAGATAATGATGTTGGTGATTACTGTGGTTTGATCTGAGAATGTAGTGGTAACAGGTTACATATCACTACACTATCATTTTGTGTAATTTGCCAAACATAAATAGTTCAGACTTCAGGTTGGATGTGGCACATCAAAGGTATCTTGTCACATCCCCTTGTCTTTTACATCAAAGGAGCATTGGAGACAGTGCTGACATGTTATAGCCATTATATAAAATGTAGGATTTTGAAGTGAATGACATTTGAGTACCAGACTTTGGCTTATAATGGGAAAGTAAGAGCTTTGCTAATAAATCTGGGTAGAGCACTGCCATCCCGAGGACAGTCAGAGGAGTATATTGACACTGGAAACCTTTGTCATTTTAAACAAAGACTAAATGCTATTGTTGACAAGATGAAAGAGGGTTGTTGAGTAAAGAGGCCAGGGTTCTTCACTGTGACCATTCCTCTTAAATAACATGTCATTATTTTTAATGACATATTATCCATGTCAACTTATGCTGAAGTGGGAACTGCTGCTTTCAGCAAAAGGAAACAGCATCCCAGACTCCAATTAAAAACCAAAGCAAACCTAAGTTTCAGATTTGATTTTATTAAAATGTAAAAGTAGAGGTGTTTGAAGACACCTTTGACCTTCAAGCTCTTTTCTTAAATATGGGAACAGCAGATGGTGTTTCTGGTTTAAAGCTGCATGGATGAACACATTTAGAGATGAACATGGTGCAGACAAAGTCTAGAAACACTTGGGAAGGATTCAGAAGGCAGAACTGCCCAATAAATTATGAAAGCGCCCAGCGTAAGCGTTGACTGACCATAGCATGTTGGCAAAACCCAATTAAGTTTGTTATTAGTAACACAGGAAAGGAAACAAAACTCATTCTGTGAGAGAACACCTAAACTCCAGCAACCAAAACGTTGGCCTTTTTAAAGTTGGAGAGTTGTGTTGTAGGTAAGAAAGCTGACTTCCCTGGAGTGCATGTGAAGGATGTGATGCTAATGAAACCAACATGGAGAATCCTATTAGTGAGTGAAAATGCAATGACAGGAGATTTGGAAGGTAACACATGCAATTTAAGGAGGGTTCAATCAATTGATTACAAGGCTTGCGAGGAGAGAAGTGCCATTTTCAGTGAAAGCTTAAGAGATGTTCTGTTTAAACTGTCTGGATGTTATTAATACAACATGATTGCTTTTTTTAGGTATTGTAATAATTTTTGCAGCAATGTAGATAAAAGATCTGCAGGGATCATTAGTTTAATCTATTGAAATGTACAGCACTCCACTGCCCTCTTTTGCCATGTAGCTGGAAGAGCAGCAGTCACAGTTAATAGGTGCCATCACAGCAATGAGCACTTTTCTCTTCCAAGGCATGTACCTTTTGAAGTGGCTTGCAGACCAGTGACAGCACATGAGTGATCCTTTGGGAATCTTCTTTTCCTTGCTACAAAAGGAAAGATACTGCAAATATGACTGCTTCTTTTACATGCTTAAGGACCAAATATTCGTCCTTCACTCCTGCAGATTTTCCACTGAATTCTTAAGTGATAACTAGAATTTGATCCCAAGTGGATTTGTTCAGAAGGTATTGCTACACAAAACATCTAATAGGGATCCTGAGGAAATGGAATTAAAAACTACATCAGAGCTTGCCCTCCACATGCATTCTGCAGGGAACCAATTCAGCCTGGTTAATATTGCCTCTGTAAGCTATTTTGCAAAGGAGAAAATCACCTTAATTGTTTATTATCTGTCTATCTTGCTTATCAGGGAAAAACGTGTTTAGAAAATTCTATGCTAGCCCTTCAAAATCTTCCTGTTAGTTAACAGGGTACACTTGAATAATTATGTTTATAGTTATCTATTTTTCACAGTTGGCAGTACCCTCTAGCAGCTTGAAAATTATTTTGATTTTCCTACCATTTTGACACTGAAATTTATGTAGAAAAAGAATAGCCTTGGGCTTATGTTGGTGTCTTATTGTCTTGCCAAGATATTTTTTTGCTTTTGCACAAACATCACTGACAGTGAAAACACAGCTCTTGGAACAGTTCTTAACTGTTAGGGTTCCTGCAAAGAATAATAATGCATCATGAACAAATTAATCCATCTATCCTGGCTAAACCAGGACACCATCCTAAAGCAGTGTTACCTCCTGGGTAAACTTGACTGTGCATTTTTACAGCTATCACTTTTGAGTTTTGTTTTTGTATTTTATGGGGAAATAATCCTTTTATGCATTATTTGTACAAAAATGTAGGTGGAAACATACAGAAACATGTGACATAGAAAATGTTTATGATTATATGTTACATGTATCCTATTACACCATTTTGTTGGAAATTATTAGACTACCAATTACAAGATCTAGGTTTATAACATCTAGCCAAGATTTGCTTTTAATGTGAAGGGATAATAATCTGAGAATGTTTAACTTTTATTTCTGTTCTTGTCAATGACAACTCACTTGTTGTCATTGAAAATATCCACTGAAATCTTTTTAATGTATATTTCCACAAGCTAGGTAATAACAGCCATTGATACAATACCCACTGCTATATTAAAGTCTGGGAGCAGGGGAGTTGGATGGAAGAAATTGAGAAGACTGTTGGGGAGGCAAAAGAGCATTGCGTGGCTTGAAAGAGCTGTTTTGAGGAGGCTGCAAAGCTGGGGAGATTCAGAGTGGACCATAAGAGCATGCAGGAACACTAGGACATAAGGAAATTAATACTACTCTCCTTGTTCATATCTTACATTTGGCCCAGCTCCAGGGAATTTTCAGCATATATGTATACATATATATCAGTGTACCTACCTTCCTCCAGCAGACTCTAAGGAGGCTGAAGAAGGAGCTCTGAATGCAGCCCAGCTGAAGCTGTGGCACTGGATATGAACAGGCAGCAGTTGTAACACAACTGCCTGACGAATGTGTGAAAGTTATCTCAGACTTGACAGCTTTATGATACCAAACATGTTGAGGTAACAAACATCATGGAATTCACAGCAAATAACCTATTATATGTTTTCCCTTCCCTTCCCTTCCCTTCCCTTCCCTTCCCTTCCCTTCCCTTCCCTTCCCTTCCCTTCCCTTCCCTTCCCTTCCCTTCCCTTCCCTTCCCTTCCCTTCCCTTCCCTTCCCTTCCCTTCCCTTCCCTTCCCTTCCCCTACTTACCTACAGACAGCAAATCCTAACTGGCTCAGTCCTCAAGGTCTGTGAAATGCTTGAGTTCCATTGCAAAGGTTCCTTTTTTTCTTTCTTTTTCTTGTTTATTTTAGAAAAAAATCCTTCTTTCAAGCCAAAAGCCCAGAAAGCTAAATTACACTTTCAGGGCACTCAAAAATCTGTTTCCTACCTTCAAGCAATATTTTTTTTTTTCAGTCTTAATTTTATTTTATTAGCTGAAGATAAAATGCGTGAAGAACTGGAGCACCATGACCCAGCACCAGCATCAAAAAACTGTGATAGTAGGACTTAACTGCCACCCCATGAGATTAATGGAAAGCATCTACATTGGTGTTTTGGTTTGGATCAAGGGCATGCTTTTGAAATGAGAGTGCTGGTTGTTGCCATTTTCCAGACTTTGGTTCCTGTCACGGAGCTCTCCCAGTAAGCATGAGAGGGCTTCTCTTTGGGCAGCACAGGATGCAGTCCAGAAGCCCTCCTGATGTGCTCCAGCTATCATTTACTAGTGATACTGGTCACACACAGCTGCCAGAAAAATATGGCTATGTTTTGGAAGTTACAGAATTTTCCAAAAGCTTCACCTCTCAGTGCTTCAAGCTCTAACTAGCTCTGAACTGACTCCAAAATGTTGCTTAGGACTGAATCCACAGAAGTGATTTTTCCCATGTTTTGTAGGATTTTCAGCTGTATGAAGCAATCATTGATGGTCTCCAGAAACTTCACCTGTAAACTCATTATGGCATTTAGGCAGCTTGTGTACCAGCAGCTGAAGCTCTCCATCATGGGTATTTTATGAGATATCTGATGACTGTTCTTTATCTAGCAACATCCTGTACTTGATAATATTTTTAGCTCTAAAAGTGTATAGCAGTAGATGTAAAAATTTAATTTAATTAAGGTTAATATCAGGAAAATACTAAAATGCTAATATTTTGTGTTCTTATAACTTGGGAATTTGTGTCATTATAGATATAGATAATTCTGTGATTCTCTTCTTTATGAGGCTGTAGCTCTAATCTGCAAAGCAGTTGGACACTTGCCATCAACTCAGATTAGTCTGAGATTTCACTTTGAATTTTTTTATTATACTATACAATATTTTTCTATTTCAATGATCAAGTGCAATATTTCAGTGATCAAAAGTTTCACCCAGTGTAGCCAAGTATTAGAGAGAGTATCCTCTGATTGTTCCACCAAATTATTATTTTTATATTACAAATGCACAACATTTTGTGGGTGCAGCTGTGAAAAGATGCAAAGGGCAGTAGTCGTGTGTGTCCCATTGAACTTCAAAGGAAACTGGTGCCAAAAAATGTCAGGATACTTTAGGCATTCCAGCATATCAGACAGTAAAAGAACAGCAATAAAAACCCAATTATTGAGAATTTAAATGTGTTGTTTATAGGGTCTGTCAAAAACAATACAGAAAGTGGGGTAGTCTTGTGCCAACAGAACTGCATAGCAGTTGTATCAGATTATCTAATTATAAAAAAAAATAAGTAAAAAGGACCTGCATGTGATCTTCAAGCCCAAATAGTCTACATGTCAGAATAATGGTCTGATCCTCAACAGTAAATTTTGAAAAGTTGTAACCAGTTGGGAAATAGTTGAAGACAAACATCTGTATAGCTAGCTAAAGAGATGATAAATCTGTGAATAGGCAAGAGAGGTGTAGGGGAGAAAGGATGCAATTCTTTAAAAAACTGAAGCAAGGAATCCCACCATTACTGTTCAGTAAGTTGCATGTTTAGCTATGCTTAATTACTGGTATGAATGGTAGAAAAGAATGTCTGTGAGTATCTGAAGTATGAGAGAATGGTGACCAGCACACATACGAATTTCCAAAGATAAAATTGTATCGGGTAATGTCACATTTTTCCGAGGAAATAAAAAAAAAAAAAAAAAAAAGAATTAGTAGAGATTGTAGTATGTCTAGAGTGTAATAAAACATTTGATATTGTGTCTCACAAAGCACTGTTGAAAAAGAGAAGATTGGTTTCGGTACAGTGAACTCTTGTACCAACATTGACAAACAGCTTACTGGAGGACTGTGTGAAAGGTGTCAGGTATTAGAAATTAGACAGGAACATTTTCAGTGAGATACCTGAAAAGAAATTACAGGACATACTTTATATAACATCTCACAAGTGTCTGCTTTGACTACAGATTCCTTTGGTCAGGAACATCCTTGGTTTAGTGTTTCCCTTGTCTGTTGTAGACTTCCCTTGGGCACAGGATGGTAATAATAATTGATTAAAAAATCAAGGATGTATTTTGCAAATTTCACTTTCCCCGTTTGCAAGACAAATTTTGCTGCACAAGGTTTAGTTTAGGTTCATCTCTAATAATATTCTGGGGACTCTTCCACTGGATCTATTATGTGGGATTCATAAAGCTGATTTTTAGGATGGCCACTCTTCCTTGGATCTTATATTTTGAGTGGCAACAGGAGATGTCTCCATTCAGCATCTAACTTAGTTACTTTGAGTAACCATCTAGAAAGGTCTGTTACTCTCCATCAACTAAACAGGAAGCTTGGAGATCTTAGTCTTTAGGGTAATCAAAGGCACATAAACAAGTCCTAGTCCTGATAAAGTCAGTTCAAACCTCAAATTATATCTGGGTGATGTTTGGGCAGATGTGTCACAGTACGGCACCACTTAGGTGACTAACAGGCTGAGATGTAAAAGATGGTGTGAATTTAACAACAGAGGAGGGAGTTTGCCATTGTTATTTGGAGAAATATGTAAGTTCACCAGCTACCTCCATTAGCAACACTGATAGGAAGATTTAAGTTACCTTAAAATGTAAAGTTTATCAACTCCTGAAATTCAAGCAGAGTGAAAATAAATGTTTCCAGGAAATCGATATTGCAAGCTGGTATAACAGATTGGACTCTGCAAAAGTGAAAGCTCTCCTCTGAAAGCACTCAGCACAGCAGTCAGAAGGCCAGACTGTTCTCACCGTCTAGTTCAGTTTCCATCCTTTGGCACCAAGTTAAAATCCAGGGATGAAAGATGCAATGCCAGAGCTGTGACTCTATTGCATGGCAGTGGTGCATTGCCAGCGGTTCCTGGGTGACTGAAAGAACTCCAAAGGCCAGCAGAACCAAGTGGCTGGTACCTTCCACCAAGAATGTGTCAACAGCAGCATCTCCCTATGGATCATAAGTGAGAAGAGCACAAAACTGACTTGGGACAGAAAACAATAATGACCTAGCATTGCTGTGTGACTTGGCAAACCAAAAAGATCCCCAAAGAGCTCTTTAGTTCAAAGGGCTTTAATATCAACCCCACAAAAGTCACAACTGTAAACACTACTTGCTGATAAGATAATTGGCAAAGAAAAAAACAAAAGACCGACGACTCCATGACCTGGGCATCCTACCTCAGTGTCTGGAGTCTGCAAAAGGCTGCTTCCTGAAGACACTGGCAGTACTGTGACAATGTCTGCACACCTGAGGATCCGGCTGTCATTAGGGTTTCTAGGCCAAGTATATTCCATCAGATTTGTGTGTGAAATAATATAAAAACAGTAGAAGACTCAACAACATGAATTTAAATATTAAATGTGTAGTCAACTAATTGACAAGAAAGTAGAAATATGCTGAACAAGTCATCTTCCTCAAAAGGTGCAAAGGACAGTGAGGGAGACAAGGTTTTTCAGACTGTTTCCTCTTCAAAGGACTACATTTAACAACTGAAAAACCGCAGCGAGTGTCCATGAAGGGCAGGTGGAACAAGCGTTGAGTTGCACAGTACGTAGTCTGAGCAGAGCAAGTAGAAGGTTGTCAGGAATTGGCTATGAGTCTGTGACAGATTCTTCCTCTGTGCCTCTTTATTTCTGAAATAAACATACAGAGGAAGGATAATTATGCTTTAACATGGGATAGACTAATCAAGTCAACAGCTGAGTTGTTTCTGCTCTTCATGTGGCTCTTTAACGTAGAGGGTAGCTGAACCTTCTGACCATTTTTTCCATTGAAATACAGATTTGCTTGTTATTGGTTTTATGTGACTGGTAGGACTTGTGATTTCTGATTCTAGCAACTTATTCAGTAATGCTAGAAGTACTAGTTCTATTTAATTTAATAATCTTTAAGAAAAATAATTTTCAAATTGAAATTTTTCTGAAAAGGGAAAAAAAAATTTAAAAGTTATTTTATTAAATAAATTAGAGAGAAACTTCTGTAAAAGCTTGTAATATGAACACAGTGGAGGATAAACCAGAATAAAATAAATGTAATCTCTGGCAAAAGACTTAAGTAAGTGCTAAGAGATGTATATTTTCAAAGAATCTTATAAATACCAATCAATTTTTATAATCATGTAGTTTTATGTATTTTTTCATCTTATAAATTATATTTTTTTTTACAGCATTAATTAAAAAACCATCTAATTTCCTTGCTCTCCCTTCTCCCTAGAGGAACACCAATGAATGCCAAGTTTTCTTCTGAGATGCATAAAGGTCCCATTGACTTTAGTGAGAGCTTAATATCTACCCTTTGATGAGAGAGTTTGGTCTTAAGATGTGTCCAATTAAAGAAGTGTCCAAAGAAAGATTCACTTCATAAAGGAGCTTTCACAAGTTACCAGTGAGCTGCAGTGATTTTTTTCTCTTGGTCAGTACTGTTATTTCTGAAGCCCCATGGTTTTGCTGAATGTATAACATTAATTAGGAAGCAACATGCTAATCAGGATACTCTTGTTTTATGTTAGGTTTTCCTTTTTTATTATAGTGCTAGCTGACGTTTTACCTGACATTTTAGTACCCAGCTAGAAATTTTTCACTTTGGATCTTCTGTTATGCTGAATGCATGTGAGACCTTCATGGTTTTCATCAACAAAATGAGGTGGCATGTTGCTGCCCCTGTGACAAGGGAGACCCTGGGGCTCCCTGGAGCGTTACTGAAGTCACTGGACCTCTGTGAAAACTCCAGTTCCCTCTTTTCAATTTTCTTTGGATCGTCTGCAAGTTTCTGAAAGCTGTGATAATCCAGTTGTAGCTTCAGAGGAGTGTGAGAAACTTTGGCATGTATGGATCCCATCAAAGAACTAGATCTAATAAAAAGAAGAAATCCAAACAAATAAAAATGTGATGTAAAAATATAGTTAAAATGGCTTAAATGACTAGCCCCTGTGTGGGTGAAAACACATGGAAAATTTAAAAGGGAAATTTCTGTAAGTACTGTGACAGTGAAGACAGCTGTCATGATTGTGTTTGATTAGATTCTGTTGTTTTTAAAATCCCCAATTTTGAGTTTCTAATTACATTTGATTACATTAACCTCACCATACTTTCAGGAAAAGCATGTGTCTCATGATCAGGATTGTAGAAAAAAAGTGGCATCTTACTGTACTGAAAGGTTCACAGACTAGGTAACAGATATTTAAAAAAATCCCCCAAATACTGATTTTTTTAAGAATGCTATTGTTTTCTAGGCTAAACATGCTATTTTGGGCCAGGTGCCTGTTAAAATGTGCTAAAATAAATTGGTCAAGACCAAGCCTGACACTCAGATGATGGTTTTGGGTGGACCCTCCCGGCCATCCAGGGTGGTGGTGGGAGGCAGGATGCAGGGAGAGCCTCCAGAGGGAGATGCTGCCCTGGGAACTCACCGCCTTGGTGGAGGGAAGCACCGGCTCCCTGGAGGCCCCTCAGCCCCGGCTCTCACTCGTTGCTAGCCTTAGGAAAATGGCTTTACCGGGCTCCTGGGGTTTGGGTGCAAGCCAAGTGCCGCTTTAACTCACGGACCCCGGTGCTTGGCTCAGCAGTCCTGGTTTACCAGCATACATAGCTGGTGTGTTTTTATCCCCCACGCTTGCATCCTTGCTCCTCTGAGTGCAGTTTGCAAGGAAGTTGACTATTTAATGAGGTACTCATCATTAAAAAGGTTTCTGTGCTGTATTCAGGTGCCTACTTTTATGAAAACCTGGATGAGTCTCGATGAGACTATAAGGGCAGTGCCTGGGCTGCCCGCAGGAAGGGGACCTCTGCACCACCTGAGCAGAACAAGAGCAGGAGATGCCCCAGCACCAGTGGTGGCCCACTGAGGAGCATCTTATATTGTTTGGGATTGTATGGTTGGGAACTTTTGCAATAAGTCATATATCTGTTACTCTTCAGCACTTTCTCAGGCACAGGCTGTGTGCTGAAGTTCAGCTGGAAATCAGGAATATCACTATCCTACTGGGCAGTTTGGCAACACACTGAAAATCCCACCGTCGGTGATCAACTTTTCAGTGTGAGCGTGTCCCTGCTAACTACATTGTCACAGATAAGCTTGTTAAGCGATGGAGACTGACATTTGCTCCTCGCTAGAGCTGCCTTTATTTGAGAAAGTTATGAGATATTAGAATGGTTCATCTGCTACTTCAGCCTAGCCATTCAGTTTTCCTTCAAGTTAAATCAAACAGTTGCTGTTGGCATGAAAAACAGGGAAGGCAGGCAGAGTAAGGGAAAGGACACTTTATAATTAAAATTAGGCTTGATCTTATACCTTACATCATTATACTACTGAAGAAAATGGCAGGTTTTACTTCCAAATATTTAGACACTCCAAGCAATATTCAGCCATAGCAACGCAGCTTTAGACAAAGCAAGAGCAAGTATTACAGTAGGAAGATTAGCTAAGTATTTTTAAATGCTCTTAATCTTAAATGGCAACCTAATCTTTGAAAAAAATTCAGTGTGTACTTCAAAAAAATTAACATCGGCATAGTCATGAAGTGGCAGCTGACCTGCAAGTGTGGTGTTGCCTAGCAATCCCTCACCATCAGGCAAGTTGGGAAAGTGGGTTAGAGTGGTTTATGCCAGGGAAGAAATAAATGCTGATTTTCTTTAGGAGATTCTGGTTTCTGTAGTTATTAGGAAGGGTATTAGCTCATAACCCCCTCTTCTTCCTTTTTTCTTTTTTGACAAGTTGAAAAGCATTTTGAAACAGATCATCAGTTCAAAGAAAAGTCTGCGAGAATGCAAGTGCGTTTGTTTTCAGAACACTAATTTAACAAACAGATAGGTTTGGAGGGAAAGAGTAATAAATAACACAAAGGGAATGTTATTTTAATGCTTCTGTGAAAGTTTTTGTAGCCACTTTGACTTCTGGATAAGTTGCCAGAGTCCTGACCCTGCCACAGAGTCCCTGCAGGTGGGACACGGAACCTGCCTGGAGCCCAGCTGCTGTCAGAGGCTGTGCCAGCCCGCCTGAGCTCACTGCAGGACCTAGGCCTGGATTAGCCCACTGGCTGGGTTGAGATGGATGAGGCAGAAAATGCTCACACGCTCCCTGACTCAGGTCATTGGGGAGCTCTTGTACCAACACACTGCAATGGAAGGGGAGTATTTTGAATCTGGAAACTTGGTGGCAGAAGTTGAGAGTTTGATGGAGATAAGAAGCTTCTTTTTCCCTCCTCTCATTTTGATGTACAATCCACTTTTCATGCCTCCATAGCAGCAGATAAGGAAGGGGAAGGCATTTTGCTTCACCCTTGTTGCCTACTCCAGACAGATTTCTTACTGCATGTGAGCCGTAAAGTGAAAGCTTTGTCTATCAGACTTTCTGGTTATACCATAGAAGGCGTGGTATGCAATGATGCCTTCTGGTGTACTGTGTGGCTGACAGGACATCTTTCCACTGTACATGATAGAGGGGCTCTCTCTTGTTTTTCTTGGAGATTTTTCCTGTCTCTTACAAATCACAAGAAGGGTAGCCATGGTTCCACCTCCTCCCTGTCCCTTAAAAACACTGGTAGCCAGGTAGCTATTGCGCTGCAAGAATGTAGGGGCTAAAGGTGTGCCAAGCCTCTTTGTGTAAAACACATACATTCCCTGTACTCCCTTCCACTTAGGTCTGAACAAAGCCTAAACCCAGACTGAACTCTCACTTTCAAAGGCTTCTGTATGGAATTAATGTTGCAGTCTAATAAGCTGAGCTTGTAGCACCCCAGAAACACATCCACCCAACTGAGAGGTGCAGCATGTTTGCTATGTGTGATACATGAACTGCTCTATATAAAGATCTTGGGAACTGAAGCATAGTATAGGTGAGAGTAGGTGGAATATTCAGAACTGTAATATGTATATTGTGTGATGGATTTCCATGGAAAGTATTACCACATGTAGTAGCTGCCCTTAGAAAATAAACACAATAGCTTTTCATTTGCTGGTTATTTTAGTACATGGTCAGAGAGTGAAAAAAATTTAATACTTCTGTCGCTTAATCTGGAACTCTGACATTTCTATAGCCAATGACAAATTATTTTCCAGGCACATTTCTGAGTTTATTTAAACTGAGAGGTAGCTGTTATCTTTCTGAAATGTCAGAATGCTTGTCTGAGGAATACAGATACTCCTCTCCTTTAAGTGGCGTTAAGTATGTGAGAGCAGGATGCACAGGGTCAAATACAGACCCCTTTGTGCAATAAACAACTTCCAAGTCATAAATCATCTCTTTCTATAAGTATTCAAAAAGTTTTCAGCACGTTTTTGTCTTGACCTTTTAACACAGGCAATAGTACTTCTGCTTGCTAGGCAACTGATTTTTGCTCATCACTTAAGAGTTTGAAATGAAAAAGCAGTGATTTTTTACCACTGCTTCGGAGGACTGCTGAAAGAAAAGCTATTAAATCAGAATGCATAGCTTCAGGAAATTACCAACTGCTATTATGAAAATAACTGAAAATATTTCAGAATCCCCCACCATTACAAATGGGACTGGTTGCCAGTGTACCATTTTAGTGATGATTTCAAGAGGAGACAAAGCCTGACAACACGTATCGTGACAGGGAAATCAAAGCTGCATCCAGAGAGAGCAATTTCAGGCAGGAAGCAGTGGGAGAGTTTCACAGTTCTTTTCAGAGAAGAAACGTAAGCAACATACAAATGTGAAAAATAAATTAAAATGTGATGTAAAAACTTCTCTCATAAGAGAGGTAGTGAAGAAAATCCCCCCCAAAATGTACCCAAAACTTGCTGTGGATGTGTGTTTTCCCACTGTCATCACTGCAGCTTCCTGTGACTTTGTCAATAAAAACCAGAACCAAACATTGTTAATGATTTACTAACACTGAGTGAAGTGACTATGCATGTTTTATAAATATTTACCTTTTGTCTTTATTAAGACAGATTTTGCTAAGCTGCCAAATTAGTGATTTCAGTAGGGAGGCTTCTGTTTCACCCCCAAGTAACAGGGGAAAAATGAACTTCCTTACATATAAGTAATAATAAAACATTTTAATCCAAAGTTCATACAAAGGCTAATCATATTCCCATCTTCATATGGCCGTTGGTTTTGCAGGGTACTGTGCAAGCTTCATTTTCTCAGATGAACTGTGCAAAACTGCATCAGTGCATCTGCCTAGCAAACGCTCCCTGAAGAACCGTGAAGATCCTGGCAGTGTTTGCACAGGCATCCCATTAGCTTGCATGCATCATCTGTGCCCTCAGTGCCCAATTCACGGCCATAACCTGCTTCCTCCTGCTCTCAGCTCAAGCACTGGGCAGGTTGATTGAGGCTGCAGAAGTATGCGTCAGGCTCTGGGGGTCTGCACTGCAGTCTTCCTTCATTAAGACGGTAGCCATCATGCATGGTCATTAGCTACTTGCCCTTCCCCAGCCTGGAAGAGGCACCTATGGAGCAAGACATCCGTCTGAACCAAAGTGAGAAGATGGACAACAAAGTGCAGAGTGTTCCTGGATTTGCCAAAAACATTTTACTTACCAAACGGTGCAGCCTTGGAGGGCTGAGAGACCTTTAGCAGAGAGGAACTGTGGAACAGGAAATCTGGGCTCGTTTCACTGTGCGTGTCAGTCTGCGGCCAAAACCAGAGTAGCTGTGCTAACATGTGAAAAGTCATCTGATAAAAGGCTGCTGCCAAAGAGGCACAACTCAGAGGAGGAATAGCCTCAATACGTTCTTTTTCTTGGTTTTGGTTCCAGAAGATGCCTCTGTCTCATGACTGTAATAATACTCAATCATCATGCTATAATTAAGGGCTTTTCATGTAATCATCTGTAGAACTGATTACTTTGGGCTATACCCTGCTCATGCTGAGCTTCCTGGCAAAATTCCCACTGACATCAGTAAGAGAAGGATTGGACCTTTCCTTAGCAGTTTACCGCTATTGTTTGACAATACCATGCTTTTCAGACAGTTTGCAGTGGAGATTAAATATTTAGACTCTTAATTCTTGGAATATTAAAATGGTACTGCAGAGATAACATGCTCTTTCTCAGAAGCCTGAGTTTGTTCTGGTCATTATTGCTTCTAGGGAGTACAACACCAAACCAAGGCATGAATAGGTATGAAAAATATTTTATTCAAGAAGCTGAAAATTATAGACTCTCAAGGCATGAAAAATAGGAAGGAAGATGAAAGATTTTATATTTCAGATGATATAGCAACATTTGCTTGCTTTTTCTTACAGTAAAAAATAACCAATTATGCAATCAAACCCACTAAAACTTCAAAAGATAATACACCCACAGATTTATTAATTATTTTTTAAAAATGTACTTCAACCTTTTTAGCCAAGTTTTGCCATTAACTCTGATGGGACTGGGATGCCCAGGAGATTAGTGGAATCTGAAAAAGCATTGGACATTTATAGGGATAGCCAGAACACACGTGATATGAACTCTATAAGCTCTTGTTTGTAAAGGTTAAGAGACAGCTTTTCGAAGTATTAAATGTATGTAATTCATTTTGACTTGAGCTGGAGTTCAGGGCGTGCAGCAGCGTTAGAGAACAGACCTTGATTTCCTGTCACAAGGGCCAAGTGTCTCTATATTTGGATATTCTTGCTTTTCATAATTTGCACTGCAGTAGCAATTAAGGAATACCATTATAGACAATGATCCCATTGTACTAGAAATAACAGTTGTTCATTACTCCAGAGGCCTTCGACTCTAAAGACAAGGCAATTATTTGAGACAGTTTATTGAAAAGAAAAGTGACGAGCAAATTCCTGCAGTGCCCATCTTTCGGCACCAAGCACAGATGCCTGGATGGGGAGGCTGCTCTGCTGAAATCTTCTGCTTGGCTAACATGCAGGCAGGCCACTTGAGGCAGTGGCAGAGGTGCCTGAGTGTTGCTCAAGGAGACACTGCAGCTTTCCCTCTGGGCAACGTGTAGGTCAGGGCAGGGGAGCCCAGCCTGCTCATGTGGGGGACAGGGCAAGCTCTGGGCTGTGGAACTGTGGCTCTCGCTGTTGGGTAAGAGACTTGTGATTGCCAAATATTATTTCTCCCTCCTTCCGGCAAAGCTGTTGATGCAGTTCCCTGTCAGAAGGAGAACAGCAGGATATTCTGTGCTGCAGCATGAGTTTTCAGTGAACTAGGCATTCGTGAGTGTGTTCAGGAGAACTGGTTGCCTCCTCGTCCAGCTGAGGCATCTCCCATGAGGGTGTCACAGAAGACATCCTGCCCGAGTACCTGGTTTCCAGCCATGGAGAAGCAGACAAAGGGGTTACAGAGATGGGTCAGGCAGTGTAGGAGTACTTCTCTACCTCCCAGCGTAAGCATCGCCTTTATGGGTAGATAACGCAGGTGCACCTACGTTACCCTACGCTGTGCCATTGGGCTTCTATGTTTCCATATCATCTTAACCACATTTCTTAAGAATTATGCTACACAAATACTTCCAATAAGGTCCAATCTTAACTAATAGTGTCAGGAATATTCCAAATATGGTGAATGGTTTATGGATTTTTATGGCTACGTCTGCACTAGCTCAGCAGAAGCAGACTGGAAGAAAAAGGAGCTGGTACTCCGGGGTTTTACTTTGGACCAGGTCCAGTTCGATGGCATGGTCTGAATACCTGCACACCCTAGGAGTGTCTTGTGGAGGGCCTCTTTTGCATAGCCCAGACAGCTCTGGGGTGCAAGCCAGGCAGGCTGCTGGGACGGGCAGGAGCACTGCCTCAAGAATAGCACTCCTTGGTCTGAACTAAAGGACTCATGAACATGCACCACCTGCTACCTGCACTCCCACATGCATGAATTGCATTGTCAGAAGTACACTGAAAATCTGGTTTTACGCATGGTACTTCAGCTGGCCGATCTCTTCTGTGAGCTGCTGTGCTGAGCCATTTTTCAAGGGGCACGACAGTCTGAAGCACAGTGTAAGACCCAGGGCTATGCTGCTGCTAATCCTAGCTTTCCCCTTAAATGCACACCTCTCTTTGTCCATCATTTTATCTGCTTACATCGCTTGGATTTTATGAGGATTCAAGTTTTCACATTAGTCTAGAGATGTGAAGGTAGGCACTGTAAAAACTATATCCAAATATATATAGGCACTGTAAAAAAAATATCCAAATACAGTAATCAAGATGCTTTGTCATCACACTAATGTAAAGGAAGAAAGGAAGGAAGGGAGAAGGAAAGACAAACTGCATGATCAGGATATTGTCAAGGAGAAGTGCTGAAAGGTGTCAAAACTTAGCTAGTAAAACAATAGTGGATGAAAAAGTTTACTGTCAGCAAGTATTTTTTTTTTCAAAATGCTAACATTTCCGCAGCGTTGAAACTCTCACCCCAGCATCCTTGTTCAACATCAAAATATTCTGCTTTGTGAACTGGAAATGTTTAATTTTCCTATTCCTTTAATCTTGACTTTGTAATCATATTGGAATACCAAATTAAATATTACAATATGTTCCTACTAGATGCTGCAGATATTGATATATGTAGGACAGTGTCTATATTTAATACCTAAGAATCATAATTTTTCAGAATTTTTCTCTGAGAGGAATTTGAAGTTTTTTAATCTGATTCAGCATGAAAACAAATGTTGAAATGTTAGCGTTTCCCCAAGCATGAAAATTCTTACCAGCTGTAATTATAATTATCCTAAATAATTTTGTTTCTGAAGCCAAATAGAGCAATGGCAGTTAGAATATGCAAGTCTACATATTGTAGTCTATTGGTATTCAGAGTTTATGCTTTTCATTTCAGCAATTTTCCTTAATTTTTATTTTCTTCTTGTGTATGCAACTTATGCAACAAACATTTATTCTAAAATAGCTTTCAGTCATTTAAATCTTTGCTCCATTGTTTCTGACATCAGACATCTCAGCACTGGGATCTTAGCAAAACATAAAATGTCTCTTAATTTTATAAGCTAACATTTGTTTGACTTGTAAACTTCTTGGTTAGGTTAAGAGAGCAGAGAAAAATAGACTATTGATATTCAAAGTAAAATATGTATGGAAAGCTTAAGATTTTTCCAGTAAACTGTTCAAGTATGAGCTCAAATCTTTTTTTGTATACTTCTTTTTCTTCAGCATTGCCTCTCTTTGTATGACTATGTCTAGAGATATTCACATCCCCAGGTGAGAGCTGAGAGGATTTGAGGGGAAGAACACACCATCTGGAACATCTTTTTCAGTTTATACATGTACAACGTGATTTAGCTGTACCCGCCGGCTCTGCAGCTTGGCTCGGGCTACGCAAGTCGACCGGCATTTTTCTAGCTGCTGTCCCATGGGATTTACAGTTCTGCAGGCCAAATCTGCCTTCCAGTTACACCTCTGCAATCCCACTGACAGTTAATGGCGTTGCACGAGGGTAATTGAGGATCTCATTTGGCCTGCAGTTATGTGGAATCACATGATGCTTTTATTTCATTTTTTTTTTCCTAGGGTCACTTTCTGGAGCAAAACCACAGTTTAATGACAGGGTCGCTGTGGTCAGTAACTACATCTGAGACTCAAGGGCAGTGTTGCAGAGATTAGTGATAAAGCAGAACAATCCCTGTTTGGAGGAGAGATCCTCTATGGCATTTACTTTTTAGTTATTGCTGCTTTTTTTCATTTTTGGGAAACATGCCCCAAAAGCAGGCTGCCCACTCTGAGGACTGAAAAGGGCCCCAGGGATTTAGAAGATGGAGGATCAGCTCCCAGGTTGCTCAGAGAGACTGCTGAAGAGAAACAAGGCTTTTTCATTACGATCAATGGAGAGAAACATTTTTGTATCGGGAGGTGATTTCGGCTGCTGTTTTGTTTTCTGTTTGTTATCTACTGTTATGGACCTGAAAGGGTACTGGGTATTTCCAGCCAACCCTCCCTTCCCAGCCACCCTTCTTCAGTGTTCTCGAATGTTCTTCCCAGCTCTGCCTTTTCTTTTCATTTTGCAGTGTCCCCTGTCCAAAGAGAACCAAAGCCTACCAAGATGTGTTTCATGGACTTGCTGGCCTTCTTGCCCTTCATGCATTACCAGAGAAGATTCTCAGCCTGAGCATTTTATGTACTTTTTGTAAAGATACTAACAGCTGCAAATCAGCTTTTGACAGGTTTTCAGCCTGTCTATAGCACCAGGACTTTAGTGGAAATAGTTGGCAGTATGGGCCATGAGACCTTGCAGCCCCTTTTCTCCTTCCTTGAGCTGGACTGTACCCACTGCTGGGGTTTTGCCACTCTGTGACACAGAAAATGACAGGTGAAGTTGAAACCTCATTGTAAACCTTTAACTTCTCGTGTCACTTGACTACACCCTGCAATGAAAGTGATTTATAATACTGGCTTTGCTCTTCTTGCTCTGCTACAAGACGATGCAATGCCTGACAGGGGGTATCCATCTTCATTGCTACTATTTTGATTGGAATTGGTGGGTGCTAAAGATGCAGGAGACAGTAACGGTGAATTTGGAATATTAGGAGGTGAAGAAATATGCTTGAGGAACTGGCAGATTAACAGATGGAAAAAAAAATCAGAAAAAAAATTTCTCTGTTACGAAACCAATGTTTGTTTGCTGACTCTACTAATTAGAGTTTTTTCATGTAATTGTCACTGATAGATATATTTCTTTCTAGATGCATACTAGGGCTTATTTCTTAGATTTGAATATTTTCAATGAGTTTATTCTATAAGCAAATAAAAAAGGACACTGGCAAATAGGCAGAGCCTAACGTTCTGCAAATCCACTATGGATCACAAAATTACAATGGGAGGATTTCTTCTGCTTTCCAGGCTGACAGTGATACTGCCAGCACTGGCTGGCAATTGGGAGTGCTTGGTATTCTGGTAGTGACTCTCCTCCCTCCCCAGCCAGCTCCTTGGAAGAGTCCCTGCACGGAGATGTGAGAGCAGGACTTCAGGTTTCTCTGCAGAGATGTCAGAGGCAGCAGCCTTACGCTTGAAGTGCAGGTATAAGGCAAAGAAGAAAGATAAACAAAAGCTTTGCAGAGAGTGGATAGAAGCAATGAAACAATATAATAAATAACTGACTAGGTAGACAAGGTGCCATGCTTCTTTCTCATTTCCAAGCTCTGCCTAGGAAGGCTGGTAAATAAAACCAGTTAATCAGTGGAGCGATTCCTAGACAAGAAAATGAGTTGATGCGCCGCAGAGAGTGGAGCTGATGGAAGGAGGTTGTCTGCGCCATCACTACCTGCTCACTTGTTTTCCCCTGAAACAAAAATTTCCTGTCATCGTTAATGATAATTTCTGCAGGTGCTGGACAGAGGTGATTAAATCACTCCACACTTCAGATGCATGTGGGTTTTAGTCACTAATAACCTGGATTAGTTTTTGATTAGTGGCTACAAGTTATCAAGAAATGTATCTTCAGGGTAGTGAAACCTATTCTTCTCTCTCTTTTGTAAATGTGGAATAAACTTGAAGTCAGTAGTGTGCCACTGATGCGTAACAAGCTTAATTGAAGGTAAAATGATTTCTATTTGCAGGCACAATGCTAATACTGAAAGAAGAGTAAAGTTCCCCTTTGTGCAGGAGGCCTGAATGCAGCAAAAAATCACACCCTGAGCACTCAGAATTATGTACTTCTTGGCCCTCTTTAAAGGGGTGAATGAATTTCATTCAAAGGTCACAAACCAACCACATATAAAAACATCCAGTTGGTTGGCTCTTCTACTGGAATCATTGTAGTACATATACATGGGAACTGGTTGGTCTGGGAGCAACAAAAAAACTCCAAGCTGAAGTATACGTATTAAGTAGGACCATCATCAGAAAAATGGCTTGAGGTTATTAAGGGAAAATCATTGAAACTATCAGCCTAGTGCATATGAAAAAAGCAAACAAGATAATAGATTGCAATAAATTCTCTATGTAAGCAAGAAAATAACGGAGATCACGTCTGCTTCTTGGTATATGGAAAAATGTATTTTTCTGGGAAAAAAACTGAAAGCATCTGTACACTCAGGAGGTGTGTTCATTTTCACATATGATGTGGTTTGCAGCTTGTGTATCAATGCTTCATCATCAAGTGTTTGCTTTTAGAAAATTATGTTGATTGATTTTTTATCTTTTTAGAAAAACCATTGCAATACATATTATGAGCATAGAGAATGACACAGCAAAAACAAGAGAGAAGTAATCAGCATAGTTTCCCCCCCAGCAGGAATAAATCATTATAACTATAAATCAAACAAGTTATTACAGGGCTCAAACAGCCCTGAAAATTCCAAGTATCAGCAGCAGATAATTAAAGAGGAAAAGTTGAGATCAAGCCTTATATTTAAAATGTTTCAAGAACTCATACCTTAATTTTCTTTCTTTTTTTTTTTTTTTCCCTCTCCCACTCCCTCTCTCAAGTGGCAAACAATAGTAATTGGAAAAAGAAAGCCCAGAAAAAAATATTACTTACAAATTGTCCTTAGCAGCATAGTGGCCTAATTGGTGAAGGGGTGACGCGGTCCTGGAGTGTGGCTGGAGAATGGCACAGATGGAGAACTGTTGTGTGCTGATGAGAGAGCAGATGCTATCGACGGCATTTTGTGGCATTAGATAAGGTTCTGGCTCGCCTCCATCGGCAGTACCGATCTCGTTACACCCAGCATGTGAAGAGATTTCACCTCTAAAGCCAGGGCTGTGTGGCTGTAATGAGGTGTGCCAGTGCTGGAGACAGCCAAGAGAGCCTGGGAGTAGAATTTTAGGAAAATATCTAGCGCAGTTGTCATCTATATTTTCATATGATCTCGCAGTTAAAAATAGGAAAGAAAATGGCACAGTATGACTAGCCAATTCTGTGCAGGCCTTTACAAGAACATCTCTTGTCCGTGGTTCATTTAATACTCATACTTTAATCTCTGCCTAGTTTATACTTGCAGTTTCGCACTGTAAATATATTAAATACTCTTTATACGACACATCTTTTTCTGTATATCAGTCTCAGTTACATTAATAGACACTCTGTAGTAGACTTTGAACAGGAGGTGTCTAAATAAAAAGTGAACAGATTGTGTTGTATCGTGAACTCCCTGTGAGAAGACATAAAAGATCTTTTACAGTAAACAGGAAATGAGTAAGACAAAAAAGCAGTATATAAAATAATAAGTGGTTTAAAGATAGACTGGGAATTTTGCTTTCCCGCCTCATACTACAGAAATAAAGGGCTATGCAATGAAATTAGAAAGTGGTAAATTATAAAATGTTAAAATATTTTGTGACATATACATGAAACTCAGCACAACTAGAAGAGAATTAATAAAATTTAAAAACAATTTGGAGATTCGTCGACATATCAAATGTATCTAAAGAGACAATTAATGCCAGCAAGACAAAAAAATGGATATGAAATCTTCAGAATTTTAGTCTAACAGCCATTACTAAATATCAGTAAAATAGGGGGAGATGAGAAGGAAAGTGGAGATTACATGTAGGAGGTTGTTTGCTGAGATTTTAAACTCCCCTCTGAGATATCTGGTCCTGGTTGTTTTAACAGTAACATACAAATCTTTGCTGATCTTCTGTCTCATCTAATGTGGCTGTTCAGTACTCAATCCCATCCCTGAACTACAGATCACACATTCATCCATATGCATTTCCGAAGCTGAGTAAAATTTTCTTTCATAACATCATGATTTAAATTAACCTTTTGATTACAGCAGGAACAGTTAATAATTAAATAGAGGGAAAACTAAACCTGCAGGTAAAAAAAAAAAAAAGCCACTTCTTTGGGCCTGACTATGGGCAAATTTATGCCCTTTTCTGTAAATAAACTGTATTTTGATTAAGCAGCCAAGTTCTCTTTTGGTTCGTACTCTCCCTATTTAATCAACAACAGCAAGAGAGATAGAATCAGATCCTTGATTGCTATTGATGGCTTATTGTAAACAGTTGGTTGCAAGACAATGCAAAACAAGGGCATGATTGATACTGTGACAAACAAAAAACAAGGGAAGACAGATACAAAATGTATTTTTTACCTTGATCCCTCCTTGGAAAAAAATATTTAAACACAGTGAATTGGCTGTTAATAATCTCATTATTAGGCAGCAAAACCCCAATAAAAGACAGGCTGGCCACGAGCGAGATGGGTGCAAGACCCAACATGCAAGTTGCAGGAAACCCCCTTGTTTTGCAGTTAGAAACCCAGCCAGCGAAATCGCAAGCATAAAGCCACTCATCCTGTATGTAACGTAGGGTTTTGGTTGCTTGCTTTTCTTCAGTCTGGAGCAGTAGTAGAGGCTTCTGGGTTTACACTTCTGATAGATAAAAACATGTTTGCTAACGCTTGCAACTTTAATGTGTGGTTACCAGGAGAATTTGCTCTCCATCTATAATTTTTGTGTAACAAGTGTATGACACAGCCAATGTAACTCTTTTATTCAAAGTAGTAACAATGCTGTAATGTATGGAAAAAGATTGCTACTCTTTTGAGGAAAGAAGTAACAGCATAAACCAACCCCTTTAAACATTTCCCCATTAAATCCTGGGTGCAGGAAATGCCATTTCCCTTCCACATGGTTAATGAAATTTCAAAATGTTATTTTATCTGTCTGTACACATAAACATGCATATATGTTTACAATATATACGTATTTTCTGGTTTTTATTATGAGAAATTGTCTAAACTCACTTTAGTAATCTAGATCTTAGATAAATCTGCTTTGAAGTGGAGTTGGGGGTAGGAAAACATCTTCTAGCTGGGGTTGTGGAAGAAAATGTTCTGCAATGCTAAAGCAGCTTACCCTAAACTTATCAATTAACAGTCAGAGTGACATGTAGTGGATCCCTGGGTGATGGTCTTTTGCAAGTTTCCAGAAAAAAAACCAACAGCCTAGTTTTAAGAAGTAGCTTTAAAGATTGCAACTCTTCACTTGAATTATTGGTTGGTTTGGATTAAGGCCTTTTACTAGATGAAAAATACTTGTTATAAAACAGTCTTAAAATCTTAATTTTAAAAGCTTCTTATGCATGTGAACTACCTATGTCATTTTATAATGTCATGCATACTCTTATACAAAAAAAAAAAACCCAAACCCAGAAACTAAAAATATATCTAACATATATACAAGCAGTGATAGCTAAGTCCTTTATATTAGGCTTATCGTCATTAAATACTGAATGGAAATGGTTGATATTACTGAAACAGCAGCAGCAGATTAGAAAACAATACAAAGCCAAGACTAATCCAGAACCTGAAATGCAGTGTTGCTAACCACTGCGCCTTGTAAGAATCTGAACATTATCTATCAGGCTCAAGCAATCTTGGCTCTCAGGGCAGCCAGAGGACTGAGAAATACCCACTTTGTTACATATTTGAGAGTCTCTAGTGAAAGATTTTTAAAAATGGCCGATCTTTCATTCGCACTGTCTCAGCAGACTGAGATGTGATGATGATATTGAATTAAACTGCTGTCTTAATAGACTTGGAAATTAAACTATCATAAGTAACATATTATGCATAATCAAAATAGTTTATTACTTCTGAAAAATATGAAGGCTAATACAATTTGTATAATTGGAATCAGACATCTTTAGATAATTCTGAAAGTGTATTCTTAACAACTGTCAGGAGCAGCCCTTGGCTTCTCCAGCCTTTAAATTATTTTTATCAGCAGAATAAATTGTCTTTGATACTTTCTAGTCATATATTCTAGGGGGTCAACTACAATTCTGGAACATTTTGTGCTTCCTTACAGACAAGTGTTACAGGAGCAAGTGTAAGGTCTGAGCCCAGCTGAATCTTCTCTCCAGTTTTTCTTAAGGCAGTTCAGCACTGATCACACTATGATTTGCTTTTATACTGACAAAAATGAGATGAAGAATGAAAAATAAAGCTCAGTGTTTACAGAGACTTGGATCACCCCAAGGACAAGGAATGAGAAATGGTTTTTCAGATGTCTCCTCTTACCTCATCTATGTCACATGTGAATTTGTCCTCAAGAATAGCAGGACCTCTTTATTCTTTTGTTTAACTTTTCCCTTTAAATATAAAATTCTGAGTCTGTTCATTTCTTGTTCTTGCTAGCTTTTTATGCAGTTGCATTGTGCTTAGTAAATTAATGTAATGCTATAGAATAGCCAAAATCCAAACCATTACTGCACAAGCCAAACATAAACAAGTTATATAATGCTGCAATCATTCATTTATTAAAGTAAGTGGAAAATTCAAGGCGTACGTAATCTTTTTGGACAACTGACAGGCAGGTGTGATCAGGAGAATAGGGAATCCAGTGATTGTAGGCAGATAGAGAGACAGGTTTGTCCGGGTGATTAGAAAGTAAACTGAGATGGAATTGGGAAAAATGGGAGAGAGTGTTGGCTGTTGCAGGACAAGGAGCAGTAACAGCGTAGAGGCCGCTGTGGGATTTAGAGGAACCAGCTGCAGCAATAAGTGTCTAGGGAGATTCAGGACCCAGGACCTGTTGACAAAGAGGAGGGCAGAGCAGCTGTGCCAGAAAAGTCATAAAAAGAAGTGCAGAGACTGCTTAAAGAACTGCCAGACCCTCTCCGATTCTCAATAATTCCCCTAGTATATTTGATATAGAAGGGAGAAAGGTAACACCGGGCTTCAGGCACCTCCCAGCTCAGGTCACTGTACACATCCCTCCTGTTCGTGGTCCACCTCCTGGCACACCCCACGAGCACTCCTCCACCTGGGCTCAGGGTGGGGCAGCTGGCCCCAGCTCCAGCCCTGTCACAGTATGGATGGTTTTACTGCACCGTGCTTTTCAGCTCCACTTGCTTTCAGATGTCCTGACCATACAGACTAGAAAATTGCCCATCTTCATTCTTCCCACTGACTGCTGTGATCTGGGTCAGCAGTGAGCTGTACCATTTTTCAGCAAAGCTAAACCAAAGCCAACCCACCACTAGCCTTTCTCACAACTCCTGTTTTCTGACATCTGCATGTCTTCCTTGGCTCAGCATTTGCATCGTGTCTTGGCCTGATCTTCTTCCCTCCAGCTTGTTCTATGCATCTCTTTGCCCATCACCACATTTGCTCTCTCATATGCCGCAGCCTGGAGACAGGCAGTCAGAAACACCCCAGCCAGTCTTTAACAACAACAACAAAAATAAGAGATGCTGTTCCCATGTCAAAGTTGCAGAGTGCTGCGGGCAGGACCTGCCCCCAAGGAGCCCAGGAAATCTGTGCAGTTAAGTACAAAAGCAGCGTGGGTCCTAAAGATGACATGTATTAGCTCCAATCTAAGAAGTCAATTAGTGAAACAGGAATACATGAGGCAAAGTATCTTCACACTGGTGTGAGGCACATACAGACAGACCGGGGCACAAAGCCAGGTCACTTCAAGCTGTATGAAAAGTTCACAACAGATAAGAATTGCCCTCTTTAGGCAGCAGAACATGCCTCCTCTGAATGTCTAAAACATCAGCCACAGCCCCAACCACACATGCATTTCTGTGTGGCAAAATCCTTGCCACTTTGGCCATTTCTGTACTGCTCAGAGGATCTTGACATCCAAACTCCAGCTCCCAGCTTCCTTGACCTGGACACCCATCTATCATCAGCGTGAGGACACCCTGCTTATGGTGTGGAGTCGCCGGCTTATCTGTAATGGGTGGGACTTAATGCAGCCGCATGCCCAAAGCCAAGGCTCCCATGCCTTCACGGGATTCAGTCCCGCTGCTTCCTGAGGCCGGCTGGCTGTCTGTGACAGTGGTGAGTGCAGTCTTCAGGGAAGAGCCCGCAGACAGCATGGGTGAGACCAGTGAATGCTGCTACTGAACCTTGAGTACCAACAGCAGCGGTGTTGTCATAGCCCCATTTGGCTAAGGGGACAGGCAGGGTTCCTGTGCTAAAAACTTGTCAGCTGTGTTCTCCCCACAAACCTTGCCTTGCGTAATATTGTTGTACATGGTACTCAAATATTCGTGCAAGTAGATGCAACAAAAATACAGGTGCAGATCAATTCTTGATATCAAGTTTGTGAGAGATGATTCTGCTTTTTTATTTCCTTCACTTTAGAAAGGTGCTAACCAAGTTTCTGATGAAAGACATGTTTATTTTACAGTATTGCTAAGGAAGAGATCAAAGACACATGGAGGACCTGGTGTCATGGAAATCATTGAGACTAGATATTCTTTAACACAAATGAACTGTCAACAAATCAATTTCTATAGTGGGCATAATTAATCTTTTTTTTTTTTTTTTTTTATAGCATCATTTTATCAATGTTGGAATATTGCCAGTCTACCTCGCTTGTTAAATCTGTCTGAAATTCCCCCGTTCCTCTCCCACCTTGACTAATAGAAGTAACACCGTGCCATTTTGGTACAACAGCTTTTCCCTTACCCCCTCCAAGACATTAAGGAATGTATTAGCGAGGGCTGGATGTGGTATGGAAGCTTGACACCCTGCTCTTATTTTGCTCTGATTTCCCAATGAAAGCCAATCACTTTGTTCTGCACTCGTTTTAGTGTGGGGTTTTGTTTCTTTTCTTCTGTTTTGTAAATATGCCCGGTCTTATCCCCCGGTTGCTTAGCATCCCTGGTGCCCAGGATCTTGTCAAAGGGCTTTTGAAACTTCATGTATGTTAATCAATCAGTTTATCTAATTACGGACATTTTCAAATAAAGCCCCAGAACTATGTGAGAACTGATTTCCCACTGCTGAAATAATGTTGGTTAGTCCTTGCTACATTTAGAAATTCCAGATGTTTTGTCATTCTTTCAGCCAATTCATTAAGTCAAGTTGCCAAGTACAGTTTGTAGGCTGCTAATACCCCTACTCAATTCTAAATAGATTTACTATTTTTGTTTTATGACAGAAGTTGTTTTTAACAAAAGCCTGTCTATTTTTGTTAGCAGCTCACCTGCTTTATACTTATGTTCCTGTAGATGTTTTTTATGTAAACACATGTTTGGAGATTTTATTTTTATTTTTAATTTTTGTTACTGCTTTTTTTCTGCATGCCTTCTACTGACTCTGATCTCTTGAGTCTTGACTAAACTGCAGGGGGGATGCTTAGATCTTACCTGATACGGAGTAAGGGTATACTGGGGGTGTGCAAACCCAGCTCCATCTACTCATGCTTCAGGCTTTTCAGACCAGATACATACTGAAAGTGCAACATACGCTGAATACTCAGATGCACAAATACAATAGTTGCTGCAGGGATGGTCGCTTTAAAAAAAATCAGTGGCAGTAATAAGCACACTATGCTTCTTGCATAATAGCTGAGTGGTTTGAGCATTTGGCTGAAGAGAGGAAGTTGTCCCTGTTCCAGGACTCTGTTTGCACTTATTAGTCCATATTTCATCCTGTTCTTCTCTAGTCTAAAAAGCATAGGCTCTTCAGGGAATAGGGATGGGAACTCTGTCCCTGTGTACCCATGAACTTAAATACTAGGCTAAAAACCTTCAGATTTCTTTTCTTTACTGTGTTGCTGGGCTTCACGTCCTTAGGACTGTAGCCACACCAGCAAGGGTCAGTTTTTCCCAATGAGACTATTTTCTTGAAAAGTGAAATATCTGAAAAAGACTGAGAGGGATCAAAAGCCTTTCCCCTTCATGGGCAAATTCTGTAGCATTGGTTCTGTTATGCAGGTCAGTCTTACACCCATATACTATCTCCCACAGCGTTACTAAAGAAAAATAATTGTGTGCCATCAGATGATTGCCCACAGCAGAGGAGTCTGCTGTCGGTCCCTGGGACTTCCTACTGTGTAGCTTGCAGACACCTCTCCCCTTGGCAAAGTTTCTTTCCCCTTCCAGGTAACCGACCCTCCCCAAGTTACTATGGACGGTGCCTAAGAGCTTACTGCTGCATATGGTCCTGCTACGCTCAAGTGCCCAATATTAGGCAAGATGATACCTAGTTTGGGGGCACCTAAAATGACTCTTTCTTTTTGCATAGAGACAGAAAAATAGCATATGCAGCCTGTCAAAATTGTCTGCAGGTGCTCAAAACCCCACATGAATTCCAGATGCAATCCCAACCGTTTCCCAGCACTGCCTAATCTTGTGAGCACCTCCCTACTGAACCTGAAAGCTCCTCAGGCATTTAAGTTTATTCACCCACACATGTTAAGGAGATCCTGTTTTGGGAAGATAGGCACTTATCTCTTGCCTCAAGTCCCAGTGCAATCCATCTTAGGAAGACAGGCATTTAAATCCCTTTCAGAAGCCTGAAAAATTAGCAGCAGTCAGAATTATGTCTGGCTTCTTCTGGCATGGGCCATCAGCTTTGACATACGTGCAAAATGCAGAGAGCACGTCTCGAGCTAAGCATGGGAGTGGAAGCGTACATTGTACCATTTCAGAGGGATTGATGTGACACTGTCGACATCTTATGAGATGGCCCTAACTGCTACGCCATGCTCAGACAAAAAGCATTGACCTCTCCTACTGAACTTGAACCACCGCATGGTGGATATGAGGAGTTGGCTCCAGTGCTCACCTCAAGGGGATCAAAACCAAGGGGAGCAAATTCACATACCTGGAAAAGATATGTCATACAGGAGATTGTCATGGAACAAACAAGAAAAATAGGGCATAACCTCATAACCCTCCACCCTGTGCCAGAGAGTATCTGTACTGCTAGGCTAACCTTGGGTTCGCTTTTGTCTGCTCTGATGTGGCCCCGTGCCTTGCGCATTCCTGGCTGCACAGGCTCTCAGCTGCAACACCTACCATCCACGCTACCCGATGGTTGCTGATTATGCCATTCTGCTGGGAAGTTTGAGCTCAGGGCTTAATTAGAGTCTAGAAACATCGCCCACTTCCTTTCTTACGGCTTTATGCATCTTAATGCAAAATGTGGGTGGAAGCACTGTGATAACGTACTGCTTCATTGGTGCTAGTCCTGCAGGAGGGACAGATAGGCTGGAGCATGTGTGGATGGAGCGTTACTAGTGTTTCCGACAACTTTCCAGGATATCTGTGCTGTAACTGCAGGCTGGCTTTGCCCACCAGCGCCGTGAGTTCAGTTGCAGTTGGTGGAAAGAAGGAAGCACTGTAAGAGCCTCAAAGGAAGCAGTCATCTTCTGCAGGTCTTCAGAAGTGCCTCTCTCTGTCCGCTGCCCATACAGCAAAGCTGAGGCAATTAGATTGCTCCTTTCATCCCTTCCAGGGCTCAGACACCTAAAATTTCATCGAGGTAATAACATCTCAGCGAGGTGTCTAAAGTAGATGGATGAGATTCCAGACTGAATACTCGAGGTTTTGCAGTTGATTGCAAGAAAAAAACCCAAAGTATCAGTAAGAAGATGGTGACTATTGAAAACCAAGGAAAAGGAAGTATCAGTTAAAATTAGGAAATAAGACACTATTTGAAAAGAATCAAAGATCTACAGCCTTTTGTTAATATTTTCATTTCTCCTCCATGCCCCATCAGCCTTTAGAAAAAATAATACAGCATTGAAACAAATTTTCCTCATCCTTTCTGTGAAGCCATGCTCATGAACCGTGGAGGGCTGAAAATAATTTTAATGCCTTGAGAAAAAGCAGTGGGACCAGTAAGACCATAATGTTAACCCATCGGTTGTTCCACACTTGGTCTAATTCTTTGGATAGCGTTGTCTGAAAAAAGACAAAGGAGTATTTATTTCTGTAGCTTGAATATGCATCAATTGATTTTATTATACTAGAAAACTTGAGAAAGCATGATATATTTATATATAGATCGTGTAAATACACTGTAGGCAAGTTTCACAGTTTAATGTTGTGAAGGGCTTTCATTAATGCTGTAGTTCTGAGAAAAGGATGTAAAACAACATAAAGGAGTCAAGATTTGATTTTTACTGAGATAAGTTGAAAGAATAATTCACCTTTACAACATGTCAATGTTTCATGTCTTTTTATGTGATGCTTTCTACCAGTCCACGCATCACTGAGAACAATATACATTGAGAATGAATCCTTCATGATGTGACCTCATGATGTGCTGTTTATTATTTATGTTCGCATAATTCCATGTGTTAATAAAAAAAAATAATTCACCAGAGATACATAAAATTAAATGGTTCGTTTTGTCCTGGAGCAACTACACGCTATGCTTTTACTTTATGCATATTACTGGCAGAAGACAGAAAGTCAGTTCTGCTGAGCAGTCTGATCTGACATTGAAAAAACATGTTGTTATTTGTATTTTTTCTAGAAAGTATGGTGGGTTTTTTTTAGAGGGGAGGAGGAGATTACATTTGAAATGCACTTCCAGAGCTCTGTATGGCTCCCCATCGTCCTCAAAGACAAAATGTTACCTAAGGATTTGAAACTGAATTTATAGGTCAACGTCTCCTCTTGTCAAACACCCGTTCATATTTTTTTGTTTTGTATCAATGTTGAGGCTCATCTACATTCACGAAACGCCGCCAGTTCTGTGAATGAAAACCACAATGTCGGGGCTCGGCGCTGTGTTTCCTGTAGCCGAAACGAGTCATCTACCAGGGCGAACTGGTAGGTGGGACGTGCTCTTCTGTCCAGGGTACTCAGCGTCTTAAAAATACGGCTGAGGATTAAAAGCTGACAACACAAAAGTTTCGAGATAAACCATGGGACACACTAGGTATCCCTGTAAAGAAGGCGGCTGCACAAAGCCTGGCCTCCCGCCGTAGAAAGGCTCCGTCCGTGAGGCTGCAATGTGGAGAACCGGCATCTGCGACTGTCAGAGCCGCGGCCCCGCCAGGAGCGAGGCTGGCGGGTGCCCGAGGGGACGCGGGCCCTGCCCTGCCCGAGCCACTGGCCACCGCCGCCCCTCGCCTCTGCCGGAGAGGAGGGAAATCCCGGGGCAACTCAGCGGGCGCTGTCCGCCGCGGGACTCTCAGAGGGAGGGAGGGAGGGAGGGAGGGAGCCCTGCGCCTCGCCCCCGCCTGGGCGCTTCTCACCGCCGGTGGCTGCCACGGGCCCGGCGGCCGGAGCCGCTGCACCCCACGCCCGCCGGCCTCTCCTGCCGCCTCCCCCTCCCGCCGCCGCTCGCTGCTGAGTCACGCCGCCGCGCAGCGCCGCTCCTCTCGCCCCCCCGGCCCCCTCCCCAGCTCCCCGGGCGCCCCGGCGGGGGCCGAGCCACCGGCCCGTCGCTGCCGGCGGCCGGTCCGCCCGCCCGCCGCCGCCCCTTCCCTCCCCGCGCCGGCCGCGGCGCGGCCCTTCCCCCGCCGCACATGCCCAGAAGGGCGGGAGCCGCGGCGCACCCGGGCGCTGCTGTGACAGCGGCGGCGCCTTCCCTTCCGCTCGGTGGGGGCCGCGCCGCGCCCCCCGGCCCGGCCCTGCCCGGCCCGGCGGCGGCGGAAAGCCACCGTGCCCCGCGCAGGCCGCCCGCCCGCCTCGCTCCTTCCCCGCCTCGCCCCGAGCCAGCCGCCGCGGGGCGGGAGGCGGCCATGTCGCTATTGTCTGCGCTGGTGCCCTTGCTCCGGGTGTACCGCATCGGCCTCCTCGTCATCCTGCACCAGCTGCGCCGCCGCCTCCGCCCGCGCTGCCCCCCGGCCCCAGGTGAGCACCGCAGCCGGCGCCGCGGGGCGGGGCGGGGCGGCTCCGGGCCGGGGGGCGGCAGCGGCAGCCCCCGCCGCGGAGAGGGGGAAGTTGGCCGCGCCTCCCCCTACCGCTCTGGGGAGGGCGGCAGCGCCGGTGTCCCGGGGAGCGCGGGGCCGAGACCGGCCGGCCCGGGAAGGAGAGGAAAGGACAGGACAGGGCAGGGCAGGGCAGCCGCGACCTTGGCCGCGGCGGCGGGTCACCCGGGCCGCGCCGCTCCCCCCGCAGTGGGGCAGGGGCTGAGGCACCGCGGCGGCCCCGGCCTGGGCGCCGCCGCCACGCTGCACCCCCGCTCCCCTCCGCGGGCCGGGCCGGGCCCGCCGCGTCGCCTAAGGGCAGCGGCCCGGGGCGGGGGGGGGTTGCTGCAGCTGGCGGGGCGCCCTCCCCGCCCCCGCCGCGCCGGGCCCCGCCCTCGCCGCCTCCAGCGGGCGGCGGGCCCCGGCCCCTACCGCCCCGTCCGGCCCCCGGGCCGCGGCCGCCCCGGACGCGGGGCGGGGCGGAGGGCCGGGCCGGTCCCGGGCCGGGCGTCTGGGTGCACGCCGGCCTGACTGCGGCCTCGGGAGGCGGCGTGGGGGCTCCGCGGGCCGGGGGTCCCCGCTTCTCCTCTTCTTTTCCGCTTTCTGACGGTTCCGCCTCAGAGCCGCTCGGGCGCAGCCTCCCTCAGCCCAGGTAGGTGCTCGGCAGGCGGGTAGCGGCGGGCAGCTCCCGCCGGCCTGGCCGCAGCGCCGGGCGCTCCTGCCACCGCCGCCGCGTCCCCGCCGCGCCACCGGCCCCGGCCTCCGCCCGCCGGGGCGGCTGGGACCGCCGGCCGTAGCCTCCCTGCCCCGGCTGCTGCGGGAGGGGAACATGCCCGCGCTCTCAAAGCTTAGTCTTTGATACCGGCTGTCACTCGCCGGCAGCCTTAAGCTGACAAGAGAGTGACACTTGCAGTTTTCTCCAAGGGACTTCAGATTAGTCATATGTTGGAGGAGTTACGTTTTTGCGCTTTTCCGATGTGGGTCAACAGCATGTTTAATACTGACTAGAGGAAACTTTGAGTTGTCAGAAAGCAAAGGTCTGAGTTTCCTCTTTTCTCACATTACTCTTGAAGACTTTAAAATGCTTCTGAGTTTATAAATTTACAGCAAACTACGAGTCCGGGCGGACGCATAGGGTATCATCAGAGCTGAGCTTACAACTCCACGCAAGTCAGTGCCTTTAACTTTCTCTGCTTAGCAGCAAGTGAGCCGTTGTGGCTCTGTCGGTAGTTTTAACCAGAGGAACAGTAAAAAAAAAAAAAAAAAAGGAAAAAGTATTGAGAGGGCATAGTGTTTCAGTAAGGAGATGAGGAAATTGTTTGAGAGAATATCTGAAGCACTGGGGAGGAAATGGGACAAGTACACCACACAGTAAGAGCATATTTGTGCATTTCATCCCAGGTGGCTTCCTTGGGTGGTGTTTTGTCTACTTTTTATTCATTCCCGATACTTCTGCGATAGGCTGGGATTCTCCTTTCTCATTCTCAAAAGACAGAGATAAAAACCCCAAACAAAACCCCAAACAAACGAGAGAACCCTGGTGACAAAAAGGGCAGATGTGCGTACAGTTTGAAGTCATCTGAGCATTTTTCTAGCGTTAGTTTTTCTTGGCAGAGCAAAGCTGGGTATTGTGCCTAGGGTGTGTAATGCTTTCCAAATCTTTTTTCGAACCAGAGAGAAACAGCATGATGAAAATGTGACCCGAGTGTTTTGTTGCAGTCCGTTCTTAGTTGCCATTAAAAAAAAAAGTGTTGAATTTGGAAATGCTGGAGGAAGGCGGTGAAGATCCAACCTGGGAAATGTCAGCGGCCTGAGTAGGACCAGGGCAGATTTGACAGACATGGAAAGTTTTCTTTCAGTCCTAACTTGGGGTGGTTTCTTCCAGGGACACGTAGTTTTCTCCTCAGTTAGTTGTTTGCATGCAGTTGCCTCTTGGCAGTTACCTGCTGCCTTGCTTCGACTCACTGTGTCCAGCCATTGCTTAAAAAGGGAATCAGCTTGTCAACGGGAACTTTTTTACCCCAATTAACCTTGTTTCCATAATAACTTCAGAACAGTGAATCCAGTGCAACAGAAGGAGAAAGCGTTGGTTAGAACATGCTTAATTAAAGCTTGGATCAGTAAACTACACATGCTGTAAGAAAATGCCAAGTAACTTTTCCAGACAGTAATCTAGACAGGTGCGTATGTTTAAATTTTTCTATATCTTTGAGAGGTGTCCGTAACTCTGAGAAGTACAGGCGTTTTATTGTCAGGGTGCCTTTCCTGGGAGAGCTTGGAGGGGGGAAGCAGGGCTGGGAAGGGCAGGGCAGCAGAGTCAGCCATGCCTTCAGTCCTGTCTCCTTGGCCCCAGTTCCCCCGTCAGAGTTGCCACTCTTCGTGCAGCAGCGGTGCAGCTCTCCTGTGGAAGGTTTAAAACAGAGGGATGCCCGGTGGCTTGTCCTTGGGTTCTGTGGGCAAGTGAAGGGGTCTGGTGTCAGTGCAGCTCTTCTGCCTCCAAATTTTCCAAGAAAATCTTGCTTTGTTGCACTTGCCAGAAAGAAGCATTCAGGATTTCAATCCAAGTAAACCAAATCAGTTTCGTTTTTCTTTCCTTTTCTTTGCCCTGACATAGAGTTGCATGGTCTTGGCACATGTGCTTTCACCTGGCTTTTAAAAGTGACCATCTGTTCTGTCATGTCCTACGGGGATTCCTCTAATTCTTACAGATGGGATTCAAGACAGTTTTTTGGGGAAAGAGGGTGGTCTGAGCACTGTAATCTAGATTCAGTGCAAAAACTTGGTAATTGTTTTGACTTGCAAACTGAAAAGATAGGAATATTTGCTACTGAAGTGAGCCTCTCCCCCAATACAGAGTAGGGAAGTTGGTCTGAAATTCTGATCTTGAAGCTCAGGAAGGGAAATACAGAGCTAGGAGGATAAATGGCGTGCAGTGATTGCTTTGCTAACTAAAATCAGTGCGCAGAAGTAAAGGGGAACATATCTTTAACTTATGTTAAAACATTTTTCCAAGTACTAATTGCATAAACGGTATAACTGCCAATATGTAGTGTAAACTGTGTTAGTGTTCAGTGGTCTAAACAATTACTGCTTGGATGGGTTTTTTTTACAGTGCTTAATCTTAATTAATTGGAAAAAAAAAAGCGCCCTGCGTGACTAAAGATCTTGATATAAGTAGCTTTTTAAAAACAAAAATCTAATCAGTGGATTGATAAAATCAAACTAATATTAATTGTGACACCCGGATATTAACACTGGAAATGTGGTCACTGAAAGTCATCCTACTGATAACAAAAATGGTTCATATAATAATAATAATATAATCTCTTTAGGGTATTTTAAAAGCTTCTCAGGGAGTTTATTTGGCATTTTCCTCCTGCATTTTCTCTTCTACTGTATGTGTTTCATTGAAATTTGGCAGGGGAAGACTAAATGCTGAATGTTTTATAGTTTTGAAGTCGTAGCTAAATTTGGTACCTGTGATGTGTAGAAAACTGACTCTGGAGAAGGTGGTAATGTGGCTGAAGTTCAGAAGACCTTAACTATGACTCCTGTTCTTCTTAAAAGTGATTGAAATTTCATATGTATTTTTAATTTGCCCCAATTTCTAGTTATTCAGTGTCATCATTTGTACCGAGTTTCTTTACAATTAATCGTGAAATGTTAATTTGGAAACATGCATCTCTTAATTTTGATTCATGTATCAAGGGCTTTTACTTTATATGAGTAAAGCATAATGATAGACCAAGCACTTCCTGCTCAAAGCTGTACGAGTTCCAGGCTGTAAAACATCCAGAGGTGGGTAGAGAAGTGACAAGGTAGGAAGGATTGATGGCAGGCAAAAGTAAAGTTGCATCTACTATTAATCCCTCTCCCCCATGCACCTGAGAGAGTTATTTAGGTAGTTTCAGAAGTGAGGAAACACTTGTTTTATGGTTGCCTCTGCACTGAATGAGGCAAGGGTTGTGCGACAACGATACTTATGGTGTAATTAGGGAGGGTGTCATTGCTGTGTGTGCACAAGGGGGCAGAGCTAAGGTTGAGGGGTGACTGCACACTCCATGTTTTCTCATATCCCCATGCTCAGTTTCACAATCCCAGTGACTCTCTTACGGGTTTTGAACCTATTTTCTTCGCCACTGGGGCAACCAAGCCCTGCCTGGTGCATGGGTAGCACCGCTGCCTTCCGCAATGCATGTCGTCGCTGGCGTTTCAGTATTTCGGCCCAAGCCCTGCCCTGGAGAGGGGAGTCATGGGCTTGCGTTAGGGGAGTTTCCCCAGGAAACCTGGGCCCTTCTTTCTCATCTTGTGGCAGCTGAGTCTGCTGGGAGGCCAGTAGAGGATCCTGTCTGCAGGCGCTTATAAGCCTTAGCCCCAGTGCTGGCTGGTGCTGTTGACCAGCTGCATGGAGGAGGCGAGGAAAACGGCAGCCTCTCCGAAGGTGTGCTCTATTTCAATGTGGGTGGGAATGCAAGGGAGAAAGGAAGAGGCACGTTTGTAGCCTGAAGGCTTCTGTGTTCAGAAGGGTTTTCAGTAAACTAAAGTGGCACTAGTTTTTTTTACCATGGAAAGTTCGGCAAGCTAAAAGAGAGCATTTCCATCAGCTGCCCTTTCTAACAAGCTGTGGGACTTCCCAAAGGCAATGAGGTGCTTCAGTTCCCAGTGGATTTAATTCAGCAAGGTGCTGGTGTCTTCAGTTTGGCTCAGAGTCGAAGCCGCTCTAGCTTTTGCCAAGTCTAGGCTATGAACACTGTTTCACTGAAAGAGGAAAAATTTACCTCTTCTTATAGAAAAATGAGAGGTGTGGCATGTTTTTTTTTTGTTTTTCATAGTGCCACTTATGCCATATAACGCTTGAGGAAAAGCAGGGCTGATTAGCAGTTTATATTTGAGCTATTATGCCAGCTGAAGTGTGGTTTACAGCATTATAATAAGGGCTATGCTATGCTGGCATATCTTTAACTGTGGCAATGCTACTCTGTGCCACTGTCGCCACGTGCCAGATCCATCTCAAAACGATGGCAAAGCTGTAACATACGTAAGAATGAAGGGTGGGGTGAGCCTGTAATACTCCCTTGCTCTAAAATAACTTGTATTTTATCAGTCTGTGATGAACTTTTTATGATCCAAGGTGTGTCATACTAATTTTAAATATTAAAGATGCATCAACTCTTATTACAGTGCCTTCTTCTTTGCTTTCAGGAACTGCCACATAACTGCAAAGGAAACTGTAAGATTTAATGAAATACTGGGAGCCTCTATACTTCTTCAAGACATTATGTCATGGATTGGAGGGATCTAAAAGCAATAATATGACATACTGATGCGACATATCTTGTCAATGCACAGTCTGATGCTATGGCAGGGTTACATCATTATACGTTACATCACTTTGTCTTTCAAAATCATCAGTTTTTGTGGGATGGCATACCTTGGTGCTGTTGATATGCACATCTTTGGAATTAAGCAGCAATACTGTGTTAAATCAATAGTCTATCCTGGCAACTTAAAAGGCACTGAATGAATCACAGTAGAGGGCATGCTAGTAGTCAGAACGTTGCCCCCCTCAGGAAAAAAAAAAAAGGTCTACACCCAGAAGTAAATCTTCAGAACAAATCCAATAAAGTGCTTGCCCTGCATCTCTCATTCTGCTTCTAAACCAACAGCTGTGCTTAAATAAATATCTTTAGTCTTGGTAAACCTGTCTTTGGTTTTTCATTCAAGCCATTTGGAAAGTGCTGCGAAATACCAGCTATAGTTGGAGAGAAAATGTCTTTTCTTGGGAATATTCCTCAACAGCAGAAAGCACACCAGGAAAGCTTGCACGCATACATTTTTTGGGGGGATATTCCCTTGCAGCGATATGAAAAAGTCAGATTGTTTCTTCCTTCCCCAACCAGCCAGTCTTACCACCTGGGGATTTCTGGGCTTGGGTGCAGGTGTAGCTCCTGACGAGCAGAGAAGGAGCAATGCCATTGCTTTCAGGCTTGCTGCAGGGATGCTCCTGATGTTTCTCTCCTGCTCTCTTCCCCCTGCATTTTTGTGGAGGAGGTTGCATCCGAGTTAAACTGATGGCTTCCTTTTCCTTCCCAGTCCTGGCCAGGCCCCTGGTGAAGGGCTTGTTGCTGTCATGGTGGCCCGGCTGGTGGTGTGGGAAAAAATGGAAGAAGCGTCAGCGTGCAGTCGTGCTGTGCTGTGGCTTGGCTTTTTGGTGTAGTGAAATCAGCTCTGGCAGGTGCCAGCTGCCGGCACTGTGCACAGAGTCTTGCATGTGACTGTTTGCACAAGAAGTGTTTTCCTGTGCAGATACTGAGGTGCAGATTGCCAAGTCTTGCCTTATCGCCACACTCATCTCTGAAGTGTCACCCCCTCCTGACTTCTGTACCCTTTTGAAGAAAATACAGCAAAATTATTTTCCAGCTGATGTGGATAATAACATTTATTAGTGCTTCCCTGTCTGCTTTTCCTGTAATTATAATGCACTGTTATTCCAGGAACCATGACTGTGAACTAGTAGTTCAGGAGATGGCTTTGATTTCAGAAAGAGAAGGAGAGGAAAGGTGTCAGACGCATATTGTTGATCTGCGTGTAGGTTCAAGATCCTTTTCCTTTCATTTCAGTCAGACAACACCTTCACATTTCAGAGGAGCAGATTAATGCCGTACTTGTCATCACAGATTTTTTTTTTTTTTTTTTTTTTTTAGGCAAATGCTGGAAGGGTTAGATCACACTAACAAAGCTTCTTTCAAAGTAAATAATAAAACCTTTGCTCCTTCAGTATCAGGTTTCAATTTGAAATAAATGTTAACAGCGAAGTTCAGTAATTCTTAGGCAAGAGGATGTTAGTCTAGCCCTAACTATAACTTAAGAGGCAGGAAAATGCTGTAGCAGATGACCGGTTTGTGTGACAGTAATGTATCAACTCTGTGGTGGTGGTTACACTTTCACCCAGAATTAGGTAATTCCAGAAACAAGATTTACTGAGGGCTTCTAGCTGAGTTTCACAGCAGAATGTGATACATTAAAACCCTTTTTAATTTTGACATTCTGATGGGCTTCTTGTAGGTCACACTTCCTGCAAATCTCATCTTTAAATTTGCAAATGTAATTAGTAAGGTAGGTTTCTTGATACGTTCGCAGAAACGCTGATTTCACGTAGTTAAGTGTGGTCAAACTTGTGCTTTCTCATTGTATCTTTATCTTACTGCCTTTATCAGGTACTCATTAATGAGTGAAGGATCAAAAGGTGGGACGGTGGCCAAGAAGCAATGGAGAATAAAAGTTTAGAAGGTTCCCCATCAGACCTAAAGTTAGTGGCTCACCCGAGAGCAAAGAGTAAAGTGTGGAAGTACTTTGGGTTTGATACCAATGCAGAAGGATGCATATTACAGTGGAAGAAGATCTACTGCCGTATTTGCATGGCACAGATCGCCTATTCAGGAAACACATCCAACCTTTCCTACCACCTTGAGAAAAATCACCCCGACGAATTCTGCGAATTTGTGAAAAGTAACACTGAGCAAATGAGGGAAGCCTTTGCCACCGCGTTTTCAAAAATCAAGCCAGAGTCGTCGCAGCAGGTTGTTCAAGACAGCCTCATCATGAAGACCTACCAGAACTATGAAAACAAAAAGCATCAGGAACTGACATCTGCAGTCATCAGCTTAATTTGTGAGGGCATGTATCCAGCCTCTATTGTTGATGAACCCACCTTCAAGGCCCTCTTGAGAACAGCAGACCCCAGGTATGAACTTCCAAGCCGGAAGTACTTCTGTACAAAAGCTATTCCTGAAAAGTACAATGCCATTAGAGAAATTGTGCTGAAGGAGCTCACCGAGGTTCTGTGGTGTGGCATATCCACAGACATGTGGAGGAGTGAAAACCAGAACAGGTCGTACGTAACCATCGCAGTTCACTTTCTCAGCAGCAGTCCTGCCAACTGCCTGGCGGTGAACTCACGGTGTTTAAAAACGTTTGAAGTACCGGAGGATAATACTGCAGAGACTATTACGCGAGTCCTTTATGAAACATTCATTGAGTGGGGGATCAATACAAAAGTCTTTGGTGCTACAACAGATTACAGTAAAGACATTGTGAAAGCTTGCTCTCTGCTAGATATTCCCGTACAGATGCCTTGTTTGGGGCACACTTTTAACGCAGGAATACAACAAGCTTTTCAGCTCCCCAAACTCTGCAGCCTTCTTGCCAGGTGCCGAAAACTGGTGGAGTATTTTCAGCAGTCTACGGTCGCGATGTACATGCTGAGCGAGAAGCAGAAGCAGCAGAATATTCTCCACTGCATGTTGGTAAGCGACCGTGTTTCCTGGTGGGGAAGCACACTAGCTATGCTGCAGCGCCTCAAGGAGCAGCAGTTTGTCATTGCGGCTGTTCTCGTGGAGGACAGCAACAACCACCACCTCATGCTGGAAACCAGTGAGTGGAATACAATCGAAGGGCTGGTGGAGCTGCTGCAGCCTTTCAAGCAGGTTGCGGAGATGATGTCTGCTTCAAAGTACCCGACAATAAGTATGGTGAAGCCGCTTCTCCACATGCTTCTGAATACTACCCTGAACATCAAAGAGAATGATTTGAAAGAAATCAGCATGGCAAAGGAGGTGATTGCTAAAGAGCTGTCAACCACCTACCAGCACACACCTGAGATAGACATGTTTCTCAATGTTGCAACTTTCTTGGATCCCCGCTACAAAAAATTGCCTTTTCTTTCAGCCTTTGAGCGGCAGCAGGTTGAAAACAGAGTGGTGGAAGAAGCAAAAAGCCTGCTGGAGAAAGTAAAAGAAAATACCTTTAGGACTGAAGAGAAATTCTTCACCGTTTCAGAAGAGCCCCCTGTGAAAAAAATCATCATCTCATCTACTCCTCCTCCTACCAGTGTCATCAACAACATGCTTGCAGAGATCTTCTGCCAGACAGGAGGCGTGGAAGACCAGGAGGAATGGCATGCTCAGATCGTTGAGGAGCTGAGCAACTTCAAGTCACAAAAGGTCCTTGGTTTGAACGAAGACCCACTGAAGTGGTGGTCTGATAGACTAGCACTGTTTCCAGTTTTACCAAAGGTTCTTCAAAAATACTGGTGTATTCTGGCCACAAGGGTCTTCCCTGAACGCCTTTTTGGTTCTTCTGCTAATGTTGTAAGTGCAAAGAGAAACCGGTTAGCCCCAGCTCATGTGGATGAGCAGATCTTTTTGTACGAAAACAGTCGGAATGGGTCCGAGGCAGAACCGGAGGACGAAGACGAAGGAGAGTGGGGTTTGGAACAGGAACAGATTTTTAATTTAAATGATTCGGTAAATGTAAACAACAACTTCTTTAATATCCGAGACAGTGGGTTTGTTTAACAGGACTGCTGCAGAACGTTTAATAACAAAGAAAAAAGGTATTTGTCTTAAGTTACCAAAAATATTTCTGTTTTATGCTATGAATGCTGTAAATATTGAACAGTTGTAACAAACTTGATTTAGCTTCCATTGTCTATGTTTTTCCCACTGTCTTAAAACATGAATGACTTGTGATTAAACAACGCTGAAATGAATGAGGAAATAAATTCTACAAAGACCATGATTTCTGACTGTGGCCCAGATTTCAGAAAGCACTTATCCATGTGCTTCCTTTCCACTTGCTTCAGTGGGAGACAAACACATGCTTATTTGCTTTCTATCATAAAAGTATTTTCCTGAATTAGGACCCTGAGCAAGGGAGTTTTTAAGATTTATGCCTCTGTTTGTAAATCCTGTGTGACTCAGGATGTTAGCTTTAAATTTTGGATTTTAAAACATTTTTAAAATCCATAAATCTGAGCAGTGAATATTTTTAGAGTGTATCGATGCTATGGAATGAAAAAAGATCTTGAGCCTGATTTTCTTTTTCACTACCTCATGTCTTAGGCCTGGTTTATGCTAGAAAAGTTCAGCTGGTATATTTCTGTCAATTAGGGGACTGATGTATTATTATTATTTTAACTGATACTGTGCTGGCATAGGCTGTAGTGTGGATGCACTTATACTGGGATAAGTTATTTTCTTTTCCAGAGCAGTGTAAATGGTATAAACACTTCTAAACTGGTATTGCTGTGTCCACATTAGTCTGGTTTTACTATTTAACTGCAGCAGCTAAATGGCAAAACCTTTTTTTTTTTTTTTGTGTGTGTGTGTCTAGGCAAGCCCTGTTTGTAGTCTCTTGTGCTTTTACAAAGAGGTAACGAAGCGCGCGGGGTTGAGGTGGCGTTGTGTTACCTTCACTTTGTGCCGACGACGTTACGGCTGATGCCACACGGTGCGAAGCAGGCAAGGCATCAGGCCCCTCAGCGGCGGAGGGAGGGACAGGGCGGGGAGATGTGTATGGGCCACGGGTCGAATAGTCTGTCTATGTTATAAAATCCTTAACCTCTTAATTTAAATGGGGACTTTGCCCGGGGTAGCTAGAAAATTCTGTTGGCAAGAAAAGCAAAATGAAAAGCTTTAACATTATGTAAATATATTTAAAAGAAGGGGACCCCTCCATTTCTCCACATGTATTTAGTGAGTCTTTAAGATTGTTTCTTATTACGTTAGCACTTAAAAACTTTTTTTTTCTCCTGTCTCTTTTTGATTCAGTTTGTAGAGTGGACTTTAGTCCCATCCTGTCTAATGTTTGAGTACTGTTTCCAGTTAGTTGTTGTGTATTGTAATTGATCCCTTTGTGTCTCTATGGCTGCTTTAAGCCCTTTTGAGAACTTGGTAAACAAGAAAAAAATAAAGAAAACCAACCCCAAGCCCCCCATCTCTTATGAAATACTGCAGGTTATAAACGAGGTTAAAGTTCGCACTTGGCACAGAGTGGGATGGCAGCCAGCAATTTTCCCTGAGGTGCAGAAGAGAACTCTTGCCATTGTCCGGTTACAGTCAAGGTTTGCTTAGGGTTTTATTTTTGTTACTGGTGTCTTCCCCCCACCTTGGCTTTAGTCCATGACTATGTCGAGCACAATCTTTCTGGACAGAGGTCTTTTGAAGACTGGCCATTACTATTCTGGAGGAAGGAAGTTGGGTTTTTTCATCATGGTGATACCCATAGACGTTTGGTTGTAGAAAGGGTCCAGCCAGGAGGAACATACAGAAATGAGCATTGCAATAGAATTGAATCTATTCCCAAACTGCGTGTTTATGTTTCGGTTTAGTAGCTTTTGGAAGTTTGAGGCCTCTGTGTTCTTTGTAGGTGGTGGGAAGGGGCGGGTGGGTGGGGAGGAAGGACAGAGCTTGGAGTAAAGAAGCAGTGAAGTAAACAGTAGTGAACTACCTGGCATGTTTAAGCCTGGAAAAAATGCATTTTAAGAGGTGATGTGGCCTGTGTTTGGCTGTCAGTAAGCCTGGGTTTTGACTCTCCAGCCCCCTGAAAATTTTTTTGCAGTTGTACAAAGTACACGCACAGTACATCCCGTTGAATGTTGATACTCTCCATGTCCACTGAAGATGTGTGTGTGATTGCTCAAGGTGCAAAACACAGGCTTGGCCTAAACTCCCACAGGTATGTAGGCTATCTGTGAGGGTAGCAAGATCAAATTATGACAGGGAGCAAGATACAGCAGGTCCCTTTTTGATGTTACCTGATCTCCTGTGACACCCCTGCAGTCTACCAGGAAGACCTTGGTTTTTACGTCCACTGAGTACCAGTTGGTGTCGGTTGTGTCCACTTGCACCACCTCTACCTGCTACCACTACTGCTGGCCCTCGAGGAGCTGCGTAAATGCTAGAGCGAGGCGTGTGGATCCTCTTACATGAGCATAATTCAAAGCCCAGAGCACCTGGTCCGTGTTCAGCCTACCCACCTTGACAGCATCCATCTACTGTTTCCATCTTCCTCCTCCTAGGGCTAAACGTATGCAGTGACGCTTACAAGCAGTTTTACTGAGACCAGTGCAATGCACTACTCTCTTCCTTCCAGCTTCCTTTTATTTTTTGGTATCCAAAATAAAACTGTAGTCGGTTCAATTGATGTGTCTCAGCATTCTTTTAAAAAAAGGAGAAGAAAAAGAAAAAGAAAAAAAAGAACAAAGCCATTGTTAGTCCTACCCATTGTCTGTGAGATTTTTTATTTAATGTTCTAAGCCTGGAATATTGTTAAATAAACCAGAAAAATAAGTTAGTTACTAGATTATTTGTCTGATGTGTGTTCATATCTGCAGCACTTTATGACTTTGAACTCTTCCACAACAAGGGAAGGTTATATTCTAAGGTTTTGAAGCTATGCATTTATTTTCCTTTTGATCCTGTAAGTTATTTTTAAAAAAATGCTGTACAAATCTTTTGGATTAAAAAAAAATTAAGATGAAAAATGTCAGAAGTTTAGATGGTTTCTCTTGCTTAAATATGTGTGGTGTTTTTCATTTAACGACATAATTTTCTCTTGTTTAGTTGGGTGGAGAACCAGAGTTGCAGAGCTGTTTTAAATATTGCTACAATGTGAGTTAAACTCTGGTGTTACTGCCAAGGGTGGGCCCAGAACACATTTCCAAATTACGCTATTAAGTCAGATTTATGTTTGTGTTTCTTGACAGCTAATTTGAATCCACAGCCTAATGTTTCCTTTTCTCTTTGGTACAGCTGAGACATCTTTTTGGAGGGGCAATAGAGGAACTTCAGCTTTTGAGTGCTTTCATGCTGGAAAAGTGAATTTTAAACAGGCTCTCAAAGTATGTACTTTATGTCAAAAGAAGAATTGCCTTTTGCCACCAGCTAAGTATTTCCAATTCAGAAGTAAAATTCAGTGGGCTAGGCAAGGTCTCGTAGGGTTAACAGTGTAACTAAAGGGCATTTTGTGTGACTGACCAACCTTTGCATGCATTTCGCCTTTCACTGCCCTCAGGGATCACTGTGAAGACAAAAGGAAAACCCCGAACCAAACCAAGTTGAAAAGGTGAATTTTTCCAGCAAACCATGTCTGAGATGCCTCGGTTTAAATGAAGGGTATAAAGTACTGGATTATTTGTGGATAGGGTGTATTATTTTAAGTTTCTATTGCAGCAGTGCATTAGATTAATTTGGAGGGCTTTCTTTAATTAATGTCATGGTTGTCCAATTAGCCTTACAGGAGTATTTATATGCGGGCAGGAATATTAAAAGCAAAAGAAACACAAATTGGTTATTTGTAATATTTTATAGGACTTCTGAAAACTTAAAAGTGACATGTAGTTCATGATTTTGTCTTTTTTGTGTGATAGCTTGAAAGAAGGGGCTGCCAGAGGACGTCGTTTCTGAAGGAGGGGAAGCATACAGATTTGAACATAGAAGTAGTGTATTTTCCATATGCTATGACAACTGGGTAAAGGAAACTTTATACTGGAAAAATTGCATTTTAATCTCTGCACACCATACTCATTTCAGTGGTCTCCATTTCTGAGTGTCCTTCTCAGAGGTGATGTCTTTCTGAAGGTCTGGTGATGCCAGGTCTGGTGGTGCAGTGCTATCTAGTCTAGGCTGTCTTTCTGGGTATGCTGAGAAGACTCTTGCTTTGGCTCCCGGTCTGTTACATTTTGTGTCTTTTGTTTGTTTTGTTTTTTTTTTTCCCCAGGCCGAGACTGTATGGTCTGTCTCACCATATTTCCTCCAAATTTGTAGTCTTCTACCAAATTCAAGATGAGTTTTATTTTTAGGGGATGTAGGGAAATTACAGAAATTGGTTTTGCTTTTCTTAATAACATGATGTGGTGCTGTAGAACTTAAAGATACAGTATAATTTTAGGTCTGCCTTAAAAGCACATCAGAAAAGCATGTCTAATGGCTTGATACTGTTTAAACTGGAATTTCAAAACATCCCTACAGTTGTTGTATAATGCTGTTATTTTTACATACAAAAGCATTTCCTTTAGTTTGAACAATAAAAATCAATTAAATAGATTTTTACTGCTTCTGCAGTCATTTTCAGTGCCCATGCAGTTGGGTTAAAATGCCTCAAGGGAGTTGAGTTTACTATAAAATAACCTAAAAGACTGTCTTTCAGCTTACCTTGTGTTTTAAAAACTTTTTCTGTGATAAAATTTGATTTATATATTTTTAAAAATGCAAAGGCTTTGCAGAAACTGTTTTCAAATGAGAGTCCCTCAGACTCTGAAATGTTAATATGATGATTTTTGAGCATTTATATTGACGTTTCCGCACAGGGTGGCATTGATTTCCCTTGCTGCCAGAAGAAAAGGTTAGCGTTTATGAAAGTGATGCTGCTATCTGCAACGCTTTGAAGTGGTGATCAGATGTATCTTTTTTCAGAGATGTTGAAAAGACTATTACCTGCTGCACTTGTGTGCTGGTTTCCATGCATTACAATTAGTGTTTATTTCCAGTGACTTGAATCTGCAAAATCCTACTTCTCTGTCCTCTTCCCTGGCCCTGCCTGGGCAGAGCGCTGGGCGGGAGCAGCAGGGAGGAGAAGCTCCGCTCCCTGGTGTGTTTTTCTTGTCTTACAGGGAGACTGTTCTTTGGGAGAAGGTAAACTCGGTTTAAACTATGTCCTTATTCCAGTCCACCGGGGCTACAGCGCCTGTGCTGTGCTGCAATAAGGCAGAGCCAGCAATTCCTCCTGCCAGAGCAATGTACACTTGAACATGTTGCTTAGATGGACGAAAATTGCCTATGTAGGGGAGAAGATGCTGGGGAATTGGGCTCAACACAGCTAGGAAGATACACTTGGAGTCAAAGGCATACTAAGCAATAGTAGTCCTTATTGCATGTCAGGGTAGAAACAGCATCCGTGCTGCTCTGGTTGTTTGGGTTTTTAAGGTAAATAATATGGTACTAGTTTGTGCTCTAGGCTGAAGCTGTGCCTGGGAAATTTTGTGATTATTCAAATAGTTATGTCTTTAATGCTGACATAGAAAAGAGTGTTCTGTGGCATTCAAATAAAGATTTTATATAGAGGGCAAAGCTACAGTTCCTATTTGATAGATACTTTGTGGGTAACATTTACAGTGGTTTTACTAGTATAAATGCCATGGCCAGAGGTACGCACAGATTGAGCTGTCGGAAGTGGCAGGGTAGTCCTGTTTTTACGTACAGCAGGGACAGAAGGAGATACTTTCATTTGAAACAAATTAAGCAAGAAATGTCTTTATTTTAATGCTCTTAGAAGACTAATTCAAATACATCTGTAAATGTTTCTGATCGTAATTTATTTAGATATATCTGTAGAGAATTAATCCCTTTGGTTTACTTAGTAAACTGAAAGGATGACTGTATTTGTCTGTAGCTGCATGTGCATGATGTTATGTTCAACAGTGATTCCCCAAACAATGCAGAATAAGGTTATTTTTAAAAAGGCAATTTCTTTGGTTACATACAATTTTCTGAATATGTCATTGTCCCCAAATACTTGCAGTCAGGAATGAGAAATTCATCTTTTATTTCTCCAATGGATGATGCTTTACTTTAAATTTGAGACATTTTATGTCCGTATGTATCAGTTTTTATACACACTGCAATGGAAAGGGTTCCTTTTTCCCCTTTTTTCTATGTGCTTTTTTTCTCATGAGTCATCAGTGGGGTTTACAGTTATAGGAATTTAGAGTCATAACAAGGAAGATGTCGAGTCAGCATCAGGAAAGCTCATGCCAGAAACATCCCATCCCATGTCATGAATGCTGTGCTCCACGGGAAACCTTCATCTTCTCAAATGTGGTTTTCTGATGTGTGTGTATGTGGGAAAAATAAAGTGCTTTTGCAAACAATGCACAGTTCTGTTTTATGGGTGGTAGTCCAGTTTGCTGTGAGCTTGTGCTCTGGGATGCACTCAGTGGTTTTGCACCAAATTTAAGTTTCTTGAGCACACGGCAGAATTTACATGAACAGAAGGAATTTAATAACGATTAAATCTGCAAAACTCAATTGCTTCATTGATGCGAACAAATAGAAAGTAGGTCCATTTAGGAAAAATACTGGAATTGTAGCAGGAGTCTGCAATTCCTGTGTGAAATTCTGACAGCATTTAAAAATACTAAATGAATAACCTTCCTGTAACCTGGTATTTCAACTCTGTGTAAAGCGTTTTGCACGCCTCTTGGTGTTTCCATGCTGCCAGCAGTGAGCTCTGTTAGCTGCAAAAGGCTGCACTCCCAAACAGGCAGGGAGGAGTTTTTAGTAACAAGATAGCGGAGGAGAAAGGAAGAACAAGCTCTTACTGTAACCTGTCCTCTAGCATGTGGGAGCCTGAGCCGAAATGGCTGTTTCTGAAAGATATTTTGACACAGCCTCTCTGATCTACCACAGATACACATTCACATGCAATCCAACATCTTGCCACTGATCATAAATCTGACAGATCCCAAGGGAGCAGAGTGCTGTGGTGAGAAAGAGCCAGTCTTGTGGATGAGTGGAGCCTTCTGTGTGTGGTGTGTACCTCTTCTTGTCCCTAATTTTAAGCCCTGTTTTATTTTCTGTGCAGGTAGTATGTACGTCTTTGCTGTGTTATTTGCTGTGCAGCTTTTGTATTCAAAGTGTAAAAAAAGGAGAATGTTACCTGTGTGCTTTCAAGACGTGGTGAAAGTAGGCAGAAGTTCACCTGTGTTGTATGTGGTTTGCTGACTGGTTTGCGTGAGCAGTAGGTTGAGGATGATGTTTAGTTTACCCCATAGTGTTGCGAATGCGAGACTGGCGTCGCTGCTAGATTTCTGCATGCCTGGTCAGAGAAATGAGGTGAGAAAAGAGCAACCTTGTGCACGTTGTATCTGAAGGTATGATGCAATTTCCAGGTGAACTTAAAGCGTTCACAGGAACTAGTTCTTTTGTAGTCTTACAAGCAGACTAACCACCTTGTTCATGCCCTGCCCGCTCCACCCCACCTCCCCTTCGTTACTTCGAGTGATGTTCGCAAAGATTTCACAGTTCTTTTTTGAGAGATAAATTTACAGATAATATAAGAAACTATTTGTCAGTTGTTGAGAGCATTGCATATGCTTTTTGTGCCTTTTTTGGCAATGCATATTAGAGCTGATGGAAGACAAAATTCCTTTTTTTACCCAGAGACGGGATCCACACACATCTAAAGTAGCTTGTACGCAGGGACAACTCTTCCAGCAGTGAGGGGCTCAGGTCAGTCTGCAACATTGGTGTATTGGCTGCGCTTCTGGCCTGTCTCTAGGCTGTTCAGGAAAGTTGCTGTGCTCTGCAGAGGGAAAACAGATTCCACTGTAGTGTTTTCCCTGTGTTTTTGTGTTGCTGGGCCTGCATTCTGTTCGCACATGCCTGAAGGAAGGGGACGGGCCAGGGCTTTTCCCCTGATCCTGCTCCTTCCCTGGGCTGGTTGACCACCCTGAGAAGAGAATTGTGTAGAAGGTAGCACTGCTGGGTGATAAGTTTGCAAACATGAAGACTACAAAATGGTTAATTAATTTTGTATTTATTTTTAGGATAAGATTAAAACCATGCAAAATGTGGCCTAGAAAGCAGCTTTCAGATACTGCACTAACTCCTTGAGCTAGGTGTCCAAATAAAGATTTAGGGATTTAATCTCTAAAAGTGCCCCATTTTGCATGTTCTGCCTTCAGAACCACTAGAAATGCCGGCATCACAAGTGTACCTCTTTAAATATCTTTTGAATTATGATATTTTGAGGTAGGCTATGTATGTGATGCTTTTTTAAATATTAAACACAAGTTTTAATTTTCTACGTATCCATTTTTTTTTCAGTTGTGCTTCAAAGGTTAGTATCCATAGGATCATTCTGTCTAAAGTGAGCTATTCAAACACTTTAGGTCCCAAATGTAGGTGGGCTTCAGAAGTGAGAGAAATATTTTCCCCCACAACTCATAAGCTGGAAGTCTTGCAATTGCAACTGTGTTTTACCAAAATACGGGAGAATGTGAAATGCAAATAATTACATTTTTTTAGGTAAAATTCTGAGAATAAAAGACTTAAATGTAAGCACCCCATTTTCTGCTCTGTTACCTGCATCGTAGCAATATGATGATGTATGTGAACATACAAGCAAAAGATCAACCTTCTTTTATATTGTCATTGTTCTGCTTGAGAGGATGTTTCAGTTTAGATGATTTTGTCTTAACAAGCATGAAATCAACAGTTTCAGCAGATATGAATGAGCATTTCTAATGCTTGGTCCCTCCTTCCTTGATAAACAGAAACTTTTGCTCCTTGTTAATGTAGAACAAAGGAAAGAAGGCAAGTGGGTGTCCAATATTATAGGTGGAAGGTTGGGTGTTTGCTTAGTGCTCGTGCAGCTGAAGCACTGGTGGATTTCAGAGCCAGGCAATGGATTGTGTTTCTGCCAGCAGGGCATTTGGGTCTAAAGATGGGCAGATGGTATCTTGCAAAGGATATGTGGACTTTGCTTCCAAGTCAGCACTATGCCAATAAAGAGGGATACTTCACCCCAAGCATTAGCTGGTTGTGCAGGTAGGAACTTCTGCAATTCACTCAGTGTCTCCTTTTTTGGAGCTGTTTGAAGTAGGATATTCTCATTTAGATGCTAGAGCAAACTGTTAGCATTAGAGATGCTGCAACTCAAGAAAATAAGCTATAAAATGTAATTGTTCCTTTACATCATAAAAAGAGTTGTTTAACCAAATTTCACTCAGTCACGCTTCAGTTGAAGGCACCAGAAGTTGCAGAAAATCAGCTGAGGAATGTAGAGCTTTACTGCCAGGGCAGTTGGGTGGGTGGAGGTCTTGAGTCACACAGGACCTCGTGTGGGCTCCACCAGGAGGGTGCCTGTGTAGGACAAGTTGCACAACCAGAAATCTTACTTGGCTTAGATGTGAGCACTGAAGGAGCCTCGTAAAGTTTTGCAAGGCCGGAAGGCAGGAGGAAGTAGCCACGGACCCCGTGATGTTATTTTTAGAGATATTTTTGCAGGAAAGTTGTAATATGTCAGTTTGCTTAGACCATGCAGATGCTGTCCCACCACAATGCTTTACCTGGGACTCCCTCATTCTGTGCTGGAGTAGTGTTGAAGTTACGTGGGCACTGATGTGTAATTCTTGATTCAGCTCAGTTATGATGAAGATTTTAGTGCATTGAACAAATAGTGTATTATGAAATATTTTGATATCTGAGTCACTAAGATTATGTGCCTTGCCTTGCAGACAGGGCAGGATTCAAGATTTGGGCAGTTGTGGAGTAGAAATGTCATAATAATATATACACACACGCAGCCCTCTCTTGGTGTTTTTAGAAACTGTCCCCTGCCAGTTTCAAGCTTCTCATCCTTGCAGTTTCTAAATTACAGATGTCATTACAGACACAGTGATTTTGGGTTTGTGGCTTTATCATAGTGTGTGAATTACTGCATTAAAGCTGCAGATGTGGTGGAATATAGCAAGATTTAAATGGGGTTATCACCAGCAAGGAAAGAAAATATTTGACAGCTACTATTCCTAAAGCAAATAACCAAAAAAGCAGTGATATTTTGCTTCGCGTCAGGATTGCTTTTAAGAAAAAAGAAAGCACCATAGTTTTGTAATAAAATTATGACATTTGCTTTCCTTTCACCATATTTGTGCTCTTCTAGGAGAGGTTTGATGCTTCACAGAAAATTAATTGGGCAAGACAACTACATCCCCCATCCTACCCAAAACACCCTCGTGAGTTGTGTAAGGCTGAGTAAGAGCGCTTGGCACTGGTACACTTCTGCTTTTTGTAGTGTGACTGTTTTCTGCCAGAGTATGCTTTCTGAGACATGGACATTTCGTTGTCTGAGGGAATGTCTAACCATGATTGCTAACATTGCTCAATAGTTTAAATTAGCCTGGAGGAAAGAAAAATGGAAAGTTGGACCTAAAAAATGCACTGAACTTGTTTCTGAAAGAGGACCTTGAGGGAACACTTAAATTTTTTTTTTTCTTTTTACTTGTTGACACATTGGTAACATGGTGATATAACCAAACACCCTCCAACTCTATGAGGAAATACTCATCTCCTATAAGTTCTGTGCTGAGTTATCCTCTGACGTTAGCTTCCCCGGCGTGAGAAAACAAAGTCATGCCAGATGAAAGCAAAGCTTGGTCACCTCCTGACCTCGCATCTCGCACCGGCGCTTCTCACACGCACAAACCAGCGATTGAAGTTAATGAGCCTTATGAGTGTTCAATGAATTTGGGATTAAGTTTTTAATCTGCTATGCTGCGGGCAAGGGTTTGATTGCCACCTCCAGCTGCCTGGGCGTGGTGTGCCGCAGCAGAAGGCAGGTGATGCTCTGTGTTAGCTTGTACTGAAACAACTGATATTAGGGCCCGTACGCCAAGTGCCTTACCAAGCCAACCCAGAAGATGCTCTCTGCCCTAGGCAGGTTATTTTAAAAACAGAAATCTATCTATTTCTATCTACAGAACTATTTTTCTGTATAACAGTATTTTAACAAACACATCAACCTGTCCTGCCTAAGGAAATTACAGACGAGTTGGTGTCTGACCCTGTTCTTTAAAAAAATGACTTATAAAGGATGCAACAGTCTTTGTATTACACAGAATGAAAGCGACTTTCTAAATAAAACGTTACTGGCACTACACTTTCTGCAAACCGGGACTGACACAGTGAAGAGATGAGTTTATATTTTTTTTACTGAACGTATCCCGGTGAACAGAGTGCCTGCAGAGTAGTCAGTGCTGGCTTTTTGGCAATTGGATATAACCTGGATAACTGGGAATGTTTGTGCTATGAAATGTTTCTTACAGCAGATATACAAGGCCTTCTTGGACTTATTTTTCCAAAATAACATCTTGTTAGTGAATAAAGCCATCCACTGTGAATACAGATACCATCTAATCTACCTGCTGGAGTGCTTTTGTGCTATTTAATGCCACCACCTATATGCCAGTCTTACTTGTGCATTCATAACTGGAGTCACAGCATTGCATGGCGTATGATTTTAACATTAAATAGTCTGCTGAAAATTAGTAGGAAAAAGGTCAAGAAATGCAAAATCCAAGTTCTCTTGATGATGCTGTACTTCCTAATTATGTGATACAGATATTTAAAGAGCAGCTAACTCGAGTCAGAAACAAGTTTCAAGAGCTGCAGACACTGCCATCAATAGTGCCTGGTAGGTGCTAGCAGAGTTCTTTGCCCTTGGTTGTAGGCATGTAACTTTATTCCTCCTGTAGTTTCTCATGGGTTAACTTTTGCAGTTGATCTTTGAAAGTCATTATGTGTAATCATCCAGCACCACTGTGAGGAAAGGGATATTTGAAGATACAGGAGAAAGTGTAAAACAACAAAATAGGGGTACAACATTGTAGCCTGGATTTCAGCTTGGGCGTGGCCATTAGGGTTATACTATGGTGGCATATGGTTTTACTTGTTTATGCACTAATTTAATGACCTTTATTGGGATTTTTACTGTTAAGTGTAGCATATCTAAAATATCGTAGTAAGGCACAGGTGAAAATCATTATGTTTTTTTCCCAGTCTTCTAATCCAATTTTCAAAGTATTTTTCTTCCTTAAAAGGAAAGCATATACATACCCACATACATATACAGAAAATGATTGTAATTCAGCGATGAGGTCCAGTTTATTCAGTTCAAATTCTTCTGAGGTGCTACCCTCTGCTGTAAAGGACAAAGCCGTCTTTAGAAGTGCGGTCTGGCTGACAGCCTGCACATGGTTTTGCTGAGGGCTGTGGCAGCAGGGACTGAGTCTGGGAGCCACCACCGTCTCTGCAGATGTGATCTACTGCTTGCAAATGCGTTGGGGTCTGTATCAAAATGGATTTGCAGCGTGCTCCTCTGTCTTGGCCAGTAGTGGTTTGGTGGGGGAGATGCTGAGACCTCTTCTTCCTGCCAGTTTCTGGCGTGTGCAACAGCAAAAGGACTGGGGAAATGTGAGGCTGGCAAAATGCTTGTGCTCCCTGGAGAAACGTCACTGCCGTCACAGGAATGTAGGTGGTGTGATCCTGGTGAGTTGTTCTGGATATCCCTCTTTGTATTGACATCACTTCTGTCTGCCTCTTTTTTTTTTTTTTTACCTGAACACTTGTCTTCTCCAGGCTAAACCTGCACAGGGCTTGTTTTGCTGTGTACTGCTGTGCTGGTCAAAGCACTCCCCTATAAAACTACCATATACGTTAGCAGGGCAACACTTGCAGAACAGCTTATTCAGTAAAACAATATTTTTCTGTTTCCCCAGGCGAAATAGGGAACGCCAGTAACCGTGTCTGGAGCAGAGTGTGGGCTTTTGCTGGTAGAGCAGCGCTGGTCACAGACTGCATCAGGACACACATTCGCCAGATGTCCTAGCGTGCCTTGGGAGGGAGGTGGTACTGTGGCCAAAATGAAGGTGCTGTAACCCTCAGCGCTGCTGGATTTTCTGTGTGGAAAGTTGCAAAGCTTCAAATGCAATAAATAAAATAAATGCTGATGTAAATACTCTAGTAGGTGCTGGTACAGCTTGCAGAGATGGGAGGGGCTCGCTTTACCCTCCCTGCCCTACCTTTTACTTTCTGTATCACCATGATCTTTTCTGAGCGAGGTCTTAACTGGTGGCAAAGCCCCACTGAAGGGCTGAGTGTGAGTGGGCTGGCTGTTCAGACTGTGTGTTACAGGGGGCTGACGGAGGTGTAAGGCTGGAGTCTGGAATAGCAACTGCATTTTAGCGTCATGTCTTTGAAATCACCAAGAAGTCAGTGCACAGTGTAAGGTGTGTGTTTGAAATGTAGGCCTTGCGTGTTTGTGGAAAAAGCCCTAGAGAGAGAAATATTGGAAACAGCAGAGAGCTGCCAAACAAGCCAGTGCAAGCTCTTAGGCTTTTATTCATCAAGCTCTTTTTTCCCCTCCTTGATATGTTTAAATTGCTAAATTCCTTTATACTTCTCTAAAAAAAAGCTTCATTCAAATTATTTTAATTATTTAGCGTCAAACAGAAATTAAATGTACGTGTAACTTTTTGCTGTTTAATGTGAGGTATGAGTGCTGTAGATAGGTAACTGCCATCCATCAGCTTGGGAAGGCTCACCCCTTGAGAGGTGGCTCCAAGTATATCAGCTGCACTGGAAGCTGATTATCAACTTGGTGTGACAAAAATGGGACTATAAGACCTGTTATAATAAACAAAGTGTTTTTCTCAAAAAAGAAAAAGGAGTCATGCCTTGAAAGAATATTTCACACCAAACGGACTGTTGCTGGGCCATGCAATTTGAGCGAGATCTGCTGATCAGGTGGAACAGAAAGCAAGCATGAAGCCTGTTTGTGCTAGTGCTGATGCCTGAAAAGTGCTGATATTTCTGTCTGGTATCCTTAGAAGGACTGACAGGGTGCACTGTGATGTATTGGCCTTTTTGAACTGCTGGTGAGCTCAGACAGTTGGGGAGTGAGATCATAGCCTGGTCATGCAGAAGGGCCGGTGTGGTCTCTTCAGCCTTCGCCTCCCTTCTTGGAAGCAGGATGGTTGGGAGGTGTCAGTCAACAAAGACACTTGTTTCTGTATGAAATGAGCTTTTCCCTTAAAAATTTGGAGAGCTATTTATAGGAGGTAATTAAATGTAGGAATAAAAATAGGCCATTTGTGTCATACTCCCAGAGCATTATCAATAATGGGACTCATTTTGTGAGCAGTTGCGTTTCTTGAGGAGCGTGTGATACTCTCTAATTGAAATATTAATAGCTGATAATGACACTGTGGAATGATGGCCTCTTATACAGAGACATACTTTGAGAGCTTTTAATCTGTGTGGTAACTCTGCTTATTAAAAATCTTTGACAATTTTGATGAAGAGCAATTACAGAGCATGCACAGTAACTGCTCTTTTAAGTTAACTAATTCCCTGAGTCCTGTGAATTGGCATTAGATTAATGGTCTATAAAATTGCATTCGAAAATAAGTTTTTCACTAAGGAATAAAAATGTCTAATTAAAAAAAAACATCTTTCAAAACAATTAGCTGTCTCTATTGTAAAGCAGCTACCTTCCTTGTGAAAACTTTGGTGCATATTTTATGAGGAACAAGAAAGATGTAAATTGAAAGAAAATGTGTGAGTATGAGATCACTTCAGCATGTGTTAAGAAAGAGGGCTCTGAAAAGAAATCAGTCTTTTCCTAGAAAAGGACTGTTGTGAGAGAATTAGGAAATTATATATAGTACAGTCGAGACCTTTCTGTACTCAGACTTTCATACTCGCATTTGAAACCCCTGACCTGCTCCTGTTATCAAAGAGGAGAAAAATTAATAAAATTCCATCTTTGGAAAACAAATGTTTTAACTGTCTTGCTGGCAAAACATGTGCATGCTCTTTCTACTATCTCATTCTAAATTAGAATTGATTTTTAAGCAGTTTTGTGTACACAAAACAGCTCCATCCAGAGGCTCAGGTGGCTTCAGTAGAACTCCCATCTAAAATAAGAGCTCTCTTTAAAAAAACCCAAACAACCCACAAAGCTATCTTCCATCAAGAATTTGTGCTTCTGGAGGCTGGGTAGTGGCCCTGGGAGGTGGCATGTGGCAGGGAAGGGTTGAAGGGTTGAGCAGCTCAGAGCCCTGGGCAGCCGGGGCATCATGCTCAGGCATCGCCCCGTGCAGGGCAGCTCTCTCCGGGGCTGCGCAGCCCCACGAGCCTCCATTGACATGCTCTTGTCCCACACAAGCGAGGTGAGCCTTGCATTCCTTGGAGCCACTGCTTTGGGTGCATACACTGAGGGACAGATGGGCACCCATGTGAGTGATGATCTGCAGGCAGCCTTTGCAACTGTCCGGACTCCACCAGGCACCGGCTAGACGAAGAATTGAGTGTATTTGTCAGAGGTGCATTTGAAGGATGTGGAAGTGGGTCAGGGAGGGAGAGGAAGGGATGTTGAGGCTATTTTCCCTCTTTTTTTTTTAAGCCAGTAGCACCTGAGAGTTATCTCACATTAATGTCGATGCTGTAATGGCTTCTGACCATTAGTCGCTTCTGAAGATTTTAATAAGGAAATGTGCTTTTTAACATTTTGTATTTTAATTAATTGCAGGTATCACAGGGTAGCTTTAAGTACCGATTGGTTTCTGTGCTGTGCTTCCTGTTAACTAGACTTTTCCCAATAATCTGTAATCACCTTGTACCTCTCTTCCTGATTCTAATTACTGGAGCTTTGTAAATGATAACAAGCACTTCAGTTCACAAGTGATTGCACAGTTTTCTGAAGTGAAGTACTCCAGAAACTTTCAATTACCTTTTAAGTTCTATATACCAACTTGTGACTTCTGCTTACTTATTTACCTTTAATGGAAATACTGTCACGCTGAAGCCACGGGAAGCAAAGGGGACTGTTTAAGTGGCAGGAGAGCATTTTGTCATCTGGAAGAGGCAGATCTGAGTGTGACCTTCAGCTGAATGCTCTTAAGCTTGATTGGGTTATGGAAATAAGAGGAAAAAAGAGAGGACATGCAGATTAAACTACTCTAATGATCTTGTCAATTTATTCCCCCCCCCCCCCTCCCCCCCAATCTAATATAGTAAGGGAATATTTAAAGAATCAACTTTTCTGATGTATTGGTTGCCCAGCTGTATCTCTCCATCTGTGCTCTGAGCAAGAAGTGATGGAATGATGAATTCAATCTTTTAATAGCGTGTGGTCAGAATAAGAGGTGTTGGAATTCACAAGCAGTAAAAGTAGAAGCTGTAAAGATGATACTGGGGGTTGTGATACAATATCCTGTACTTTCTAGGAATATGTTAATACTGTCTTGAAAATTAAAAATAAAATATTTGGTCTTTTGAAAAGTACAGAACATAGTGCAAAGTATAAATTGTTTTATGGTGGCTTTTTAATTCCTGTGGTGAGATGCTAAAAAGCAGGTAGCAATATTTCACTTTTGGTCTGGATTTCCAGTTTGACCATAAGTAATGAGGATCACTCTTTGCTTCAGTTTCTGTGTATGAAAATGCTGATGAATATCTGAGTTTCAGCATTTTCTGAGCTTTGGGTACTGTAAATATTCACCAGACTTGAAGGTTTATGACAGAACCTTTCTTCTATGCAAGGTGTGGGGGCTTGCCTGCTTGGGTTGATTTCTGCATTATTTGGGATTACATCAAGAATAGCAGCTGTTTTTTTGTCCTGAGCTCTCTTTGTTGTGAAACAACCAGCCCAGCATTTACAGTCCTCTGAAATGAGGTTTCTGCATTGCAGCCAGTTGTGACATTTACTCAGTTCGTAATGGAGTAACAGACATATCACGCTTTACCGATTCTTTTTTTCTTCAGCATTTCAAACTCACTGTCATCATCCTGGTTTCTAGGTCAAAACTATAACCTAAATGCTAATTTTTCACAGTTAGACATGAAATTTTAAAACCTTAGGAATTCTGTGCCACATTTCATGCTGATAACTGTTTGCCAAGTTTTTAGAGATAGCTGGGATGTGGTCTTTCTGAGAGAAGACATTTTCTGACATTACTTACATTTCACTTTATTTTCTATTTATGGCTTCTTACAAATTTATCACTGGATTTCTGAGCATGGTATGGAAAAATATTACATTTATTGGGGACCTCTGCGGGAGGAAAAAGTGTCTTTAAATGGCAAAAGTTTGTTGAAACTGGAACTTTCTCCTGTTAGATTGGGAGTTATGCTGGGAAGGCTTTTGTATGCTAGGGGTATGGCTGAGAGCAAGGACTTGAAATGGTTTCTTACATCCCAAGGGCTGTAAACCATTCTGAGATGGAGCTGCATCTACTTGTTAGTTGTTTGTAAAAGCTTGGAGCCTGGACAATCTTTGGTTCCTGATACAGAATGAAAAAAATCTATTTCCTAATGTCTCTAACTTTTGCAGGATGGGAAAATTCATTCTGCAGGTACTAGACTACGCAGAGCTATTTCCATTACCCCTATTTAAATCTCCTGGGACGAGCTCCTCTTTTTCATCTCTTATTTCACAACAGGAAAAAAACATAATTACAAGATGACATGACTTGAAGAGCATTGGGAAGTTTTACATAAAATGACATTGCCTGAGGTATTGCACAGTTACATTTGCCCAGAGGGAGAGAGTATGAGAGTAAATGTATCAGTAAATCTGTTCAAAAGATAACCAGATGCTTTTTCTTGATTTAAAGATACACCTGTATATAACTTCCCTATCTTTAGTGTGACTGGAGTGAAAGAGAAGAAAGCCAAAGAGTAAGATTTAATAGGTAAATATATAGAAGGAATGAAAGATAAGCAGGGCAGAGAATACATGGCAAATGGAAATAATGTCATCCTCTATTCTTGTGATAGTATTTTCCCATGTAAGAAATTATATGGGTAAATGCATCCTTAAAATATATGCATATGTAGGGAATGGTTACTTTCTTCTTGGAACTAGTGTCAAGTTTCTTCTCCTGTTTTTTTTGGCAAACCCAGTAATGTTTCACATGAAGGCTGTGGCTGTCCAGTATACTGTAAGGAATTATCAGGATTTCTTCATATTATTGCAACAACTGTTTTGCCCTTGTTTCACAAAACCCCACATTAGATTTTTGTGAAGTGCCTGTTATGAGCAAAGCTGGGGCTGCTCACATATTGATTGCCTCAGCTGTGCCAAATTAGCCCCGTGCCCTTCAGCCACTGCTCCTGTCAGAGTGTGGAGGTGGCCCACATGCCTCTTGTATCTGGCTGTACAGCAGCAAAGCCCTCTCTTCTCTTCCAAGTGAAGGTGGCATTTCATGGCCTCATCCAAGTCCCTAGTTGGCGTCCGTCCCCAAGACTAAACAATTGCATAGTGGAGCAAAATATGCCACGTGTAGTGTAATGCCAGTGGGTAGTCTGGTGCCAAATACTCTTGCACAAGTTTGTCAATATGTAGTATCAGTCTTTATCTGAAATATCCTTGTTCCTTGAGACTAGTGTTTCTCTGGCAAAAAAATGGCTCAAGCCAGGAATAACAAGGATGTTTAAGATAAGGACTAGCGTGTGATGGTAGAAGTTGCTTGATGCCTGTTTGGAACTTGCAGAGTCGTAACTTTACTAATATAATTTGTACTTGTAGATCTAAGGCAATTTCTTTCTTTCTCTCCTTCTCTCTCCTCCCCTCCGTCCCCTCCCAGGGATCAAGTGCTCTGCTATTCCTACACATTCGGTTGGGAACTTTACTCCCCGAGCGGATTGTGGGCAAACCTGGATTCCTGATGAATTTTTAGCAGATTTTAATAGTGCACTGTGATATTTCCCAACTGTTTGATTTGTATAATGCTGTGTTCAATCTATCTGTTTGGCACTCGTAAAAATTAGATTCAAATCTCTTATCTTTAGATGAGTTTTGGCTAAAAGAACAAAGTAACCGAGAATGGCAAACATGGCCAGAAGTGGGATTTAAGACTTGAGACTGCACCCTCCCTTCTGCTTCTCCTTTCTTTTACCTTAGGGCAGCTCCATATTTGTTGATATCAAATTCTGTAATATCTCTCTGTCAAAATCAGCCTGAACTTGTGTTGTGAAGAGCTCAGATATATATCCTTCATCAAACTGTTTTTCAATGCAGCGTTGTTTCCCATTGTCTTAGAGAAAGACAATTCAGAAATGGCAAGAAAGCTTCCCAGATTAATCATCCTCTTTAGTTTTCTCCATTCTCAGCCTCTTCCTTCTTGGGGGGGCAACATTCAATTTTTTTGATGTGATCAGTGAGCCTGATGCAGAAGGTCTGCGTAGGGTTTATTGGAGGATGAGGTTCTTCACAGTCAGAGCGAAGACAGCATAAATCAGTTTGGAAAATTACCGTCTATATCGTTTTTGAAAACTGCAATTATTTTTTTTTCTCTGTGCAGCCCTTCTGCCAAGTCTAGCAGCATTGCAAAGCCCAGGATCAATATTACTGAGGATCCTATTTGACCAATAAACTAAACGCACTCAGGCTTCAGTCAAAAGATGTGTAAAAATGCAGCTTCCCTGGGCTCTCATAACCAGGCAGGACTTCTTCACTTGCAAACACTCCAGTCACATGCACTAGAAAACAGGGCACTGAAAATACACGTGCAAGTGCAGAGAAAGTATTTTTCAGGTTACTTTGGCAATAGCCGTAGCTTACCTTTTCTACCAGTCTGTGTTTACAGTGCCTTGGCTTACACCATCTTCCCTACACCAAACCACAGTTGATTTGCATCTGTAAGTAGCAGGAGGCCAAGCTGTCTGTGCAGGTCTCCTCACTGGACCTTTTTTTGCCTTGAGGACAATACCACTATGCAGAGATTTATGATTGAGGTGTATTGCTTAGAGATGTGGCTCTTTCAGCTGAACACTTGTAAGTAGGGGGAAAGGTGAAGAGAGGGGAGAGGGGGTTGAAGCACTCGAAAATTACCTCTTCTTGACCAAAAAAACTTCTTCCTGTGTCTTTGAGAGTCTAACACTCCCTTCTGCATCCCCTGCCTTCCACACACACTTCTCCCTTTATCTGCATTTATCCTGTCTTTCCAAGAATCACTAGAAGAAATGCAGATAGGTGTGTCATGCAAATGAAATTTTTAGTGCAGCTTTCCACCCCCCTTCCCATTGTTGCTACAGAGATCTTTTATCACAGGACTTGGATTTTTGAGTGCCAAAACCTGTTGCTCTGAAAAGCTGCCTTATTTAGGGTATCATTATTTTTCTTTAGCAAAAAAAATACTTCTTTCAGTACTGTAATCATAACTTTCTTCTTACTACTGTGCCTGTTTATCTTGCATCTTTTCTAATGTGTGGACTTCTTTTACTATAGTTAGGTCTTGCTGTGGATATTGGTGCTCCAATCTTGTGATATTGAACTCTAATAATATTTGTTGCTATCTAATACCTCCCAAGGCTCCCCAGTGTGTTCATGAGATGAAAAATAAGACAAGGAGGAGCTATTCTGTTTATTAATCCTTGTATGGCTTTTCCATGTGTTAAATGAGATATCTGGGGATGAGCCCTGGAATCAGTTTTGGAAACTTGTATCTGACTTCTGTGAAGGGCTTGTCATCTTGCCTGCAAATGTTATCACTTCATCCCTATAAGCAAGCTGGCATGCTTGTCAAAAAGCTAAACAAATGCTATAAACTTACAGCAGGATTAAATTTGGGTTTTTTTTTTTTGGTTGTTTTCATTGGCAATTGAAATAATTCATTAGTCTGGCTCAGCAGATGTTTGCTGCTAACTCTGAAAAGATACCACTTGTTCCCATGTTGACGAGGTCAGGAGGGATGATTATACATATTAGCTCTTTAGCTGGGTGAGCACACTGCTTTTCTAGTTGACATAGCTGTTGACTCCCCTGCTTTTGTGTCATTTGCTGCCTTGCTACACTTCGGCCATTTGTCCAGGCTTGCTGGATATGTGGTGCCTTGGCTTGAGTTACGGCACTGGTTGGCTTCCCAGGTGTCCAGGCAGCCCAGACAAATGGCTGCTGATGATCCAGTGACTGCCCATGCTGCGTGTGTGCGGGAGCTCTGCTCTGTTGTGGAAATGTTGGCTTCACAGGGCATGGACTGCACGTGTGTTTCTGTGTTGGATACCCCAGCCTGAAATACAGGGGAAGGAGCTTCTATGAATTTTCAGCATTAGTAAGTGTGAGTTACTGTTTGCTCGTTCATTGGCATGCAGCGTTTTAGGACCCATGTGTGCCCAGTGTAATGGTTAAACAAGAAACTTGGTCCTACAGATGCCAAGGGTTTTGCTGTGGTTTTGTGAGCAGTTGTTAACAATCTGTCTTCCCTACTGGTGGCTGTGTGGGAGGGTTCTTAAGTTAGGTCTTCCCCCAGCTGCTGAAATTCTTACAGCCAGCTGGCTGCTGCTGTTCCATTAATAGCACCTTGAGATACTATGTGTTTGTAGGGTAAAGGACACATTTCCATGGTTTGGTTTCTCCTGCTGTTCTGGTTCTTCAACACCTTTCCTTTCCCATGAGTAACTCCAGAGCCAGCCTGTCTCTGGTACCTCCATTTCCTCATGATTCCTGACTTTCAGTTCTTCTGCAGAAGTAAGACAAAAGCTAGGGGCCTTGTCACCTAGCTGGTGCAAAATTCCAGTTGTGCTTGGAAACAGATTCTCTCCCTAGGCAAATAAATCACCCTTACACAATGTGTCCATCAATTCAAGGTACATTGGACCTGTTGGTCATATGCCCATGGATCTGCATGTGCTCATGGCAGTTGTTCATCAGCGGAAGTTCTGATGGCCTCAACTGCTGAAACCAGCAGGATACCTTTTCACAGAAGGACTAGTCAGGCTGGTTGCCACCTACCTGGTTTCCAGCCTTAAAAGCCTTCAATCTTGATTGCATATTGATGTTCCTTAGGAAAGCGATAGGAAGCAGCAGAGTCGGAAGAGATTTTGGTGTGCAAATTTGGGAAGACTGTTTGGATTTGAAAGATCATCTGCACAGGCTTAGGACAGGCTTAGAGCACGCAGCTTTTCTACTGGTGAAAACTGGTGTCATACAAGAAAAATAAAAGATTGTCTGGTTTATTCCTCAGGACTTGAGTACCTGAAATTGTCTTCTGCTAGGGTAGTCCTGGAGTGAGTTTTTGAGCCTGGACCCCGTTTACTCGCTTTCTGCCAAAACAATAGTTTACGGAGATGTTACTGTAAGACTCACACAAAAGGCTGTTGCTGAAAGCTGCATGGATTCCCCAGCAGTCTACTGATTGCCTCTCAGAGTAGAAAATGAATTATTTTTCTACATCTGCTTTGAAAGGGATTTTAATGGCTATAATCTCAGCACTGCCACAGTGTAAATCAGGGAAAAAGAGTTGGAGTATTTTGGGATAGGAAGAACTACTCAGTAATTTGGTAATAGGCTGAGCCATATGAATTCTTTAGCCAACTAGAAAAACTCGATCGTGCCTTGTCCTGTAGTGTTAGATGAGGACTGACAATTAGTTTGCCCTCTTTTTCTCACTCAGTGTTGCTATACGGGAACAGCTCCAAACTTGGGTCTTGTTATTCTGTCATCAAACTAAATATTCATTGTGGCTTCCTTTCTTTTTTTTTCTTTTTTTTTTTTTTTTTTTTTTTCTATCTGTGGTTCTGCCAGTTACCTTCAGGCATAATATTTGCATGTAAATTATTCAGTTATAGGAGGAAGGAAAAAAATAACTGTTAGGATTTGTCTGCGGGGGTCTGTTCAGCACAAATGCTACTGAAGTCCCCGTGCTGAGTGCCTGGTTCGAGGAGGTTCAGGCAGGTCCCGGCGTGGCGCCTCTCGGGTGGCTCCGCTGACCAGCTCTTCAGGTGCCTTCAGCGGTGGTCGTCTTTCTTGCCTGATAAGGACTGGAGACTGATTCAGACAATTTGAATTCTGCCTTTGGCCTTCAGTGTCTTAAAAAGAGGTTTAATGAAGAGATTAATATAAAGATATTATATTTTAATGTCCACATGACTCAGTGTGCCACAATGCAGATGCTGGATTAATAGGGTAAGAGATGGAACTTTGTAAAAATTTGATGCAGTTTGCTTTTAATAAACTTTTAATAACTTTTTCTTCTGTTTTTTGGCCTCAAACAGGATGTGTTGTAAAGATTACAAAATACCAAAGCAATCAACTCTTAAGGGAAGCTCTTTTGAGGTTTGCATTGTCTGTGTTCACATAGTACATTTCTGCAAAGAAGAAAGTTTAATGCCTCTGTTTTGATTTGGCTACTTCAGTTACACCCATCCCTACCCCAGAGTTGAGATTTTGCCAGCAGGAACTGGCCATTGACAGGGGTCTGCAGTCTGTTTTATTTCTCTGTGGTCTTGGCAGTTGCAGAGACATCTTGGCAGCCCTCTTTAAGAGTCCCTTGAAAATTAGTATTTCTAAAAATTACAGAATTGTCTTAATTTCTTCATAGTAGGCTTTGTGTGAGGATGTCTCTGTACATGGAAGTTATTTCAGATTAAGGAGAACTATATTTAAAAGAACAATAATTATTTTAAAATAGCTTCATGTCTGGACATACTTATTACAGAATAAATTTGCCTTATTTTTGTGCTTTAGCTTAATCCACTTGCGAAGTAGACGGGCTTATTTCTCCAAATATGTTGGGATGCAAACAGAACCTGCAGCCTGGGAGAAGCCTTTCTCAGACTTCGGCGTGATAAAGCAGCACTTACGTACTGCAGCCTGGTTGCTTCGGACACAATGGGAAATTAACAGCTAGTGCTTGGCCAGGGGATTTCATTAGCACCAGGGCTGTAGAGTTCTCACATCCCATGGTAAGATCACTGGCATTATGCCTCATAATTGAGATCAGTATCTACCTACTTACCAGGAGCAGAGGCAGAGAGCTGGGGTGTTTTAAATGAGGTGCAATAAGCACCAGAGGGAACCTCATCAGTGTGGCAAAGCCGGTGGGTCTCTGCTGCCTCCTGCCTGGGGGTTCCCAGCCTCCAGCCACGCTCAGCTCAACCTCTTGCACAAAATAAACCAGTATCTGCTGGAAAACCAGGCTGAGCCCAGGTCTGCTTTGAAAGTTTGATTCTGGGTTTCATCATGAAAGAGGTGTTTTCATGCTGAGAAGGTGGGTGTTTTGCAAACTCTACCCGATGGTGGAGTTCTAGTGGGAACAAGGCACCAATAAATTGCCTTTCACTGTAGTTGCCACTGACTTACACACACAGCCTAGATTTGAACTTGACCACTTTTATTGATGTAAGAACTAGCAGTGTCTCATTTTCATGGAGATTCATTTTACAGTAAGGTATCTGTCTTGACAGAAACAGTACACCTTTTCTGCAGATTAACATAAATTTAAGATTAATAAAAATTAAAATTAAGAATTAATTGAGGGGGTTATTTTGTTGGTTTTGTGTTAGGTTTCTTTTTTGTCCCCCCTGAGATGTGTTTCAGTTTTTCTCTTTGTGTTTCCCATTTTGGCTGAAGTGAGCTGATATACTGGGATGTGACATGCAGTGTTGTGTCTATTCAAAACCATGCTATGTGGAAGCTGTATACTGTACCTGTTTTAAATAAAATGGATACTGGCCACTTATCCATGTGTCTGCAGCCCTCATTTCTCCCTCCCTGGGTTCTTTCCTAGGTCCTTGGAGCTAGCTGCTAGAAACAGGCCTGTTTTAAAGCTCTCTGTAATATAGGATCTCACTGAATGAATCTCTGCAGTGGAGTCTGTCCGTCTGTCATGCTCTTCATTGCAGGTTGGTAATGTACCTGATTTGAGTGGCCACTGGGACTGAAAATCGTCCTTTTCTTTGCAGCCGTCATGGACAGGATAGGACCGGACATTTTCTTTCGTTGTCCTCTGCTAAGCACCATGTCATCGCAGTGATACCTGTTATCACTTTGCTCTTCTGACTTCCCATTTTTCCTTCATGTTGTTGCCCCTTCCTCAGTCCTGACTTCTTTTTCTCCTTTTCTCCCATTCATTTTCTTCTAGGTGAATTAATTTTGCACTAAAATGTCACTTCTTATTCAATAGGTAGATATAGTGGTGCAGTAATGGAAATGAGTGACAACACCTGTGTGCAACATGCGAAATCCATATGTCAGGTTGGCAATGTGGTGAGAGGGGAGGAAGCAAGAGGAGACATGGAGGGTGCAGAAGAGAAAGAGAAGGTACTGAGGCCCAAAGGAAAGCAATTTCTCTTGAGGAAATTCCTTTTGTTGGTGTTGGAGTATGTTTTTTCAGCTATAGTGAAATAAGCAAAAATGGAAATGACTTAATTTTCCTTTTTGCTCTAGATTCTATACTTAAACACACAGGTGAAACCAGATGAAATATAAACGGGGAGTGAGAACTCTGGGGAGGAAGTAAACCTCACATTTGTACAACTTGCTCCATCACATGTCAGCAGAGTTTTCAATGTAGTTTATGATTGGGTTAACCAAACTTTAAAAGAAAATTACTTAGTGGACTTCAACTCACATTTTTGCCTTCTAGATGGCATTTTCTTTACAAGTACATATGCAGTTGCCACATGCAAAATTCACACATGTATCTATCGTGGCCAGAAATGGCCGTTCCTGCTTTAACACCAAGACAATGCCAGTGCTCTGTGTATGGATTTAAAGCTGTTCAACCCCTCAGGAGAGGCCTCAGAATGGCTCTTGCAGCATGGACTTGACTAAACAAAGAGGTATTTGCTTTGCAAGAGTTCATTTTTCAGTCTTGAACTTCTAGAGCTAACAAAAACTCAAAAAGCTCTTTGTTTCAGGTTTGTCTGCCATCTTGCAAAGAGTATTGCCCTGTTCCTGTTAAGAGATCTGTCTCTTCTCAGCACGTCTTTGGTACAAGGCAATGTGTTCGTCTTTTTATGTGGTCTAAGACGTTGAACAGTGGGCACATACTGGTCCCCCTTTTTATGAACGCAAATCATTCAGACAGTGATTTTTCACTCCATGGCTGAAAGGATTTGAGATTTTATGTCCTTGACAAATTTCAAGTGTATCCAGTCACACTGAGGCACAAGGGCTATTCACATAGAGGTGACAACAACTTGTTTCACATTAAGAACGTTATTTTTCTTCCTCTTTAAAATCTTTGTTTCCTGTCTGCATTTTCAAAAACTGGAAAAGCTTATTTTTTTCCTTTTTTTCTGCTTCACTGACAGAGAACAGACCAGGAAAACATAATCTAAGAAGTCTAAGTCTGGTAAAGTCATAAACAATTAAAAAATGCTACCCAGAGCGAACAATTTACCCAGGTATTTAGTGTCTGGTTTAGCTTTAATTTCTAGGCTTAACTACTGAAAAAAAGTGGGCATTTTACTTAGCATTTGTTATGAGAAGTATTTTTGGTGGAAATTGCAGGACTGCTTATAACTAAACTGAAGCCCTTTAGGAAAGCTCTCGGCGAAGTTTTATTTAGCTCAAATTATATACGTTAGGACAGCTGCATGCATGGATATCACTGTAATAGGGATTAACTTTCAACTACTTGCAAACAATTTTCACTGTATGGATGGGAATAATCACGTCATTACCTGAAGATAACAGAAATTCATGTTGAATCGTGCTGGAAAGAACTATGTGTTTCAGAATAGGTGAAATCTGGGTCCTTTTTGAAGTTGCTGTGAAGAAAGCAGCTTGTATCATCATTAGTTCTGTGTTTCATAACCATATGAAATATGAGCTTGTGTTGTAGAACAAAGCATTACCCTAAAAACCTAGAAATCAAAATAGAAAGTCCTTTGATAGATGAAAGTCATCATCTTTTTAACATTTATTATCTATAATATTGCCTACGGACACTGCACTGCAGCAAAATGAAGTATTCAGCGCCGTTTTCCCTGTACAAATACCTATCAGCTTCTTCTAAAAAGCAAACAGAAATTCACCTTGTTAACCAGAAGACCACATGGTGCTTCACATGAAAGATTGTCTACCTCATCAAAAAATCATATTTGCTATTTGACCTAATTCATGCCTCCTCCAAGCCGTTAAATTAAAATGCCTTTGCTCTTCTTTGGTGGCAGGGCTCCCTCCCTCTTAGAGTGATGCGTTGGGCAACCCACGGGCAGCATGAGAGCTCACAGCCAGGATGGCAGCTGCCCTACCAGGGCCATCCCAGCCGCTTTTTGGCTCACTCAGCAGTTGAAGAGCTGCCTGGGAATGAAGGACACACAGGCTGTAGGTCTAAGCAGCCCCTAGCAGAGCGGGTTTGGGGCTGTGCCCTACCTGCTGGGCTGTGTGTTGCCCTGGGTTAAGGAGCACTTGTTAGGGCAAAGGTGGTGCAGGGCTGGCTGCGGGTGTTGGGCATACTGGCTTCTGCAGAAGAGGGCTGGGGTGGGTGGGAAAAGCAGGTAGAGGTTTTCATGCAAAAAATTGTGCCCCTCCTTCCTTTGGGGGCCAAGACCCTCTGATTTTCAACAGGGAGAGTGCTCAGTTACGCAGGTAAATTAGGTCAGCCGTCTCCTACCCTTTAGATGCATCATCTTTGGCTGAGCTGTTTGCTATTTCCCCTGTGTTAGAGGCCTCTGCTTCGTCATTCAAGAAGTTTTCAGGATATCATGCTGCCAATTGAATTTTTTTCCCCATATGCATGGAGTAAACCATCCCTGATCTGACTTGTAACAGCTGTCACCTTGCTCTGTAACAAAGTTAAGGTGAAAATTTTAAAGGGCAAATTACTGCAGGATGACAAAATGCACGCAAATAGATATGCAAAACTTTCTGAACTGGGTGTTTGTCTTCCGTATCGTCAACCTCAGTCTTCCGTGAACTGTTAATATTGGAAAATTATAACACAGTAAATAATGGTGGATGCTCAGTGGTTTTTATTTCCATACAGACTTTGCTTCTGAGATTGTTTACTGGTCTGGTTTGAGCTGCCTGTTAAGTGTACGCCTCTTTAAAATACATCTTAACTTCTTAATCATGTGACTATTGTGAACTAACCTTGCATTTTTTCTTTTCTTCATATAGTTTTCCCTGCACAAAATGGAAAGGTTGCTATAGTGACTGGAGGTGCTAAAGGAATTGGTTACCAAACTGTGAAGCATTTGGCAAGACTTGGCATGCACGTTATAATAGGTAAAGCCATTATTTTCTTAATATGTTTTTATTTCAGAAAGTTTTTTTTTTCTTTTAAGGAGTATTTTCTTTACAACATAAATAAAGATATCGTAAGGGAAGGTAGGAGAGGGTTTTGCTAGCATTTAGCACAAATAAAGATTTGATTTATGTTTTGATTTGCAGGATCTTAAAGAAAAGTGGATGGGATTTTTTTTCTGCAAAAGTTGGAAGAGTTGGACTGCCTTATATAAGAAGTAAACAATAAGGTCATAAAAACCCAAAAATATGGGTATTACAAAACTATTTTATTATCTTGTTACTGAGGATGGCCTATGCTTCAATGTTAGGGTGCACATGTTCATGAAGAGGAAAACTAATGAAAGCTTTCAGGAATATTCGAGTGTGTAGTGGGGGATGATCTGTGTTGCAAGGGCAAAGGAAGCCCTTATAACTTCATCAATATAAAAATTGCACGTTTACTTCTCAGTTTGTCACTGTAGGTAGCCTTTGTGGGGAAGGCAAGAAAATAAATACCCTGAGAGGTTCATTCATATCCGCCTGAGATGGTCTGGACAACTCACGTTCTGGAGGTGACTGTTTCTCTCCATTGATCATAAAGAGTTTGTAAGGTGACTATGTTAGACTGGGACATCTGAAGTTAGGATAGGTGTATTTCTGTAGGAACTACAAAAATGGCCTGAGCGCACAATTTCTCTGCTCTACTACAGACAGTATTAGTGAAACTTTTTTCCTATTTTGTAAAGTTTTCTGTACTCTCTATATATGCACTAACATATCTACTAAATCTGTATGTAACATCATGAATACTCATGTGTTTAAAATGCTACATTTTTCTCCACCTTTCTTTAACTAGACTTTTACATAAAATACTGTAACTTTTACACCATAAGGTCACTGAAGGTTGGTATTTCGTAATACACTAGCAAGCTGGAGATGCCATTTTATTTAGCTTTTATGCAGGATGTGCTCTCTCTAAGGTTCTGTATACACATCTTTAAAAAAACCCAACACACCAAACAATAAACAAGAGCATAGTAGCCATGTGTTTTTAGTCTAGTTCAGTCAGTAATACTAATGGAGTTGCCCTGGAATCATACAAGTGTAATGCAGAATACCACTTACTCATACATGTTTTAATAGATGTGTCAAAACCAAGCATCTGCAAAATGCAAGCAGATGCTGCTATATGTAGCTAGATGCTAGATGTAGCTAATGATGTCAGCATTAATATTTCACTAAAGAAGTCGCTCTTCACGTTTAAGGTGGACTGCAAAAATGTACTCAATGGGAAAACAAAAGGGCCAATTTTCTTCTCTTAGCATAGGGTCATGGAAGCATAGAACATTACTACTTTTTTGAAGACTTATTTTATACCATTTAATGTTTAGGGTCTTTTGTGTAACAGAATTCAGTGTGAGATCTTTGGGAAAGGGAAAGTGATATTTAATTACAAAACCTCTAAATAAGCTGTTTTTTTTCAACTCACAATCACCCCCTCATAGATCTCATTCACTCACACTCACACCCATACTCTCACAAGCACCAAGATGTGTGTGCTCATGTGGTCTGGTGAGCATCACTTGTGTGCAGCATGGGAAAAGGTACACCAGCTACTGAGTCCTTGTCCTGTCTTTGTGGTTCTTCTTGATCAGAAATGACAGGCTAATTTATGGACAGATCTTTTATATCCTTTAGGAGTCATCAGCTCTTAGTACATTTTTCCTTGTCTGGAGTATATAAGCTGTGTCTATATAAAATAGCCTAATTTCTGGGTGGGCTTACAGGAAAAGTAATGGTATGTGTGATATGCCGCAACTTGGATGTTATTCTTCTGGTGGCAGAGTGCATGGTCATCTGCTGGCAAGCCTCTGTGCTTTGGCCTTGGCAGAAACAACACAGGAACAGTGTCCTGGAAACATGTCCTTTATTTTCAGTAAGGGTCATTCTTTTAACTCTCTGCTCTGCTCTTTCTTCTGGTGCTTACAGACACACACACTTCCATTCACTCTTTAATTGTACCAACCTTACTATTTGCATTACGAATCTCTACAACTGTAAATTAATAAAACTAATTATAGGAAGCATTTGGTGAGTAAGATTTTCAACTGATTTAGTTCTTTCAGGCAAACTCTGACCTAAACACTGAGCCCAGTGAGTCACAGCCATCTTCTTTGCCTGTGAAATTTTTCAGAGCAAAGAAGTCCTGTTGGTAGAATGGATAGTCTCAAGCTTTGCTGCAGCTGCAAGATTAAAACAGTCTCAAAAGCACATTAAATGCATTGACCTTCCATCCTTGCTAACTGTTGGCCCCAAGTGTCCAGAGTATGCTTAAAATACCTGCTGGCACATTGGCATGCATTAGCACATTCAGCTTCAGGCCACACAAGGAAAGATTTAAGCCTCAAATAAGACAGCAAGTGTACTCAAGCTTTCTACTCTAGAAATGTTTTCACCCTATGTTTGTATATAGGTGTGAACTTCCATGAAAAAAGTTTGGATGTTAAATGAATTTAGGCTTGCAGGGGAGATTTGTGTAGCTCACAGGCAATCTTTCCCATTCGCTGAATGCTTCTTTCCCATTACAGGAACTAAGTAATGGGAATAGTTAGCAATAAAGAATGATATCCGTGCAGTGGGAAAATGAGTCAAACCTGGATGTCTGATGTGAAGATGATTCACCATTTGTGATAGACATGATTTTTACTCCATTTGACATTTTAGAGGAGTAAATGTTTGAGGTAACTTACTTTTAAATCCAATCTACCAATGGAATCAGGAAAACAATTTAGTAGAAAGCATGTTACCCTGTGGAACATGAATAGGCACCATATGAAAAGCGAGGGTGCTCTCTTAGAGCATTTTCAGGGAGTGATTGCACAGTGCTTTTACAGCTTCTTCCTTTCCAGTCCCAGCACTGGTGCACAAGACTCCTTTCTCCCACTGATGGTCTCCCTCTGTGGATGCTGCTCACCCTGTCCTCAGCCTCTCACTGGGAAAAAGGTTGGCGTGAATACTGAAATGATGCAAGTCATTTTCTGTGGGTTTGTTTGATAGATTTCATTGAGAATTTTTACCAGGCTGCGATAGCATTACTCACAGTCAGCAGGGCTTTTACTTCAGGAAAATCTCATGACAGAGAGCAGACCCCTGGCAGGGAAAGCTACTGCCAGTGGTGAGTCTTCAGAGTCAAGACACACTGCGAGCTCCTGCTCCCGCCTGTGCAATTTACTACTTGATAAATAAGCTTGAAATTTCATTTTCGGAGAGAGAAGGTAAATGACACACTGTTCTTGGTGCCTACTGACCAGTCAACACCATATTGAAGATGGTGTTTTGCGTGCACTTACAAGTAAATATGCTCTCAACAATAAGGACATTGAAATCGAGACATCCCAGTCATTTTTATGACCCCCCCTGTCATAAAATCCAGTAGGTTCAGCTCTGGTTCACAGTGTTGATGACAATTTTGTGAGTCTGAATTTAAACTGATTAGAAGTGTAAACTTTTCATATTATTTCCGTCCTTCATCACTGGGGTTTAATTTTAAGACAATTCTGTGAGTGCATGTTAAAATTGTTGACTTTAAAAAAGAGGTTCAGTTTGATTTTTTCCTTTTTCTTCTCTGTACATTAATAAAAGAAGGCTGAAAAAAAATGTGTGATAATATCTAATGTGGAAGCTTTGATAATCCCGTCTGATAATGGTGAATGAAAATCAAAAGCTTGACCATGTTACATATATGCTTGGTATAAACCACCAGGTTCAGGACAGTGTAATCAATCTTTAGTGTCTAAGTATATCAGTGTCACAATTTTCTAAGACAGGCTCACTTTCTGAAGGAAACAGTCTCATTATATTTATATATATGTATATATATTCAAGTGACTTATTTGAGCATCAATTTTGGCATAAATAAATGTAGTTCCATCACCAGACTCAGCACTTCTGTGTGACCTCTGTAAGCCCTGCAGGAGACTAAGCAAGAGATATTTCTGTCATCTCTTTCATTCACATTGGCTTCCAATTTTCAAGCTGGACTCTGCATTATAAATCAGACAATTCTTATGTTGTATAATACTACAAAGTGACTTTAGAAAGACAATTAAACCCTATCAAGATGGTGCAATTGTTCATTTTCAAAGACGGTTTGATTTAATTTCAATTACTGAAAATTTCTATGGGATACTTTAGTAGTCTTTTCTCACTATACATAGATGTATGAGATGCTTGAGTTATAATTTTCTCTAGAAAAGCATTTATCTTCCTAATTTTATCCACGTTTTGTTAGGCCTGAATGAGTTGTAGAGTTAGTCAGGAAGTGTTAAAATGTTACCAGCCTTTTAAAAATTGGTGATGGTTTCCTTTTTCTGGTATGAACATTAAGCAAATGCATGCAGATTGCCTTATAATTGTCGTTCAGTTCAGTTATTAACATATCAGAACACTGTAATCAGGGTTATGAAAAACTCTACTTACAGTGCTGTCTTTTATACACTATACATGTGCACACAGCCACACATAGCTACAAATAGCCTTCCAAATCCATAAGAATTTATTGAACACTTTTGTCTGTAATTGCAGTTTGAAGACTGCCACTGTCCTTGCTTTAAAAAGACTTTTTCCTTTTTAGAACATGTATTTGTTTATGTTATTAATTTTGAAATTTCCACCTGTAAATTGTATAAGTTTCTTTTATAGTTGGCAGTGGTTTAAGACTGCTTGTTTATGAACAAACTCATTACAGCATTCCTTGGGAGATTTGAAACTGTTATTAAAATAGTGACAAATATTTGAAAAGACACTTGGAGCACATAAATTCTCTTTTGGGCAGTAATCTCAAGTAAAAATGTAACTCAATGAACTGTGCAGGTGTATTGCATGGTAAAATACTTTGATTAACTGAGGTCAACCGTCGTGTGGATGAGGGAGATTTGTGTTGATATGGTTTGTTTGGATTTCTAGAAATCTTAAAGGAAAATTCTTAAGGCTGTTAAGCACAAAGCCCAAAGGACAAGTACAAATGCCATTACATTTATACAATAACATTGCATGTTATGACAGAACATAGACATAAATGTTTATTTTCTTAATAGAGAGGGTGTTACCACTGGAGTTTAACAGGGGTATGTGCTAGAACCCATGCTTTCAACATATAATTTTAGAGGAGGAGCTAATCGTGAAGTGACAAGTCTTTTAAATTGTATTAAATTATTCAGGGTAATGAAGACCAGGGACATGTGTGGAGAATTGCAGGAACACCATAAAAACCTACATGTTAAAAGACATGTGCAATTCATTTTAGATCAATATGGAGTGATGAACATGCAGAAAAAATCTGAACTCCAGACAAAGAAATTATGGGTTTTGTATTGACCACCATCACTTTGAAGGAAGATCTTGGGGTCAAAATAGATTGTTCTATGAAAACAGTGCTCAGTAGCTTCCAAAAATCAAAACATATATTAGAAATTGTTAGAAAAGGAGCAAACAAAATGGACAACAAGAGTTGATTCAACTGCATGAATCCTTTGTGTGCTAGCACCTTAAATGCTGTGTTGAGTTCTGGGCTGCCTAATTCAAAATAGCATAAAAATTTAAAGGGTTTAGAGGAAAACAAGCTTATCAAGAGTATGGAGAAACAACCTTCTGAGGAACAACCAAATGGTCTTGGAGTCTTCACTCTGCAAATGTGTTCTGTACAGGCAACCACCGTTCACTGTCTCTTCTAAAGGAAGTATGTAAAATGATCAGCTAAAAAGATGCTTATGAATAGTGTGGAGATTAGTACAAACTCAGTATAAATACCTATCAGAAAAGATATTAAAACAGTCTAAAACAAGCTACTGTGATTAAAAACAAAATCCCTCAGTAGCATAAAAGTATTTCTGGACTAGTATCTTCTGCATAGGACCTTAAATCATCCCTTGGTTGGCAAATATGAGTGTTGGGCAGTTTTAGGAAGGACATTGTGCATAGTCCAGTGAGTGTGATTTTTATATTGAAAAATGTGTCAGGCATTATAAAAAATACAGAGTTAAACATGTGATGATAAATTTTGGAAGAGTTAATGCAGTTTTTCTAGACATTTTTTAATTTATTCATTAACCATTTGTTAAATGCTTTGAAGAATTCAACAACTATGTGAATTAATTTAATCCTGATTTTCAAAAGCTTTCAGCAACTTTCATGCAAAAAGCTTTTAAAGTGGCTAGCTTGTCTTGAGATAAGAGAAGGATCTCTTCTAGATTAGTAATTGATTAGGAAAGGGAAAACAATGTGTAGGAATTATTTGTCAGCTTTAGAATGGAGCAAAGAGACTCCCGATCCCCTAGGCATATGTTCAGTACATTTATAAAAAGAGAGAGAGAGAGAGAGAAAAGCATGAACAGTGAGATGATGCATTTTGCACAAATGTGTTTAGGATAGTAAAATTAATTTGACTATTGATAATTAAGGGATTTGAGCTTCTGACATGCAAGGAGAGGCTGACTGTTCAGCCTGGAGAGGAGAAGGCTCAGGGAGACCTTTTCCATGTGTATAAATACCTGATGGGGACAGTAAAGAAGATGGAGCCAGGGTCTGGTCAGTGGTGCCCTTTACTGGGCAAGAGGCAACGGGCACAAACCAAAACACAGGAGATTTCATTTAAGCATAAGAAAACACTTTTTAACATTCAGGGTGGTCAAACACTATCACAGGCTGCCCATAGAAGTTGTGGAGTCTCCGTCCTTGGAGACACTCAAAATGTGACTGGACTTGGTCCTGGGCAACTGGCTGTAGCAAGGGGTGGAACTGGATGTGCTGCAGAGGTACCTCATGAAATCTTAACTACTGTGAAGAATGGGTAATAATCTCAGAATACTGAATGACTGGGTTGTGAAGGGATAGATAAATACAGAGTGTCAGTAAATGCAAATATTGCATATGAGGAAAAACAACCACACCTATATATTTAAAAAAACAGGATCTAAATTAACTACTACCACTCTTACTGTTGAAAGCTCTCTGTACAACATCTTCGATATTTAATGCCAGTCATAAAGGCAAATATAACCTTACTACTTAGCAGGAAAGAAGATGAAAGTAGGACAGGAAGCTTCCCTCTTCCTTTGTAGAAATCATTGGCTCATCCTGTTGTGAATACTCAGGAGTCTGGTAGAACTGGAAAAAATGAGAGGGATGGTGAGGAGGATGGGATGGCTCTGTGAAAGGTGGGGCCAATAAACAAAGGTTCTTCCGCTTGCAAACAGATGACTGAGGTGTGATATCATACAATTATGAATGGTATAGAGAAAGTGAATGAGAACTGGTTATTTTCTGGTTTATTGTATACAAAGTAGAGAACATCCAACAAAATAATTAAAAAAAAGCAAACCACTGAAGTACAACCTTTTTAATATAATTGTGTCTCATTAAATCACAGAAAGTGTTGTCCCAGAACCCTTTGGCAGCCAAGCACTTGAATGAATTGAAAGTGCAATTAGATGAAGGAGTACAGGATGGGTTCATTGAGAGGCTAGGCATGACCTTTGACTCAGGAATTCTCTGAAACTTCTTGCTACTGGGAGGGTGTACTGGAAAATACCACTCCTAGACTTAAAGCTGTCACTTAAACATTTTCCTGCTACAGGTTATTGTTGGAAACAGGATACTTGTCTAGATGTGTCTTTGGTTTGATAAACAGGGTCAGTTTTAACTTCTCGTTGGAAGAGCTGGGTTGCTGAAACCTGGGGCAAGAACATTTTTTTTTTTTTCTCTTTGCAGACCGACATCCTCCTTCTTACTCAGTTTTGCTTCTTTTCTCAAAGGAACACTTACAACAGTACTTTTGCCTTTCATGTCAAGAAGGCATATATTTAATTGTGGCAGCTGTATGATGAACTAGATGACAAAATATGTGTGGTATCTCTAGACATAAGGAAACTTTGTAGCACTTTCTCAGTGTTTTTTTTTTTTTTTTTATAACAGGTCATATCCTTATACCTAGCTTTATTGAATAACAAATTCATAACTTGAAAGTTTTATTGATGAGACCCAAGATCTATATTCCTTTTCCTAAATAAAATTTTTATTTTTTTACTGAAGACATTATAGATTCCTTTAAAAAGCACTCATATTGTACAGAGTTCAAATTTCTCATCCTCAGAGCTTTTTGAGGGCAGTCATTCCTCTCTGTTAGGTGTATGCTTTTTGTTGTGCAGTGCCATGCACACTCACAAAATCATCATCCTGATAACACCTGATGGGACTTTATTTTTCTCTTGAGGCTTTGGGAGCCCTTGCAAGCCCTGTCTTCAGGCTGGCACTCCAATGAAATCAGTTCTCCTTCAATCATAATGAGGATTATGCTACTCTGAGGAGTCACCTTAATTCAAATTTCCTGTTGGAATCTTTTTTATATTCTGTTGCACAAAGACACCTAACCATCACCCTCTGCAACTCCTTAATCGGATGGTATACATTTATACTGAATTTATTGCCCTACCACCAAGCTTCTCCTGGTAATGCACATATGCATTAGAGTTTATGGGCACCACTTCTAAACTTGGATCACTTGAAGGGATCAGGGGGGAGTGGGGAGTGCCATGGCAGGCTGCAAACCCTGGAAAGTTGTTAATCATTTCAGGGATTAACTGATACGTAATTATGGCTGAATAAGTCAAGGGATGAGTGTTTATCTCAGGTAGACAGGTTCCCCAAGCACTGCTGAATGAGGGGGTCGCCCTTGCCAAAGGCTGGGGTGTGTGGGAAGAGCTGGGAGGCGATGTGCCAGCACAGCTGCCCTGCCACCGGGCAGCTCACCCCTGCCTCCCCTCCCGGGGTTCACTGCAGCGGGGTTTATCACAGGCTGAGGAGTGCCTTGGTGCACAGAGTGGCTCCTGGGCTCCAGGCTGGAGGGGTTGGGTCTTTCTCTGAACTACTGCATCCTGGGTGGTTTGCGTCTTCTTGCTGTTCATCTCAAAAAGTTTTTATTTGGGTTTCATTTGTGTTATCTTGCTGAAAGTCGGGAAATTCTTCACCTGCTAATTTCAGTAAGCGAGGGCTTTTTGGATTTGTGGCTTTATTCTCTCCAGGCAACCTTAAGCTTTACAGGCTGTGTTGTGGTTCATAGACTATTTTAAATTTCTTTATAATGCCCTGCAGTATATTCCCGTGAAATGTCAAGATTGCAAATTCCTATTTTTGCAAAACACCAGTTGGAAAAGCTTTTTTGTCAGGATCAATTTTGTACATAGATTATGAACATGAGTAGCAATTATTCTTTTGGGGAGATTTTCACATTCAAAAAAATTAAAAATACTGTATAATTAATACATATAGATGTATCAGGACCCTTAACTAGGGACAGTGTAAAAGTTTCCCAGCCATGCTGGGTTTCTATGGACTCTGTTTTTGCCATCCTTATTCAGGCTGAGTAATTCTCTGTGATGAGTCTATTGAAATCCCTGAAATAACTTTCAGAGTTAGGATCTCCTTAAGTGCTTAAGGTGACAGAACCTGACCTTTAGGGTAAGATCCAAGGCCTATTGCTGCTGATAAGAATTTTTCTATGTACTTCTCTGGTTGCTTTAGATCAACGTGCTTTGACTTGTGGTGTTTGTGTAGAGGAATGTCGAAGAGGAGAGTCAATTTTTTTGACTAAAAGTTATATTTAAATCTATTTCTCTTTTTTTTTTTTTTTTTTTTTTTAACATGAACTTCAGTATTTGACTAAGAATTAGAATTTTTCATGCCATTAAAATGACATCTTATTTTATACAGGTGCATCCATTCAGACTTGAATTTATTTTTATGTTATTAGTTTTATTTTCAGAATTGATTGTAGTCAACGTTGTTATTGAATCAGTCTTACCTGAATTTTTCATTATTCCGTGGGGACTAAACAGAAGAAAAACATCAGATAGGGCACTGAACAGCTTGCATAAACAGTTCTTGAGACAACTATATCTATTTTGAGTTCCCAATAGACAGTTTAAATTAGCATGAAAAGCAAGATTATTATGGTTTTGGGTACTTTGATGATCTAAGCTCTCAAGACATTGAATCCCTTTTTCTCAAAGCTTTTGTTCAGATTCCCTCACTGCATAAAAACCATGGTCTGTCTTCCCTTTCTTATGCTTCTCTCCAAACCACTTGAATCCAGACTAGGCAGATCTTAGCACTTAAAATGGATAAATTCTGGCATGGATGAATTCTGGCATATTGAACGTATGAAAATTATGGTGAATCATTGGCAGAAAGTCCAGCCAGAGAATTCTCTTGTGTATCACAAGGTTTTTTTAAACAATCACTACAAATATGTTACTGAGGATCTAAACCAGCTGATGTTGGTAAGAATCTGACACTCATATAGTAAACTGTCCCCCTCCTTAGCTTGGAGTGCTGTACTTGTGTGTACTTCAGTACACTTGAAGGTTGTGCCCTTTAGTGACCCATCTTCATCAAGAAGATACAAATTATTTTTGATTTTTCCCAAACTAAAGGTGATTGTGTTAGCTTGGTGGCTTAAACATTTTGAATTTTGAATAGTTAATGTAGCACTTAAAAGGAGATTGTTCTTTTTCATGCCTACCACTCTCTTTGCATAGAGGATGCCAGAAGAATGTATGAGAAGAGCAGTAGTATAAGTGCGATGTCCCTTTCCTCTCCCACCCATACTCAGCAAGGGGATACCAGTCTCCCTAAGCTAACTCAGAAGCGTAAATTACCCTCCCAGTCTTATGGTACCTTTCTGATACGTGTCTTTGAACTTTTTGTAAGGATTTTGGTCATTTATTCTTTCTTACAGGATTTTCTTTGAAAATAGAATTGCAAAAGCCTCAATTACAGTAGCAGCTTTCACTGAGGTTATTTCAATTTTGTGGTACTCCAGCCTCCAGAACCTGGATTTCAAACTCTTTGTTGAATCAGACTGGAAACAGACATCTGAAGTGACTGTTTAGCAAAATAATTATTTTTTCCCAGTGGTCTAGAGTGAAAAGTATGCAAATATGAATAAAATGTGCTCATTTGGAAGGCACTGAGCTTTAATGAATAACCATTTATATAACAAAAAATTAAAGCAAATTAAAATTTGTTGTGAACACAAGATCTTTTAAAAGAACAAATTAAGTGAACATACTGAGAGTTAAATCAAGACACTAGAGGCTTTAATAAGGCTGTTCTCTGCATGAGGAGTGCTGAATGAAAGAGGAATCAAATAACACCTTCACAGAATTGGCACCAAAGTATTTTTGTTTCTAGCCTAACTCTATCTGGTGTAATAACACACTGAGTTTGAAATCTTATTCTAGTACATCACTTGAGGTGAAACACTGAGGAAAACTGATGTCTTGCCCATAACCCTCATGCACAGATTTCCCCAGAAATGGCAGTTTCACTGGAGGGTTTGTTTGTTGACACTGCATCTATACCTGGAATTTAGCATCAAGCTGAATGTTTCTGTTCTGTACAGGCTGGGTTGTTTTAAAGGGGAAAAAAACCAACAGCAAGAAGAAAATACTGCAAATGTCTGCTTTGTTTGGTTTTGGTTTTGTTTTTTCCTTTTCTTTCTTTCTTGTTCAATCTGAGCAATATAATTCCATAATTAATGGAATTTATAGAGAACAGTTATAGACCAGTCTAGATTTTATGTAAGAATTATTTTCTCTCCAGTATCTGGAATGCTAAATGTCTTTATTTTGGCTACATTTATGTAAATATTGAGTCTTGCATATCATGAAAACAAAGATGTGTAGCAAATCATTGTTTTTTACTGCAGAACCATGTTGAAAGAACGCAGAGGGAGCCCAGCCATCATTTAATGCACAAAGGCTCAACTTTATTAGTACTCACACTTCTTTTATATCCACAATAATTAGTTCATACATATTGCAAAAAGCAAGCTCCTTATAGGTTGCTAAGGTTAGATACTTTGGTTGCTAAGGTTAAATACCAATCTCTCCCCTTATGATTTCTGCAAGGCCTTCTACATAGTCCTGCTTCTGTTCTTTGTTCTTCTTTGATACTTTTCGGTATTCTCCCATCACGTCGCCGTTGTCAGCAGTTCCTCGGTGCTGTGCCCTTTCTCACGTAGCCAGTTGTTAGCAAACTGCTCCACATCTCCCCCGTTTTCTTTTTGCACTTGTGCTAAAAATATTGCAGAGGCAGTCTTCTGCAGGGCCCTTTGCAGAAGATTGACAATACATGGCAACATCAAAAGCACAACCACAATTACCAAGATCATGACCCCCACAGACTTGATCAGAGATATTAACCATCCTGAAAGTCCCCATCCTTTAAACATCCTTGTTAACCAATCTAATCCATCATCTTCTGTTAAATGTTTGACACCATCCTTTAGCTGCTGTATGCTTTTGAAAATAGATTCTGAGTGGTCAGACAAATTCATGCAACACATTCCTTCAAAATCTTCACATCCATGTCCTTGCGCTAAGAGCAAAAAATCAATAGCTGCTCTGTTCTGTAAAGTAGCATGTCTAACACTATCAACATCAGTTAAAAGACCACTTAAAGCTAAAGAAGTAGCATTAGTCTGTTTGCTAAGCCAACATCCCAACTTATTCAAAGTAGTTAAGGCATTTGCAACACCAACTCCTGGTGCCAATATGGAGGCTGTTATGATTTGGCCTGGATTCCAGAATTCAATGTTATCTCGACAAGAACTTTCAAACCGATGAACGGTCCTTGGGACTCGCTTATGTTTTCGAGTCATATTCAGAATCATTGACACATTTGGTGTTAATAACGTGAGACGTCCGAGGCTACACGGGCCTCCATTCAGTTTAGATGGGACGCCTCCCCAGGCACGATCTCCACAGATTAGAAACACACCAGGAGGTAATGCAAGAGGAACAGCAAAAGATCGTGAGATGTTAGTCGAAGTATAATTGCACCAAGCAGTTGAATTATGATAAGCAGCATTAGTTGCATTCACATTTTGCCCTCTCCGTGTGGTGTTATAGGAGTAATTAAAAAACACACAAGCATCCATTATAACAGAGCCTAGCAACTCTAGCTCTTGAGGTTCTTGCGTAACCTGTGGAAGGTGACTGTATACACCATCCCAATTATCTGTACAATTTTTTGGAGAGTTGCAAAGAGAGAAAATCTGAAGGGTTTGTGGGATTGGCCATGTGTCTACTGGCACTCCCACCAAACAGGTGGAGAATGGATTTTCCGGATTCGTAGTAGAAAGGCACAAGGTTTCTTGATGTGTCATGTTTGCCAAAGTTACCCAGACATTTTGTTTAGGTTGTGAAACCATCCAGCCTTCAGCTTGATATATTGTCCAAAACAGGCCAATCACGCTGGATAGGATCTTAATGAAGGTTGCCATCTGTGGAGACACAAATAAATTCCTAATCCTGATTAATCAATTGTTCTTTGTACTTCCATCTTTTATTGCTACATAACGCCTTTTCATCTGTCCCCACCTACGGGGAGCAATCTGTATCCACGTAGGAGTAGCACTATGTATGAAACACTCAGTCTGTAAACATGCAGATTTTGATTCCTGTTCTAACCGTTGCTTATGATGCTGCAGCCACCAAACAGCCGCTGCCAGGGATAACGACTCTCGATTTTCCCACAAACCGAAACATTCTTGAATTGGCTGTCCTGCAAACCTTGCTAATGCCCTCTGTGGGTTGTCATTAATCCATGTGTTACGACAGTTAATACATCTTAACCCAAAATATAGCTGTGATTGGTGTATCCAATATCTTTTTTCACATCCTCCACAAAACACCTTTACCCACGCTTGATGATCTGGATTGTTGCAGTTTAAACAATTTTGCCCACTTCTTATTACATTCCCATTTAACCACTCAATAATTCTCCATACATCTGACAATGTTGCCCAGTAAAGTGAATGTCCGAGTAGACCCTCAAGTTGGGTCAAAACAGGCTGGATCTTCAGCCGCTGTCGATGAGCTTGTCTCTCCTCTGGTGTCATTGGGAGGTGCGGCAGGTTTCGCCCATCTCACTGGAACCCATACGGTGCCTGTTGGTGTAGAAACACAAAGATATCCCCTTCCCCATATTACTACTTTAGCTGGTCCTTTCCACAATCCATCTTTTGGATCCTTATAATTTACCCATATCTCTTTCCTTCCTTCACTTACTTTTGCCTTCTTATAATGTAACATAGCTGGTGGTTGTTCTGCGTCTCCAAATATACACAAGTGATTCATTACAAATAATGTTTTTGCTAATCTTTCCTGTACATCCTGTATTTCCTGATATTTTGCTACATAACGTTTCAAGGTACCATTTGCTCTCTCAACTATGGCCTGTCCTGTGGGAGAATGCGGTATCCCTGTTACATGCTTCACTCCCCACTTGTTTAAAAATCTTTGCATTCGACTTCCGACATATGCTGGTCCATTGTCTGTCTTTATAGTATTCGGGACTCCCATTATTGCAAAACAACATGTTAAGTGTCTGATTACCTGTATGGCCTTTTCTCCACTCTGTGCAGAGGCCCATATATATTTGCTATAAGTATCTATAGTAACATGTACATATTTAAGTCTACCAAAACTTTGTATGTGAGTCACATCCATTTGCCATACTTCATTAGATTTCGTCCCTCTAGGATTGACTCCTATTCCAATACCAACCCCTTTATTGTGAAAACTACAAACAGGGCATGTTTTTACTATGGCCGTTGCTTCCGCCATTGTGATGCCAAACTGTGTTTTTAGCCCTTTTGCATTCTGATGGAATATGTCATGTGCTTCTTTTGCCAATTTGTCTTTCGGCATAGGAACATGTATAACAGTGGATACCAATTTGTCCGCTCGAGCATTACCTTCCCCAAGTCCTATATCCCATTTATGACTCCTAACATGAATTACAGCATACGATTGTTCCCTTATTTTTATGGCCCTCTGTAATTGTAAGAACAACTCATAGAGACGCTTATTTTGTACTTCCCTGACTTCTGCATCTTCTATCCTTGCTACTATTCCCGCTACATACATAGAATCAGTTACAATATTCAATGGTCCATTAAACTTAACCATCGCCCAAACTACTGCCAACAGTTCCAAAGTTTGTAGTGTGTCTTGTGCTGTGGCTTTTAATATCTCGTGTTTCCATGTATTATCCTCCTGCCACGTTATAGCTGCTGTCTGAGATTTCTTTCCTGCATCTGTATAAACTGTGATGGCATTTGGAATCGGCGCCTGTTGTCTTTTTGGCTGTTCAATCCAATGTAATTGTCCTAACCATCTCAAAGGTTCCATAGATAATTGATCAGTTGACAACATCATTGGCCCATTTAACATGGCTTCCTGCAATGCTGTGCTATTTGCCAGGTACCACTGCATGGTTTCCTTCTGCATTGGACAGTATATGAATTGAGGTTCTCTTCCACTTATTTGAATAACTCGCACACGACCTTTCTTTACTAAATTTGCTAGTGCCTCAATTTTTTGAAGTAGAGATTTTGATTGTTGTAATGCTGGCGTGATCCATTCTAGCACCCATGTCTCCCCCGTTTTCTTTTTAGACTGCGTAATAGCTCCGAGCAAATGCTGTGAACCCATCCACACAAGTATGTCCAGGGGGAGCTCAGCGTCTCTCCGACGCACTTGTCCAGAAGTAATACGATCCATAATCTGTTGTAGCACTCGCTTCTGATCTGCTGATAAAGACACTACCTGTGCAGGATCATTTCCTTTTAACAGTGGTCGTAATTGTTGTAAAAGCTCGTTTGGGATGCCCACTATAGGTTTTAGCCATTGTAAATCTCCTAATAGCTTTTGAGCATCGTGCAGTGTTGAAATTTCAGGATTAATTGTCAATTTTTGTGGTGCTACTATTTGTTTCGTCAAAGACAATCCCAAATATTTCCATGGAGCTGTTTTTTGTATCTTTTCTGGTGCAATTACCAATCTTTGCTTTGCAAGGGTGTTTACAATTTCTTTTATCTGTGCTTCTGTAAATGGTTCTTTCTGTGCAAATAATATATCATCCATATAGTGATAAATTATAACATCAGTCCATTTTTGACGTAATGGCTGTAAGGCTGCATCTACAAAAATCTGACATAAAGTTGGACTATTTCTCATTCCTTGCGGTAAAACTGTCCATTCAAACCGTTGATCTGGCCCTTCTCTATTTATTGCCGGTAAAGTGAAAGCAAATCGGCGCATGTCCTTTTCATGAAGCGGAATCGTAAAGAAACAATCTTTTAAGTCCACAATCAATATAGGCCATTCATAAGGTAACATAGCTGGATTCGGCATACCTGGTTGTAAAGCCCCCATTGGTTCCATTTGTTTGTTTACTTCTCTAAGGTCATGCAAAAGTCGATATTTGCCTGATTTCTTTTTTATGACAAATATCGGAGTATTCCAAGGACTAGTAGATAATCTTAAATGTCCTTGCTGATATTGTTCTTGTACTAGCAAGTGTGCTTGCTCAAGACTTTCCCTTTTTAGTGGCCACTGCTTTACCCATATTGGATTGTCAGATGTCCAAGTTATAGGGATCGGGAAAGTCCAAGCAATGGCCATTAGAATAAATGGTGATCATTTGTCAAAACTATTCCCATTTGTGCTAACACATCTCTTCCAATTAAGCAATTTATCCCTGGAGGTAATTGCACTACAGCAAGCACCGCTGTGACTGTTTGTCCTTCAATTGTTAATTGTAGGGGCGGCGTTCGATTAGCTAAAGTTAAACCACCCACGCCAGTGATGGTAGTGGTATGCTCTTGTAATGGCCAGCCTTGTGGCCAAGAAGAAGGCGACAGTATGCTGGAATCTGCGCCTGTGTCTAACAACCCTTCCACAGTTATTGCGTTACCTTGAAATGACAGGTGAACAGTCTTCCTGGGTCTCGTACTCAGATCCAGTGTTAGCAGGGTCAGGCTTCCTGTGGATCCGAAGCCTTTATTTCCGCGACTCTCCTCAGTTATTGGTCGTATTGTTTGAGTCACTTGTGGCAGAGGCACCAGCTGTGCAATCCGTTGTCCCTGTGCAATCTTTACTGGTGGATTCAGTGTATATGCCATAATATAGATTTCACCTTCATAATCTGCATCAATAACTCCCGGTAAAACAAATAGTCCACATTGTGATGCCGATGATCTTCCTAATAATAAAGCTCCCATGGCTCTCCCATTAATGATGATAGGTCCTCGTACATTCGTAGATATTGTTTGAGGATTATTTGTTAACAGAATAACATCTACTGCTGCTGCCAGGTCCAACCCGAGACTTCCCCGGGTGGCGGGTTGAAGGACTGCGCTGCGGCTGCAATTTTGGTCGTTGCGCGGCGGCCGGCGAACGCGCTCCGTGTGGAGTTTCCCGACCGTCTGCAGCAAGCCCCCTCATTATGGGAGTTGGATCGGCAAGTTTGACACCATACATTTCTGGCTGTACAACTCTTTCGTACATGCCCTGGAGCTCCGCATCGGTAACACCGTAGCTGCCCCTTTTTAGGTGTTTGCACTTTAACTGCTGTTGCTGCTGAAGTCTGGAGAGGCGCAAGGGCTGCCATAACCTGACTTTGAGTAGCCTGAGCCTGTTCTTTCATTCCTTCCCCTAATTTCTTTATTGCCTCTACAAGAAAAGCCTGAGGTCCAGTAGGTATCGAGGACGCTTTTTCAAGTGCCTCCTCTATAGTCCAATGTGCCCTTAATGTATTCAATAAACTCTTTGTAGCAGGATTGCCATTTTGTGAAATACACTGTTTTAAGAGAGCACCCTGCATGTAGAGAGGTACTCTTGCTCTTTCAATTGCATTTACCAACTTATCTACAAAACTGCCCAAAGTCTCTTCTCTCCCTTGCTTAATCCCCATATACATTGGAACTCCGCCTGGCTCTTTCACTTGTTCTATAGCTTCTCTCACTAACCTCATTGCCTCTCTCACTTTATCCGGACCGAGCAGTGCTTGAGCTTCTACTCTAGCATAAGGTCCTAACCCCATTAATTCATCCATTGTAACCCCTTGTAATGGATCTCCTGCTTGCCGCTGTACCGCTATCGACTCTAACACTCTCGCTTGCCAATGCGCATTAAACAACAACCACTGACTAGGAGAGAAAATTAACTTTGCTATACCCCGACAATCTGCAGGCAAAAGAAGTTGAGTGCTCCAGAGATAATCTAACATTTGACGAGTCGGTTCACCAGTAACACCATAAGAACTCACTGTAGAGCGCAATTGTGATAAAAGCTTCCAATCTAATGCCGTAACAGTAGCATTTAGTCCACCAGCTGGGTTCGGCTGAAACTGAACTGGAAAAGCCATTGCTGTCGCCATCTGAGTCATCTCCTCATCCCCTTTTTCTAACCCCTCTCGCGCCAATGCATTCCAAGCCCGACACCTTTCTTTAGCGATCTCTATCCCCAGCCCATCTTCTGAGCCAGGAGTAGAATTCTCGCTTTCCGGCGTCACAGTGTGGCTGGACGCGTCAGGGCTACTCAGGGCAGAAGCGAGGGGAGCGGTAGGGAGAGCTCGTTCTGAGCTTTCCTGTCCCGTCTCTTCGGAACGTAAAGGTGGTAAAACAAGCTCACGAAACGTAGGCGGTAATGGCCACTTAGTTTCCTCCTCCCCATATCTGGTGTTTTTCTCTTTTGCCGCAATTGCGCCCTGTGCAGCTCTTTTTTCAGCCTGATACCTGAGCAATTCATTATGAACCACCCTCCATAACTTTCCCAACTTTTTTGCTGTCTTATCATCATTCAATGTTAATTCCCATAATTTATCTCCAAATTTTCTCCATTCCGATAACTCATGAACTGTATGTGGATTAATAAAACAACCTTGCTCTACCCCATAAGCTAAAAGCCCCTGAAGATCCTTTTTTACATCTATTCCCTCAACCCGGCGTTGTGCCAGCCAGGATGCAAATAAATCATATGCTGCTTGCCTGTCCATACCTTAATTTTTTCCGTTGCAGCCTTTCCAGGTCTCGGCAGCACGTATCAGCAGGGCTCACCTCTTATGACACCCAGGGCGCGGGCCTTTTTAGTCGCCTTTCGCCGTCCTCGCTGCTTAAGGACCTGAACAACCTTCTCTGGTCTTTATCCTTCGTGGTGCCTTATACGTCCTTTGGCACGTATCACGTCGGGGTCACCATTTGTTGAAAGAACGCAGAGGGAGCCCAGCCATCATTTAATGCACAAAGGCTCAACTTTATTAGTACTCACACTTCTTTTATATCCACAATAATTAGTTCATACATATTGCAAAAAGCAAGCTCCTTATAGGTTGCTAAGGTTAGATACTTTGGTTGCTAAGGTTAAATACCAATCTCTCCCCTTATGATTTCTGCAAGGCCTTCTACATAGTCCTGCTTCTGTTCTTTGTTCTTCTTTGATACTTTTCGGTATTCTCCCATCACGTCGCCGTTGTCAGCAGTTCCTCGGTGCTGTGCCCTTTCTCACGTAGCCAGTTGTTAGCAAACTGCTCCACAGAACCACAGCAAAAATTCCATCCTCAAAAGAATGCATCAGCCTACCTCCTCAAAGTGGTCAGGTTGTCCCAAAAATCTCCATTCGGTGCTCTGAGCCTTCAGCTAAGTTCAACCAATGGATGACACATGATCTATCTCAGAGGGCTTAATCCCAATTTTGAATACATTCTCTGTGAGATCAAATGAATCCATGTTCTAACATCTTAAAGTAAATATGAGCACATACCAACTAATGTGAGGAGGAGGTTGAACCAGATGACCTGCTGAAGTCCCTTCCAACTTCAATCTATTGTGTGATGCTCTGATTCTTGCCTTGTCTTTGATAGAGCTGATTCACTGCTACTAAAAAAAAGTGAGAAAAGAAGTGGAAAACCTGAACTTTCTGCTGCATAGCTAACAAGTGAATGCGAGGACAGGACACTTGTAGAGTGGCATAAGATAAAGCCTGTATAGAAACCAAGGCAGAGGTCTATATATTCAGGAAAAGGTGGCAAGTTCATGAAGTTAGTAAGACATATCAGTATTTATATCAAATTTAGATAAAAAACAATAGGTATTTTGATGTGTCATGCTATGGTAAATGTTTGTAGATAGATAAATGGAATGTTAAACTTAAATTTAAAAATTTAACTTGTAATACCAAGCACAATATTTTGTTTGTGCTTGTGTTTTTTCCTTTGATATAAGTTATTATAAAAATATTGCCAAACAAACGTCAGACAACTATTAACTGTCCACCTAAGATGAACGGCACAAAAGGCACTTATTTGATGCTTAATGACATTTTATGTTAGTGCTAGTAAAACTTTTCTAAGCATTTGGATCAGGGTAGTGAGGCCTTTCCTCCAACTGTGGAAGTCTTCATTTTGGAAAAAGAGCAAGGGGAGGTCCTCTCTAACCTATAGTGAAGCTTTTGCAGAATCTGGATGCGATATAATCCACTTAGCTCACAGATTCCCATCTCAGTTCTGCTGGCCCAGCCAGCAGATGGTTCTATCTTGTATGAATAAATGAGATAAACAGGCAGAACTCATGTGAACAGCAGTACATTTGTACAGCCCTCTTTGAAAACCTCTGCTGCCTGACAGAGACAAATCACACCTTTTCACCTAAAACTTCATACTAGTATTACACTGTGGTTAGCACTTAATAGTGGCATGCTTCTGTCACTATCCTTAAGTTGATTGCATTGCTAATTTTCCATTTTCTGTATTGTAACAGCTGGAAACAATGAGAGTGAGGGCCAAGAAGCGGTGAGGAAAATACAAGAAGAAACTTTGACTGGAAAAGGTACCATACTAAATCCTTTTCTTTAAGGAATGTTTTATTCCTCTGTTTTTGCTGGCATCTTCTTTTATATGAGGTCATCTTGTGTATTGTTAAACTTTTTTAGTTTGGGGAAACTAATTCCTAAAGTAAATCTGACACAGGGGTAAAATGAATAGGATATTTTTAAAAAAAATGTTTTCAGGTTTTTCTGTGTTTACTGTGTGTCATTGCAAAAGGGCTGCCTGCAAGTTACAGTTTGCCTGCGCATGAGTATGGGCACAATGATTTAATAGCTGGGCAGAAAATCAGAATACTAGTCATTTCTGCTAAGGGGAGGATAAAAACAGGTAAGAGTGGGTGTGCTCTTTTTCATTGCTGGTCTTGCCCCCCATCATATATATAATCCCATAAAAATTTTTTTCTTTTTGGGGGGGGGGGAGGGGGGGGGGCGGTAAGAGGTTTCTAAAAGAACAAGTCTGCTCAACTGGGTTATTTGATAGATACCAAGATCTTATAATCCCTCACAAAATAAAACTGTTTTCTTAAAAATGGATGGACCTTTCATATCAAGCAAATATTCCTATGGTTTTGCAGTTCTTCCATTTTTTTCTTTTAATCTGATGAGCTATCCTGTTGGGGGAGGCATAAGGAGAGCATAGCTTGATAACTATGAGAAAAGGCATATTGCACGCTATCTGCTGTGCGGTTATAATTTACAATTTATGATAGAGGTTAGTGCATCTAATATTTCCATCTCTTGGATTCACTGGGAGGTTCCTAGTAGTGTATGATGATTCACTGCTGCCACTTTGATGTATCATTTCTTGGCAAAATAATAGGGCAGTGCTGCTACTCCACCCTATTTAGGATCTTCATGGCTTCTTCTGAGATCTGATTCTGTTTTTGTGACTTTAATAATTACTGTTATGATGATCAAAATACGTTAATTATTGTGTTAAAAACCCCCTTTCATTAAGATTTATCTTCTGACTTAAATGTGCACCCATCATAGCCTCAGGATACATGTATGCTAGTTAAAAGCATCATAAATTAAGGCATAGTCAGAAGGATCATGAAAGGAAAAAGGTAATTATTACATCGTTTAAATCTTTTGCTGGAAGTTTCTGTACAGAGACCAAAACCATTTGGAATTAATTATATCATGTGACCTGGGTGAAGCTGAATAAACCAGGGTCTGTCTTATTCTCTCACATGTGTGATCACGGCTTTTTTAGCACCTCAGTCTTTCTTGATTTTTCTGAACAAAATAAGCTCTAACCTTCAGTTTTAGATTTTGTCAAGATACAGCTGGCACTTTTGAGAAAGCTGAAAGTGTATCTAAAGTTGACTGAAATTGTTCCTCATTTTAATTCTAATGACTGAGGCATTAGTAATCTCAGGTGCTGGTAGATTTGGCCTAAAAACAAACTGGAAGAGTATTGCCTTTTCAGAATTTCTCACTAGTTGAGGGATATTTGTCATTACAAGTGGATTATCCTGTACAAAGGACTTTTGTGAGTCTGAGCAGCAGTCCTGTGTTACTGCTTATCGATGAATTTGCACTTTGCTTTGTAATGGGATGTGTGTGCAGATACTGTGACCAAGACTAGGCTGTGCAAATGTATCACCTTTACAAAAGCTGCAGTTCAATATCTGTTTAGTCACTGCATAAAAGCATTATCAGTTATCTTGACCTTTTTTTTTTTTTTTTCCCCTCCTGTTTTAAGCATTTTTTGTGGCCCATATGAAAAGACTGCTTACAGAAACTGTTCCCATCTGGAATGTTGGACTCTTGAAGGACAGCTACTCAAAACAGTATTTCTGGGCAGCCAGTGTGATCAAGGATGGGGACAATATAGCTGTCCTTCATTTACTATGGACAAACTATAAGAGTGGATGCCATCAGTTTGCTATCCAGATCTCAGATTTCTAATAACAAGGAAAATCTCCTTGCTTGTTAGCAGATTAGACAGCAAAAGGGAGGAAGAGACTTGGTCCTCTCCTTGATGCCTGGCTGAGCCATACATAGCACAAACATCCCCAGAGACAGCTCTGGGAAAAGGCCAGGCTTGTTGAATGCATGCAATTACAGGGTTTTTAAGGCAATATCATCCTTCTACGTCTTGGCCCACTGTCTGTCTGGGGCTCTGTCTGCTATCTAAGGATAAGTAGTTTTACTTGACATAATCTCCACTTACTTCAAGGACAAGGGAGATTTGAAGCATGTACATGAGTGATTCCTATGAAGCAACTGATGACCAATAATGTGTGAACAGTTTCAGAGGAGAATAAAGGATAATAATAAAAAGGCTATGCACACAGGTGATGCTTTTTTTTCAGCAGCATGGCAAGACACAAAGAAAGGACTGTCAAAATCTCTGAATACAGAGAGGTGGGAAGTCTGGTTTCCAGTGCTGGAGGCATTCAAACCAAAGCCAATGACAAAAGATGGTAGAGTATTGGAGAGGAAAGCAGTTGCAGCTGTTCCCCTACAAGGCAACAATGCTAAAGGACACAGAAAATGTAAGCGATGTATCTCATAACCTCTTCCTACCACCCATCCTCTCCCATGGTGCTCCACCAGAAACCTGCTTGGTTCCTCTCTCTGCCGATTCCAGACTGCTAAGGTGTCTTCCTCGGTTTTGGGTCTCTGTGTTTAGTTACCTATTGCTAAATGTAAAGAACAAGGAAGGACATGCGCAGCTGAGTGTAAGAGAATAAGGTACAGGTCCTTGGGGCATGATAGACCCAATTCACTTGACCATGAGAACCTCGTCCATGATAAAACAATCAAAGCCCTCAGATATCCAGAACAGACCAGAAGAAGTGCTGCATTGTCATTAAAATTATCACAAGAGCACTATTTCCAAAAGACCAAGGGCAACAGATTGCTACGCTCTGAATCATAAAGCTGGGAGAAGCCAGAATGATGTGGGCATTTATCTTGCTTCCATTTGTTAAATTGGGAACTTGTGTTGTTAATAGTAGCAATTATATGGCTGGGAAAATTGTTGATGGCTAGGGATTGCCACAGAGATATTCTAATTGTGTAAGTCTGTAATTTACACAAAGGGTGTGTCTGTGTTAGTTAGATCAGGAGAGCGCTTTTCAGGCAGCACTCAACTGTTGCCCGCTTGCTGAGCATGGGTTTGCATCAGGAAGGGCACTGCAGGTCCTGACCTGGATTCTCTTCGGGCAGAACTAGCCTGAGAGGTGAACTGCAACAGTAACAGAGCATTAGTGCATGGGACCAAACTTAGAGCTTATCTGAACTAAGAGTCCCAGCCACCTGTAGAAGTGCCTATGTCAGGTTCCCAGCACAAAATGAGCTCTAGAGATTGATTTCTATTCATCCAAACCATTTGTTAATGTAGCCATGACCATAGTTACCACTCCTGAACAAACTACATTGAGTTGTGGAATTGGGAAGTTTCTGTGATAAACTCAACTCTCAATGATACTAGAAAGAATATTTCCATGTACATAATAGAGTATATCTCCTGACTCAGTTACCCTCAGTTTACATCTCTGCAAACGAAAGCTGTTTTTAGCCTGATGATTACAAACATACAAATGTTGGAAACTAATATATAAACATGAATGAAAGCTTCATTCATTCCAGCTTAGGTTCATGAATGCCAATGGAATCAGCAATTAGCAAAAGTTTATGCATAAATATCACTTAGCACAGTACCAAGGAAAGGCTCTCACAACTGCAGTGTAGGAGCTGGAGTTGCAACTAGACTCAAAGGAGAAAAAAATTAAAAGTTAGTGAGAAAACAGGGTGTAAAAGTCATATTAAGCACAGACCTCTTCAAAAGGAGAAGTCTGTGTTTAATCTCACCCAACATTTTTGTGGCAATTCAAATAAAACCACAATTATAAAGCTACACACTAAATCCACGGCATTCATGAGACTTCCATTTGAAGCCAGGTGAGAAAGGAAGAAGAGCCTTTCTCCCTTGGAGTCAGAGGAATGCAGAGGTTAGCATGGTGGCAACCAAATCGTGTCATTTACAGTCTGACCCACATCAAGACAGCGTGGGCCAAGCAGTAAGAGAAACGATATCACCTTATAAACACTGCAATTCATGTGCATTCAACAATGCTGGCTTTTTCCCAGAGCTTTCTCTTGGGATGTTTGTGCTATGTATGGCTCAGCCAGGGAATAAGGAGATGACAAGATCTCTTGCTCCCTTTAGTAGTATAACCTGCTAATGATCACGGAGATTTTCCTTGTTATTAGAGGTCTGAGATCGAAGAGTTTACCCAAAAGAAGAAGGGGTAATCTAGATGATAGGTACCAAGCATAATTGCAGAATAACTCATGGGTCGTTACTCCACTGACACTTGCTGTATGTCAGGCACCAATTTTAACAAAACAGTCCATGTTTTTGCACTCTGTACCAGGCTGTTTGTTGTTGGCTTTCCCTGCAGGCTAGAGGAAGTCAGCTGCTGAGAGTTGCCAAATTCCCAAACTTTTAGATTTGTTTTTGCCCAAGAGTCAATGGTGGTATTCCCAGAACATGGGCCAGAGTTGTGTAAGCCAGTTCAGCAAAGATCAGTACCTTGTTAAAATGTGCAAAAATGTCACCCAAGGCTTCTTCTTTGACATGGTATGTCAAAGATGTTGTTATGGAAGTGATTATCCAACCAGTCAAAAATAGTAGAAAATATTTGTGGTTGAGATGTATCTTCTATAAGTGTGCATAAACATGTGTGAGTTTATGCTTGTTTGTGTCAGATTTGCGTTTCATGGTGTAGTTTTGAGGTGTAAAAGTGTAACATCCTGAGTTTGTGGCAAGACCTGACATGGTTACTTTGTCCATTCTACCACATCCTGCCATTGGCATATCCTTTCTCTACCACTGCTGGTGCTGAAAGATCTATAGGATTGATTTAAAGAGTTTCCTAGCAATAACAGTGCAGTTTTCATCTACGTGGTTTCTTTTTTCATGCATTACCTCCAGCACTTAGCTTTGGCAGGTCAAGGACTGCCCTCAGTTAGAGTTGTACAACTGAATGCCAGGCTCATGAAGACATCTTGAAAGACAGGATGGTGGTGATATGAGCAAGGAGCAAAGAAGTCTCGATCTGCATGGAACTGTGGAGCTCTTCTGCTCTGTTGCTTGATGACGGATATAAGAACCTTGCCTAAACATTAAGATTTCTTTTCTTTCCATACCCTCATCTAAGGTTTTATCAAGTATATTCAAGCCATATGAAAATATTTGAATCTTGAAAAATATTGGATGTATTAAACTTAATATAAGTCTGTAAGGACTGGATCCTCCACATGCTCAAGGGATGGAAGACCCCTTTCTAGAGTTCAGGAAACTAATACAGGGGCTAATACAGTTTTTCTGTGCTCATAACACTTATGTCCCTTACACAGTAAAGTTGGTGACTTTTTGCTCTCTGTTAAGCAGGGAAGATTTTAATCCACAGAAAGGTATCTCCAGAGCCCTCTGATAAAATCATTTAGGTGAAGAGTTTGCAAATCAATTGTCCTGCTTTTCTGTTTGTTTTATGTAATACTTTGATGCAAAAACATGGTTAAATTCATTAAGCCTGCTTGCTCATGTCTTTTTTGTTCTCCTTTTGACTTTTAGTGTAACATGTTACAAAATTTTTCCCCTCAGTGCTTACAGACATTTAAACCAATAGAGAATCCCCTATTTTCTGTTTCTTAAGACACCTTAGAAATTGAGTTGTCATGTTACCAGGGTGGCAATTCAGACATTAGGAGCAATATTAGTATGGTTCACAGAGCTAAAGATGAGGTGCAGCTCTGGATAGTGAGATGGAGATAAAGTCTTTCACATATAAAATGTATTCATAATGCAGGCACAAGCTCTGCCTGTTAGTTTCCTAAATCCCCATTTCCATTGGAAATGTGAAACATATTTCATTAACAGGCTCTGCCACTAGGAAACATGATTTTCTCTTATTTAAATTACTTCTAATTGAAACTTGGAGACAAAGAAGTGCACAGGTGTAGCTGTAGGCAGAATAACAAAGTCCTTTCAGATGTCTTGAAATGATTTTCTGACTGTAAATGACCAAAGCTTTGTGTGACTAATGGGGCCAGAGCTCCGAGGTTAGGATTTTGCTGATTGTGCTGCCCTACTGAAGGCAATCCAGAGAAAGGGAATTTCAAAATGAAATTGCCTCTGCAAGGCCTGAAAAAGCTCACATTTCACCCTTTTACAGGATTTTGGTTCTCTTTTATGTACCTGTAGAGCCGTGATGTCAAGCAGTGGCCAGATAAAAGTGCTCCTGGGTTTAACACCTCCCGTAGTATGCCATTATTTTTTCCGGCATGAGCAGTAGTTGCAGGCAGGTTGCGTGAGCTATTTCCAGACCTTGACTGTTCTCAAGAAAATTGCCAGTGAATACTGAAAGACAAAGCCAAGAAAAACGCAATTTGTTTTCTCTCTGGAATGCTTTCATATCTCTCTTCCAAGATCTACTTTATATAGTCCTAGCTTCCATGGGTTACATGTAGGGCTTTAGAAGTTAATTTGCTTATAACAAGTAGAATATTTTCTGTGGAAATGCCATTGGCTTCTGTGCTAGGGATCCAGCGGCCAGGAGCACGGAGAACTTGCTGCCTGAAGTAAACATGGGAAAAGCAGAGCCTGTATTTGAAGCACTTTCAGGCTGTGCACATAACCTTCCAGATGTGAGCTGCACATGAACTGACAGACTATGGGCTACCTGAGTGTGCGGGCAGCGCTGGTCTTTCCTTGTCAGTTCCATCTTTGCAGCACTATGGCAAGGCTCCCAAGGGAGCACAGCCAGAGAGGAGGCTCTGCACCTCTGAAGGACCAACACTAGTGTGGCCATGCTTAACTTTTGTATTTTGAGGGCCATTTTTCAATAGCAAAGAATTGAAGCCCTGAATAGATGTACCAGTTCTTAAATGAGTTATGAGCCAGGCTTTTCCCAGTGGTGCCCAGTGACAGGACCAGAAGCAATGGGCACAAACTAAAGTGCAAGAAATCCCATTTAAAAATAGGAAAAGTCTTTTTCTTTATTAGCATAAGGGCTATTGGGTATTGGCACAGGTTGTCCAGAGAGTTTATGGAGTTTCCATCCTGGGAGATATTCAAAAGTGATATGGACATGGTCCTGGGCAACTGGCTCCAGGTGGCCCAGCTTGAGCAGGGGCTGGGACTTGGACAATCTCCAGAGCTGCCTTCCAGCCTCAACCACCCTGTAATTCTGTGAGTCTATGAAATTTTAGCAGTCAAAACCACATGAAACCCTGTCTGCATTGTTTGTCCAGCCTTGACTACAGATACTGTAACATACACAGATTCCTGGACTGCAGGGTCTTCAAGGAATTGTATCAGTGTTCATACAGTGCCCATAATAAGACTCTTGGGCACAGATAGTGGTAAGAACAGCAATAATTTGACCATAATTCGGTCTTTAGAAATGGGTATTTGAGAAAAACTTTGGAGCAGTGTAAAAAAACCCCATCTGTGCAGGTAAAAAAATCTGTTCTGTGGAAACAGAGGGAAGGAGTGTAGGAACATCAATGCTGAGAGCAATAATCTGTGTGAAGAGGCCAGGAAATACTGCCCGTGACTCTGGAGCAGCTTGCCCTTCTTGTTATTTTTTTCTACGCAGGGCATAGACTGATATATTTTATTTTAAGACCTAGATTTTAAAATCTAAGTTTCAAATAAAATGTGTTCAATATTACATGATGCATGACATCTCTGCCACATAGAAATTAGCATGCTTATGTGCACTTTGAAACCCTTTTCAGCCTATTTAAAGGCTTGCAGGAAATGTGTAATGTCAGAGCATTTTTTATAGTGTTTTCTGGTACTTGGTGCTAGAAAATCTTCCTTGTAAGAAGAAAAAGAAATATTCCTAAGGAGACTGATAAACTCTTGAATTAAGCAAAACATCTAACATGAGAATTATTAGATGTCTAATAATTGTGTCTGGATTTGGATTTTTCCTCTTATATTGAGGCAATGTTCCTGGACAAGGTGATGTGAAATGTTACCAGCACCTGAATAATCTCCCCAAGATAATGGTCAGCTGTGTTTTAGTCCTTATTTGATCTTAACATTATGACTGCCACTGTCTTCTCTTACCAAGGATACTGTTGACTTCAGGCTCCTTGGAAGGAATAGCTCTTTACAACTGATGTGACTTGAGGAGACAAAATAAATCAAATCATCCTTCCAACATTTAGTTTGACCTAGTTGAAAAATGATCCTTGCTAGTGTTTTACCTCCCAAGCATGGAAAATGTGCGGGCCTGTGGTGGGAGAGAGATCTCCATGGCTCTGGGCAAGATTTTCTGTTGTTCTGTGTTTCCTCTCATTCTACTCCAGTCTCACCTATGCTCACACACTTGCGCTTTTCTTGAATAATTTGCATCTACTAAACTTTCTGGAACGTGGAACTTATTTAAATGGTATGGTGTCTACACTTCTTTCTCTTTAGGAATTTGATGGCATATCAGGGCTGGGGGTGGGGGTGGGGGGAAGAGATGTATGTATTGCAGGGGAGCAAAGGAAAAAATAGTATAAGGAAAAAAGCAGTTTCGCCTGTTCAAAACTGTCATGGCAGTTGGGGGCTTCTGAACTGGAGGTATGTGAAAAGTTCATTGTCCAACCTAAAATCTTGCAAGTTTTCTCCTATCTTATATTTCACATTTAGAAGGCAGTACATGCAAAAATCCCATTGTCCTAATTACAACAATTTTTCATGAAGGCAGAATATTTCCTAGAGATGTGTCTGTTTTCATGGAAGTGTTTGTTGACAAAAGAGAGAGAAACATTTTTGCACCCATATCTGCAAAATAAAGCAGGGAAGGTACCCCTGCCTGTAGAAGGGATTAACTTGACATGTGGTAGTTTGTACTCAGGTCAATCCAGATCAAAGGCTTTTCAGCCCAACTAGTTCTGGGTTTCTTATGACCTAGACTACTGTACTATCAAAGAAAATCTTTGATTTAGAATCTAGACTTTAAAATCTTCTTGAATTAATAAGCTGCTGCTTATCACTGCATTGTGTTGATTTGAAAATATGTGCTATGAAGGATTTTTTTTTTAAAGAGAATTTTGCAAAGATTTTGTTTAAATCAAGTTTTATTTAAAAATTGATACAAAATTGAAATGTCCTATGGAAGCCACTTCTTTAACGTGAGTCTGAGCCTACTTTCCATCAATCTGATTTTTTTTTTGTTTTGAGATGATGCAAAATCAATTGTTCATTCCCAGACTAAATGAAGTCTTCAAATGGGATTTTCTTCAAGACTTTGTTCCTGAATGCAGAAGTCAAAGCACATCTCCAGTACCATGAAGGCCTTATGCTTTGAAACCATAGACCACAGATAATAGAGAGAGATGTCAAAAAATCTGCTTATTTGATGTATAACTGGTGCATGTCTTACAAGGCTGATGTAGTGAGCAGTTATCCTGAGAATCTTACTCAGGCTCTTCCTCCAGTTAAGATGATCTCAAATGGCTGGCTAAAGACTGCTATCTTAGAAGATACATGAAATGATTTAGTCTGGAATCATAATCCTGTAGTTACCTTGACAACTACCAGTGATATATAAGTACATTGTGTTCACCTCTCCAGATGCCCTTTCAGCCAGTCCTACAAACAGAATATAGATTTTTCTTTTTTTTTTTTTTTTTAATTTGCTTGAATTGGAAACATGCTATTCAGAAAGCAGTGTCCTTTTCTGTGTGTCCTCCTAGTAGGATAAAATAGTGTATTTGCCTTTGCTTGCAAAAAAGAACAAGTTGTGTCAGTGTTCACATATTATCCAATTAACTGCCAAACAGTGACTTTTTGTATAAATCTGAAATTCAAATTGGCATGTTTGTGCTAACCAACCTGGGTATATGTAGAGGTTAAGTCTGAATAAATCTTAAGTTTCAAGTAATGAAAATGATATCACCAAGGGTATAATTCTGTCTGTCCCCTCCTCAAGTGGTATGGGTGAGCAGAGCACATGGTGCCAGAGGAAGGACATCAGAGAACAGCAGCTTGCAATGTGGGGCAGAGCAGAGCTGCGTGGACTGCACCTCTGTGCAATCAAAAGTAGAGAATTTAGGCCCAAGTTTGCATTATTGGTGGGAATTTGGGCCCCAAGATGTGTCAGGGACCCAGTAACTTTGCTGGCTCCCACTGGCTGTTCTGGCAGCATATGTGTATGGAGACAGGCAGGACAATGTAGCCGCAGCAGCTTTGGGGGGCTGGCTGGAGCTGAACGGAGAGGTCCTTCATCCCCTCTGAGCTCCCAGGTCTGCCTCCTGCCTCTTCGTGGGCAGGCTGTCCAGGCAGCAGCCTTGGGCAGAGCCTGGGATCTCAGCCTTGTGCCATAGGTACAGAGCCTTTCGTGGGTGTCTGTGGTAGAGATCTTACCTAGTCATTTTTCTGTTTAGACTAAGAAGAACTCATCAGGTGATGTAAACTGCTGATGTCAAATTTAACTTCATGAGGATAGCCTGGAAATACCATTCTTAGTCTGTGTGAAAACACAGACCTATTTCATTAGTCTTTTAAATGTATTTTCCCCTTATTTTCTGAAGATAATATTTTGAAATAGAGCCATGCTTTTGTGCTTCTAAAACCCCTTGCATGGGGGTTATTTTCAGAAGCTGGATGCAAAAGAGCTAATCCCTCCCTTCAGCTAGAAAAGCACTATCCACCAGCCCCAAGTTTAGGGATTTGTAAGGCAGCAGAATGAGGCCAGGACGGGGAATTTAATTAATTTCCTTTAGCCCACTGTAAGGAGCATGTGCTATGGGGAGTTTGGGTGCAGGATGATAGTGTGCAGGGGATATTTGTGTAAGGGTTAGAGATGAAAGGAAAGAGAGCTGTTGTGGGTCTGTCCCTGCCTGCTGTCTGTCCTGTGCAGCCCAGCACGGGATGGACCTGAGTGGTGCTTGTCTTGCTGCCTGGCTTCATGGACCCTTTCCACAGGCTGCCATCACAACCGCCCAGAGAGACTTTTTAAAACACCCTATCTTCTGGTACTCACAGAGGGTAAAAAGTAGTGCTGTTTTTCCTTCAATTTCTTTTTAGCACTGGGTGAGATTATATGTAACTGATGATAAAAGAGAATTCAGTCTCAGAGGGATTGTATAAATTTACACTACCAGCAATAAATTATTCTTTGACTTGAAAAATAGATTTTTTTATTGATCCCTTTTATTTTTAAAGCAATATGACAATTTCCTTGTTTTGCAGATTAATTTCAGATCTTACAGATTAATTTCAGATAATCATTTTTCTATACAGTTTACTCTTTGAGTTAAATAAAAATCACCATCCTACTGCAACGAATGCTATAAAAAGGAATATATATGTATTTGTTCAAAGAGCAGCTGAATTGGACAGGTAAAATGGGAGAAAATGGGGAAAAAATGAAAACAAAACAAATGAAAATAATGAGGACAGAATGATGGGAGAAAAAAATCACAACATAGATACCACATTCCATATTCCATTTACTTTTTGAATGGCCATATTTTTTTAATTTACTTTTAAATTTAATCCAGAATAGACAGTTAAGGCACTAACATGCAAGTCAATAAACCCAACATATCTGAGAGATACTAAAGAGTGAGAGGAAAGGGAGACTAAGGAGAAAAAACACATAAGGAGTAGAAAAGGATGAAGAAGCATAGGAAGACAGAGAGAAAGAAGAATCTGGAAAGGGGTTACAGCCACAAGTTTGAAGAAGCATAAGATTACATCCGGAAAATACGATGTGCGGGGGCTGGCTGGTTGTTTAACATAGATGAGTAGATGAGTCCCTGAGGAAAGAACTGGACTCACTCCATATTTCAGGATTTCATTGTTGGGCTTTGCATTCATTGCACTAACACAGTGGAGGAACTCTCAGAGAGTCACATCCTGGTGAAGTGACACAGCTTTCACAGCAATGCTTGCTTGCAAGGCATGAGCTGGGCTAACACAGTGCATGCAAGGCTGATGGTTTGTTTTCAGTCTTGTTTATATCTCCCAGGCAGTATGTAAGAATGTATTAGCTTTGTTCTAGCCCTCAGCTTATGTATTTCCCCCTACCTTTTCATGAAGGAAAATTTTCTTTTCCATTCATACTTAACTTTCCTCATCTTCTCTGACTGTCTTCCAAAGTGTTCAACATTCCTGGCATAATTGTATTTCCATCTGTGTCTCTCTCCCTCTTCTCCCTTTCTCTTTTCCTCTCCCCCTTTCCCTACTATCTCTCTCCTTCCCCATCCCTGTCTGTCTCTCTCTTTTAAATTTTTTTTAAAGAATAGAAAATATAACTTTGTAACACACATCTTGCTGTTTCATACTCTGTTTAAGATGATATTCGTGTTCTCATAGGAGTTGCTTTATATTCTCTGTTTTGCATACCGCAAGCAAGCAGTAAGTATCAATGGGAACAGCCTGTACTTTTATTGTGCCTTTTCATTTTCAATTTTAAAAATGATCCCAGGTTAATGGTGCTTGAATAGTCAGAAAAATTGGACTTTTTTTAAAGGAACAGTGTGATTTGCTATTCTGCACATTTCATCCAGTATGCTGTTTTATTTAGTTTCTCTTTAGCTGGCTTCTGAGATGGAGAGATAAACCTACTGCCCAACCAGGAAAAACAAGCTCCTTCATTGATTTTTATATAGAATTGGAAGAGTACACACGGATCATCTGTATTGCATGATATCTTTTCTCTGGCAACTATTCTGTTGAATTAGTTTCAAAGTTGTCAAATTAAAAAACACAAAGTAAGAGTGACATGTTATGTCCAGTTTGTGTCCTAGGAAGAGGTATCATGCTAGCCTTGGGAAAAGCCTAAAAGATAGCTTCCATTGTTATTCAGCTGAAAACCAGAAAAAGAATGACTGCATCATTAAGCTAATTTTCTCTGAATGGGATGAAATAACTCCTGATGGATTTCTCTCTCTTCCTGTGCTCCTGCCCTCTTTGTCCCAATGTCTCCCTGGCTTCTTTATTCCCACTGAACTGTCCTCTGCCCTTTCCCAAACCTTTCTTCTCAAGTCTCAATTGTATGTGTTTCTAACTGGTTTCGGCTTCCTTTTCATATATCTCAGAACTGCAGATTCTAAGTTTGACTGCCAAAGGCAAGGCAGAAATAGGTGTCAGTGGGTAGACACAGCAATTTAAAGATATGAACTTAATCTCAAGTTATCCATCTATGTCTTTTCTTCACTGCCCCCAACCAGTTCCTTGTCAACGTGGATCTCTTTTGTCTTTGGTATGAGAGCTCTTCGCTCATTCCTTGCTGTCTGACTGGACCAGCACTGATACAGTCAGGCATTGCCTCCTTCCCTAGGTTAGCAAGGAGAGCCCTTGAGTAATACTGCAAGAAAGCAGAGGCAGGGAGGCCGGCTTGGCTGGAGGGTCTCACGTTTTTAAGCCCCTGAGCCCTGGGTGTGCTGCCTGTACTTGGAGGAGTAGCACTCTGCAGAGATTGCTGTGTGAGAGTGTGTGCCTTGCACTCTGCCAGCTGTTGGGGAAATGCTGATGGACAGCAGTGCCTACTCCACACGCAGCCAGGTGGCTACCTTAACAGCTGATGACGAAGGCTGTCAGTTTAGGTAGAGGGTCTTCCAGCTCTAAGAAAGTCTGAAGCATCTTAAAAGAGCAGAGGACTGGCAGGTGAGGGCACAAGCCTTGCTCAGGAGAGAAGGACCTCTGAAGGCCATTGTGGCTCTGTGCCATGGCATGGAGACACAGAGGTTCCCCCTGCTACCCAGGAACTAGAGGCTCACACCACTCAATGTATTTTGTAAAATCGGAAGTTGAAAGGGCATTACGGATCACCACTACTGAAGTTTTGAAGCCCTGTTCATTCTTCCCCCCGCTCTTCTGTGGCAGGTGCTGTTGTATGCATTTGAAGTGCTTCTATCAGCATATATTGACCCAGTTCTCAAGCATTATTAAAATTCTGGAAGTTCTTTTGGTGGTTTTATGGTGGAACATGAACAGCAAGCAGGTAGAAACCTGTTAAACCACACTGGAGCTTTAAGAAGACAGAATGAAAAAAATTCCTTAATGTTACCATTCCTTTCTTGACATTTTTTTTAGTTGACCTGTATCTGTCCCTGCTAGAGGCCAAGCAACTCAAAATCACCTCCTTAAAAAGTGAGCATTAAAGAAAGATAAATATAATAATATGGCCAGAGCAGAATTTAGTGTTTATGCAAGACTGAGAAGAAATGTCAAGGTTTCTGCACCTAACAGTTTGTACGATTACATTCAGTAAACATGAACCACAAAGCTACTTCATTATTGCACCTAAATATTTCTAACCCTTTTTTTGGGAGTATTATAGCCTTCTAAATAATGGGGTTTGGGGCTGTAATTCCATCTCATCTTGAAAACAATGGTAAACTTCCCATTGACTTGAATACAATCAGGGATTCTACCTCGTAATTTTGAACAGTACAATATATTTCTGTTTCTTTCAGTGTACTGCCTTAATTAGAGGCTTTCCCCAGATTTACCAGTGAAGTGACAATTCCAACAATTCACCTGGACAATTACTTGGAGGTAGCCTAGGAAGGCCAGAATTTTGATCCCAGTTGGCCATCAACTTGTGCTGGGAGGCATAGAGTCTCATGGCCCTTCAAATCTGAATCACAATAGCTGTGTATGCAGGTGCTGTTCCCATCCATGTATGCACTTATTACTAAAAAACCCCCACACTAAATTTCTCTGTTTCTTCAGTCAATAAGAACTGTAATTCGGCTACACATTTTAAAATGTGTACCTTGTAATATTTTTGCTTTCAATGAATTTACAGTTAATTGCAAGGATTTTATTGAAGGCTTCTGAACCCTTACTTAGCCTGCATAGTGCTGAACAGTGATTTCTGTGTATGCTAGAGTTCATATATGCTAATCAGTCTGACTGCTTAGAAAACACTGCAGCACTGGGCTCCAATTTGCAGCAAGAGTAGCCTGTAAAGGTTGGCCATTAGCTGAATTGAGTCACCTTTTGTCTATACTTTGCCTGGCAAAGAGCTGAAATCTGTATCTTGCATTCCCAGTGCAATGAGTCTGAACCAGGCTTTTCTGTATTAAGGATGAATTCAAGCCAAAAATGGTCTCTATAACTGCTGTTGTCTTTTATGCATGGTAGTTAAGGACAAGAAGTCAAAGATTTTACCTGCTTTATACTATACCCCCCACCCAGCTGCAGGCATTTTGCAGTCCTTCCTTTGATAAGCTTCTTATTTTGAAGAGCTCACACTCATCCAGAATGTTGTTTATTTTTCTCTGCTCTAGTCCAACACTTTGCACATATCTGCAACCATTCCTTTGTTAAGTGTTGCCTAATTGTGTACTTTTGCTTGGTCTTTCAGGAAATTCCTAATGATCCTTCTAAGCCTTGATTAAGCTAAATGTTCCTGTGTTGTCAGCAACTTTCACCACCTGTCTATTCAGCCTGTTTTAGAGAAAATTCATAACACCTGGCACCTACCACTTGTTTGGGTACAAAGCAAATGAACCACTATATTTCTCTTGAGAGTGCTCAGACCTGGCATCAGGCAGAGGCAATGACTCTGCTCCTGATGAACAGAGCCATTAGTCAGACCTTAGACTCAGGTGCATAGGGAAGGGTTCTCCTTGGGGCCCAAACAAAACTGAAAACCTGGGCTGGTTTTGTTTTGTTGTTTTTCAGTGGTGCGTGTGCAGAACAGCAAATGCTTAAATAAAATAGGCAAGCATGATTTGAAAATGTCTAGTGCCTTTGCCTCAAATCAACCCCATCTTATGATAGCAGTTATACTGAACTTTGTGGAACTGAAGAATGAAGCTTGCAGGTTGCACAAGCAAGATGCTGAAGGCACCAAGAAGGCAGCATGCTAGGATGCAAGCTGCTGCTATATAGCATCTTTGGACAGAAGGTATTTTATTCAGGAGCACTCCTGTGTATTACCTACCTCTGTGTGTGGGTGTCAAGTCCACCGTGAAGATGGAAGAGCAAGTGGTTGCACACAGAGCAATGGGAACGCTGTGTTGACTGATCAGAAACTTTGTCTGGAAAGTGAAGCTAATTTTAAGTGAATGCAGTAAGGAAATACGTAGGGAAAAGATGGATACGTTAGGATTTTTTTTACCTTTTTGTTGGAGTAGGAAAGGGCATCAGGGAAACATGAGTTGCTAGCAAGAACATCTGAAAGGCTTTATAAAGGCATTTGTGAATACTGTGATATGTTGATAGATTGAACTAAAAGGGATGCAGATACTAGCATGAACATAGAATGCTAGATAAATGCAAGATTTTTGAGTTGCTCTTTCATTGGACATGTGATTTTTATCTCACAAGGGAGAATTCTGAGAAACAGATCCAAGCCTTGAGGAGCAGTAATGGTGGAAGAGCTAGCAATAGCCAAAAGATGACTGGGATGCCAGCTGCAGCTGGAGTGTTTGCTGCTGGCTATATTGGACACATTAACTGTATAAACACAGATCCTTCACCTTTATTAGTATGATAAATAAACAGTAGTTTGTATTGAATTTCTATATTCATTCTCAAGAGTGATTTAAATTGTTGACTAAAAGGTCACTTCAGTGTCCTGGTGCATTCTGTGAGTCTCAGAAAGAAGAGGAGAAGGGTGGATAAGATACAGGAACCATTTATAAAGATGAGCAAAGGCTGGACTTTTTAATTACAGTAGTTCAGTCTCTGAATTCATGAGTATGCTTTGGACTTTTTTTTTTTTTTTTAAACGCACTGTTTATTGTTACAGTGAAGATCTAAAAGCTTCATTTCACTAAGTGACTCGGGGAGAACTATAAATCAAGATTTATTTTGGCTAGAAATTAATCTTTTCTTACGTAAGCCAAAAGTAGAGAATCATAAAGTGAATAATATTTTGTTTCTTCAGTAACATGTCAATAACAGCTTGTCTTTGGGAATTTCAGCCTTTCCAAATTCAATTTCAGCAGTCTTATGTATTTACTTACCTGTTTTAATTAAGAATTGGCAGGAATAAAAGAAAAAAAAAATTACTTGTTTGTGAGCTGATATGATCTTAATTGAGAATGCCTGGCTCTCACATTGTCATTGATCACTTATTTTTCTGAATTATATCAAGGCATGCATAAGAAATATGTAATACTCCCCCATGGCAATATCTAGCAGAAGGAGCTGAGAGAGCCCAGGTGTTTTAACACAGTGGTTTGAAAAAGCTCCAAAAATAGTATGTGGTTTTGCAATCCTTGGAGGAGTCAGGGGACAGCTTTCCAAACACCTGGACTCCTTGATCCACCTGTAGGATAAGCTCTTCTGCCTAAGACGTTGCAGCATATTAATCGTCTTTGCCATATTTGAACAGTGCCCACTTCTTTGTAGTGTGGCTTCAGACCAAAGATGCAATGTTTCTACGCAGACCCCGTGCCCCAGAAAATGTATTCTTCCCTGCCTTGTTTCCTTCAGATTTGCAGAAAGAGCAAGGGGTCTGGAGGGAATAGGAAATAAGAGTCTTTAACATGCTTTAGAGCTTCTATGTCCTTATGTATGCTCCCTCCAATGCCACACACAGAGGGAAAAGTACAGATACTTACCTAAATAATGGTTTGATTTTTAACTCAAATGTAGTTTCTAAGCAGTCTTTCAAACTGTGCAGTAGTAATAGACCAGACATAAGCTGTGAGATGTTAAAATATATATAATGACAGAAGTGGGGGTTTAGCTATGTTTTTGTTGCTTTTCCACTCATCAATACCTAATGAGTAGGGATAAATCATGACAGGATATTGAGCAGTGTAGAGACAAGTGTCATAAGAGACCAATGGGTACAGCTGTGTAGGAGGGAAAAAATGGGCACCAGCAAAGAGTGGGAAGAAAATGCAGGTGTGTCAGTTAAATAGTTTCATAACAAATGCATAATTTGGGCTGTTTCAACTTTCACGTAACTACGTACAGATTAATACATTTTAAGGGTATTTAAGCAAAAAAAAAATCATCCAACATACTGAAAAAGTTGAACCCCATGAGATGTAAGATAGGTTGATCAGCAGACCTTTCAGCACAACTTTATGGGAAGAGAAAAAGAAGCCCCAAAACTCTGTCTGATGCAATTTAGGAAGAATCTATCACGTGCATTATTAAGTGGTTATTTGTTACCACTATTAAAAATTTGCCTGCTGTTGCCAGGCCTAACTTCAGCTTTTTGAAGTGCCTAACTTCCATTTGTGAAACATGTTGTTCTTTTATCCCTCAGATCAAAGAGCTTTGGACCTATTTAGAAATATTTAGACTGTATTAGACTCAGTTAAGGTGCCTGTCACATAATACCTGCTGGTGTCATGACTTTGGGTGATATATTCACATGGTCTTTTTGAGGCTGAGAAATATAATCTGTCCCAATTGTTTTTGGAGAGCTATGTGTAAACTAATTGACCTAGGAGGTGCTTCTGACTGGTGGCATCCTCACCCTGTAACAAGGTGAGACAGAGGCACACATCAATGCTGACCAACACCTTTGTTTTTGCAGGGAGGAAGTCTGGATACTCTGGAAGGCTAAGTTCTACTAAGGTCTGGGTAATTAGGGAAATCTGTAGCATGCTCCCACCAAATTACTTGAATTAGAAGGGGTCGTCAAGTCCAATCCATTAGAAACATGGGGGGGGGGTTTAATTATTCCACAGGAAACAGGGTAGAATAAATATGATTAATATATGATACATGAAATATTATTGAGATATTTGATTGTCTGAAATTTTAAGTTGGTGCTCAAGGGAGAAAAAAAAAATCATATTTCAGTGTTATGAGAGTTGGAGTTTTCTAGAGACAGCAAGGTGGTTCTAGATAGATATATATATATTCTAGAGACTTGTAGAAAGCATCTCATCCACCCTTCTGCATCAAAACCTCAGTCTCATCTGGTGTAAAAACTATAAGCAAGATCTTCCAGATACAGCTTTCAGGTATTTTTGTTCCAAAGATATCGGGAGACAAATAGTGTGGATCTTGTCCCCAGACTCTACCCCATTCACTTAGCAACAGATCCTTTTGCAAGGAAGGACCTCAAGCATACTTCATGCAATTTTTATTCCCTGAAAGAAATAAGGCCTTACATCGCTCAGGATGAGATCTTCTTCATGAGAAACCGTCCTTTGGGATAGCTAGTGCTGGGCATGCTGTGGTTCAGTCTGTCTAGCATCATCTACACTATTGCTTAAACTCAGTGACTGAGAAAGCCTTTGTGTGCTGTGTTGGGTAACTTGTGGTCTTCTCGCTTGATGAAATGTCTCTGAGGCATAGCTTGGGCAGTTAGCATCTTTAAACCACTGGTGGCTGGGAGATGATGGGAAAAGCTGTGGGAAGCAGCAATAACTGATAGGCCAGACCTCCTCCTGCTCGATTTGGGCAGCGACCCACCATGCTGAAAGTAGCTCCTCTGTGTTGCTGGGTCTTGCATGCATTTACTGCAGCTGACTGTTAGATGAGACTCACCAGACCTGGTCCTGGGGAATTGGAGTGTCCTTTGGCAGGCCACGAAGAAACAGAGAAACTGGCAATTGGTACTGCTGGTGAGGATGAGGTTAGGGTCTTGAACTTGGGCTCTTCTCCTGCTGTCTGGTGCTCCCTGGCACTGTGCGACTCATGTAGCCAGCCTCAGCCATTTCAAAGTTATTCGGGTCCTCCAAGCTCTTCATCCAAACACCTTCACTAGTGACAAGAGAGAGACTGGCACATCTAAAACACAGTTTTCTCCACCTCAAACACCTGTTTTAAGGAGGGAAGCATAAATGACTGGCTGGATCTAGGCAGCACATATACTAAAATTGGAACGATACAGAGAAGATTAGCATGTCCCCTGTGCAAGGATGATATGCAAATTCGTGAAGCGTTCCATAATTTTTTAGGCATTGGAATGGGCTTCCCAGGGAAGTGGTGGAGTCCCCATTCCTGGAGGTGTTTAAGAGTCGGGTTGATGTAGCGCTGAGGGATATGGTGTAGTTGGGAACTGTCAGTGTTAGGTTAATGGTTGGACTAGATGATCTTCAAGGTCTCTTCCAACCTTGATGATTCTGTAATTCTGTGATTCTGTAGTTAACTGAGATCACCTCCCTTTCTGTTCCTTTGCTGCCATGCATAATTTATTCTTTTACAGGGAAGACAAGTGTTTGGTGAAATTAGTGCAACAACAGTTTAAAACCTCCCAGGAAGATATATATTGAAGCATTTCAACCTGCTGAAAAATAATTTGTGTCTGTAGTAAGAGAACATTTATATTCTTTTTTTTTTTTTTTTTTTTTCCACATGAGATAAGGGAGAGAATAATTTAACAAATAATACACCTACCACATCTAGATAAACTCAAGAGATATGTATGTTATGGTAGCTGGCCTCAGTCCAGCAAAGCCATTAGCCATGGGTAACTCTGAGAAAAAGAATTCTGCTTAGCTCCCCCTCCTTATGCTTTTTAAGGCATTGATCCTGTGTGTTGATCCATTTAGCCCATTGGGCTGGAATGTATGAGGACCCACAAGAGAAAGGCCACAATCTGGTTCAAGGTTCTGTTTACCAGCTCCCCCACCCCAACCCAAAACCATCCAGGCAAACTTTTTACCATCCCAAATCTGAAGAATTTTCCTATTCATGTGTGTTACATGCTAGCCCTCATTCAGTCGTTTATCCTCTGGGCCTGGGTGAAATTTTAGGGACTCAGATGTGTCAGCCAGGGTATGAACCCAAATTAAACACAGCCATCATTCACAGGAAGAGAGATAATGGGTTTCTCTGGTGGTAACACTGTTGGGTCCTCCAGAGCATGAGCATCATTCATCACAGGCACAGAAAGGCAGGCTTGACATTCGCAATGTTAAGATTTTTTTTCTTTTTTTAGTTTCTGTTTTACTTGAGGGGTGAGGGGAGATTGGATCGCTGAAAGAAACAGTAAAGGGCATGAAATCAGTTGTGCTGTTTATGGAGTAAATGGTCTACATAAAGACCCATCAGAGTTTTTCTATATTTTTGAGTTTTAAATCTCTGTAACAGGAACACATCAGTGGGTTCTGGGATTTTTTTTCCCTGAACGTACTGGAATTACACAGTGTGTTTTACACTTCTCTCCATTTCTGGTGAACACTTTAGCTCCCCATGGGGCTTCTGAAATGAGCGAGTGGAGAACCTTTTCTTTTCTCTGTGATGTTGGTAGGTGTCAGTGTGCCAGGATACATGATCTGGGAGTTAATACCTGCATTGAGGCTCCAAAATTTTACGTTTGATGGTTGTGTCTCAAGGCCAAGCATGAACAACTGATAACTTTCCCCTTTTCCTCTCCTCTGCGTGTGTATCGTTGTTTAAGCTACAGACACAGTAAAATCTTTGGGCTCACAAACTGCCTTCTGGTTGTGCCAAATAGCTATTCTTCAATGAGGTACTTTTCTATATTGGACTTTGGAGAACTGCTTGTAGGTAAACTGAAGAGGAAAGGCAAAAATTTCAAGAGTTACTTTTGTGGTTGATCTGTTCATGTACCTCTTATCTATGAATATGCCTAGTCATACCTTATGTATCAATATATTGTGTGTTTGCTTCATGCAGTGGGATTTTCCTTACTGCCTCAGGAAGAGCTCTGACCTCTGTGAAAGACTTCTGGGGTGATAGCCATGGCTCCAGCATCAAAGCTGCGTTCAGAAACACACTTCTAGTATGTGTACTCAGTATCAACATCTATATCTGTTAGATACAGCTGTCAGTTCTGTAACTTCCAGAAATGTAATTTCCAGGCTAGTGTAACACTGTAAGTTGCCTGATGCCAAGAGCAAAGGCCAAGTCTTCATTGCCTGAAATGTAAGTTTTGTCTGTTGTACAGAGATTTGCACAGCACGGTATATACTTGCTGATGAGGTGCCTATGAGCAGCATCAGTGTAATGCAGACATGCCTCACCTTTCTCACTCCCTATTTCATGCAGATGCTCCAAGCTCACAGCAGTGCCATCTTCCTCTTCCATGAACAGAGGACCCTTTGCAGAAGTGTTTTTTCCTATGTAAAGGTCGCAGTCTGCCACCACCATGAACACTGCCTTCATCTACGAATAGTTCAGCTGAAGCCATCTTTAAGCCAGACAGAAAAATAAATTGCTCACAGTGGAAGGAGCTCTTCAGCATGATCCAGATTGCCTCAGTGTAGCCCCTCGGGACTATTTGTGCAGTGAGATACGCTTCACTGTGAATAGGAGTGACAAAATATGGCCCAGAGTTAGTTTCCCAAAAATGTAAATATAGAAACTGCCACAGAAACACGTGCATGGACACAGCAGTCTTTTTTCCACCCATGATCTTTCCTAGCGAGGTCTCTCTCTCAGAGAGTGACTGCAGCTGTTCAAAGCTTCACTAGCATTGTGGGTTGACAAGGGGAAACATTGCTGATCCAGCTCGGAGAAGCAAGCAATTTGCTTCTATAAAATTATACTTAGTAAAGCTTTTGGAGTTTGTGTCAGACATATCTGAATCACTCATATCTCAAATGCTCTCAGTCACGACAGGAAGGGGGGGTCATATGAGGATGAGAAACTATTTAGACATATAGAGTAACCTTTGATAAAGTGCACAACCCATAGAAAGGGAACCTGTTAGCAGCTCAGTGCAGTAATCTGGAAGTACTGACTGATGGTTTTATTGTATTTCATAGAGATTTGCAAAACAGTGAAACCCAGAAAACATGAGTAACCATTACTATGTGTATGACGAACACCTGGTCTCTGGTGTGGTAGGAGGATCCACGCTTTTGTGCAAGGGACATTTCCTTGGCAGGCTGGTTTTATCTTCCCTAGCTCTGCTGATAGCACACTGTGTATTCTCAGGAAAGTCACTTTGCTGTTTGCACTTCTCTCCATGCCCAGTAAACACTGGTGAGTGGGCAGAGGAAATCACGCTGAGGTCTTCTGCAAGTGGAGAATTGGATTCCCTTGGCATAATGCTTGAGACCATTGAATCAGACTTAAAAGTCAGGCACTCATCCCCACGGCATGAATTAGCCATGGCAGTCTGCAAGTGGAGCAGTAAGTAACAAAACTGCTGGTCAGATATAGGCATATGGTGCTGCTTTTGCAATATTAGTGTGTTTCTCTAATAGTTTCATTGTGTTACACTCCTTTGCCAGGGCTTGTTTTCATTTGTGCACAGTGTCCATGCAGCACACAGGGGCTCCATCGTCATTTTTGCCTGCCACAAAATTTCTTTCTTTAGAAATACTTCTAGTGCTGGGGTAGAGAGAGATACTTTGTTGTTGCTGTTAACCTCACATAACTCTTTTAATTCTTTTCCCCCTCTCTTTTTTTTTTTTTCCCCTTCTTTTTTTCCTTTTTTTTTCTTTTTTTTCCAATGCCAGTTACAGATCCCGGATGTCAAATAGCAGCAGCAGCTGGCTGCACAGCAGATCCCTTAGGCTGCAGCTGGGTGAGCACTCCTGGACTTATTCGAGCTGTGTCATATAGATGGTCTGCAGATTATTTCTCTGAGCTGTCATGCTCTTCAAATGCCTCTAGCTTCTTTCCTTCCTTTTCTTATTCTGGTAATACATGGACCCTGAAAATTCAGCCTTGGAGAAATCTCTCATGTATTGTGTGCAAGGTCTGTGGATCAAAAGGATGGCCTATGTGTGCATTATTCCTTTTACATAACTAAATGATTCAATTAATAATTAATACCAAATATTCCCAATACAGTATTAGATTAGGGATGACTCTGTCCTTGAATACCCTGTATATATGACAATAGCACTCTTGTATGAAGATGAAAGGAAAAACATTAATTCAGGAAGTCTGCTCTCTCTTTTTAAAATTATGTACTCAGTGTCCAAATTGCTTGAATGATACTTTTCTCTTCATAAAGTCAATGTGAGTAGACTGATTGAATGTGACTGACAGAAGAGAGCTTCATATTTCAACAAAAGAGACAAGCTGAAATAAGAGTAAATTTTCAATAGAAGAGCATATGGACAATATAGTGTATTATCTACAAAGGAGAGTTAAAAGCAAACTAAAATCTCTTATTTGCCTCACTGGATATATTTTTAGGAGTACCTGTGCTGGTGAATTTTCTTTACTAGTTGTGCCATACATTACATTTAATCAAATCCTTTTAGTTATGTGTTGTAGCACTGCCAAAATTAGCACTAACATTAATGGAATCGTAACAAAGGTATGGTTTTACTTTAAACTTCGTATGTTTTGTAAAAGCAGTATAATTTGATAGTAAAGTATAATTCAGGTAGTCTGATTAAACTTTAGAATCCTTACTCAAGATCAATAACACCTTGATAGCTGAATCATTTAATCTCAGATTATTGGGGCATATGCTTAAATATTCAAGGTAATATTTTAAAATATAATTTACTAATAATTTTTCTCTGTCAAGGATATTTACCAATTTGAAATAGTTTGTTCTAGAAACAGAATTTCTCACTGACTCAGTCCTCTTCTTACCCTTTTGGGCAGCATCAAGAAAATAGGTTTTACCAAGTAAGGCAAAAATACTTTCTCTAAATGATCTAATCACTCCTGTGCTCTACTTTACCTCACTTTTGTTTTCTTGAAACATTTCCTGCAGCTAAAGAGGAGGTGATTGTTGTAGGTATTTGAGTCCCATTCATATTGCACATTTCAAGAATTATTGATTGTGCTTGCAGACACAATGCAGAATGCAGCTCAGAGCTCTGCAAACATGCAGAAATGCCATGCAAAAGTAACTATAAGCCCACAGAATTTTCAGCACCAATAAAGACAACTCCACTGTCATTTATTTTAAATCTAAAGCACTGTGTTTCTGCTTCATAGTCACTGGATTATGTCTTGTGAATTATCTCTGAGTGGGGCAGTCATATAGCCTTCACTTGTATGGCTTCCTCTAGCTGCTTCTGTGTTAATTCTTAGTTCAAATTCCTACTTCCTACTCCCCACTTTCAGCTTCCTAGAGACACTTCATCTTTTCAACTCTCCAAAGGACATTGAAAGGCAGATGTAAGTCTATGCCATTCTCACTGAAGATACTAATGCTTCTCTCCCCAGAGCAAAGATACTTTTATTCTCCCTTCCTAAAGGAAATGCTATGTATTGATCAATGTTGATGCTTCCTCTTGATGAAACCATACACAGTAGACCTGTGGTGGTACTTCTTAATAGGAGACTAATCTGAGTGCATTCTTCATTTCTTGTCCTTGTTAGTCCACAACACAAACCTTCTGTTTTTCTCTTGTCTCCCCAGCAGCTCTTCTTCCCCTGTTACAGTTCTGAAGAAGGCACTTGATGCAATTTTTCAGCTCTTTTAATCTAATTTTTTGTTGTTGTCAGTAAAGTTCCTTCTGGTCCTTTTTTGTGCTTCCAGTTGATCGAATTCCTCATTCTCAGTCTCACATGACTGACTGACGAGATAGAGTGGCAAAACATCTTGACTGCTCTCAAACAGACTATTGGAAACCTGCAGAAACATTATCTGCTAAATGTTTCTCCATGCTCTGTTTCATGTCTTTCAGCAGGAGGCTTTGTTCCAAAAGCTCTTCCAAATTATCTTTTTTTCTATCTTATTTTTGGATTTTTTAATCAGTTTCATTCTGATTTGGCTACATTCAAGAGGTGCAGTTATATCTAAAAAATTTACAGATATCCTAGAAGCTTCATTCAACACTTCGACATTCCTAAGAGAGTCAGAAGTATTCTGCTTAGGAATTGGGTGATATGGGAAACTTCTCTTGTTTTTTTTTTTGTTTTGTTTTGTTTTTCTTGTGTTTACATCTGCTTCAGATATCAATTATTTCGCCTCCAAGTCTTTATCTTGCTTTATCTTGCTTTCAGCTTGTCTGAATTGCTGACCATCACCATTATCTTTTTTTCCCCCAACATTTCTGATCATATTTGCCTCTAAGCTTTTGTGATATAAATTCTTCTGTTAATTCCCCTGATCTCTTCTTCCATCTGCCTGCTTGATGGCCTCCTATCCAACTCTCTCTCTCCTTAAGCCCTCTTTTCTTACATCATGTTATGTTACCTAGCCTTAGTCTAGGTCAATATGCACAACTTCCCCTGTGATTTCAATGGTCTTGATCATTATCCTTCCTTTTTTATTTTGTTTTTCTAAAGCCTCCCACTGAAGTAAATGTACTTTTAGTTATTGACTTCAGCACAAAGAATATCAAGCTCCATATGCATCGCTGCAGGACTGTTATGTATGTGAACTAGTTTGTGCTTTGCTTTGTAAATACTGCTGATCATGCAGGCTACTTCTCTACTGATCTTACTTATGGAAACTCAGTACCAAGAGGGTAGATCACCTGATGTCACTGAAAATTTATAAAATAATGAAAATTTATAACATAGAGCTTTTAAATTATTTTTTCCCCGTCATAAAGCATCAAAACACTCATGTTAGTGAGAGCTTGGATTTTATGTTATGAAAGAAATTCCAGTATGCCAGAAATGCAGGCTTTGTGGTTCAGATGTGATACACTAACTGTACCGTGTTGAAATGCTTGTTCTGAAAGAACACCCTACCACTACAGATAGAAATGTGGAGGAGATCTGACCTGGGGAACATGTAAGACAAACTGATATTCCAGCTTATGTGTTTTCATTAGAGAGAAGATGGTGTTTTGCATGAAATGTCTGGAAACAGATAAGTGAGTTCTTCTGTCTGTGAACCTGTATTTCTTTAATGATGCTAATATTGCACAAAATCATAAAGGAAGTTGCATAGAAGTTCCTGTCTGAAGAGGAAATGTAAGTCACAATAGGAAAAAAAGCCAGCCAAGAAGAAACATGTCAGTAGGAAATGGCATTAAGCTTACTGATGTATACTTCTCTCAGTGAGGAAAAAGCTACTTTTCCCTTCAAATCTTCTTGAAGGTGGAGGCCTAAATGAAAACATATATCATGTAAAAACATGGTACTTCAAGTGATAACAACTGTATTTAAACATTGTATTAAAATGCTTGAATCAGAAGATACTGCAGTGCTATGGTGTGACATGTCTCTGTTTCAATAAAATAGATTGAACCTGCATTTGTGCCTTAGGTAATACATAGCACCTCTGCAGCTTGTTGCAGAATTCAACCCATGTGTACCTGAAAAGTTCTCTTTTCATGGCCTATGGATGTATTACATGTAGTAGATCGTGATGAAATACTGCTCTAACCACAAACCCGCAAGTATCTGCAGCTCAAGAGCATATCTCTTGACTGATGAGGGGAAAAAAAAATAAAGTATTAAAATATTTCTGTGCATGACAGAACCAGTCATTCATGTGGCAGATACCACATTATTTATGCAATGTATATTTTGATTGTCTGGTGGGGTTCAGGACTCCTGTGAGTGATATTACCTGGGCAACAACTGGCTGCTCCATCATAATTCTCCATTAGGATAAAGCCACAAAGCAAGGAAAATCCCAGAGTTCATTTGAATAAAAGATAGAGAAAGGCATGTACTGTGAGCTGCATTCCGTGACAGAGCCTTAATGATGTGGAGAAATGCTAATTTAATCTGTTTGGTAATGTTGGTGAGCTTTCTAATGTCATTTAATACCACTTTATATTGGCATTTTCTCTATCTGAATTCTCTTCATACATAATAATATATTTTCAGGTTGTTTGGTTAGAGAGGTGACACAACCAGAGAGGGAATATGAATGACTGCAAGATGTACTGTGCACAGTAAATGATGATGTCAGATAGCCATTTTTAAAAAGACGATAAACAGGAAAACCTCTAGGCAAACTGGATTTTCTATTTGAAATTCTGAGTTGATTCTGCATGAAGCCACAGTGTTGTATAGTAATTGTTTTCCTTTTCCTATCTTTTCCTGTTTAATTTTTTGGTAAACAATGAATCTAGTTACCAATTCCATATTTAATAATTTTCATAGAGATCAAAATCCCTTGAAATATGAGGCACTCCTTAGCATGTATTTTGTAATTAGCTGTAAAAATTTACATAATGAGTTAAGTAGTTCATTTATGAATGTGATGTGTGTCTGTGTATATGAACCACAGACCCGTGCCCAGTGCCCGTGATAAATTCTCAGCTAATCAATTCCTGTTCTGGAACCTTTCAGCCTTCCAGTTAGTTCTAGTCATTCATCTGTGTAAATTTACCATGGTTAAGAGGTTTCTAAGTGATACAAATTAAAATGATAGCATTTTTACACTTCTGCTGCATGTGCTGTCCATACTCACAACTACTGGGGCAAAGATGCAAGGAAAAAACAGACCAAGCATGTCTTGTCAAAAATGTAATTCATAATACCCTGACTACATTCATACCCCAGTATGGTATAATCTAAGGAGAGTAGTATGGAGAGGTTTGGAACTGTTGCCCCCAAATCTGTGCATCGGAGTACATTTTTTAAAAACTTTTATATGCAGCATTCATCACTCACAGGCCATAGCATGGCAATGGTTGCCTCACAGACAAATTGGAGCCATTGCAGTAGTTTCCTACAACTGACAAGTCAGTGGAAAATGCCTGTAGCATCTGAGGTGGCACAGTCCAAGGATGACACAATTGTTGACGAACTTTTATTGACAACTTCTGCAAGTTGTACTGGGGTGGGAAGAAAATACATGAAGGGAAGAGTTTTTGTTAGGAAATGATCGTGGTAGTTTCCACTAACTAATGATATTACTCTAAATCTTCCTTTAGAGCCAGTATTTGTTTACATCTTAGGAGCTTCAGAAGTACTTGGTGATTTCTAGAAGGGGAAGTGAAAGAAGCCGTCTATTTGAAAAGCCCAGCTGAACATGAAGTCACTGCAGCCACAATTCATGATGTCCTGCAAAGGGTGATATGTCAACTGGGGAGTCATCAGATAGCCACAAGTCTACTAGTAGCAGAGTAGGACTAAAAGTAATGGGTAGAGGAGTGACCAGACCACAGTGAACTAATCTTGTAGTGGATTTGCTTCTCTGAGCATGGAGACAGCCTGAAACTGGGGCCATGCCCTGCCATGCCCTGCCTAAATAGCACAACCAAGGCCTTATTTCTCTCGTTTAGAAGATGGGTGTTCTTCATTAAGGCATGTTTGCTCATCTTAATAAGCTGTGTGAATCTATTAAGTAGAGAGGCTTGACTTGAATTGATTTGCTTTGTTTAAACATGCTCTAGCTTTTGCTCATGTATATAGCTCATAAAAAAGAAACCTGTTTGAGTTTAGCCCAGTATCCCATGGTGATTACTTAGATGTGCTGTCATAGCCAAGAGCTCTGAGTCTAGGATTTTGTTGGCAGCAGTGCAGCTGCAGTAATTACAATGATATGGAAAACTGAACCACAATTTGAAAACCAAAAGGACTATTGCAACTCTTACAATTCAGAGATTGCTGAGTAATGTCCATTCAATATATATAGGTAAAATTCATGATGCTTTATTATTTTAAGTAATTAATGTGGATCAAATCTATTTCAGAAGCCATTCTCTAGTTTAAGCATGCAGGTAGGAGGTTTATTTGACTGTTTTGTTTAACCAACCACTTAAGAGTCAAGTAGAAGTTTTGGTGAAATTAATTTTGTCTAGTTAATACTTACAAAAGCCTTTGAAGATATTTATTGCCATATATTTGTTAGATTTTATTCATATGGGTTGAGGAATGACACATCCTTTTGTCTCATAAGCAACTTCTCCTGTGAAAAGTATTCCTACAACTTTTTGGACCTGTCAGCAGTATTTTTTTCTTGATCAGAGCCTACAAAGACAGATTTATGGCTTAGATTTTCAATAGTTCCTGCCAGCGTGAGACACTGAATCCCCCTGAATGCCATGTGCCGTGAATTCTGATCCTTCACAGCAACTCAAGCTGTCACACATAATAATAATGAAGAGCAATGTGAATTTGGCGTGCACAACTGTGGCCTTGATTCAGTCAGTGGTGATAAGAAGCAGCTTTTGACCCAGCTTTGGCTGGAACGCAGAGTGTTGTATTCAGCACCTTCTCTGAGGTTGAATTCAGATTTCTTAGTTCGGGTTTCTTTCAATGTCGTATTGGGTTGCATGGCCAGGTTTTGGTAGTGGGTGAGCTACAGGGGTGGCTTCTGTGAGAAGCTGCTAGAAGCTTCCCCCATGTCCAACAGAGCCAATGCCAGACAGCTCCAAGACAGATTCTCTGCCGGCCAAGGCTGAGCCTATCAATGATGGCGGTAGTGTGTCTGTGATAACATATTTAAGAAGGGGGAAAAAACCCAACTGTGTAATTGCAGCCAGAGAAGGGAGTGACAATATGTGAGAGAAACAACTCTGCAAACACCAAGGTCAGTGAGGAAGGAGGGAGAGGACGTCCTGCAGGCACCAAAGCAGAGATTCCTCTGCAGCCCTTGGTGCAGCCCATGGCGGGGCAGGCTGTGCCTCTGCACCCATGAAGGTTAACGGTGGAGCAGATCTCCACCTGCAGCCTGTAGAGGACCCCATGCTGGAGCAGGTGGATGCCTGAAGGAGACTGTGATGCTGTGGGAAGCCCACACTGGAGCAGGCTCCTGGCAGGACCTGTGGACCCATGGAGAGAGGAGCCCATGCTGGAGCAGGTTTGGTGGCAGCACTTGTGACCCCATGAGGTACCCTGTGCTAGAGCAGTCTGTTCCTGAAGAACTGCAGCCTGTGGAAAGGACCCACACTGGAGCAGTTCATGAGGAACTGCAGCTCATGGGAAGGACCCATGTGGGAGAAGTTTGTGGAGGAGTGTCTCCCATGGGAGGGACCCCACACTGGAGCAGGGGAAGAGTGTGAGGAGTCCTCCCCCTGAGGAGGAAGGAGTGGCAGAGATTTGTGATGAATTGACTTCAACCCCCATTCCCCATTCCTCTGTGCTGCTTGGAGGGAAGGGGGTAGAGAAATTTGGGAGTAAAGTTAAACCCGGAAAGAAGGGAGGGGTGGGGGAGGGTGTTTTAATATTTGGATTTATTTTCTCATTACCCTTCTCTGATTTGACTGGTAATAAATTAAACTAATTTCCCCAAGTTGAGTCTGTTTTCCCCATGATGTAAATGCTGAATGATCTTTCCCTGTCCTTATCTTGTTATATTTTGTCCCCCTGTCCAGCTGAGGAGGGGAGCAATAGAGAGGCGTTCAGCCAGGATCAACCCACCACAATAGAATAGCAGTTAATTTGCTTAATTCAGATATTTTTATTTGTAACGTATTATTTGCCCACTTTTTAAATAGTTCTTCCTATTCCTCTGGTGACAGCTAGAGATTGAAAATACCAGCCTTTCACTGGGAAGTCTGCCTGTGAGTTTACCGAACTCAGTTCCATTTCTGCAATTTATACTCTGCTATTACTATAAATAGTTGTTTTATACTTGGTTTGGACAATGTTGACTTTGAGAAAATGATGGTAGTGCAGGAGAAATGGATATAATTTGAAAGCTGGATCCTTTTGTCGTTGATTGTAATGTATGAACAAAAGAAAATTGATGTGCTATGAAGTCTGAGAATGCATCTTTTCTCAAAAAAAACATGGTTTATATGACTGGTATGTTTTTCATCAACACAACTATATATGTGATGTAATCGAAGAATCAAGAAAAATTACATTGCTGAATAATTTCTGGTAATTAGCTTAAACAGAGACAGATTTATGGAGGTGCGTGCTATTTTGAGCAACCAGTAATTGTATTAGCTACACCTTACAGACGAACTTTGTCTTCAGTAGGTTCTCCATCCTGTCTAACGAGGTTGTGTGGTAACCTTGAAGAGATGATTTTCTGCTTTTGAGAGAATGTTTGAAAGCTGTGGATATGATTTTTATGTATTTGGGCAATCAATCAATTTTATTGCTTGGCTGCCTTCCCAGCTTCTGGTTGCTTTTACTACTTAATTTTGCATCGAACAAGCAAATAAATGTTCTAATCGTATATAAAGAGAACTGTTTTGATTGTCATGTTTTGAATTCCTAACAACAGCTTAAAGTATTACAGCTATATTGTATCAGCATATTGTGGCAAGTCTTGTGAATTAATTTTGGCAATGAGTATAAGGAAAATGCCACTAAAACCCTGCAGTATAGCTCTAACATACTTTTCATAGCTATTTCTTGTAGTTTTCATGTAACGAGGATTCATTTTTCTAGAAAATGAGTTTCTCGCTGTGTTTCGTAACAACACGGTATTTCTGAAAAGTGTTGGTTTGAATTGTGCTACAGCCTCTGTTGGTCTTCCACAGTTTGGGTGTCTTAAGGGCAAAGGAGGCTGTGGACGTGTTTGATACCTGCTGACACAAGAAGCAAAGGGTTCTTTGCAGCAGAAGTGGGGTGCTTGGCCCACGTTGCACCTGGCGAACTGGCGGGCAGCACGGGGTGAAGCTGCTCAGGGGAGCGCAGCAGGCACACGTGCCCGAGTGGGTGGCGGGCATCTGCAGTACAGGTGCAGAAACCACCACAGGAAGAAAACATCCAACAAATAGTATCTGTAACCTTGCTAGGCCAGGTGGGGAAGGAGGTATCATCCAGGCACTCCAAACTGAAATTTGTTGCAGTTCTCCGAGACACCTCCCCACAGCAGCTAATGCTGGTTTGTTTGCCACTGGAATCCCTGTCACCTCCACTGGTTTTCAGCTGCTTCATATTTTCTTCATGCTTGATCCCATGCCAAGGTCCATTACTTGTCAAAGCTCAGTAAAAATCTGGTCAGCTGCTTCTGAGCTGCATGAATGGTGTTGCTGCAAAGCGCTGGCTAGAAAATGGTCTCTCCTGATGTTTTGTTGGAAGTGGTTGGCTTCTGGGGGGAGAGGGAGGTGGCTCCACTTGGCAGGGTTGCAGTTTGGCCTGGAAAAGAAAGAAAAAAAATCTCACCCCCCGAATTACATTCCTGTTAAATAGCTTGCTTTACATTAGAATAATTTCACTGTTAACCTTAATAAATTGGGATAGCCCATAGGCTGCACAAAAGTAAGGCAAGTCAAGGACTTGCCTTAACACTTTTTCTACGTACTCCCGTTAATTGTATGCATCAACCCCCTTTTTCCTAAAAAAACCCCCAAACAACCATAAAAGAAAATTGGATCAAAAAACCAAATGACCCTAAGATTAAGGAAATTGAGAATGCATACTTTGTGTAGTGCTGTGCAAAATCAAGAGAATGAGCAGCACATTAAAACCCTTAACTGTGAATATACATGCCTCTTTAATGACACTCTGAAAATCAGACTCAATGCAAAAATATCAATGTGTGTACATACATATATGTATACACATACATAAAGTATTGGTAAAACTGGGGAAAGTGTAAGGGTGGATCAAGGAAATGACTGAACAACTGGAGAAAGTGCCTTAGAGGGAAACTTAGGTGTTACCCAATTATTTGCCAAGTGTATTTGCTTATGCACAGCTCTACATCAAATTCCAGACCAGAGCCAGCTTGCATCCTGCCAGTTTACACCCCAGGCAAAAAATCTGTGTTCAGTTTCTGTCTGACCCTGTAGATTTTTCCTGGAATAGCACAGTCCTTTGTCATAAATTTTAAGAGAAAAAATGCAAAAGGTACTAAAACTAAAGGGCTGTTAGCACAGTGGGGAAAAAAAAAAAAGGCATAACAAAAGCAATTAAGAGCATGTTAGGGAGAGCTGAAAACTAACTAGTTGTAATACAACATTTCTAATGGTTATAAAGGTGATTGTATGATGTGTGGTCTCCTGTGAAGACTGGAACTAGATTTGAAAACTCAAGAGCAGGGAGGGTATTATCTGACCTATGTCCCTCAGTTGAAGGTAGACAAGGTCAAATGAGAAATCAGCTTTAATAACAAGGGTAATAAAGCATAAAATAAAATAAATAGAGTAAAAATTTCCAGAAAAGACGGATTTTTCATCTTGTCTAGACTTAGATCAAAATAGCCTGCCTTTCTGAAGGAAGGGTTTCTAGTTCTGAAATATAAATTAATAAGCTCACTGCATCTCTGAGAAAACTTGTGATGTGAATAAGAAGAGATATAGACCAGGATAATTAGATGGGTCAGTGGGTTCTTCGGAAAAGAACAAAAGCTGGGATAGATGAGCGGGTTAAATCAGTTTCATTTTTCAGAATCATAGTAGAAGTAGAATGACAGGCGCAAAGAATGCAGTCTCTCGTGGATAATTTTCATTATATCTGGACCCATTTTTACAGAAAACAGTAACATCGCTAGCTATTACTCTTCAAGATACTTCTGACAAATGTAAAACTGGGTAACTCATTTACTTTCTTAGTACTCATAAATTCCATGTAACTGCTAGGAATTATGATCAATAGAAGTGGGAATAGAAATGTTTTTATTTTCTCGTCATACTTGTTTATTCTAATCATCTAGGCAAATATTCAGATTCCTGTATTTCTGATACAGTCAGTGAAGGAAGGTCGCCTTCCAGAGCTTCCTTTGAAAGAGCCCACTGTCATCTCTGACTACCAGGAAACCGAAGTGCCTCTCCAAAGCATTGAGGTTGGATGTGTAGGGTTTGTGCTACGCATTTCTCTTTAGAGAACAAAGTGGGGATTTTTTTCCAGATTTCCTTATTATTTTTCTTATCCTGTCCATATCTAAGGTAAGACATCTGTTAATTTCAGTAGGAACAGAGATACACCAACACTGTGTGTGTTGGGAAAGTGCTCCAAATGAATTAAAGGGGGAGACAAAAAGAATAACCGAATGCTAATACTCCACCTACTTTCTACCTACTAATAAGCCAATGATTTTATGCTTTTATACAGCTGTAAGAAGGACCAAAAGCACTTTTTTTTTGTTTTTTCATTAAACTTCTGATGATAAACATGTTAAGTACTGTGTTCAGACCATTGCATACAAGACTTGCAGTTAATGTATAATTAGCTCTAATTTTCAAGCTACTTCTGCTTGTTTCCTGTATGCATTTCATTAAAATGCTTTTCAACATAGCAGAATTTCATTAAGGGAAAAATAGAAAACAAAAACCACACACAGCCTACTTGTTGTTCATCTATTTAAACATGCCCTGCGTTTTCAAATCCATAAGCGTTATGCCAGATTAAGAACATGTTCATGAGTGACAGCACTGATCTCTAATGAATTCCATTAAGACGTCAGGATTGGACTCATGAACTTTGAGTGGGGAGGATCAGAGCAAGCTTGTCTATCCAGACCACCAGTCACAGGTCCAATAGGATGGAAATGACCTTTTTAATGTTCTATTGATGGCTGTGAGATGCCCCAGGTCTGGCAGATTCTGGAGAAAGAATGTATAGCAAGATGTATGTTTAAACAATAGGACAGAGATTAGGGCCACAAGATGGTCATATGACTCCACAGGTAACCAGAGGAAGCAGGACACAAGCTAGCAAGTGGTTGGGGCAGATGTAGCCATCAGTCATGGGCAGATACATTTCAATTACACACTGTGGGTAAAGTCAAGCAACCTTGCACAGAGGACCAGTGCAGGAACTATCTGAACATTGGAAAAAATTTTGCTTTCAGTGGTAGGTACAAAATATGAAGGAATAAGCAGAGAAGCTTTGAATTGCCAATTCACTCTCCCATTGTAACTGAGAGTGTGGTAGAGGAGGATGTGATAGGACACTAGAAAAAAAATCACAAAGCAAGAGAGATACAATGGATCAATGGAAATTTTCATAGGACATACACATTGGTAGGACAGTGTACGGTAATGACAAAGGGAGTACAAAAATATGTAGAAATATAATATAGTCTTGTTTTAGCATGGTTTATCAAACAAGAAGGCATGGATAATATCAAATGTTAAAGAAGTTTGCATTCAGGAAAGTAAGGTTTATTCTTATGGCTATGTAGTTCCACGACTGGAGTTTGCTGCCAGGAACTTGCCCAGACCAGAGTGCTGGTTGTGTCTGGGATGGTGCATCTGGAGCACTTTGATTCCTCTGATTAGTGCAGGTCAAAAATAGAGGTGCAGCTCTCTGAGAGCTAGGTGCTGTTTACATGTTATAGCATGACTAAACTTGAAAGAAGTTTTAAAATCATTTATTACCATTAAAAAATGAAAAAAAAACCCACCAACAAACAAATGCAAAGAACGAAACCTCTATTGCAGACAGATCCAGACCGAAAAAACCCACCCCAAACCCTAAACCTCTTAACGTTCATCTTTTCTTAGTTCCTCATGGCCACTGAAGCATTTCTGAGATAAAGTTGTTGAAAACTTTCCTGCCTAATTTACTTTCTTCCAACTAATTCAAGTCCAATTAATTGTTGCTGTTGTATTCTTCATGACTATAGCTTGCCACATATTTATTTTTCATTCTCAACATGTTTTATCTGTTTTTTCCCATTTTTTGAGATCAGCAACCTTTAACCTCAAAATACTGCCCTTTCTTCTGCCCTCCCATTGTGCTTCCTATATTCCCCCAAAGATCTAGCAAAGAAGAAGGGGTAGTATGTTAAAAAGTCATTGTGATATTTGGTGATGACTCTTTCTATATGCCCTGTATGGAAGACAAAGAGCATTATTTAAATGTGAACTTTTCCAAGCCTGTCATAGATGATTTTTCCCTGAACTGGGATGATGAGACTTAAAAGAATTTTAATGGCAGATTTTCCAGCATGGCTTAGTTGAAAGTCTTGATATTAAATTTTAATCATCTCAAATGAAGCCCTGTGTGGTGCAATGAAATTCAGCAGAAGTAACTGTGCTAATAAGATGCAAACTGTTAATACTGAGATGCTTTTTGTCTATTTGATATCAAAATGCTTCCTTGATCCATAACATAAGTAAAATAAATAAAATGCTTTTCAGAATTTTTAGTCATTTATTATTGGATATGTTCACATGCCAGAGCCAAACATACCTTCTTAACAACCATTTTGTAGGATATAGCTGTTGCTTAAAGGGTAGACTTCACATTTCCAATGTTTTTCCTCTTAGCATCCATATTCTAGAAAATATGACTCAACTCTTCTGAAATTGATGGGTCTTCAATTGTACACTTTTATTTTGGCTGCATCCTCTCTTTCAGCTTTCCTGAAGTCAAATGCTGTTCAGAAAAATGTTTTCAGCTATAAACTCAAAGCTCATCTGTTAGAAATAACTGAGGAAAAGGAGGACATCAGTGGATTCAGTGTTATGAGGATGACTAAAGGTGACAAAGATAAGCCACTGCTGTAGCAGCTTAGGCTTTCATATGTCTGTGAAAAAGATAAATGATCCTAAGATGTATTTGGTACTGTATACCCAAAGGAATTAGGAAATATCAGTACCAACTTATGTTGAATTCTATCTAAAATACAGGGTACTGTCCTGCTCTGTGTGTTCAAAAAGGTGAATGCAAGCTGAAATAGAGAAAGGCTTTCTGAGGTAAACAGAGAGTCTGCTTTAACAAAAAAAAAAAAAAAAAAAAAGACTAAATGAACTTGGCTGGTTTTGTCTGAAAAGAATTGAATGTGAGACAGGATAGATTTGCTGCCCATGGATATGTCAATGGGGCAAATAATAAAACCGGTACAAATATATTTACAGTAAAAGATAATTTCTAAAAACAATGAGGTATAAGCTAGCCATGAATAGGTTTAAGCTAGAAGTTAGAAAAAGTTTCCCACCAACTGGAAAAGTGAGATTATGGATCAGGCTTCCCATAGGAAAAAAACTATTTCCAAAATAGAAACCAGTAAGTTTATGAAGGGATGTGGCAGGTACCCATGATTTGTGATGATCTGCTCACTCCTAACTTTAACAGCAGATAGGTTGCTTGTATGTAACCCTTAACAGTAACATAAAAATCAGAGTCTTCTAGCTCTTTTGCTTTCTCTTCCACAAACCCAGACAAAATCATAAGGATTAGATAACATTTTTATTGTTTATTATTGCAGTATTTTCTATAGCTCAACCAAGATTGGGGCTCCCTTATGGAAATCTAAAGTGATTAAAGAACTTGCAATAAATAATTTACCACTAACTAAAGTAAGTCAACCATTAAATTAAGTTAGAAAATTGTCATTGTATTTTCACTCTTAAGAGTTCTTAATAATTTTCTGTCACAGATCAATTTTTGCATTTCAATAGAGAAAGAATTAATTACAAATGTATATAACTATTTTGCTGTATTTTACCCTTCTTGATAAACTCTGGCAATTTTGCTTACAAAACTGTTTGAAGCCTTGGGTTCAAGCAGCTCTCAACACTCAAATAGTGCTGGATACTTTCCCCAGCTAATGTTACGTTTTAATGAATTGAGGCCAGACACTGCTGGAATAAATGTGGTAAGTGGACAGGAAATAGCTCATAGGTTACAGAGATGTCTTTTGCAGGGTCTGATGATTTTTAAATGCTTTTTCAAAATTCATCATGGTTTTTCCTACTGCATTCTTTTCAAGTGGATTGGGTAATGTGATATGGACTTTGAATTAGAAATTTTTCAGTTCCGTGTTTTGTGGTGAATCTGATAGTGTTACCATTTATTATCATCATGGGCCAAGTATTCATAACTGTTGGGCCATCCCTGTATGCCCATAGCAGGGCATAAGCAATCCAGGAGTTTCCTGGAATGCGCTGATGATAACTTCCTTCTCCAAGTGATAGAGGAGCCAACAAGGAGAGGTGCTGTGCTGGACCTTGTTCTCACCGGCAAGGAGGGGCTGGTGGGGAGTGTGAAGCTCAAGGGAAACCTTGTCTGCAGTGACTGTGAAATGGCGAAGTTCAAGATCCTTGGGGCAGCGAGAGAAGGGAGCACAGAAAGTTTATTACCCTGGATTCCAGGAGAACAGACTTTGGCCTCTTCAGGGATCTGCTTGGTAGAGTACCATGGGAGGTAAAGCCCTGGAGGGAAGAGAGGACCAAAAAAGCTGGTTACTATTCAAATATCACCTCTTTCAAGCTCAGGAGTGATGCATCCTGACAAAGAGGAAGTCAGGTAAGAATGCCAGAAGGCCTGCATGGATGAACAAAGAGCTCCTTGACAAATTCGAAAAAGAAAGCCTACAGAGGATGGAAGCAAGGACAGGTAGCCTGGGAGGAAGACAGAGAAACTGTCTGAGCCAACAGGGATCAGGTTAGAAAGGCCAAAGCCCTGACAGAATTAAATCTGGCCAGGAATGTCAAGGGCAACAAGAAAAGCTTCTATAGGTACGTCAGTGATAAAAGGAAGACTAGGGAAAATGTGAGCCCTCTCCAAAAGGAAACGGGAGACTTGGTTACCTGGGATATGGAGAAGGCTGAGGTACTCAATGACATTTTTGCCTCAGTCTTCACTGGCAAGTGCTTCAGCCACACTGCCCAAGATGCAGAAGACAAAGTCAGGGACTGGGAGAATGAAGAACCACCCACTGTAGAGAAGATCAAGTTTGAGACACTTAAAGAACCTGATGGTGTACAAGTCCATGGGTCCTGAGGGAACTGGTGGATGAAGGGGCTAAGCCACTATTCATCATATTTGAGAAGCCATGGCAGTCCGGTGAAGTTCCCACTGACTGGAAAAGGGGAAACAAAGCCCCCGTTTTTAAAAAGGGAAAAAAAGAGGACCAAAGGAACTACAGGCCAGTCAGTGTCACCTCTGTGCCCAGCAAGATCATGGAGCAGATCCTCCTGGAAACTATGCTAGGGCACATAGAAAATAAGGAGGTGACTGGTGACATCCAACATGGCTTCACTAAGGGCAAATTGTGCCTGATGAATTCGGTAGCCTTCTGTGATGGGGTTACAGCGCTGGTGGATAAGAGAAGAGCAACTGACGTCATCTACCTGGATACCTGGACTTGTGCAAAGCATTTGACACTGCCCCACACAACATTCTTGTCTCTAAATTGGAGAGACATGGATTTGATGGATGGACCACTTGGTAGATAAGGAATTCACTGGATGGTTGTACTCAAAGCCATTGTCAATGGCCCAATGTCTAAGTGGGGAGCAGTGACAAGTGGTGCACCTCAGGTGTCAGTATTGGAACCAACATCTTTGTTGGTGACATGGACAGTGGGATTGAGTGCACCCTCAGCAAGTTCATCGACAACACCAAGCTGTGTGGTGCGGTTGACACACTGGAGGGAAGGGATGCCATCCAGAGGGACCTTGACAGGCTTGAGAGGTAGGCCCGTGCAAACCTCATGAAGTTCTACAAGGCCAAGTGCAAGGTCCTGCACATGGGTTGAGGCAATCCCATGCACAAATACAGACTGGGTGATGAGTGGATTAAGAGCAGCCCTGCGGAGAAGGACTTGGAGGTGTTGATTGACAAGAAACTTAACATGACCCAGCAATGTGCACTTGCAGCCCAGAAAGCCAACTGTATTCTGGGCTGCATCAAAAGAAGTGTGACCAACAGTCGAGGGAGGTGATTCTCCCCCTCTGCTCTGCTCTGGTGAGACCCCACCTGAAGTACTGTGTTCTGCTCTGGGGCCCCCAACATAGCAAGGACATGGACCTGTTGGAGTGGGTCCAGAGGAGGCCACAAAGATGATCAGGGGTTTGGAGCACCTTTCCTATGAGGACAGGCTGTTGGGGTTGTTCAGCCTGGAGAAGAGAAGGCTCCGTGGAGACCTTATAGTAGCTTTCCAGTATCTGAAGGGGGCCTACAGGAAAGGTGGTGAGGAACTCTTTATCAGGGAGTGCAGTGATAGGACAAGGGGTAGCGGGTTGAAACTGAAAGAAGGTAGATTCAGATTAGATATTAGGAAGAAATTTTTTACTGTGAGGGTGGTGAGACACTGGAACAGGTTGCCCAAACAAGTTGTGGATGCCCCCTCCCTGGAAGTGTTCCAGGCCAGGTTGGACAGGGCTTTGAGCAACTTGGTGAAGTGGAAGATGTCTCTGCCCATGCCAGGAGGGTTGGAACTAGGTGATCTTTAAGATTCCTTCCAAGCCAAACAATTCTACGATTCTTGATTGTATGTGCCTACTTTGATATTCCCACACATGATAGCTCATCCTTTTGCTTCAAAGGGATCCCACTAAACTGTAAGTGCAGTAAGGGCATACGGGAATCTTCCTATTTTTAGAAAAAAATCACACCTTTTTCTATGGCTCTTCTAATCTTATGATTTTTTTTAAATATAAGCTATGTTGCATGATAATCTTTCCTGACTCAACTGCATACTTAGGTCAGGGTTTTTCATTACTAGTGGCTTTTCTAGAACTGTGTCATAAGGCTCTGTGATCTGTTTTTCTTTCTGAGTGTTTGAAAGGAGCAAGATCTATTCAAAACGTGAAAATAATATGTTTTGATTACTTGGACAATAGTAGAACTTTTCCTGCTGTTTCTAGAAGAAGTTGAGTGATGTTGAAAGTGCATTTTAAAAATCTTTTTCTTATTTATTTGTATCCTAAGGAAATTGAGTTGGAATATCTATGTATGATCCAGTGTACTTTTAAGATTCCACTAAACCAGGCATGGTGTTTGACCTGAATTTGGTTTTGAAGCTACATTGGTACAACTTTGTATTAAGCCATTGCATTTTCATTCCAAATTAAAGTTTTCTTCTTCCATCTTCCTTGTGCTTTTGCAAGCCTTTAGCTTTCAAGATTTTTTACCCAAGGTGCGTTATAGAATTCATAACGCTTGTATTTTTTTCTTTTTTGATTTACAAAGAATGTCTCTAAACATTCTTAGATTCCAAGGCTGACTGATACTAATAGGTGGCTTTATCACAAGTGACCACAGTATAACGGCAGGAGTATTCATATAACCTCTGAGAGAGCATGGATATGTTCTTTAAATTATATAAGTACCAACTGTAAGTTTCTCTCTTGTGTCAGTCATCAGTTTTGTCACTTTCCTACTAATAACTTGGTCTTATTTCCCCTCTTGTAATTAAAACAAAATCTTACAGTTTAAAGTGACAGATTAGACGTTTCTGCCAGGAATTAAGGCACAACACACATTCTTCTTGAGATGTGTATTTCCAGCCACAGGAAGGATTGCTCCCACTGTTTTGTAAGTATCAGAAGAATCATCTTCCCCCTCCTTTCATTGGAAAGCTCCAGAAGACAGAGTTCAGTTGATAGGAGGGATGTGTAATTTATGCCCTCCATTACCATAAGCAAAACCAGATTTTAAAGAGGGACTGAATACAAGAATGCAACTGCAGTAGAGAGAAATAGAGAAGTGACACAGAGGAGGAAAGTTGTTGCCCTGGATTTCTTCTTCAGGCTAAGCTGTCCTACAAGGTATTACACAAAAAGCACCATGATCCTACTCCCAGGAAAAAAAGAGCAGTATAAACTGGTCCTTCCTAAGAGTAGATTCACTTCAGCTGCAAAGCGTAGAAGTTAGGAAACCAAGGGCAAAGGGGAATAAAAACCTGCTCTCATTGTAGGCAAATAAACCCTGTCAATCTAGAGGAGCATGGAAGGACGCCCTGCTCCAAGCATGGAGTAAAAATGTCTTTTACTCAACTTCATGGGTGAAACATAACCTGTAACTTTTGAAATGTCATCAGCAGTCACTCACATACCTTGATTGCACACTCTTTGCTTTTTTAACAGTTGCTCCTCACTCCAACTGAGGTAAAAAGATTATTGGCTGGATATTGTAGCCATGATTGCCTGTGATAAATAGGTGTCAGCATTGGTAATTAAAAAAAAAAAATAAATATGAAAATCTTTGCTGATGTGCTAGTTGCCGACACAGGTTTTTTTAGAGAGTTTTGAAAACAGTCCTACATTAAATTAGTATAAAATCATAGCTGTGAGTCACAGATTATGCAGAGACAATGTAACTTCTGCTTAGAAAATATATCTTAAAAGATCAGTGATCAAAACCTGGTTGATTAGAGCCAAAGAATGTAGTAATTTGGAACAATGCAAGTCAAGCATCTTAAAGGGTTTGTTTTCTGTTAGAAATTTAAATCTCCTGAAAAGCATTGCCAAGCTGTAACAAGTCCTTTATTCCACAAAAACAAAATGATGTGGAAAGTGAATATTGCCCCCCAGCAAAATTACATTCCAGGTTGCCCAAATATCTTAAATTGTTCTCTGTTCTCTGGCTCGAGCTTCCCTTTCTTCCTCATTGACCTAGCTGAGGCAATGGCAAAGAGATGTCTTCAGAGAACAAGAATGCACTTGTTTCCAAAAGAGGGACTGGAAATATTTGTGATCAATTTATGTTTTTCTTCATGACTTTCAGAACAGTTTAATAGAGAATGGGTGTTAGTGAGACTGAAGTCTTTCTGCTTCACCTCATTCCATTTGGGAAGCTAGTTTTAAAACAGAAATGAAGGCTGAATACTGTGGGAAGTCATCCATGCAGACTGTTTGGATGTGTATTACAGATAGCTGTGCCTATAAAAAAGGAGCAAATTACAACTTTCTTACTGTGAAGTCCAGAAAATGTGAAGATATGTTATTAGACAGATACTGAACCATTTGGGTAGAGACAGATGAAATTCTGCCTCGATAATATCAGGTGGATAAACTTGCAGTTTACAAATCTAAATATTTGTCTAAGGAGACATAGAAGGGAACAAAGAAATTCTCCAGTGGTGTCATGAACAGCTCTCCACCCCCTTGGTTATCACCCAAGATAACAACCATTGTCGTCCTTTCTCATCAGAGGACAAGAAGATGCAACCATGGCCACACAGGTTTTCCACCTCTCAAGATAACTAACCCCTTGGAGTAGTAGCATCCTTGTGTCTTGCTAGCTTCCCTCAGCTAGTAGCTCATCAAGAAATTATAGGTTCGACTCAGGAATGACTAACAGTAGGGTCAAGCCCTGTGTCACACAGGAGGTCAGAAAGATGGGCTATGCTGGTGCTGATCTGTGCAACACTCAGTGTGGGGTGAGGCTCCCTCTTCTTCCAGGAGCCCTATGCTACAAATGTGGGCATACTTCAATCATTCCCATGTTTTCCTTCTACCTCATTGTCTATAGGCTATGTCCTTGTAGAGCTTTTTAGAAAGATTTCTGGTAAATTTCTGCCTAAAATGTAATCATCCCTCTTTAATGCAGGTCAAGACTTGTATTGTTTCCAGGCTCTCTGGAGAGGGTATAATGTCTCCCAGCTCTTACCTGCAGCAGCGCCTTGTGCCACTGCACTGTTCCTGCAGCCTGCAGAGAGCTGCTGCCAGCAGATGGGAACGGGATATATTTCTCAGGAAAGCAGAAGTTGATGGTTTGCTGTAAACACAAACTTCCTGAAAGATTTCTTCTGGAGAGCATGAAGATTGGAAGCAGAGGATAAGGGAAGATGAGGGAAGTGAAGTGAGAGTGTATTAAGGATGACTGAATGGGGATTAGTTCCTCCTTTGATGATTTTGGAGGCTGGGCAGAGGAAAATACTTAGTTGTTTGCATCCATTAAAGCTGTTGGGACAAGCAATATGCAGAAGTTTAGTACAGGGTGGAGGGGTCCCTTGAGAGAGTATTTTGGATGTGTCTGAGAGGCTTATATTTGGATTCAGAGGGTATTTCTAATCCAAACATCATCTGTATATTAAAGCTGTTTCAAAGCCCAAGTGGCATCTGGACATTTGTCTCTTTGCATCCACTAGCTACCACCACTGTTACAGTGCAGATGGTGGTATGTCTGCCTTGGGGTATAACTTATAATAGGGAGTGAAGGTCTGCAGTCACCAGAAATTGAATTATCAACAGCCAAGGGTCTGAAAAAGTGGAAAAATTAAATAGAGATACATCACAGAGCATTGATGGCTGCCATCCAAGTAGTCTGAAAGAACCAAACAACAAAGCAGTCAAGCTGCTAACCCAAATATATAATTTACCCTTAAATTAATGCTCTACCTGCCCATTAAAAATGTGTTGTTCCAGAACTTTATACACAGCTAACCAAATTTACTTTGGCCCCAAAAACAGTAGTTGAGGAGATCTGTGTCACTTCTGTGAAGTAACCAGAAGAAGCACATGGTCCCTGTGCTGGTGTGGGACACCAGGGCTGGGTGGTCGCTCCAAGTCTCGCTGCAGCCCTGCTCCCCACTTCCCCCCAGGCAGAGCTGACATATTTTCCCAGGCACGCGCTGGCTGATCTGCGCTACCCTTTCCTGGATGAGGGAGGGGAGGTGGGAAGGGGATCCACCACCCTACCCAGCGCTGGGGTGGGTTGTACAATGCACGCCATGCTGTTGGAGGCCGGATTCAGCCCTCTACAGGTTCGAGTGGAGCTGAGCCCTAAACATAGACTTAAGGAGGCACTATGGTGGGTGAGAATCTGCTAAAAACAAGCAGTGTGGTTTTTATATGTTGCGGCATGCTGCACCAAAATTTTGCATCACAGCCTTTTGATCTTTCAGCACTGCTAATCTGGGGCTCTGCAGCAATTCAAAAAGTAGTATTCAGATCCAGACCTGCTGTTAAAGGTAGTCTGCTAGACTAGCATGCTCGATTTCATAAAAGTGATTATCTGATTTCTTTCCAAATGTTTGTGGGGTTGTTTCCAAAAAATGCTAGTTTGTCATTAAGCAGAAATCAAAAACCTTCATAAGTCCTCAGATCCAGTATTCTGCCAGTTGCAGCGCTTAACTCCCCTTCTTCATAGTGTCAGGATCACAGCTATCACCATATTAAAAATAGTAATCTATGGTGAGGAGAATTCCTAGCTTCTTCATAACCAAATGCTGATAATACATCAGAAAGTGTAGGAAAAATAATTTCATACATTATTAATTCCCTGCAGAGGATGCAAAATTTAAGAGAGGTTTGTCTTTCTGAGTTTATTTTTCTTAGGTAAGAGAATGGGAAAAAAAAAATCCAGTTTACCTGTATTTGAGTTATAATTGGGTATAAGCAGATTAATGAGAATCTATTTTCTCCCTCCCTCCTCTTAAAGACTTGTCCCCGAAGGGTGTACACCAAAGGAAAAAACAGTGCTGTGACTATTGCTCAAAAAAGACAGACCCTTCTACCTACTGCTGTTTTCCTCCCTGCTAACTAGAGAGCAGAGGTACACAGAAATAAATTCACACACTTGTTATGCATTTAACAATGCTATACATCTCTTCACCAATCCAGCAAGCTCGGCTGCTGTCACTGTAGTACAACTGACGCGTTGCTCCATACCTTGCGCCGCTTCTGCAGGTGAGAAATTCAGACCTGGAGGAGCATCTCACCAACACTTTTTTAGAATTAGTTTAGCTGATGAAAATATCTCCAGAAAGTCCAGAAATTGAATGGGAATGAAAAGACTTATCTGTACACATAGTCCTTTCTGTAGAGATAGCGTAAAGGACAGTGACAAAAACTGTCATGCCCAAGCTGGATTTTTGAACAGGAGGAAGACTTAAGTATCCAGTTTTTATTCACCTGATACCTTTAGAAAAAATATTTTGGTTTGTTTTTCTTGAAAAAAAGGGGATTTAGGCAGTTAAAAATACCTGTTTGTTTTTTTTTTTTCTAGTCCCCAGATGAGAGTATACCCTTTCCAGCCAGACATGGCCTTCCCAGGGATATTTTTTCTAATAAAAGGAAGAATTTTCACAAACTTTCTTATGAAAATGCTTATCAGCATGAGTTGATACTGGACAATACACAGGATGCACATTCCTAACAGTAAGAACTACTCAGCTGTCCAAAAGTCAGTTTGCCTTCAAGAAGAATGAAAATACAAGATGCACTGAATATTGAGATGGAGGAGAAGAACCCTGTGGCTCCTTTGTCAGGGGCTCTGGCTTACATTGCCTGAAATTCCAGGTCAGCATTAGCAGGGAACTTCTACAAAAGTTAATTGCTTTAAAGACCCCTCACTGAATAGGGACACTACATTAGAGTGATCATGTTAAAAGTTCTGGAGGACCAGCAAGGGAGGTAAGATGAGAAGAACAGCAAAGTAACAAAACAGGAGTGGGGAGGGGGGAGAGATCTAAAGTTTCCTAAAGAATCCATCTCAAAGAAAAAAACCAAAACCTTTCTTATATGAATATATCCCTAAAAATAGTGAGAAATACCTATTTGTACAGAAGTAAAAAGAGAAAGGAGATGGAATCCAGTGTACAGGGCAGCCTGTGAAGCAACAATCAAGAGACTCTGGTTCTATTCTTGGCATTTTATTCTTCTGCACTTCTTTTTCCCATCAGTTTGGTAGCTAGTAAGATCTCTGCAGCAGATTAGTAGCTGTGAGAACTGTGTGATTTATAGAGCAGCAGCAAAACTGCCATTTCTCACCTGTGATGCATTGCTATACTGTCGTTATTTTAGAAATGATAATGTCTTACAGTTTGCTTAACCTCAGTCTCAGTTATGTGCATGTATGTACATACCAACACCAAACCCAGCCACTACAATTATCTTTACCTTCTTTGACTCTCAGGATGAGTTCATCAATTAGAGTGTGCAATGATATCTCAATTTTTCTGTTGAGAAGTCACAGTTATTTCAGAGGCATTCACAATACGAAAAATATTTAAACACTCCCTGCAAGACTTCTTATCTTTTTCCAGCATGAATTTTCTTTGTGTAACCCAGCTATCTGTGAGCCTTTGGCAAGATCCTCCTGGAAGTTCTCACTCTCTTTTTTTTCCTGATCTTGAGTATGGTGAATAACACTGAGTCATCTGCACTCATGCCCAGTTTTCTGATTTTTCTCTCGTTCTCTGTTTGTTCATTATTAGTTGAAACGGAATGCTGGGATTCAAATCACCTAGCTTTTGAGGTTTATAATGCAGAGGTTTAAATCTGAGTCAGTGTCCCCAAGCTCCCTTTGCAGTCTGTGGAGAGGAATAAACAGTTGTAGGACATGATTCATCTCATCTTAAACTAGATTTGTGAAACAGGTCAGATGAATCATATCTTAGAAGCCCTCTACAGACCTAAGCTTGCTTAAGCATGAAAGAGGAACAGCCTAGTGTCAGATCTGGAGAAAAGGAAAAAGTAAGCCTATGCATCCTGATTCTTGGAGGAGTGGGAAAGGATGACGGCATTGCTACCCAAGGTCATTTATGTTCCCTTACCATAACCCAGATAACATCCCAGGTGTAGGTTGGCATGAGCCAGGAGAAGCAGTTGCACCAGCAGACCTGTATGGATGGAGCAAAGAGTGGCCAGGATGTGAGAGGAGATACACCCCACTGGGTGATCAGAGACCAGGTTAACTGTGGCTAACCTGGCCCTAAAGCTGCACCACTGGTGGAAGGGGCAGCCCTTGCCTCTCGCGTCTCCTCCACCCCAGCTGCCTGCTCCTGCTGCCTCCCCTCCACTAGCTCTACTGCCTCTGCTGACACAGGGGAGGAGTGACTCGCTGATCTGTGTGAAGACTATCTCCAAAAAACGAGAAAAAGGAGGAAAAAAAAGTTGATTGAAGCTTGATCTGAGAGCTGCTTAAGCTTGCCTCATGGGTGCTAGGACTGACACAGGGGAAAAAGCAGAAAACTTCTGGGGAAAAGGAAGGTAGTGTTTGCAGAAGTATGTGTTATGGATAGTTTTCATGTCTAGAGCAAAAGATGATGTATTCTGGACAACTCAAAGTTATTCTTGCCTGGAGCTTGGAAATATTATTCCCTTCTATATTTTATTTCCTTTGACTCTGCAAAGTTTTTGTCCTTGAACTACTACAAAGCAGAGACACTATCAGCCTCTTTGTGTTACCTCAGAGGGCGTGGAGCAGAATATTTGCTGAGGTGTTTTCATGGTAATACCAAAGCTCATTACAAACATACTTCTTCACACTGGAGGTTTTTATTTTGGTGGTTTTGAAATGGTAAGCAGCTATACTCAGAAAATGTATGCTCTTTTCAGGAAATGTAGCCAATGGGAGAGTTATTTTGCCATCACGTAATGGTTCGCTGGTATTAAAGAATTGATATGAATTGCAAGTTGTTTTCATATATGAAATATCTAGATGGTGTACTGACAAACAGTCCTACTGGAAGGGATTTTTTTCAGATCTCCAAGTATATATTTGATATTGGCTTATGGAAAGAACCTCCTGCATGACAGACTAGGACGTGCAGGTTGAATTCTGAGTTTTGACTGAAATCTTTGATACTTGCCATGAAATAGCACAGAAGGGCTTAATCTATTTTTTAAAAATCAGTAATTGCACATAAAATTTAAAAGACTGAATATTAAAAGCCAGTTCATACCTCTTGATAATTATGTCCATAAGAAGACAGGAGAAGCCAGACCCACACCAACGATGACCAAGTGGCCCAGCTTAGTTCTGGGCCACTGTGGGAACTGGGGTATCATCAGTCTGAGCTATTTCAGTCCAAAAGCAGGCTAATTGGATTTGGAAGTTCATTACTGTAGCAACTAAAACAGAAAGTCTGTTCTACAGATATTATGGCTGTAGGAGTGCCTGTAATTAAGGTAGACCTGTTTTAGCAACCCCCTGACTTTCTGAACACCCTCTTCTTCACCAAAGTTCGTGTTGATTCTCTCTCCAAAATGAATGCATTGGGAATATGAGGGCTTCTTTTTTATCTTATAAAGTGAAGAAAGTAGACTTTCCCATTAAAGAATAAATAAATTAGGGAGGCTGAGGGAAGCAAGATTTAGGGGTGTAAAGATATGAGCAGGGTAGCTAATTTGAAACTAAATTGAATTTTGTAGGGTTTGGCTAGCTTGGAGAAAATGTTTTGAATAAATAAATTATATTTGCTTGTGAACAGTAGGCTGTTACAGAAAAGAAATTCTGCAAGTCAAGAGAGGAACAGCTCAAGAAGAATGCTGATGCATGTTTTAGTCAGGGTACATGTCTAATTAAACATTCTGGAGGAGAAGGCTGCCAACAAAAGATTGCTGGGCCTTTCTTGTCCTCACTGGTACTCTTTCATGTGCATGTGTGTATCCTTGATCATCGAGTTATACAAATGATTTTATATCTTAACTTTTAAGATAAGCAACCCAAGATGCATTGGGAATGTGGAAGTCCAGAGCTGAGAAACTGAAAACAAGTGATAGCTCTGTATACTCTGCAGAACTATACCAGTTTAAATCAGTTGAGGACTCTGCATCATTTCTAGGAAGACTCATGCTCCTAGCTTGCTCTGAAGTGCATTTTAATTGTCTCGCCTTGTAAAAGCCTTGCTGACTTTTATCTTCTTTAATAGCTTGACGCAGTATTACTTCCAAAAGTTTCATTCTTGATGGAAAGTGTCAATATGAGGATGCTGTAATGTGTGTGTCACATATTTGCCATGTATTTTGAGGTTTTAAATGAGATATAAGTCACAGTGTAGAACTAAACCTCTGTTAGGAGTAAATGTCACCCAAGAAGAAAAAGAAACATATCTGCAATTCACAAAATACAGTGATGAAATTTAATATAAAAATCTGTTCTCCAGGCAGCAAGAGGAAAATACGTCTAAAAGTATATAGAATCATAGAATAGTTTGGGTAGGAAGGGACCTTTAAAGGTCATCTAGTCCAACCCCCCCTGCAATGAGGGTAATAAAAGGAATGAGGGTATTCTAAACCATCTTCTGTTCATAAATGAATCTTCAGATGCTCACTGTGAGCTCTTCTGTCCCCATGAGGCAAAGGGAATTTACCTGGGCCTGTCCTCTTGCTTCTGGTCTCTGTGGAGGGAAGAAAACATACTTAGCTGTGAATGGGATGAAGGCTATCTTCCTCAATCCTCAAAAAGAGATATGAGAAGCATTTCCACTGCAACACATTACATTTTTTTTGGCCAAATATCAGCCCCAGAGTGAAACTGGTATGGCCATGTCATTTTCCCACCATTTCTCCACAGGGATCTAAATGGTCCTATGAAAAACCCAAAATCATTTTTCCTTTCAACCTATGTGAAGGCACACCCATAGATGCTAGAAATGATGACAGAAGGGGTTCCAAAAACAGTTGTTCAGTGAGATAAAAACAGTCTTCCCATAGCAACAAGGGAGGATATGAGAGGACTTTGTTCATCTGCAGTCAGAAACCTGGGTGAGGAGCACCTGAACTCATGAGGAGGAGGGAGATGACATCTACTTTCCAGCAAGCATATGAGGAAATTTTGTAGATAGCTATTATTGTATTTGCTATTCTAAAAAAGAATAAAGCCTCCCCAGTCAATAATCTGGAGGAAATTTTACCCTTAGGAAGCTGAGATAACCTTTCTCACCCTGAGAGCTGGCTATGGATCCCACTGCTCTTGTCCTGCTGCCACCACCTCCTAAGGTTACTCTTCTGACAAGTTGATGGCAGCTTATTTCTTTTCAAGCCCTGTCCCTGCTGAACAGAAAATATCAAATATTATACAACAAAGCACTACTTGCATGTTTGGAAAACCCAGAGCATGCTATGTCTGTAGGAATTCTGCTAAAATGGTAGCATATTTAAATAACATCCTACCTGGTAGTGCAATTAGCAGTCATGCATGATCATTTTTGTTGCTTTACATGGACTACTTCCTTTTTGTACTGCTGTTACATCCCAGTGCTCTGGCAACATGACATGTGAAGATGTTCAGGGGGATGTCTTGTGATGAGCTGATATTTTGGCAATAATGGGAGCTGCTGGTAGTGATGGAACCGAAACACTATTCTTATCCTGGAATTTTGCTCATCTTGATTAACCAGTACACAAGAGCTACTGGGGTGCTTGTTGAATTTAACAAGTTAAAGGATCACTGGACTATGCCATACACTTCTCTTGTGGAAGTTGAAAGTAGCTAAGCCAGACTGCTCAGTTTCCACGAGCAAACTTCTTTATTATTTTACTCTTCCACCTCTCAGAAAGAAAGCATCTCTTGGAAAGCTGAAGACTTTTTTCCCCATTTCTCTTAATACAACAGGTTAAAGCTACATGGTTAAGAAATGGCACCATGAAATGCTTTTTTTTACAATAACTGTGAGCAGACAATGTTCAAGCCATCCAGAGGAAGAAAAAAAACTGCATGAATTTCTAATATTTTCCCAGTGTGGATTTCTATTTGTCGTGAACATCGATGCAGAGCTCTTTTTTCACTGAATAGGTTGGAAGATGACACACAGAGACTGTTCAGAAAGGCTAACGTTAAGGACAGGAAGCTAATCTCAGACTGCCTTTAAAGTTAGTGGCACTAGAATGGATGACTCAGAGAAGGAGCAGCTGAATTTAGGTGCTCTTTCTTGCCTGCTGGAAGGCAGTAGACAAACTAGGCTAACTGAAGTTGTGAGTGTATCTTTTAATGACCGTACCCAAACCGTATGTCTTTAAATATGCTCACTATTTTGATCAGTGGCACTGCACTCACACACTTTGCCAGATGGATGTGTTCCATCTGTCTTTTTCTACAATGGCATATCACAAGCACCAGCTTGAACAGTAAATCTGTGCTAGAGTTAACCATGGTTTATTATTTCTATTAATAGTCTATGAAAGATCAGTAATCTGAAAAAGTGCCACAAAATTATTCAGACTAATAAAGGACAGAAGATAAGACTGGGGGGAACTTCTAAGATGCCCAACAGGCAACAGCCAACATTTTAGTCCACAGTCATGCTTAAAATAGCTTGAAGGATTAGGGGCCAAAATTCTGCAAATTGTCATTATAACCACAGCTGGAATTAAAGGACAACCAGTGTCGTAGGTAGGATTGCACATACTAGGATTTTCTGTGCATTAAACAATTTAATATTTAATTCCTGTGAATCTTGGCTGCTAATGCAGAATGGGGGAGATTCTGGAGTGCTTATGTTGTGGAAGCCACAGAGGTCGTCAGGTGCACAAGGGCAGGAGCACGTCATAAGTAGGATATGCTGTGCTTGCTGCATTTATGATGACTGTCTTTCATTGTGCTCAATATGCAATTGGCTGGTACACGCCTTATTTACCTGTAGGTTTTTGTTTGTTTGTTTGTTTGTTTTTTTCCTAGAAGTCCTTTTAAATTAAGCATTTTACAGTCCTGAATAGCATGCAGTGCTCTGTCATCATGAACGTCTGAGCAGAACTTGCATCACAACCCTTGTGTTAGTCCTGGACAATGTAGGAAAATTCTGTTAAAAGGAGTTACGTTCTGTAGATGGGGACTTTTGTGCTTCTTCTCATACCCAGTTGGTAGAATGAGAAACCACAGGTTTGTGTTAGCAACCTAGAACCACTTTTGCATTTTCTGCTTGCAGCATTGTCCTATAGCAGCCACAGTTTTGAGCTTAGCTGGTCAGAATTTCCAGCTGCCCAGGAGTTCCTTGCCCTCCCTTGGCAGCCCTGTTTTGATTGAGAATGGCTTTTGCTTTGTCTGGAAGTTGTGTAAGCAGATGAGCAGACGTTGCAGAGAAAGATGGGTTGATTCTGGGCCACCTTACTGTGGGGAGAGAGGACTACACGAGAAGGGAGATACCAAGCTTGTCTCTGAAGACTGCACCAGCCAAAGCCACTGTTTATTAGTGTTAGCAAGGACAGTGTGGTGACAAAAGGGAAGGAGGCTCCAGTCAGTACTGTTTTATGTCTTCTCCTCCTCCCAGTTCATGCTTTTTCTCTCCTGGGGTTTGTTCTACTTCATTTCCACCTGCCACCTTGCTGACAGAGCTTCTCTAGCTCTGCAGTGCAGCATCTATCAGATGGTATTTACCTCATTAAGAGTGCTTTCTGATAAACAACATCTCTGTTGCACTGTCCAGGTGCTCAGAAGCATATTCAGTTCTTTCATGAGCAGGACAACATTCCTCCTTGCTGCTGTGCAGACGCCGAAGTATAACTCTGTGAGGCAGAATAGCAGACGAAAGGCCAAATTCCTCAGTGCCCCCTGTGGAGATATGGCAGCCAGAGAGCAATGCACCTCTGTGGAGCTTTTGCAATATGTTTTTGAGCATGAATATGTGACTACTGCGAACCATTTTTTATTATCTTATCTAGGAACCATTCCCTGTGCCTTGCTGGACTAGTAACTCTTCTTGCTGGTGTCTTCAGACACTGGATAGATGGGTGGCAAGCAGGAACAGGCAAAGCAATCCTTCCTGTAGTCTTCTTTCCACCATGAACTATGAGTTCTCAGCTCCCTGCCGCGCTGGGCAGAGTTGCAGCTTTCCCTAGAATGGATCCCCTGCTTGTGTTTGTAACACAAAGACAGTGAAAGCATGATGGAAAACTGCTTTGGCATAAGGAATAAAAGGAAGTTGACTCTGACTTACGATTTCTGCTGAAGTGGAGCTGTAGCTGTCCATAATAATTTCAAGATGATGAGTTAAGAGTTGAATGCAGAAAAAGTGGTAGTTGGTAGGTGGCCTCCATCTCATCTTAATCTGATCTAAATCAAACCTAAGTGACATAGTCTTTGCAGGAGCACAAACATTATGTTTTCCTGTGTTCAGCTGATCAGTGAATATCTCAGAAGTTACAGTCCCTGATCATTCACTGCAATATCTGTCCATTCTTTTTGCTTCTGAATTTTCCTTCCATAGTAGAACAAAATTCCCATTTCGTGCCTTTTATGCCCTGTGATAAAGACAGAAAAGAAATGTGCAAACAGAATCAATTGTGCTGGTCTGGAAAGCAAAGGAGAGGAACTCTAGATATTAAAAAAAAGGTGTGTTAGCAGTGTGAAGAAGGAGATGGACAGAAATGGGGAATTTGACGCTGAGTGGGAAACTCAGGAGAGCGTGAACACTTGGGGGCTGTGTCAGGCTGTTCTAACACTGGCCTCCACCTGGCTCCTGTGGGTCTCATGGTGTCCGAAAGCTCTCCAGGAGCCACCAGATGCCTGTCCTTCAGGTCCTCTGACTTTAGTTCCCATGATCAAGAGAGCGGGGGATGCACAGTGCAGGAACAGGCACTAAACAGTACAGGTGCTCAGCAGTGTCACGTGGGATCTGCCAACGTAGCTTTGTGCGATTCGTATGGTACAAAGGAGCAGCCAGAAAATCATCGTACACCGTTCTCTGTTGCTGAAAAGGTGCTGCACAAGGTAGATACATGTTTGAAAGAAAGCAATTAGGCAAAGCAGGAATTGTAGCACAATCATATACATATCTATTCATATGTGGATAATGGCACAAGTAACTCTAGCTGTCTTTTGGGGAATTATGCTCCTTTTATATTTTATTAGCTAATAACTTTCTGACAACTGAGTCATCAAATTACAATAAAATAATAGTAAAATATTTTTAACAGTGAATATTTTAGCGAGTGTCTGACAATTATGTATTCATTTGCTTTCATTGGAAAGATAATTTAGATAAGAACAAGGGACACATCCAGTAGGAGAAAGAAATACAGGCATGTCTGTCATTATAGAAGTACCTGAAAGCAAGTAATAGTGTAGGAGAGGGAGAGATAAAATGGGATAGAGTTAGAAATTAGAGTATTTCAGTAGCATTAGCTGCAGATATTCTCTTGCCACTTTTGGAGATTCTACTTGCCACTTTTGTTCTTAATAGCATACAGAAAATCAAAGGAATCAGTTTTGAAAACCTATTATATTATTAAACTCAAAAGCAGAATGACCACTATCGTCAATTATTAGGTACTCGAATAATTTGAAGTCTAGTGGCAGACAAACCAAAAAGAATAACATTTCTAAATATTAATTTTGGCATGTTTCTGTTTGCTTGCTGTTATTGCACATCTCTTTGCTCATACCTATCCTATACAGAAAACCTTTTGCCATTGTTGTTTCTGAAAAGTGGTTCAAGTCACATTGCTAGTTCAGGTTCAGGTTTGGTCATTGCTCACATTATTAAACAATGGTCTCTATTAATTAAGACATTTAAAAAATTGGCATGTTTAGTATATTTGTGCATGCTTCAAAGTATTCTAGAAACTAACCATTGTCCTTAGCTTTTAACTGTGTAATTCTTTAGTACACTGATAAAAAAATTAAATACTTGGACCATGGGACAAAGAAGAAATGTGGTGTCTGTTCACTGAGTCAGCACATGACTTGGAGCCGTGTTTTGGCACTCTTTCTCGAGTGAAATGGTACCTCGGTTTGCATGGTGCTCATGCCAGTGAAACTGCCTCTGTGGCAAAGAGCCACCATGCACGAATAAGCACAAACAAGGACTCTGGCCATTAATGTTTCTGCCCTGTGAGCAAAAAGAAAAGTTTGGGGGTTGATTTGTTTGTTTGTTTTCCTTTCCAAAGCATGTTCTGATCTTTTGTTGGCAAGTGCTTTACAATACTGAATATGATGACACACTTCCCAAGTAAGCAAGTAAATAAGCTTAATAATGACAGCCTTGGCCTAGTATGCTATTAGTCTGGGCACCGTACAGTCATAACGAAAGACGACATTTGCTCTGCAAAAGAACAGAATTAAGGTAGCGGAGATCAAAGAGGTGTAGCAAAAAGTTAATTCCCAGGAAGGATGAGATTGTACTGGTTGGGCTGAAAAGCACTCACCTTGGCACACTGGTTATCTAACCACCATTGTTGTTGGCAAAGCAGAAAAGAACAATTTCAAGGTTAGATGAAGGGAGAGATTAGAATTTAGCCTAATGAGTGTTCTCAGGGGCCTGCTTTTCTTGCACATGTAGTGGCATTAGCACAATGCAGGAGAGTCAATAATGTTGCCACAGCCCATAGGGGTGGTGAAGAAGTGGTTGTACCCTGCACTGTGCCACAAAATACTACAGCTAATGAAAGTTCAATGCCTTCTGTACCAAGATGAATATTTTGTATTAAAAGGGACTCCTCCATTAGCAGTGTGAGTGGCTGCCTCCTTAGAAGCTGATCATGCTTTCCCTAATCTCTTTCCTTGATGAGCTGCCTGGAGAAGTAGAGCAGCGTCAGAATCAGCATAAAGTTTCTCCTTGGTCTTTACTCCATTCGTTGTTGCACTAGTTACTAATAAGTTAGTGCTACCAGGTTTTGTCTATCTGAGCAATTACAGTGCCATTCATGTGGTTTTATATAGCTACCAAGCCACAAGAGGAATGACCTGAACAACTCTCTTCTTTTACAGGAGTTAATAACTTTTGCATTTCCTTACCACCTCCAGATGCAGGACATCAGTGAAATTAAACAAAATTGCAGACCTCCTAAAGGTCTATAGGGAGCTTCAAGAAATTGTCCAGTGTTATTCATGGGTCAGTGTTGTAGAACTGGTATGACTTTACAGTCATTTTGAAAAAAAATATTTACACTATCTTAAAACCGGAATCTAAGCATTCTTTTTTTAAAATGGAAAAGGTCACTGAGTATCTTATATAAACTCACTAAGACAATTTCAGAGGACTAATACTGTCTAGGTTCAAAATATATAAGGTTTATTAAAGCCCCATACTGTAAAACTGAAGGGAACTGAAGGAACTGTTCTCCTGTAAAGGATTTTAATAACAGCTGTGATTGTCTTTTGTTATTTATCTTGCTGTTGTGCCTGCAGGCCTTCCTAAACTCTTATTGTACAGACATACTATAAAGAGGCATTATAGCTTGCAGTCTCAGTTGTGACAGGATGAAACGGTTTGGTGAACATCACTGATGGACCGATGAAAAGAGTAAGAGGAAAGGTCTCTTATTGCAGCCTGTATTGGAGCCTGTTTACCCAATAGTTTAATGTTCCTGTCAGAAAGGCTTTCTTTAGCGTGTGTAAAGAACTGTATGTCTTTAATTTCCCTTTCTTGTAAAGGCTGTTTCTTTCACAAGAAGAGGTGGGGGATGCCATGTACAAGGAAGGGGGTGGCTGTTCCTTCCTGTGGAGCACAGGGGAGCAGCCTCGGGCTGTGAGGTGGGAGGGTGGGAAAATGCAGCGAGGATCTGGAACCCCAGTCCTCAGCTGTGGTGGCCAAAACCGTCCTGGGGACCGGGCATCTGTACAGAAGTTGCCACAGCTCAGGAAATCTGAGAGTCTGTTGAAATCAAACCAGACAGTAAGGATTCAACCTGCAAGGACACAGTGAGCAAGGGGAGTGTGCTTTGTATAGCCTTAGCCTTTCTTTCTGCTGGACTTAGCCACTGGAGGTTGCTCAGTACTGTCTGACTTTCTCAAGTTGAAACACCTTTTGCTCTTTCCTAGAAAATTCACTTTATGGAAGAGGTTCAGGTAAATCCACCTCAGAGCCCTAGTGTACTGGGTCTGGCTGGGGGGAAGTTGACAACATCTAGCTGGCTGTCCCACCATGACATGTAGCAAACCAGAACAGAGAATAGAATAACATCTGCGTTAGACACTATTTTCTTGCTTAAAACATAGCTAATGCTGAAACAAACCAAAAACCTGGCATGCAATATGTATACTTTTTAAAAGGCTAAAACATGTGGCTGAGGTCACAATTTTCTTTCCTTTTCCCCTTTGCAGAGTTTCTAAATAATTTGGATTGTTGTGTGGGAATAACTACTGCTGTTGTGGGGGGACAGGACTTGTTTTCACTTCATAGCCCTGGTTGTGGCTGTCACACAAAGCAAGGCAATCGATGAAGCAGTGCTGTGAGAGTCAGGAGGTGAAAGCTGAACAACTACAACAGGAGGAGAATTTTCAGACCTGATGAATTGAAGGTTATTGGGTGATTTAAGTAATATTTTTTTTTTTAATTAATTAATTTTGTAATGTTCTGGTGAAGGTCAGGGACTGATTAGTGATTTAGACAAAGGATGCTTTTGTTAGAGATATGTTGTCTTGGAAATAAAAAAGTACCAGTGTTAAATGTATTTTGAGACACTTGACACCCTGCCCCTTGACCAACATCATTGCTGTAGGCAGACTGCCACCCCCACTGCCACCCTGCCCCTTGACTGACATGGGCAACATAGGCAAGATGCTGCCCACAGTATCCGTGTGAGGTATGATCCTCTCCAATCACACTGCCATTGCTGGAGCCAAGGGGCAGTGTGACTCTTACCCACATTCAGAAGGCATTTACATCACTGGTTGTTGCTGCTAGGTGACCAAGTGTCATGACATGTCATCACATCATGACACCAAGTGTCCCTGGATGTCCACCAGAGCCACAGAATCCCTTACAACGCCATGTTTGCTATCGGTGATTGGATGAGTCACCGTATGGGCACACTGTTGCTCATCTTTCCTACTGCCTCAGTAAAGCTTTGTTTTATAATGTGTTGTCAGACTCCATCACTGGACCACAGAAACTCAACAGATAATCTGGAAAAAAACATAAGGCAGCAAATTTGACATCAGAAACACAGGGAAACATTGTGGTGCCTGGTATGGCTTCTCCTCTCCCCATTTGGTTTCCAGCTGCCATGTCTTGATCATTTCAGTACTGAACAGCTGTAACTCCTCTTCATAAATAGTAGCAGTAGTAAAAACAGTAGGACTGGGACATATTCGCTTCGTTTGATATCCTTCTTCACCTTCTGGCAGCAGCATTCCTCCTATTTGCTCTGTGAAGAATCAATAGTTTAAAAATAGAAAAAAAGGAAGAAAGGAGAAAGAAGGAACCTTCTGAAACCAGCTTCACCCATAATTTTCAAAAGCCTAGTTTATTTTTAAAATCTTTACTTTCCTGGTGACATTATCACAGGAGTCTTTGTTGATGTCTATATGTGTGTTTTTATATCATTGTAACTGACTTTGTTTTTGTTTGTCTCCTCTTTTCTCCCAGTGGAGTTTTTATACTGTGATTTGGCTTCCATGAAGTCTATAAGACAATTTGTGCAGCGGTTTAGAGCAAAGAATTGTCCACTCCATGTCCTGGTGAATAATGGTGAGTTCTGGTTTTTAGTTCACATATCTGCAGGGGATGATGTGATAAATGGGGCTCTCATCTGTCACCTCACATTTCAAATCAATTATCTGAACCATACGGCAGGTTACAATATGACTACATTAACAGGTATGTCTTTCTAGGAGGTAAATTGCATTTTTTGGAGAGATTGTCAGCTGAGAAGACTGAACACCTCAGTGCCACCCTTGCTTGTGGTGTTAATGCAAATCTTGTTCCTTTGCCGTATTTTTTAGCTCTCCATCACTAAAAATTATGCAGCTGCACAAGAATCTGAGCATCCCTAGTTAAAAAAAAAAAAAAAAAAAAAGGAAAAGAAAAAGAAAGCTGTACTTTATGTCTGTAGAAAACCTGTCCTTTCACCTTTATTTACTTTCTCTCCCCTTATATTTTCCCTATATGAACACATGCATTTACTCCGACTGCCTGGTAAACTGGGTTGGGGGTTTAATCCATCTGAAATATAATCTGGCAAATCATCCAGTGACCTCAGAGCAGTCACTGCTTAGAAGTTGTCCATAAAGCTGCGTCCTCAGTGGTCAGAGAACACATTAAAAGGACAACATTTATCTTTGCATCCATACAATTATCAAATGAATCTCATTACTCTTAGGGATTTTAACTTTTGTTATTCACATAGTTGCCATCTAATTGTGTTTTATAGCCACAGAGTTTTTGGAAACAAGCCCATACAATAATTTTCCTCCAAAACCCCTGCATACTCTGCATGCACTTTCTAAAGGGGAATTTTCACCTGTCTATTTAACTAGGGGAAAAACCCACCAGCAACAATTTAGTCTTCTTTTAGAAGGTTTCTGCTGTTATGTGCTGCTGTTCTTCTTTTCCCGATTAGCATGGATTTTTATTAAGAGATCCCAAAGAACATTTTCTGGTTTTCTGTGCACCCTTCAGTCCTAGTGAGGGCAAATGTGCTGTAAATAAATGGACTTGTTACATTCCTTGATGCTTTAAAGAGCATTCAGTAATACAAGCAAATATTGCAATAAAAATTCAAGAGTATTTTATGTCCTGATTGATATGAAACATTCATGAAATGTTCAATTGAATGTTCATTTATATTTGATTAGTCAAAAAAGCCATTATTATTTTAATTGTGCAATAATTAAAGGTAGTGGATATTTAATCCTGGTTACAAAGTCTTTCCAGTTTTACATGCCTACTTTTAAAGATACAAACTGTTACACAGATGGGAACAACAGTATTTGAAAAACCAGCATTTTGTGGAAAGAAAGGTTTTGAGAATTACGCACCTGTCAAGCATCCCCTGCCCTCCACCTGTTTTCTGTATGATCAAAGCCAGGACTGCGCAGCAGGGGCTTGAGGGCAGATTTGGGGAGAAATCATGGGGCTGAAGCAACAGCACAACTGGGAAGCCCTCTTGAATATAGGATATTGTTCTGCCCTAGCTGCTGCTGAAGCAGGATGAATAAAAATTGCATTTAAATATGTCTTCTTAATCAAGAAACAAAGTTGTATGAAAATAGATCTCCTAATGTGCCTAACATGATACGAGAGCAAAGAGTGTAGGCCCAAAGCTTCTTAAAAGAAAGAAGCTTGACACTAATATTTGCCTGAATCAATCTACTGACCTGCAAGAAGGTCATTTGATTTCACTTACACTTGGTTACCAAATACAGTTGTCAAGAGAAATCTCTTGTTTGAGAAAATGCTATTAGAAACTACAATGAAATGAATGCTCCAATTCTGCTTTTTGCTAAATCTTTAACAGAATCACAGAAGCAATCACGTCCAAATCTGCAGTAAAGATTCCCATATAATTAGGTTAGTCTCTGACCATTACCTGTCAAGTCACCAGCCTCCACTTCTGAAAGCTCTTTCCTGCCTTTTTTTTTTTTTTTTTCCTGGTCCTTCTTGTTTGCTCTTGTAAATAATCTGTAGCGTTTAGTTTTGTTACTAGTTTCATAGTGAAAGCCCAAGTGATTTCTTGGAACATAAGAGGAAAATGAACATACCTAATGGAGGAGAAATGGCCTGATACAAAATCATTTGAACAGCTTCTCTTGGTTTTCCATCAGTGTTGAGCACATCCAAGACAAATGCTGATGTTTGCGCTAACTGGTAGGCTTTTCCTTTCCCCTTTCCCTTCCTCTTTCCTTTTTTTGTCCTTTTTTTTCACTGTAATGCAATGCACTAAGGAGGAAGATTCAATCCATCATGGACTGCAGGGCTGGAGGCACTACTCACTGAAAAGCCTCATCACAGTTGCCAGCTCCACTGCCTTCACCACATGATCCCCTGAACACAAGTTTGGAAAAGGACAATGCTTGCAATATTTAAATGTCTGATGGGAATGAGTTGTTGGGCAAGTTGTCAGTGAGTGTGTATGCTTTCTGTCAGAAAACTCTGTTGTCAGTAGGAAGACATTTTGCATGACCATTAGATGTCTTGCAGGTCATCTCATAATGTCATGGTTGATTTTCTTACATTTCAGTGTTTGCATCTAGAATAGTAGGTTTCTTAGTATCACTTAGTACTTTCTTATTTCTTACAGATCTTGAAGGTCTAGAGTTCTTGATATGAAGAGTTATTTTTATTTTTTAGCATATGGGGAAGAGTCTGTGGGCCAGGCATCTGCACAATACGTTTGTAGGCAGTCATATGCTTTTAAGAGTCTGACCCAAAGTCTGTTAGGACTAATGGAAAGTCTCCATTAGGTTTTGAAAATCAGACTTTGTGGGGGGTCCCATGACTTCTGAATCAGACCATTGGCAACCTAATAAGAATTTTCCTCTCTATCTTCATAGAACCAAGCATTCTATTATCAAGGACTGTAGCCTTTTAATAGTTTTAATGTAAAAACACCAAGAACTGTTACATTTCTTTTTTTTTTTTTTTTTTTTTTTTTTGCACAATATATTTGTATTATTTAATTGCTTTAAATCAAAAGATTTTAAATTGATTGATATAATCATGTCTATACATTAGTGATCTTTCCACATCTTATCTTCATGAATATATATCCTGTATGTATGTGAAGGGATGTGATTGTGGGCTTGTGTGAATCCATCAAAAAGCCAAACAGTTCAAGATGGATTGAGGAAAGTTCTAACATTATACAAAAATGCAAACTATGAAATTAACATTGAAATATTATTAAAGACAAGTCATTTAGCATGAATTACTGTTCTAGGAAAATAATCAATACTACACGTCTGACCTAAGATTATGAAATTTGACAGTTTTCCAGGTCACTGATGTTTTTTTAAAAAAGTATCTCTATCACTTGCTCTCCATCACTTGCCTAGCTCAAGGATCTAGTGGGAAATTAAATTAATAATAAAATCCTGAGTTTCAAAGTATTCTTCTAGAGCTAGACACCCAGGTCCCATAGAAATTTAACTAGAGTTTAGGTATCCAACTAATTCAGCCACTTTAAGAAGTCTTATGTGAACATTTAGGGCATTCAAAATGGAGATCAGTGCACTAGAGTCACCTCCTCTCTTTTTGTTACAGTTGATTTTAGCATATACATTTAACTTTCTAATTTCTAATTTAAAAGGAAAGATTGGTTGAATGCACTCATTATTTCAGCTGACAAATAAAGGCCTGTTGTTCCATTACTATGCTTTCTGCATCGGTAATGTGCATGCTCAGCTCTTGGTTTTTAAAATAAACAAAACATATTAAAGATGCAAATAGAGTATTACATAAACATTTTTAAAAAAATATAATGTGGTAGTGCTAAAAAGAGAAAAATGCTATGACACAGAAAAATTCATTTTCTGTGGAAAAAAAAAGTAAGCTAAATAGCTGAACTATGAGCCACAGAAAGATGGATGCAGTACAAGCAGTTTAGAAAAGTTAATCTGACAGAAGGTCAGAAGAATACGTCTTGTAGTCTGCTAATTAGTATTTGGGTGCCAATTTTTCATTTTTGTTTTTGAGAACTGTCTTTGTACATTTTAAAAGCATTTAACAAATTATAACATGTACACTAGTGTAATTATTTAATATGTTTGTTAAAATGGTATTGCTGTTAAGGCATATTAGAAAGTTTGCTATCTTCCTGTGGTTGCAAAACGGACTGATAGGAAAACACTTCATAAAACTCCATGACCAGTAGCCACTGTTTCATGCCAGAGAGCTTTTTTCTAGCTTGAAGTCAGGCATTTTCTCTGTATACTAGAAATGTTTCTCAGCATCTTGTAGTTAATGTTTTTACTTATACATTGTTTACAGTACTTAATGATCTTAAAACCAAGAGAGCTAACAATGAAAGTCTTTCCAGTACTTAAAGGGAGCCTACAGGAAAGATGGGGAGGGACTCTTTATCAGGGAGTGCAGTGATAGGAAGAGGATTAATGGTTTTAAACTGAAAGAGGGTAGATTTAAATTAGATACAAGGAAGAAATTTTTTACTGTGAGGGTGGTGAGAGACTGAAACAGGTTGCCCAGAGAGGTTGTGGCTGCCCCCTCCCTGGAAGTGTTTAAGGCCATGTTGGACGGGGCTTTGAGCAACGTGGTCTAGTGGAAAGTGTCCCTGCCCATGGCAGGGGGGTTGGAACTAGATGATCTTTAATGTACCTTCCAAGCCAAACCATTCTATGATTCTTTGATTCTATAAAATCAAAGTGATAACAGAATACCTACAGATACCAAACATTCATGGTCTAATTCATTAACAATGAAATACCAACTACCTACTCTGTTGCAGTTCACTGTGATTTTGGTTGCAGGTTAGGAAAGGAGGGAGAGAAAATGACAAGGACATTTAATATATTACTTAGCATGCACGCAAACAAAAAAAAAAAAGAACTTAGAGATTCCAGGATCTTATTAGCCTATTGTAGAGAGATTACAGTTAATATATTTCAGGTTGAAGCCTATCTAAGCCAATTTAAAATGAATATTTCTGAACAGCTGGCTAATTCAGATGTTCATATTTCATACTTTGTGGATCATCTGAGAAATCTCAGTCTCTTGATAGAATGAATAAGTCCCTATAAGCTTCCTTCTTTAGTTCTTTGGCACAATAAAAGCTGTATCAGTAGGTAAGCATGTGATATATATATATTTCTTTGTGTTACCTTCATACAGTTCAGCCATGTGCCGTCCAGCCATAATCCTTTGCAGGGAGCAATTTGAGTAGTCCCATACATGCTGTCATGGTTGATCACATATTAAATTATTCTTGTGTTTGAGTATTTGCAGGATCAGATCTTCAGAAGAAGTCTGAGATTGAGGGGTGGGAACAAGTGGATATATGAAATACAAACAATTTTATAGGTATTATTGATTAGTTAGGTTTAACAATAGTTACATTATCACGGTGGGATCTATGGAAAGACCCTGTCCTACTGCATTAAGTAAGAGCCAGCTCTCTGTAGCAGCTGCAGGCTACAAAGGCTGTAAGATGAGAGAAACCCCAGAGAAGTGGAAATTCACTGGAGAAGGCCCTGAGGGAAAGTTACTGAGGAGGGTTGCTGTTGACTCTAGTGGAACTTGGATTTCATCAAAAATAATGCTTCTCCTCCAGACACACAGGAAGCCTGTGGAAGCCTGTGGTAAACTCAGGATCTGATATCTCATGAATCTTGTTCCAGCATCTTGCTTACATGTTTCTTGCTTATCATGTTTCATATTTATCCTTCCTGGAAGACAAATTAGAGCAATATGTAAGCAAAGCTGAGATGGAAAAGTAGTAGAAGGACAGGGAGAGAGAGGAGGATAAGCAGAAGGGAAGTGGCCCTTTACCTGTATGTAATGGATGATAGATACTAGACATCATGGGGGAGCTGGGCCTTTGAGAGATGTTTAGAGATGGAAAAGGTAATTTGAGGTGGTGGGGGGATTGGCTTAAAATGGATATTCCATGAACGATGGGCAAAACTAGATTTGTAAGGACACTAATATGCAGTATTAATGCGTTCTAAAATGAGAAGATAATCTCAGAGCCATATTTTTTGAAGAAGCTCAGTGTATGACAGATGCCATTTACTCAGGTTTTTCAGAAGAGGTTATCTTTATAAGAGAGGTGATGGGAAGGTATGGGGAGGCTGGCTGATCACACACTGCTCTTTACAGGTATTAGGTGCCTTGGGTACTGAAAGTAACTTGTCTGGGCACATGTGTCTGAGCACTATGATACTGCTGACGGTATCCAACCCAGCTTGTTCAGAGCAACTGAAGGTTGTGAAATGCCAACATTTACCTAGTGTCCAGATTTTTAGCAGCAGTCATCAGCTAGAGCTTTTATTATACTTGAATAGCATTGTTGTCTGCCAGAATGATATGTATCCTATATAAAGATATCAGATTTCCTATAAAAGGTTTATTTTTTATTAGAAGAACTAATAAGTTAAAAGAGTAATTTTAGACTACTTCTGACTTTCAAACTGTAAGGATTTCATTCATGAAAATCCTGATTTTTGTTTGATACTGTCTTTGTCTTTCTAATTATTTCCAAAGCTTTTTCTGTGTCTGTGATATCAAACACTTTGTGAGAAGGGAAATATCTAGGCTCCACATGCTGTAGGTTCTTGACCCATTTGCTTTTATGTCCTGAAAGTGAGTGTTTTATCAGTGGAAGACAGATACAAAATTCAGCTATTGATGGATTAGGAAACCCAACCGGTTCTACTTAAGTATGTGGAACATTCGCCCCTGGCTTTTCTGAGAGGCAGGAGTGAGACATGTTTTATTCTTACCTAATCCTTTCATAGCTTTTAGGTAAAAATACTTTTTATGCAAATTACAAAACAAGATATTTTACTTCTAAGAGAACTTCCTATTGAATTAGAAAGCTGTGACTGACTTTCCTATTTTCTGATTGTGAGTGGGATAACTCACCATTGTGCCAACTCAAATAACCAAACAGTTACTGAGCATACTTTTAGGAAACAAAGTTTTTTTCCAGCCAGATCCAATAATGAATGCTCTGATTTATTTTAGTGTATAAACAACACCCCAGTTATGGATCGTATTTTCTTTTTCTGACACATTTTCCAAGCAACTAGCCTGTGCTTTCTGTGTTCACTATGTAGCAGCATGACATTGAATCAGAAAGTGAATCTGTTCTTAAGAAGATATTGCAGCCTGTTCAGTTTTGTTCTGAACCTACCAAGATTTGCTTGTTGTTCTCACAGTCCTTGAATGTGGATTGTCTTAATTTTTTCTTCTTTTTCTTTAACCTACTGATAAACTAAGAGCTTGTCTATGCTGGAAAGCTGCATTGCTTTATGTTCTTTGGCACAGCTAATACAGTCCACTTCTCCCTTGTGGGCATTATAGGTGGATCTGGGAGCACTAGCAGTAGACATTACTCAATTTTCATTTCCTTAGTAGTTAGCCAAACTTTTAATGTTTGGGCTAAGATTTTCCATGCCAAGTATTTGCCTTAGGCTAATTTATTTTTATGTAGTTTTTTGTAATGCCAGATAAAAGAGTTTAGCTGTTTCCAACAATGATAAGAAAAACATCTTAGGGTTTTTTTAATGTTAAAAATGATGGCAAGTTTCTTTAGAAAGGCTCTGGTGTTATCACAGTTTGGAATGAGGACTTGCATGCAGGCAAGACACTGCCTTTGGGTCAGAGGCAGTTACACCTTTTGCCACTCATGGAATAGTCCCATGATGGGTCAAGTCAGAAGCCTGTTAAGCACTGCAGTTTGAAAACCATCTTTTACATTTTAATTGCTAAAGATTTTACCTGTACCAAGTATGTCTTGAATTGAGACCGAGCAGGTCTTTCTGCTGGAATCACAACCCCAAGCCATGGTGGGAAGTACTGCATCCAGGCAAGTGCACTGGCACAGAGGCCGGGCAACAGCATCTCGTCTGCTCTCCGTGACTGTCTCTGAGCTGGGGTGGAGATGGGCACTGTGGCTCACTTCAGGCTCCTCCTGGTCTCTCCATTGTCCAGACCGGGGGTCTGGGTCATCCGTGATCTTTGTGACAAGTTTCTGTCCCACAAAAAGCAGGCTATGGGGTGGGGAGAGGTGGATGTCAGGTGATGGGTGTCTGGATTTTACTTTGATATACAGTTGGAACATAACAGTGGGACTGGGACATGATTTCACCACTCTCAGGACCTAAACATCTTGCCAGACATGGCTGGTGAGCTGATGTAGCTGGTGACCTCAATTGGCTAGTGACCACATGTCTCTGGAACTGCTGGCTTTTGCATTTTTTTGTCATAATGACAAAGCATGTAGCGTGGAATAGGAAGAAGCCTGGTTTGAATGCAGATGGGACAAGACTGTAATTTCCAAGAGAGACAGATCTATATGAGAAGCCTGGGTGTGAAGAATTGAAATAAAATAGAGTCAGTTAAGGCTGGGAGGTTATAAGGGAGAACAGCAGAAGATGGAGTGGAGAGTTGATGGGAGGGAACAGGACTGTCAAGTGGGAACCATTAGGATGGGGGAAAACTTGATGACAGTACATTTGAGTTTGCTGATTGAAAGACTTTTAAACAGAACTAAATTATGAATGTAGCGTATATTCTTGTTCAATATCAGGAAATTCATAAGAGAGCAAGTATGAGGGAAGGGATCTGGGGTGAGTAGTGAGGATGAAGAGAGGTCTTATGTATGTCTGAACTGCAGGAGAGGTCTCAGTCAGAGTTTGCAAGTGCTTAGATACCACGTAATTTGCAAGGATTGAGTCCCTGAGGACTAGAGTCTCTGTTGTGCACAAACTGATTGAACCTTTTCTTGCAGTGAGGGAGTTCTTGACTGATGTCTTTTTTACAAGTTTACTGTTGTTTAACAGAGATGAGAATTATCTCCCTTGGTGGGGACGTGATTGGAACCTCTCTCTTCTATTTAGCCAGTGACTTCAATGTAACTTGTAGAAATTAATTCTCATCTACCCCTGTGTCATAACTGGTTGATACTGAAGAGGGGATGGGGAAGCTGGTGGAAGTCTCAGAGCCACAGATTGTGGTCCCCTGAGAAAACCAGCCTCAGGAGCAATGGAAGGGTGAGCCAGGCATGTGACTAGCAGATGCCTGCAGGATGCAGAGTGAGATCTATGAGATTCAGACACAAAGGAGCTAGAGCGGCTGGGTAAGAAAATTAGGGAGAGCAAACTTACCATTTGCAGGGAAGTGAGAGGCAGATGAAGCTGATATGCGTGTCTGGGGCTGATCCTCTCCCCTCCTTCCTGCACACATGCTGTTCCTTTTTATGATCAGCATCGGGTCACCGGGTTCTGGGCATAAGGGAGGGAGGGGAGCGCAGCCCAGACCTTAGGCTGGGAAGCAGCACACCGACCTTGGCTTCGTCAGTGCTGTGCATTTTGGCTGGGACAGGGAGTTGGGGAAGTTGTCAGGAAGCCAGCATGCAGAAACATCAATGGGCAGTGCAGAGCCTCTTGCAAGGGAGCGGGAGGTGGGAGACAGTGGGAACTTGCTTAGCCTTGCAGAGGCTCAGGCACACTCCTGTGGAGGAGTTGTTCTGGGAAGAGGCAGGAGAGACTGAACCCTCTGGCGATGGTTCTCCTCTGCAGCCCAAGACTGGGTCCCAGTGCTGCCCTGCTCTTTATCAAACCTATTTTCATGGTGGCTGGTCGCCTCCAGGGAAGGTACATGCACAGGGCACTGTCCCACCACTGATGCCAGACAGGCTCACAGCAGATGTCCTGGCATCTCCGCAAGGGTCAAATGCATTGGTGTGGACTCTAAGTGTCATCTAGGTGTCATCGTTTTGCCATGGGGCAAAATTCCTTGCTTTGCTTCAGTTCCCTCCTAGTTTGCTTTAGAAAACTGCATATACATATATAAAGAGCTCCAGAAGATACTAAGAAGTGCAAGGGTCTGAACTCCCTCTGGGGAGACAGGAAATAGCACCATAGCATTGGAGAGCTGTACCAAGCTTCATTTGTATTTTTGTGATTTTCTTCTTAACTGTTTGGATTTTTGCCTTTTCAGCTTTCATATACTGTTAATCTGGCTTCTGTATGTGGTCCTGTCTAGACTCCAAACACTTTTCTGGGCTCTGGTTTACAGATGTAGCTTAGCAAGCAGTGTGTTGCAGAAGTGCTGTAAATTCACCTTTCTGCAGCCCAGACGAGGCACACCTGTCAAAAGCAGTTATGTGGGTACAGTTGTGTCTTCAGTAGGCACTTCTGGGGGTAATTCTAATAAGGCATTGCACCTTCTCATTGATCACTAGCCAGGAGAGATCCACAGGACAGGCATATTCTGGGACAGCATAGCCCAACTGAACGAAGTGGAGCAAGCAATTTAGTGTAGGTGGCCTAGCCAGGAAATGCTGCTATACGGTTATTGAGATGTTCACTCCATTATAGCTGTCCCTATTCAGGAGACAAGTGGGCTGTACTATTTTATACATAGATAGATCCACCCATAGATCTTTTGGTGTATGAATGTGCAGATCAGAGCAGTTTTGACACTGTTAAGTGAGGTAGGTTGCCTCATGTGGCTGCACTTACAGGATGGAAAATGCTGCTAAATCAATCAGCTACACCAGTACAAAGCCTGTATGGAGAAAAGGCTTTGTGCTTTTACTCAGAGTTGCTGTCTCTATTAATTTTTCCCCTTGGGAACTTTTTTTTTGGTACATTATGTATCTCTTCCTTGTAAATAGCAAGAATTGGGTAAATGTGGTTATATAGGTTCACCTCCTGCTGTGAAGGTGTTATATGTAAGTGTATACAGCTGTCTTCTTGTGTTGTCTGCCCAGCCTTTGGGTTGCTGGGGATAAAAGGACTTTCATGTGGGGGCACTGCATCCAAACTCTCTTCCATGAGCCTGGCTGGGAAGGAAGACATTTTATTTGCCATGTGAAAAAGAGATTTTAAATCTTTCTTTTGTAGTGAGTTTGAGAGAACTACCTTTGAAAACCTCCAAGTAGCTCACTGAAAATAAATCTAGATGAGTGAAATACTTGTATTTTTAAAGCTCTTAAAAACATATTTTATAATGGAGCTGGAGGATGTCTTTGCAGTGGGAGGTACAAGAATTACAGCAATGTTTACCATCATCTGCAGTACAGGCGGGCATGGTACAAATTCTCCAATATAATCCAATAAAAATACGGTATGCCTGGCCTGTAATATTTACAACTGTCATAAACTTTTGGTTATGCTGTGTGCTGTATCAGATCCATTATGCTCTTAAAATCACATAAGACAATTAATTGAAGGATCCCAAACCAAGAGTTTCTTTAGAAACTTCACAGAAAGTAATGATAAATGACTTTGCAAAGACACTTCTCTTGAGGTGTATTCATTCTTTGAGAGAAAAATATGACTATTACCTAGTCATAAAAGTAAAAAAGGATAGATTTTTTTCTATTCATTATAGATAATTAAAATGTGTATAATTTGAACATATTACAATAAATGCATAACTGCAGCACATTAGAATGTATTCCTATATCTATAAGAACAGTTGTTAAGCATAGTTATGCAGCAAAATATTTTTCTTATTCTAATTTATTTCTACTCTTGCAAAATCCCACATCGATTTGTCATTTAGGCAGTTTTCTGCATGCATACTGTCAGTCTTTTGCCTGAAGATTTCAATAACAGCTAATCAATTACAAAGTAAAATCTCATGTTCAGCTTAGTTATGAATTCATTTCCTAAAGCAATTGTGACCTTTGATGTCCTAAAGTGACATTTAAAAAAATAAATCTTCTAGAAACAATCCAGCTAAATCAGAGGGGAAAATGTATAAGAAAGTTGTATCAGAACCGAGGCATTTGACATTAATGGTCTATGTGCTGCCACTTCAAACTTCACATGCACTCCAAAAAACTGAGAACTGACTATTGATAATTAAAATCAGAAAGGTACTGGGTTGTATGGATTCCATACCAGACGAATAAGCAAAATCATTCTTAGATTACAGTTAAAAAGTAAAAAAAAAAAAAAGGCATTTTTTAATGGTTCAGATAGTATTGGATTAATTGAAAGAATTAAAAATAGAAGCAGCTTTCATTCTTTGAGTTACCATTTGGGGCCCTTGAGTAAAGCTGATGATGTTTCTGGACAAAAGAAAATCAATAGCATGCTACTTTTAGTATCTACTGAATGTTAGGTAGTTAATAATTTAAAAAAGAGAGCTTGCTGCTACACTTACAAGGTTTTCCCTTTTGTCAGAGAAGCAGCCAGGTACAGTTGCCTGTTGAGTACTTCTTTGTATGCTCTCTCTCAGTGAATTAAAATGGCTTCTCCTCAAATAAGAGAAACTGCCCTCAAATTGCAGGGCAAGATTTTTTGATACCCTTGATATGAACCACCTCAAAGATGAGAGCCTTTTAAAAAAAAGTCTTTTAAAGGTGTTTTGGATTCATATTATTTGACCAGCTCTTGAAGACAAAAAGGAAATTATAGTAGCAACAAATGCAAGCAGAGGTGATTGTGCCTGCTCAAGGACTTGACCACAATTTCTACTCAGAGGAAGCTCCTGAAGAATGAACAAAATAATTTTCGGGAACGTGTATCTTAACAGTTGTGCACTGCATGAGTGAAAACTTTTCCCATCTCCTGACCTGAGCTCAGATCTGGTTTTTGCTTCCAGGATGTGCAGCACTGATGGTGGAGACTAATTGGGGTGAAGGGCAAAGCCTCTATGTGCTTTTTAAATCCCGCGCCTCTCCAGAGGTCGAGGGGGCAGTTGCTGTAGCACAGGCATCCTCCGGGCTGATGTGAGCAGTGACAGCCTCCCCGGGTTTGCCTGCTGGTTGTGATGCAAAGCTGAATGGCTGTAGCAGCCATCTACAGCACTCTTCTCCAGACATTCCTCCATCCCTCTGTCTGACTCAGCCAACAGAAGTGTGTGTGTGCATGGAGGGGGCCTATAGTGAGCTCTGCAGCAGCCCCGGCAGATGTAGAAGCAGCACTTGCGGTTCACATCAGCTTTGCCCTGGCAAGGCTGTTTTGTGTTGGCTGCCTTTTCTTGGGCTTCCATTTTACCAGTGTTGCTGCAAACAGACCTCTGGCAAACTGCTTCTTTCTGTCTTTTCCAAGTGTCAGAGCATTGGAGGGCAGGATGGGCCTCAGAGAGATGCAGATCATTTCCTTGTACCAGCCTCGGTGCTCAGAGGTGCAGTAATGTTCCCATCTGCCCTCCAACAGCTCATGCTAAGCTCTGTCTCTGCTAAAACTTGCACTGTAGCAGGCTGAGACTTGGTCTGGGAGACTGGGATTTGTTGCCCTTTCTGCCCTTTCCTTCTTTCCAGAAAACAAGAAAAAGTTGCAGCAGGGCTTGTCTCACATTTATGTCTCTCCATAACCTTCACGCCAGTGCTCAGTCCCGGCCACTGTTCTGGATGTCATTATATGCCACACATGCAGATTACAGAGGAAATGGCAGTCTGTTTCCAACTCTGTGAGCAGTTACACCGTGCGTTAGAGTAAGTGCTGCTGAGGAAGGAGAATACAACAGGACACCTGACCAGACACCCTCTAATTTGTGTCTTCCCCTTGTTAAAGTTGAGATTTGACATGCAGAGAAACCACACCTGGCAGCTGGGTTTTCCTGTCATTCTGAGGTATCTAGGAAAGTGGCTGTAATGACACAGAGAGATACCAATCAGAGCTTTTGTAGAACACCATCATGTAATTTGCATTGTGTTTCTTTCATCATACCATCAGCCACCATCACTCATGTTCAGTCTTAAATTCTCCGTATGCAGGTATGCTGTGTTACACCCAAATCTTTTGTTCGCTCTGTTTCTTCTCCTCATGCTGCTTCTCCAATTGCTCCATGAAGCAGTAGGCAGCCACAGGTGAATTGCTAAGGGTGTTGGCCATGCTAAAAAGATCCTGAAAATATCTCTTCAGCCCAAGCAGCAGTAACGTATCAGGACTGTCAGGTGACAGAACACCCCAAAGAAGGAGTAGTGTAGATGCACAGCACGTGCAATTTAAAATGGTCATTTAATATGCCATCATTAGGCTGACATCAAGAAGTGGAATGTTAAAGGCTTTTTAATGGACACATGAAGTAGCATGAGGATTAAGCTGACACTGTCTCATGTCTGTGAGTAGAGGTGGCCTTTCTGCTGTTTCATATTCATGTGTTTTAGAGAGAAGACAAATGGCCTACAACATTATTCTCCATGAGCCACCTCCATCTACATTTAAATTACAAAGGTCAGGTCCACTTGTACGATAATTAAATTTTAATAAAATAAGAATAATTTATAACATTCAAGTCCGCATTATAATTGAGCAGGATAGCTATCCTCCACACAGCCTCAGTACACGGTATAATTTATGCATGAGCTCAGGATTCTCTGCAAGATGCTGAAATCAACATTTCATGTTAGGGATGTGGATACTTATTTTAGGCACCAAGTTTGAAACTTGTGGTTTGTAGAAATATATGCAAAAATATTGCCAAAATAAGCATTCAAAAACTCATTTCAGTATGCAGCTGCTTGTAAGCACAGTAATTAAGATATACTGGGCAAATATACTACATCTTTTCTCACCCACACCAGTGAGATAGAAGTTGCAGAATTCAGATGAAGACTCAACAGATCTTTAAACTCCAGCCAGACTCAGCAGAAAGCCGTCTGGGAGAGCAGGTCTGCTGCTTAGCCTGGTCTTGTCTCCACTGCTCTGAGCTCTTTGATGGAGGGAATGCTGTTGGGATCTCCCAGCTTCCACCTATTGTAGATGGATTATGGTTGTGGATCTGCAGCATTGCATTCTGTCACACCAGCAATGGATTAACTCAACTTTTAATGTCTTCAAAACACTTTTCACAAATGAATACATTTATCCTCACAATCCCGCAAGGAGGGAGGGAGGGAGAGAGTCAGTCTACCTGTTTTCTGGATAAAGGAACTAAAGTAGGGGTTTTGACATTTTTCTTGGCAGGAATCAATCAGTGTCGGCTTTACACTTTACATGCCATCACCACTTACTCATTGCTTTAAATGCCATGTTTACAGTCTGCAGCAGAAGACCCATGCTCCTTCTAGTTTGCTGCTTCTCTGAAACAAATCAATAGGTTTTACCTCTACTTTCTCCTCCAGCTGGGGTGATGCTGGTCCCTGAAAGGAAGACAGAGGATGGGTTTGAGGAGCACTTTGGCTTGAACTACTTGGGACACTTCCTGTTGACTAACCTCCTCTTGGATACGCTGAAGCAATCAGGAACGCACAGTCACAATGCTAGGATCATCACTGTCTCATCAGCCACCCATTATGTAGCCAAATTGCACTTGAACGACTTACAAAGCAGGTACCGATCAATTTTTGGTATTCATTGATCTGTAGTAAGGGTGGGCAGATTAAACGCCAACAGAATTGTTACTGAAATACTGAATGGGGGGGGCGGGGGGGGGGAGTTATTGCCCTTTTTTTTTTTTTAAATTAATGGTGATTCTCAAGCCATTGCTTAATATCTTTCAGGCTTGAACAAAGCTTGCAGCCTTCAGTCAAAGATACAAATAATTTATAAGCTTGTGAACTCTTATACTGAACCTTGAAAGACTTGCTTTCCTTTCTGATTCTTTATACTGCAGTGATGGTTGTGGTGCAGAGCCTGGGCTCGTCACTGCCTAATCAGGGAGACTCTCAATGAGTGGGATGTTTTAGAATGGCTTGGGTGAATGCTAATAGACTTTGTCCTCAAGTGAATGCATACGTAGAGGCCCTGATCCTGCCCTCAGATGGGCTCAGACAGATGCCTGTGGCTGCTAGCTCCCTGCCCATTAAGCATGGGGCTTCTGGCTTGGCTCTGGGGGGGGGCAGCTAACCCCACCTGCCCAGCTGCCTTGCAGCTTCACCTGGCCCACATGCTGCCTGCTGCCTGCTGCTCCTTCCTCCCTGGCATCTCTGCCCTGCAGCACACTGTTCTTATCCTCCCTTCCCTCTGCCTCTGGCCTCCACCTTGTCCTGCACCACTCCTGATTCCTGGTCCCCCACCTTGGCCTCCCTCACAGCCCTTCTCCAGCTTCCACCTCCTGCCTCCCATCCCCGGGCTGTGCCATCCCTCCCAGCCTTGTGGTGCTTGCCCTCTCACACATCAGCCCGGTGATTCACAGCAAATGCCGAAGCCCCGGCTCTTGTCTGTGTCACTCCCTGCGCTTCCCTGAGTGTTTCCTGAGATCCAAGTGTGCCGCTGTCCTGGGTTTTTTAACCCAGTAAGATGGGTTAAAATGCATGGCTGTCTTCTGTCCGAGTACGTTCATTTAAGAAAACTGTGGGTGAAATGTCTATGGGATACTTCTAACATTAGGAAGATATCAAATGATGCAGTAAATGTCTCTGGTGTCATACAGGAACCACGTAGAGTTGTTTAGTTAATTGAGGAATGGGCAGGATAACTGAGATGATAGATAAATTTCAAAATTTTCCCATACTGCCACATGTAGCAATTACATGCTTACTGATGGGCTCAAACAGAGCCTGTGTTCTGATGGGCGCCAGAGCATCTCTGTGTGCACGGAGCCAGTCTGAGTTTTGCATCATTTCCATCAAGAAATTCTGTCTCTGTCCTTTGACAGGGACTTCAGCACATGTTCAGAGGCACCTGGCCTGAGGGTTCATTTTGGATCAAAGACTGAAATTAGAAGTCTGGGCTGTTTCCACTGCAGACATTTTACATGTGAATGCTGCATTAAGCATGTCAAACTTTCTGTTTGACTTCTGATTGCATACTATGGCATCAGTTTTACTACAGGCACATTGTTTCAATTCTGCAGGGTAGTCACAGTTTAATCTCTTGCTTGTAAAACAACCACAGGAAATTACCCTTACTCTTCACTTGATGTATGTATTTGTTGCTTCTGATGGGCATGTGCTGGATGGCACCACACAAGGGGGCTAAGGTGAGTGTAATTAGTATTTCTTTGGGATAAAGTGCAGAATGCAAAATTAAATGTGGCTGTTCTGTGTCCCTAGATAACAGTAGTTCTCTTGATTATAGCAAAGCCTTGTACTGTGCCTCTTTAATTTAGGATCATCCTTACCTGTGATTCATCATTATTAACTCATATTTTAATGGAACCAGAAATATTTCAGTTAGGAAATTTATGGTTGAGCATGAACATGACCAATCTGATGTAAAAAATAATAATATACCAGTAAGATTTACCTGAAGCTTTTGTGCCAAACCCTGCCCTTTACATTTCAATTTTATTGGTGTAAGGAGAGCCATAAAGGACAACAGAGTCTGGCTGATTTTGCCTACTCTTTCCCACATGGATGCTCTGAATCACTCGGCGGCAGCAGTGGTGCCTGCTTTCTGAGCACACAGGCACAGCAGTGGGACCCAGAGCGGGCTGTGGATTCAGCTCAAAACCTTTTCTTTGTTCAGGTGCCGATAAGCTCCAACTCGGGCAAACAGTTATCGCATAAACAGTGCTCCTAAAAACAGTGAGATCACTTGTGTGTTCAAGTGTGTTCCTAGTGTGAGCAGGTGGTTTAGCAACCCTGGAGGACTGTTGCGGGGTACCATACAAAGGCATTGCCTACACCACAGGGCCTCAGAGACACCTTGTGTTTCAGAGCAGTGTTTAAGAGCTTTAATGGATGCAGTAAAGACAGCCATGGTAAGCACTGTGGCATGATAGTGTTCCATGAATTGCCACATTTTCCCGGTGATGCCATCCCTCATTTTTGCCGCTTGTGTGAATGGGAAATATTTCTAAATATTTTATACTGGATTTTTCCTTGTTTTGATTTGCCCTAGTTGACCATAATTAACTTCATGACTTGGGTGTATGTTCACAGATAGGCTGGTAGTCATTAACCTTGCAGGAAGGCAGCAAAACAATTTGGAGTCATTTATTCATAGTGGAGAAAGGGAACTGTACTCAGTGCTGGAAAAATTACTGGTGGCAGCAGACTGAATTGTTTACCATGCTTTTGTCCCATTATTCCTATATTTTGGTTGGGCTAGTGTCCAAACTGGAGGTGAGTGATAATGGCAGAGGAGGAATTCATCCATCAAACATAGCAGAGAAGGAAATGCAGAAGACTGTCTTGACATAAAGGAGACAGTAAATCGATGTTCAGTTCTCTGCTTTACCACAGATTTTTCCATGGGATCGTTCTCCCACTTGGGAGACTCTGGGTTGGCAGTCACAGTTGTGGCCATCGCTCCCCATTACTTGTACTTGCTGCTCAGAGATCTGAAGCTAGACATCATCCATATCACAGTGACCACAGTGTAACAGAATAACAAATAATTGTTGGAAGGTCTGTGCAATGAACAGTATTAAATGTAGCTTGTGTTACTGTTTTCCACGTTTCCTCTTTGGTTTGTTTTCTGCCATCTTGCCAATCTGATTTATCCCATGTTTCTCTTTTCAGCTCTTTTTTGGTGGGAGTATTAATTTAACTTTTTCTTGATTTTCCTTGCATTTTACATTACTGTTCTTCCTTTGTTATCTCTCTCTTCATGCCTGCCTTCTTGATTTCGGTGTTCATAGTTTCATCTTCACCTGTGTCTTTTGAGCTTTTTTGTCTCCATTGCCTTTTCCCTTCCTATCTCATAATTTTTTCCTCTGTTTTTTTTTTTTTTTTTTTTTTCGGATGTGTCTTATTTCTGCCCACCAGTTCATTTCCTCTCCATTTATCTTCCTCTTATCTTCTTCCCCTAGCACCAGTCCTATTTCTCCCCAACGAATGTCATTTCTCCCTCTTCCTGCCCATCCTCTTCACACACACCAATAAAAGAGACACAGCATGGGTACACCAAGGCAGGACAGAGCTTGTTTAAAACTGGCAGGGCATAGCTTGTTTCATGTGTGTTATTGAAAATGCAAATGCACAAGAGCAATGACTGTTCTCCCAGTTCTTTTGCTGAGGGATATATGAAGAACATCAAACACCTTTGTGGTCTTTTAGATCCAGACCATTTTCAACAGCAATCACATGAGTCGACAAGGGGATCCCTAAGGCAAATCATCCGCCTTCATCCCTACTTTGAATACGACTGTTTTCAAGGAGGTGAAGGTTTAACAGAAACGCTATCTATCTGCAAGTGTTTCAACAGTGGTGATTTCAGCAATTATGTGCTGAGGGTAGTACGCTGTGCACTCTAACAGCATAACTGGGATGTCCTTTCTTCCTCTTTTGCCTGCCTTTATACTTTCTAAAGTGAGAGGAGAAAAAAATATGGTTGTGAGAGAATATGGCTGGCTGGTTTTAGCAAGAGCTTGAGAAACATTGTGCCATCCTCTTGGGTTGAGATAGTCTTGAACAGTGCATTAGAGTTCATGGTGCTCTCACAAGGCTGGCATGGAGGGCATTCCTTCAAGTACTCTACCTACCGAAGTAAGAAGGAATTTTAGGAAGGTAAAGAAAAGAGACCTTATTCTCTTTCCCGGGCTGTGGGTCACACCTGAAAATGTTCCCTTTCCCAGGGGTTAGCATCTTTGTGTGTTCTGTCTAGCTTTTTCTCCATGACTAACTATTCCTTTCATCATTCTCTCTTTTTGCATGCCAAATGGGCCCGGTAATGCTGTGAATCACAGATCTATGAACTCCCCAACCACAGTAACGCAGATCCTTTTCTGGTTCACATCTCCTGTATATTCAAGAACAGTCAGTCATACTTTTTCTGCTCCCTTTCCTCTGCTCTCCAACTGCAGAAGGAGCTGGTGTTTTCTGTAACTCTCCAAGCTGGTACGGTCCCCAGATAATTTCTGGGTTTTTTTTCCCTGTAGCCCTAGTTCATGAATCATGTCAGGGACAATAGAGATTGAATGAAAGGAATTGCAAAGATCCCAGCTGTCACATGTGCATCCTAGATGGTGTAAAATAGGGTAAACAGCTCTGCCCAGGAGCTGTGAGGATGCTTTGGAGGCCAGACAGCTCTAGTTAAACTCCTCTGTTAGGCAGTTCATATGGGCTGTAACAGGACGTGTCATGTACTGTTGGGGAAATCTGTCTAACAAAGTCTCTGGAGACATCCTGTTCTTGGATGGGTGTTGTCCTTCATCTTCACTTCTTGCATGTGTATGATGTTTGTTGGTAAATGAAGTTACATTAAGTTTGGGTGGAAAGTTGAGGATTTTGTCCCATCAGCATTGCTGAGATTTTGAAAATATTGTCCATGAATAACAATGAAAAGTTAAAATGTCAAATTACTTTTGGAAAATATGAATTCATTTTTCAGACCAAATCCCTTCATTTCAGTGATTTCAGAATATTTTATTCTAATTTATTTGTAATTACACTTATGAGTACATTGTCATTTGTATTTTAAAGTATAATGCTGATCAAACTGAAACTCCAAACCTTTAATTTCTAAGTCATCCTGTTGAAGTAAGGTATCTCCATCAAATTACTTTTTTCTTTTTTAAGCTGGACATTTGTTTAAAACAGATTTTTTCACTAAGAATGGTTTGATGAGTCAACGTTTTTTGAATGAAAACCCTTTTTAAAAAAAATTCCCAGTTGGTTCCTCCCGTACCTTTTCATGACTGATCTGTCACTTATAGTTTCTTAATTCTTTATGACTAGAAGAACTTATGGGATGTACAATATCTTCAATTCAAGAGAAAACGAACATGAAGCTGATATAGTATAGTAGTACCACAGTACTATTGTTTTATTTCCAAATTTTTAAATAATAATGGAAAAATTGTAAAAGTAAGTAGGAGGGATTTAATATATTACCCTTTTATTTGGTAATCCATTTTAGTCAGTACAGAAGTCTTTCGGTCACATATAAAGACCTGTGTCACTGGACTGTTGCTTAATAAAATGCTGTTAAAACTACAGAAATTGTAGTCATAAAAGATTCTTCTAGACCGTAAGATAGATACATGTTATTATAGATTTTATTTTACTTGAGGAATATATGGTTTTGTTTGAGTTGTATTGTTTAAGCAGCTTCCTCACAATGACTTTTATTGCATATTCTAGTTCTAATTGCAAGATAAATCTTGTTTCCTTGACAGGACCAAATATCAACTGCAGCACACTGCTGTATTCAGTTAAACATGTCCTTCCTGCAGCAGGTTAACAAGTTTTCCTGTCTATAGTTAGATGATAAGTATTCGAATGCTTAGTGCATATATGTAAGGGTATTTTAGTCCTTCTTTGCAAAATGCTTTCTGTATAAATGCAAAAGGATTTGCTGCTTTGCAAATGATCCCTTGCATTTGCAGCAATTAGCATTAATTGCAAAAATTGGCTTGCTGGCCTGGAAAGTTAGTGTACTGGTGAAGGCACAGATCTCAAATTCTATAAATTAATTTTTAAAAAAAGTGGGCTATTATATCAGAAGACCAATTCATCAATCCAAAAGACAGAGTTTTAGTTCATATGCAGCAAGTGTTTTATCCATGTTGCAGGCCACAGGTGATCCCTATCCATTCCTGCAACTAATAATGGAGAAGAATTTAAGTCAGGATGCCAACTTTGGGAAGTTTTAATTTTACATTTATTGGTGTATTTTCGTGCTGTATAATATGTAGGGTTCATTGGTTTCTGATGAACAATAACACAGTGTAACGCTACTATCACAAAGATAACACCAGACTTTAACATGTTCAAGGAAATTAAATATAGCTATTTTTTTGGGTGTCACAATGTTAAATTCCTTCTTGTCTGAAAGAGATTAATGCTTTTAACACAGGTTTATTAATAACTGTTAATGATTTAATAAGACAGTGTTTCTGCACTAGTTTAAAATTGCAACATGTTGGGAGGTATATGATATATATGGTTGGTCCTGCTGCTCAGCCTGTCCCTGCACAGCGCATTGCGTGGGAAAAGTCAACTCTCTGTGGCACACAGGACAGTGAATGTTGTAGATGTGCTGTTTTCCAAAACGGCAAGACAGTTCAATGGTAATTTGAAAGTTAATGTACTGCACTTGTGTGACAGAGAAGGCAAAAAGGACTTGCAGTGAATGCGAAGTGGAGATAGCTTGTCACCCTTGAGAGGGGAAGGTTAGTTTAACATCTCCCTGTGAGCAAAAAGTCTCATTAAGGCTGAGTGAACCTTAAAAGCTTTGGAGTTCAGGTCCTGGGTGATTATTGAAATGGTTTTAGCATTTGTCTCAATTGCTTTAAGTACCACCATCCTCACAGTACCTTTTCAGTGGAGTTGTCCTTCGAGCTGCCTAGTGTAGCTGCGGAAAGCTTGCACACATGCCTGTAAATCCCTGTGTTAAGAGAAGCAGTCAAAATGATCAGCTCACCTTCCACAAATCCCCTCTGGGTTCAGCCCTGCTGTTGTTCCTGGTTCTTCACAACCATACATCCCTGATCTTGCCACGTGCATTAAGGATTATGAGGTGTAGTGGAGGTAGGCAAAGGCAGATTTTTACCTCTGCGATTACAAATGATAACTCTTAACCTTTTCTCTCCTCCCTGTCATAAACCTCTTCTTTTGGTGAAGGAGAGCTTTGCTGTTCAAAAGCAGACCAAACATTTGAATACTTAAACCTGTGAAGAAAAATTGGTCTTTTGATTAAACCAACTTCTCTATTAAAAAATGTGAGTTTTATGAAAAATATATTTTCTAAATCAAATAAATCACTGTAAGACTAAAGTATTTTAGCTCCCAGAACTTTTAATAGTGCCAGAATATCTTATACAGTTGTAGCTTCATTGCTCCATTTCTTCTGTTCTCGTTATGTATCAGGTGCTGTGATTGCCCTGCACTTCTTGTCATGGGAGGTGGAAAGTGGATGTACACAGCACTGTCTCAGTCTCCCAAGAAGGACAGAGACCAAGGAGCACTGTGGCTCACAGTAGCTTTCTGAGAAGCTCAAGAGCTTTTAACAGTGATGCTAGCAATAATATGGTACTGCAGAAATGTTCAAATTAAAATATGAATTTTGCATGAAATCTTTTGGTTCTCAGCTCAAAGGTGGGGGTGTTCAGTATCTGAATTACCACCAAAAATCAGTCAGTCTGCCAAAGGAACAGTATCTTTCAATTTTTTTTTTCCCAGTGAGAGCTGGGGCAGGACAGCTCTGTGGCTGTGTGTTGGTTTTTCAGGCTTTGGACATGAAACTTCTCATCATTTCCTGGAAAGCCAAACCTGCCTGACTTCACTTGCTTCTGGTGTGTTTGCAAGTTGGAGAGATCTCACGCGCTCTGACCCCAGGCCATGCCATGCCCCTTCTTAGGAAATGCTTGGGTTTCCATTACAGATCTCTATTTAGAGTGTTCCAGGGTGACACAATATTGGGAAATTTATAAAACAAAACCAAAAACCAGCTCTAAGGCTAAATGGTAGAGAAAGTGATTGGTGTCACTGTTCTTTATGGTACTTTGAAGCACCCACTTTGCAATGCTGGCTATGGACCACTTTGAGCCAGCTGTTATTTCTTCTTTAACGTCCCCCCCTTCTGACAGAGGGGAAGCCTTCTCATGACTGGTTTTAACAACTAGTTGTCTGTCTTTATAAGCTTGTTCCTTGTCTTAATTCATGTACTGGGAGTTAATCGCTTTTACCTCTCAGTTTGAAGCTGTGATATTCATATTCTGACTACGTATGAAAACTTTGAAAAAGCAGATGTTTTTAGATTGTTTTAACAAATAACTGATTTTCAAAATTATTTTGTTGTGACAGACTTGATAATCTTCTGTTGCTTTTGTGGACAGAGAGTGATGGCATAGGATTTTCTGCACTGTATTTATAGACATCACAGAGAAAAAGGATTTTGCAGTCTGTGCACACTCAAGCCATGTTTCCCCTGGAAAGACAGACCAGTCCTTCAGTGTGGTGAACATCTGCACTTGCAGATCACATTTGGCTCCTCCTCAACTCCAAGGCAGTGCAGTAGATTCAGCTAACCACAAAATGAAACCTTACGTTATCTTCATACATACACCAACACATTTCATGTAGTCTACTCAAAAGCTGCTAACCACATTTGGTGCACTGTGCTGGATTTGAAATGGCAGCACTTGATTATGCATAAGCAGACCCTACAGTTCCCTTTCAGTCCCAGAATGAAAAGCCCAGAATCTGCAGCTGGTCTGCAAAAGTCTACACCAGTTTTAAGATGGTTTTATCAAAACAGAAATAAGATTTGGGATTGTTCAAGTTATTACTGGGCCCTTTTATGGCCCTATGTGCATTCTGGTGTAAGGGAAGAAACCATAAGAAGGCCCATTACTTCCTTCAACTTAAAAGCTCTATTGTAGGAGAGTTAGGAATCTTTCCACAAGTGGGTGGAGCATGCCTCAGAGCTCTTCTTGTTATAATCCAAGAGATAATCTTAAAAGATGTGTGACAATCTTCAATAACCTGAGATCCAGATTATCTAAGAGACAATATGAAAAGATATCTGGCCATGATCTTTCCCCATCATTCAAAAAGGTCATGAGGACACAGAATGTAGGTCTTGGAGTCTTGATCTGTTTCTTGGCTGCAGTAATGCAAACCCTTGCTTCTATTCATTTACTCATTCATTTGTTTGATGGAGAATTTTAATTGAATGAAAGGATACCATTATGCTCAAATACCACTTCAAATATTAACAAGTATTTAACACTGCATCATATGAACTGACTGTAGAAAAATGATGCTTCAGAAGAGGCAATCTATATCATTCTTTATAAAGAGATATATTTCTTGGGAGAATGGAATTACAGTAATTACAACTTGAACTTGCCATCAATATTTAAAATAATCAAAAACATTTGAAATTAACACCAATTGTACACAAACAGATAAATTAGACTTTTTTTAAGATACTGATTCTGGTGAGACTTTGTGAAGACCAGCCTTTGAATCTGTGTATCATACATTTGAGAACTGTGCTGAGCACACAGCAATGGAGCTGCACATAGCAAGGCAATCAGTAGAGCAGGAGGGCTCTTGACATCTCACCTCCTGCCAGTAGGAGGAGGGATCAGCCAAATGAAAAATTATGCTTTGGTTCCATCTGGATGACAGCGATGCCCAGTATGACAAGCCCCTTCTTATTTTGCCTCTCATAAATATTTTTATAATAAAGACTTTCCACATTCCTTCACTAAATGTAGTCCTCCAAAGACAGTAAGTTAATTTTTGTTCCCTCTACATTTCCTACAAGCTGTAACAAGGGGCTACTCGCTGAATGCTATGTATTTATACAGTGAAGTGCTGAAGGTTGGGAAGCATGGCTTTAAAAAAAACCCCAAACCCCACAACCCAGCTTCCAGCTTGTGGCTCCTACTGAACTGTGGATTAAGCACAAGGCAGGAGTCACTGACTTGCAGAGAAATCAGCTACTGAGACCATCACCAATGTTTTACCTGAGAGAGAGAGAGCATCTCCCACTTCTACCCTTATACATATTCCCTAATTTTAAGAAGAAAAATGCTGCTTTACCACTGTTGAAAGATGTCAGAGAAAGCCCAGTTTTGGCCAGAGCTGTGTGTCAGCAGCACATGGCACTGAGGGGCTCACTGCAGGGAGAGGGGGAGGCTCTGAGATGTGGTTGGTCTTTGTCCATGGGTCAGAATGAAAGGGCAAGGTGGGCTGCTCTGAAAGTGCCTTCTGCCTCTGGCTGCTTAAGTAACCCCTGTGCAACCAATTAAGACATGAAGGTTTTGCTTTTCAGCTTGTGTAGAACCACTAATTTAATTTATCAGTCTTGTAGCCTTCCATTCCAACATGTCCATCACAGGGTCATGAGGGTGCTTCAAGAGTCACTAATGCTGGAGTCCTTATTCACTCAAATTGCAGTTGCCAGTGTATTCCAGTTCAAACACACAGGGATATGCTAAGGCCACCTTGACTGTTACATGTATATATTTATAAATATTTATTTTAAGAGGCTACATATGAAATATATGAAAGAAATTTACATGAAGAAGTGTAGTTGTTTAGTGAACACCCAAAATACCCAGGCTTGTATATGAAATGGGTGACTATACAGTAGCCTGTAGTAGTTGCTGGTAACAGGACAGCCACTGTACAAAACATAACTGTAACAACATCTGAATAAGTAGATATGTTAACACTTTAGATTGTAGTTTTGCTTAACTAATGCATATGCTTGTTTCTTTCAATTGGCAAACTACTACTTTTCAGTGGTAATACATGTATTCTAATTTCTCCAACTCTGTCTTTTCTCCACCTCTGTATTTCCTTTTTTTTTTTTTTTTTGTATTGAGAGAAGATCACAACTGATGAGACTCAGCAAATGTGTTCATGGGATAAATATATGTAGTACTGTCAGGAAGTCTGCTTAAATTTAATAAGCGATATTTAGGACTCAGTCTTTGGTTTATCAGAGGAAAAGAGAGAGAACTGCTTATGATAACCAGAAAAGACATACCTGTATTCTGCAATATATTTCTGTAGCTGCTTCAAAATAAACTGCAAAATCTATCAAAAATCTTGCAAAATCTTGTGCTGCATTCCCTGGAGAAAGAAAATTTAAGACTCTGAAAGCTTCGTGAGTGTTTAATAATAGTCTTTTATATTCTTGACTAAGCAATGGTGATGGTGTGTTATGGCAAGATTAATACATAAATCATTAGGAAACTTTAGTCATTTTAATACAGCAAGTCTGTGTTTTGTTTAATTCACTGATTCATCCTAAGGCACATATATTGAAATTTTGTGTGGCCTTTCATTAAAAGCCCCACCATGTCACCCACGTTTTGCATCACTTGTCTTTTAATGGAGCACATAGCAATTGGGTTGTTCTGCAGTTTGATCTTGGTGCTCTCTACCCTCCAGGCAAATAACACGCTGGAAATTGGGGCACGTGGTGATGGGTGAGGGGAGGATGACATGCGCAAGACAAGTGTGGTGTGAAAGAGGTCCACATCAGGAAAACTTCACAGGTTAAATGTAGCTGCATGTCAGTCAGTATGGTCACAGGTCCTCTGAGCCTTTTGTTGAAGCAAGCTGTAGTGGGGAAGGGAAAGGGTGCTGTCCCTGCACCCTTCTTTCAGTTGGTCTGTATCCACTTCCTCCACATGTGTGCATAATGCAAAAGCAACCGTTAATGAAAGAGAAAAAGCCAAGAGCAGCACCGGAGCCTGTGCACAGGAGGTGTGGAGGAAGTGGTGTGTGCCGAGCAGCAATTTTTTTTCCCCTATTACTCAGTGGGTACTCTAAGCCAACTTAATGCTCTTCGCTAAACACAGTATCACTGGATGTAAATGGGAGACCTCTTCAGATCACAGACCAGCTAAAGCCAGCCAGAAAAGAAACCAGAGTAAGACTGACTGCCAAGGGAAGTGCTAAACATGGATGCAGTTTTCAAACTTGGATAGTAGCTGAGTCCATATTTAAACACCTAATTAGCCACTGCAGGCTCCAGTTTGAAACTTGGCTTCTCATTACTTTTTACAAATACATTGCCCAAGAATGCTAGGGAGACTGCTGCTGGAGACAGCACCATGGAGATGAGTGGTAAAATCCGTGTCTGATGGAAAAGAAGAAAAGAAAAAAAATCAGCAAGGAACAAGGCACTCACTCACTCACTCCACTTATTTTGTTTTGGCAAAAATACAAAAACAATCCCTTTCTCTTCTCCTCCCTATTTTTTGTAATGACAATTCACACCTGTCAGTCAAAGTCTGCAAGTTGAAACTTGCAAAAAATCTTAAGCCATAAATAAGAATTTCTGCTAAAAATTAATTGAACATAAAATACATAGCCTGCCTCATCCTGATCCTTTATTCATCAGTACAGGATCAATAAAATATTTTAAAAGCAAGGAGAAGTCTTGTATATTGCTTCTCTCTTGGCCAGATTTCAAAGCAGCTAATTAAATTCTGTCTGCCCTAACTCCTCCTGTAGTTTTCATTTAGTGAGTTATGCATTGCCCTATTTTATCAGCACCGACTTGGCAAAATGCTATGGAGGATCATCCCCCAGGGGAGACTGTTTTCTATGGCAGGAAGAGTGGTCCACAGAGACCCCCACTCAAATGAATGGGTGAGCATGAACTTCTTCAAGCTATTGATGTGAGGCACGCCACTCCTTCCCACTGGACTTCTTCCCACCAAGTCCTTGCTCCAATTTTCTTAGCTGCTGACCATGCACAGGCTTGCCATACCACAGCACATGCTGTATGGCATAGCTCGAGCCTGGTGGGAAGTATTAGGATGGATCCCTGGGCAGTCAAACACCACTACCTTCTAGCTCTCTAGCTGACTGGCCACCATGCATATATGCCACCAGGAGCTGGGAGCTACCAGTCTGTGCCTGGCTGGCCACCTAGTTAGGAGGTAGAATTTCTGTGCCTGAGAGTCTGCCTGCCTTGCTGCAAAGCACCAATAACCTGTGTCCTCAGGGGTCCAAGAGTCACAGGCACCTCCTGGTTTACCTGCTGGTAAGCTGGGTTCTGCTTTGGGCTGGTTGGCCTCTTATATGCACTTTCATTTCAGAAAGCTTTTAGAGCCCTGAGAAAATGAAAGCAATGTGGAAATGTGTAATGTCAATATTATTTTATTTAGTATAAAATTATACTTTCATTCAGTGTAGAAAATGTACCTACAGAGCATAGAGTGTCAAGAGAGGCTAGATTTAGATGCACAGGCTTTGAAGCCAGATAATTCCATGTGTAAGAGGAATACGTTTTATGATTTTAAACTGAAAGAGGGTATACTTATATTGGACATAAGGAAGAAATTCTTTACTGTGAGGGTGGTGAGACACTGGAACAGGTTGCCCAGAGAGGTTGTGGATGCCCCCTCTCTGGAAGTGTTCAAGGCCAGGTTGGACGGGGCTTTGAGCAACCTGGTCTAGTGGAAGGTGTCCCTGCCCATGGCAGGGGTGTTGGAACTAGACGATCTTTAAAGGTCTCTTCCAACCCAAACCATTCTCTGATTCTACATGTATGCGCATGGGAGTTGCAATCATGATGCCGGGACAGGAGCCTACGTGCTTCTATTTTTCTGATGCCTAACGTCAAGACTGGATGTAATGAAAACAAGTAAACAGTATTGATTTTTTTTTTTTCCAACCATGGCATTTAAACAACATGATTCAAATGAGGTCTCACAAACAAAACAGTTGTTCAATGACAATCCTTGTCAGTTCTGTGTCACAGGTTATTCCTCTGTCTTATGTAGTCCATTGATGTCAGATTCCTGGAAAGCAAAAAGCACACACAGACTAAATGGGAAGAGAGCAGGTAATCATTGCAAGGATTCTGCCAAACGTGTCTGCTCTGTGTATCCAATTTTATATCCTTAATATCTATAGTATGTTACTGAAGTCTGATTCCCCACTGCCTCGCAAGTCATTTGCATCTCTGCACTGTGATATAAAAGGCTTCCTCACTGATTGGATAGCTTTTTATATCTTCTCAGCACTCGTGTTTCTCTGACATAGATATCTATGCAAAGTACAAGGCTTGTGAGGATCCGGCTCCTGTAGTTCATGCTTCATTGCCACAAGGTAAGTCAAAACAGCACTCGCACAAAATGTGGGAAGGGAAGTCATGAGGAGCGTTCACCGTCCTCCTGCCTGGCATCTGAAGGTTACTGAAGGCCAGACTAGAGCCAGGCAGAACAAGTCAGAGTAGTCCCCAGCCCTGTTTCCCTGCGAGCCGCTTGCCAGACAAGATCACTCTAATTCAACTCGGGAAGCTTGTCCCGTGCCCCAGCTTGCATTCTCCACTGGTGGGGGAATGGTGGCACAGATGGAGAAGTGCCAGGGTTGTCTGCCAGCTGGCTGCCGGAGGCAGCTTCGGATGAGTGCTTCTTCCCATGGGTGGCGTGAGCTCTGCCCCGCACGGCTGCTCAAGGGAAGCTCGTAGTGGCTGAGTATCTGGTCCTTCAAGTTAAAAGGGTTGAAATATGCATGAAACATAAGGTGACATTTTGAGTGTCTCAGATCAGAGCACGGATGTTACTGAATTTAAAATGTAACTGCAATTTCCTGACTAATGCCAAGTCACTTTTATATTCATGCAGTGATTGTTCTTTATTCTTAAAATAGCCCATTATACCCCGAGGCACAGGTGATATCTTTATGATGATGGAGCTTTGTTATCCAGCACATTACAGTTCAGGCCGTTGTTTGGTGCAAGGGCTGTTTATGATCAGCTGTCCTTTTTTATTCTCTCTCAATTTATATGCTTTTGTAGCCTGTTTGTTTGTGATTTGCTTGAACAAGAATAGAGCAGGGGAAAAAAAGAAGGAAAAAAAAGAGATGCACTGGAGATTCAGTGTTGTTGTCTTTTACTTCCTGTAGCTGAGCTGTACAATTTACCATTGTGTCTCCAAGTTCCTGAGTCCATTCAGATAATATGAACAGTTAAATTGCTCCAGTAGCCTTATACCTCTGCAGAGACTCAGCCTGTTTGTAGCATGCAGGGCTTTCTGTGGTGAAGTGTACAGGATATTATAAATAAGGTATTCAACAAGAATGAGAACAAAAAGAACCCTGAGACATATTTGCTATTCACTCAAAACAAAAACCTTGCAAGTAGTGGCAACCACAGAAAACTGAAGGCAGGATTTTCAGTGGAGTAGAAGCATCCCCAGCCTGGGCATTTACTGCACTAAGGGTGAAGGTGTAGAGGATGGAGCTGTAGCTGCAGCTGTCACAGAGGCAGGACATCAATTAGGGGGAAGGAGAGAGTTGGGAAAGAGAGATCTACTCCTCAGTGAGTGCCCTTCTATCTCCCTCCACCAGCAGTAGCTGCTGCTCCGCATACCCCAGTCCCTGGCTCCACATGGGCAGCAGCATCAAGCAGCGCCACTTCCTGGACTCTGGCAGAGAAAAAGGGGATGGTGACTAGAGCTGTTTTGCTGCCCCCAAGAAGTCCATTGCTTTAGGCTCCTGCCTGCTTTGCCTATGAGCTGTCTATAATATTAGGAATTATCTTTGGTTCTGCTAAGCACAAAAAAAGGTTACATGAGAGGCTGTAGTAATTACAAGAGTCAATTGTCATGGCATAGGAATTTGTGGAAGTGATGCTGAGGCCCCAGTCGGGAGGAGCATTTTAAGTGACATACCTGCTAATTTGCCTGGAACTAGCCTGCTTATTTTAAAAAAAATACCGCTGCCTGCATACAGTGAAACCCAACTAATCAGCAGTTCCTAGAAAGTTTGACTTGAAAGAAAGGCAGATTCAGCATCCAGATGAGAGAGGTGCACAGGAGTCTCAACAGGTAATGTTTTGCCATAACTTCGAGTATTGTGTGCCTTCATCGCACCTCCTGTTTGGCACAGACCCTGCCAGCCCTCTTTGCTCTGAAGGCTGTATATGGCATAATTGTGGTTACACTTGCAGCCGCCCTCCTTGCCCCATCTTTTTATCCATCTCTTTAGCTGTGCGTAATCTGGTGTGTCACTGGGGCAGGTGCAGTGATTACCTTACTCATCTGTATTGTGCCCAACACAGGAGCTTTCATCAGATAGTAGGTCCTGATGCAATACAAATAATAATAAGGAGCACTATGATCAGGCATGGATTTACTGGGTGGGAACAGGATATGGATGTGTGGGAAGAGGGCAGTGAGGAAGGGGAGAGTAGTCGAGGGCCTCTAGGTGATAATATCCTGGAGAATGCTGCCTCAGCATTTCTAGTTTAAATAGTTTGACATAGAGATTCTGGCAGGAACTGTGTAATTTTATATTAATTCTTTTCCCTGCCATAAATCAGACTTGGTGTCTGATGGAATAGTCACCAGAACTCCAGCAAACAACACACCTGCCAATGATAAGCTGTTTCTTCTGATGACTCAATGTATAGTTGTCTATTTGCTGGATATGCAGTACATTTGATGTTTGTGCAATTCTGTTTTCCTTCTGATTTTTTTTATGTGCATCTCCCTCTGTCTTTCTTTTCTGTATACAGATGTTCGTATTCACCCCATGGAGCCTATGCCCAAAGCAAACTTGCCCTTGTGTTATTTACCTATCGACTACAGCATCTTCTGACTGCAAATGGAAGCCATGTGACTGCTAATGTAGTAGACCCTGGAGTAGTGAATACAGATCTCTACAAGCATGTGTTTTGGGTTGTAAAAGTGGCCAAATGGATGACAGCCTGGTTATTTTTCAAGGTATGCCATTTTTAAAGCCATTTTGTTGATGTGTCCTGCATTGTGAGATCTCTAAGCACAGAGCTGAAGGTGTTTTGAAGTTTATCGTAATGTATGGTATTTATTGCATTTCTCTGTGCTGATGAGATGTACAAAACTGATAAAGACAGTCCTTCCCCAGAATAAACAGTTATTTTAAATGGAGGGAGTGAGATCTCACAGTAAGGGAAGGAAATGCCCTTCACTGTCTGACCATACACTGATTATCTTCGCCCTGATCTACCCATGTGCCTCTGTGCGTGCATGTGGGCAGAACATTGTCCTAACATGGAGCCAGAATATGCAAAGTGTTCCTTGGAAATGTCTTGTACGTCCTCTTAATGAGAAGCAGATGTGATCTGGCATGGTGTACATGTACTCAATATGTTATAGAGAAGAGGGCAAAGGGAAGAATGAAGCTGTACAAAAATGGTGGTGGGAAGTGGCCACACTCCAGGCTGTGCAGGACCAGACACTTGTGCTCTGGGAGGTGGGACAGTTTTCATTCAGCTTTTTCATTCTAACACAATTGTAGTGGTACCTGATTTATCTATTCCTGGTCTGCATTAGGAAACTTAAAGCTGTTTGGTAAAACCAATCCAGAAGTGGGGCAGACCCAGTTAAGGTTAACTTCAGTAACATTTTATAGTGGTGTAAGTAGATCAATCTGAAATCAGTTTAGCTGCATAGGTGCAATCTCCTCATGTGGACAAGCCTTAGGAGGATTTGTGCTGAGAAAATGTACTGCTTATAATTCTTTCAGAAAGTAGTTTTGGATTAAGTGAATGGAACCTGATTCCATTAGAGAAAATTCAATGTTCTAATTAAAATGAAGTATTTTAGATCAAGGGGCATGTCCCACAAAGCAAATTAATTTTAAACTTTGATATGGAAATATCACTAGCTTTAATTTTAGAAATGAAACTGGAGGCTGGAAGAGTGGCTGCAAAATAAGATGCAAACAAATAAACCCATATTTAAAAAAATTAATAGAAACTTCTGAGTACACCTTGAATATTGCAATAAAATTGTAATAAGAATGCTCATGTAATGCATTCTTAAAGAAGCAGAGTGCAGCTTTGCCAGATCATATATATTAAACTTGTTTTGCCTCTTGTGATTGCCATTTTAAATATCAGTCTTGGGTGCTGGTGTTTTTATGATTAGACTTACTCCACCTTGCTAACATAACAGTTTCATGTAGATGTTAGGTTGTGCTTAGTATTTCCTCCAGAGCCATAAAATTCTGACAAAAACTCTGTGTTTGAGAATGAGAATTGAGTCTCTTGTTGTTTACAGCACTCAATCCCATCCAGTTTTTTGGTGTGCCCAGGGAGACATTTCTGTATTATACTATATGATGTTTATACACTGAATGGGATGTCACTGAACACACATAAAATGCGTTTGGATTTATCACAAGAGGGAGTCTTATACTTACAGCTCTAATAGTAATGCTGCTGATAGTTCCTGATCACTTCCTATTCTCTGAATGAGATACCCCTCTAAAGGAGTTCTGCCTTGCAACAAGTGATGGACAGACATACTGACTTGCATGGAAGTGCAATGTGTGTACAGCCTGAGAAGAAAATGCATCAATTGGTTTTTGAATCAGAATAACTTCAGGTTTGGATAAGTGAATGCTTCAGCTATTGAGGTTGAGATTTTCACATTTTTATTAACACTCGATGTGTCTTTCCCATAAGCCAAAAGAGAGGGAAACGCTTACTATCACGCTTCCTGTCCTCCCTTAGACTTCTGAGTTACAGCTCCAAATTCTACTCTTTGCTTATTGCTTAAGATACATTTATGTACACAGGATTGAGTTTGCCTTCTTTTCTCACATTCATAGAATCATAGAATGGTTTGACTTGGAAGGGATCTTAAAGATCATCTAGTTCCAATCCCCCTGCCATGGGCAGGGACACCTTCCACTAGACCAGGTTGCTCAAAGCCCCGTCCAACCTGGCCTTGAACACTTCCAGGGAGGGGGCATCCACAACCTCTCTGGGCAACCTGTTCCAGTGTCTCACCACCCTCACAGTAAAGAATTTCTTCCTAATATCTAATCTGAATCTACCTTCTTTCAGTTTAAACCCGCTACCCCTCATCCTTTCACTACATTCCCTCATGCAGAGTCCCTCCCTATCTTTCCTGCAGGCCCCCTTTAAGTGCTGGAAGGCTGCTCTAAGGTCTCCCTGGAGCCTTCTCTTCTTCAGGCTGAACAACCCCAACTCTCTCAGGCTGTCTTCATAAGGGAGGTTCTCTAGCCCCCTGATCATCTTCATGGCTCTCCTCTGGACACACTTCAACAGATCCATGTCCTTCTTATGTTGGGGGCCCCAGACCTGGACACAGTACTCCAGGTGGGGTCTCACGAGAGTGGAGTAGAGGGTCAGAATCACCTCCCTCGACTTGCTGGCCACACTTCTCTTGACACAGCTCAGGATACGGTTGGGCTGGGCTGCAAGTGCACATTGCTGGCTCATAGTCAGTTTTTCATCCCCTAATACTCCCAAGTCCTTCTCTGGAGGGCTGCTCTCAACCGCTCCTTGTCCAGCCTGTATTTGTGCATGGGATTGCCCTAACCCATGTGCAGAACCTTGCACTTGGCCTTGTTGAACTTCATGAGGTTCTCACGGGCATTCAGGAGCACTTCATCACATAGGTACGCCCTGTTCAGCTCCGGCAGAACTGCATCACAAGGTGATGTTTAGCTCCACAGCAAGCTCATGTTGAAAGCCTGCCTGGCGATTTCAGTAGCACTGTACCAAGTGCTGTAATACCCAGCATTCAAGCCTGGGTGGGTCTTTTGTTGGTCTCATGCACTAGGGTAAATTTCCCCTGAGAAAAGTAAGAAGGCAAGTACAAGAAAATTCATTTGTCTGATAATATTAACTGATGGTTGATATTACAGATTTCTTCTCCCCTGGAATTTTGCTCCTGAGTGCACATACATGAATCTTCCTTCTTGGATTATGGCAGTAATGCAGTGAAAATGAGGTGATAGCTCTCTAATCATATTGGCTCAACTAACTTTTCTCAGCCTGAAGTATTCTGAAGCCGTTTCTAAACGCATGCAGGAAATTGCTTCACCTGCTGCAACCTGGCGCTCATGAGAGTGAACACCGCCCAGAGGAAATGCATCACGAATTTATCACATCACATTCCCTCGGGAGACAGTCAACATGTTGTTCAATTTAATTCCAAAATATTGTGGCAGAGCCTTCCACTACCTTTAAATGCACTTTTGCCAGCACTGGTCCCTGTTGCATTCAAGTCAAATACCTCCTAGGGACGGCAGCGTGGCCCCCACTCTTGTTGGGCTGCTTGTATTTGAGGCAACTCCGCGTGGTAGATAAGGCTGTCGACTCAACATATGCCTCAGAGCTGCCTCAAGATATTTAGGTACTTAACATATAAACCTGCAGTCTCGGAAATAGGCCATGATATGTACATATAATTTACTCAAAGTATTAACAGCTTGAGTTTCTTGGAACTGTGAAACATTGTCTTCTGGTCTTCATACGAGGCTCAGAAAAATCTCTGCCAAATCAGTTTGGGTTTTTTTTTCCCCCAACAAGCTACAGTGAGAAGCACCCCTGTAGAAATAAGACTGGCCAAACTAAAGGATCTGGTGACGGTCATAAAATTTGTGGAATGAATGCCTGCCCTTTAGAAGTGATGGTTTCATTCTTTCTCAGCTTGATTCTTTCTCAGGAGAGTTATTGTCTGCTGCAGTACTTGTTCTTTAAATTTCCATTTTGCAAATGTTTTCTCTACATTTTTAATAAACAGGGTTTGCACTTGTCACACACAAGAGAGAAATTATGTTTATTCCCCCAAAAAATAAATTAATTTCTACCCCTATGACTTCTCGGTAAATAGAAGCTGACGAGCTGTCACAGTCCTCTGCAGTGCAGTGCAGTGAAATAGTTATCCCTTAGGAATTTTTAACATAAAATGATCTTTTTTTTGAAGACATAAAGTCCAAACTAAGAAAGAATAACTAATTAATAGGAAGATAATAGCCTAAAAAAAATTAGTTGGACATCAAACTGCAGTTTAGCCAACTGTGCAACACACCGGTTTTAGTGATGGGTACGGTCCAAGCTGGAAGCCAGGAACGTACCATTTCCCTCCCAAGTATTTCTGCTTCTGCTACAGATACTGAATATTCATTCTTAAGCCAGATGGCCTCTGCTTGTGATACTATTAAAATGCCTTAGAGCAAAAAAAAAATGTTGACTCTCATTAATGTCCAATGGCAGGGACTGTTCTGCTTCATATGACTTCATTATGCCATCAAAATAGAGACATTTCCTGCATAGCAGTGTCATAAACTTTCCTAAAACCTGCTTTGTGACAAGCTTGGTGAACATGCCATTATCAGAGACAGAGTATTTGGTTCTTTCAGCCACCTCAGATTGGTATTTAGGAAGGCATTGTGGCAGGAATACTACGCATCAGATCTTGTCTCAGCTGTCATTTCCAAAGACATAGTGCCACGTAAGTGATTATTGACTGACAAACTGAAAACGAGCAGGATTAGTGACCCTGCCAGCCTGTAGAAGTGAAGGGAAAGGCTTCAGGAGCACAGGTTAGAAATCAGCCAATATAAACTGGTTCATTTCTTTCATCTGTCAAAACAGGCTTAACTTTAGTGTAATTTTGCTACAACATTTTTAAAGCAATGGTTCCAATCTGTAAGTGCTGCTAGAAAACAAGATCTAAAGAACCTGGATTCTTCATTCCTGCCAGAGGACATAGTCATGCAGGTCTTATTGCAGCATTTCTTATTCAAACTGTCCCTTTGGCACTGTGAATGTAGAAAATTCATTTCATCCTCCCCCTGAGGTGTCAGAAGACAAACACATCATCGCACAATAACGCCAGCTGTAGAGAATGAGAATAATTAAATTCTACAGCTGAAAGCAGCAATTCATCAGCATCAACATCTTCCGTCCATGTTAGTGTGTGGTCCTCATGTAAAGCTAGTCTAGAATTTTCTCACAAAATGAAAACTCCTTGCAGAAGCATGTCATTTGTGGTTAATTTTTACAAAAGGCTTTTCATATCAAAAGTAGGATTCTGGTCAAAATCAGAGAGAAGAAAATGGTATATTTTATTCCAGCAACTCTGGTCTTTAAGCAGGTCCCATTTTCATACACATTGGTATAGGGATTTAAGCTTCAGAGCCATAGGCTTTCTTTTTTCCATCTAATAAATATTTGATTATTCATACAGCCATATAACAATTCTAGGGGGAAAGATGGAGGGACCCATCTGAGAAGGCTAATGAGTGATCCATCTTTGAGCTCCCAACTCCTGATGATCTGGGTATTTTTCTTGCCTGTGAATCCCTGCACTAGGGTAGGCATCCAGGTCCTGCCTGTTATGGGGTATGTTGATGCAGGTTGGCTTCTTTATTTATTCTAACTGCTGAATAAGAAGGCTTCGGACCACAGTCTCTTGTGTCTATCCCCCTAAAGTAGGCTGACTCTCAGTGCACACCTAAATAGCATTGGACCCTGGCCTCCACTGAACCTGTTGTTCTCCTGTGTCCCCAGATACCATTGTTTTTGTGCATATTTTCTCAGGACTAAGCAGTTGTGTGAGCCAGCATAGCCAGGATGCAAGAACAACCACAAAACCACAGATGAAATGCAAAGAGTAAATTTATTCTTGTTACCTCATGACCCAGGGGATCTCCGTAGCAGCACCTGGGCAGAGGCACACAAGCAGGGACACAGGCACTGCAGAGCTCAGTCCTTGCTAGGCAGAAAAAGGAGAAGAAAGAAAAGTTCTCAAACCTGCTGCTTTCACCTGTGTATATCAGGGATTTTTGCAGGCATAGTTTTCCACTGTGCTTTGATCTTTCCTGCAGCAGGGCAGGAATCTCAAAGATGTTCGATAAGGTGCCTCTGAGCCTCTCAGGGGCCTATGTTATCTAAATGCGGACATTCTACCCATCAAGCACATGAAGCTAAACAACAATTAGTATGATATATGTGGTTTTTGACACCCCAGCTGCAAATCACTTGAGCATATTTACAATCCTCCTCACCAATCTTTTGTTGTATTCCCACAGCAGTCAAAATGTTTATTATAGGAAGCATGTTAAGAGTTGCTGGAGAGTGTTTTGATGGCAAGAAAATGAAGGATTTGTGTTGTGTGTCTTGGAGTATGGCACGCAAAGGGGTAAGGATGCTGGACAGGACAGCACAAAATGGGTGGGATTGTGTTGCAGTACAACAGAGGTAGTCAAGACTGTTGAAATTCATAGCATCATAGAATGGCTTGGGTTGGAAAGGACCTTAAAGGTCATCTAGTTTCAACCAATCTGCCATGGGCAGGGACACCTTCCACTAGACTATGTTGCTCAAAGCCCCATCCAACCTGGTTACGAACACTTGCAGGGAGGGGATGTTCACAACCTCTCTGAGCAACCTGTTCCAGTGTCTCACCACCCTCACAATAAAAAATGTTTCCCTCTTTCAGTTTGAAACTATTACTCCTTGTCCTATCACTACAGTCCCTGATAAAGAGTCCATCCCTATCTTTCCTGTAGGGCCCCTTTAAGTGCTGGAAGGCCACCATAAGGTCTCCCTGGAACCTTCTCTTCTTCAGGCTGAAAACCCCAACTCTCTCAGGCTGTCTTCATAAGGGAGGTTCTCCAGCCCCCTGATCATCTTCATGGCTCTCCTCTGGACACACTTCAACAGATCCATGTCCTTCTTATGTTGGGGGCCCCAGACCTGGACACAGTACTCCAGGTGGGATCTCACGAGAGTGGAGTAGAGGGTCAGAATCACCTCCCTCGACCTGCTGGCCACACTTCTCTTGACACAGCTCAGGATACGGTTGGGCTGGGCTGCAAGTGCACATTGCTGGCTCATAGTCAGTTTTTCATCCCCTAATACTCCCAAGTCCTTCTCTGGAGGGCTGCTCTCAACCACTCCTTGTCCAGCCTGTATTTGTGCTTGGGATTGCCCTGACCCATGTGCAGAACTTTGCACTTGGCCTTGTTGAACTTCATTAAGTTTGTATGGGCCCACGTCTCAAGGTCCCTCTAGATAGCATCCCTTCCCTCCAGCATGTCGACTGCACCATACAGCTTGGTGTCATCGGCAGACTTGCTGAGGATGTACTCAATTCCACTGTCCATGTTGCCAACAAAGATGTTAAACAGCACTGGTCCCAGTACTGACCCCTAAGGAACGCCACTTGGACATCAAGCTGTTGACCCCAACTCTTTCAGTGTGACCATCCAGCCAGTTCCTTATCCACTGAGTAGCCCATCCATCAAATCCATGTCTCTCCAATTTAGAGACAAGAATGTTGTGTGGGGCAGTGTCAAATGCTTTGCACAAGTCCAGGTATCCAGGTAGATGACGTCAGTTGCTCTTCTCTTATCCACCAGCGCTGTAACCCCATCACAGAAGGCCACCGAATTCATCAGGCACAATTTGCCCTTAGTGAAGCCATGTTGGATGTCACCAGTCACCTCCTTATTTTCTATGTGCCCTAGCATAGTTTCCAGGAGGATCTGCTCCATGATCTTGCTGGGCACAGAGGTGACACTGACTGGCCTTTAGTTCCCTCGGTCCTCCTTTTCTCCCTTTTTAAAAATGGGGGTTATGCTTCCCATTTTCCAGTCAGTGGGAACTTCACCGGACTGCCATTTCTCAAATATGATGGATAGTGGCTTAGCCCCTTTATCCACCAGTTCCCTCAGGACCCATCTCATCAGGTCCCATGGACTTGTGCACCTTCAGGTTCCTTAAATGGTCTCAATCCTGATCTTCTCCTACAGTGGATGGTTCTTAATATTCCCGGTCCCTGCCTTTGCCTTCTGCAACTTGGGTGGTGTGGCTGGAGCACTTGCCAGTGAAGATTGAGGTAAAAAGTCATTGAGTACCTCAGCCTTCTCCATATTCTGGGTAACCAGGTCTCCCTGTTTACAACTCTTATTGGAGCTGCTGCTGGCATGATCTATCCCCAAACCACACCCAGGCTTCCTCTTGGAGGGTGCTAATTGGAACAGGCTGAAACACAGCTGTGGAGCAAGCGAAAAATTAATCAGTGTGCACAAAGAGATCCAACTCATGCCCTGTCCCACAGTTTTAGTTGTTTGGTTAAAAACAGAAAAGCATCCTTTTTTTATTTTATTTTTCCTGACAGTGGGAAAAGGGAAGGCTATCTTCCATCTTTTAAAAGTGTTCATAGGACAGGAAATATGTCACCATGTCTAACTCTGCCTGCAAGATTGACCCTTTTTAGCCTGAAAAATGGCCTAAAGAAACATAGGTTGATCGTACACTATGCACTATGTAGAAACCTATCCTTGCCCTATGTGAAGTTGTTTTGGAGCGAAACTTTTGGACTGGTAAGTGACTGAAATGTAATTTTTCTGGCAAGTCAGAAGCATACTGAAAACAGATCTTTCTACTGTGTAAGAAAGAGTTTATGCCTAACTCCTGTGTGGTAGAGGACTGTTGATTTAACTTGACAGCTCAGGCAGATTCTTTCATTCTATCTGAAAGGAATTCAATCTGTATCCAAAAGAGTGAAAAAAAAAAGTCTCTGTATTGATGTAATGAGGAGAGAGTAAAAAAACAGTTAAGGAATTGTGAAAATATATGAGCCTAACCAGTGTTAACACATCAGCACCTATTGTCTTGAAATCTGTAACTATTTTCATATTTAGAACCCGCAGAGTTAGTTAGGAAAGACATTTTCCATCAATCAATTTATTCCTTGCTAACATTTCTCAGCAGTACATACTATGTATTTGGTTAATACCTTTGTATGGTAATCCCCAGCCAGACTTGTTGAAAATGGAGAAAACACAAAAGAGGAAGACAGTTTTCTGTGGACCAAACACATGCCAGGGACTTGGTCTGGTTTCTGTCAGTTTAAAAGAAGGTAGCCACAATGCCTCTAATGTAAAGATCGCAGAAAAGAGGTTGAAAGGTTGGGGAGTTAGAGAAAATCTTGAAATTTCAACTAGACCATTAGCCTTTCACTTTCAATCCATAATCTATAGTTAGTGGTTATGGTTATATCATCACACTACTATAATTCTCCCTCACATGCCTGGGAAGTTCTACCTCCATCACCATGTAATCAAAATTCCATTTTATTTCAGTCAGGTAATACAATGCTGCTGGAAACTTGAACCCACTGCCAGCAGAATACAGGGCAGCCACTAGTCTTTCTCATCAGCATATCTCTCAGATACCTCTTTGAGAGAGAGAAAGAACAAGAGGGAGAGGAGACCACCCCAGCCCCACTAAAACAACCCATTCATCAAGGGCAGGTCAGGTGTTACAGGCAGTTTCTCTCTTCCATGTTGAAGAGCCATAACACTGAGTTAAGGAGAAAGACCACCAGCTTTCCTTGGAAAATCCTGCTATCAAGCTTATGGGTGAGCAGCAGTTTGGAATTAGATCACTAAAATAAGGAGATGCAGAGGAGGTTGTGGGAGTGCATATTCATATAAATATAAATATATACATATACACATGGCCAGTTTGCCACCACAGGTGGTATGCATTATAGATCAATTAATATTTCCCTGGGGATGACCTACCTACATTCCTTATTGTTTTGCTACTTGTGAGTAATGCATCTGTAACAAAACAATGCTGATAAAATTTATATTGCAGAGCACCATCACCTAAAGCCCCTACTTGCTACAGAAAAATTAACTTTAGTAGGTTTTGGAGACTTACAGACACTCCTTTCCCCCTCTCTGAATGTGACAGTCCTTAATTTACCAGTAATCCAAGGAGACTGAAAAAACTTTCAATGTGAGGTAAGGAAACTCTTCCATGAACAACATAGACACAATTTTTAATGGTTATCCTAAGCTTTCAAAGGTTCACAGAAAATGCCAAGTTCTGCCACGAAACTTAAAACATCCCATTTTCTGGTGGTCTAAGGCATCTCTGCCTGGAAGCCACTTCTGACAGTTCTCCTAGTTCATTAATATCTGCAATATGAATGCCCTCATCAGAGCTGTTCATCCAGTGGTCAAATCATGGTCACTGCCCGTACTGGATCTGTCTTATCCTAGGATAAATATCTACAGTTGGCCAGGTGAATCAAGTCCTTCAAGTGCCAGTTTATCCCTTTGAACGATGAAGGGGTCCTCTGGTGACTAGCTCAGCTGTAGACATCTTTGCTGTATAAAGGTATAAAGTTCATTAAGATGAATCCCATCCCAAGGTACAGGACATTAGATTTATCTTATTTTAAAAACCAGCGATGCTAGTAAAGAACTGAAGATAGTATGTTTTTAGATGTGCACAGAAGAGGGTAGGAACTGGAAAGGTGCGTTCATATATCTGGGGCACAAGTAACCTGTAATCAAGCTGTTTTTTCAAATAAGAGCTCTAAGGTGTTTGAAGTATCAGACCATTTCCCATATAAATGGGAAATGTGTTTGTGGGCAGCCACGAGTGAGGAAATCCCAGTTACTTATGAAATGTATTTCTCATATATGTTTACAATCCATTGTGTGCCTCCGCTATTTGTCACATGCATTTATATGGGTAGTTATGTGTACTCCATGTATGTATTTATAACAGTGTAATGTATGTAACAAGAGAACCTCGGGAAGCAAACACCACCCACTATTTGAGGAAGAACTGGAAACAGCAAATACATTTTTTTTAAAATAACAAGATTGTCCAGAACCCACTTTGTTAATTCTGAAAAGTTTCAATTCAGAAGTGACTTGAATAATTCTGGCTTTAGTAATGAGTATGATAATAACGATTGCCAGCCCCACACATTCATGTTTGCATTTTAGAAAGGGTACTGATATACTGCAAGACATAGTTCACATGGTTCATTTTGTTCTCATTATGTTCGCAGCTAAATACATGGGATTTTGTGGATTTTAATAGGTAAACATGAGAAGGGAATTTGGTGCAGTGGGTCTAGCCCTCATTTTTCTAGAAGGAGCTTGATCCTAGATGTGGCACAAACACAAGTCATTAATACAATCTGTCCCGAGTTAGTGGTTTCTATTTGTTATTACATATTTAAACATTCTTTTTAAATTGGGTCTGTGAGTCTCTTCAGGGCAAATGACTACATTTGGTTGTTGCCATCTCAGTGCTGGAAAGGGGAAGTAACCACAGGAGTATGTTACCACAGAGCAGGCACTCTGCGGGGAGTACAGAACATATGCAGAAGAGGATTTGGATGAAACCTGAGCAATGTGCAATAAAACAAGAATGAACTTGGACAGCTTATCAGGGATGGGATTTATAGTGGTATTTGTTTGGCCCCATCATGCTGACCTACTTTTCTGTCACTGGAATAGGAAGGAGGTGCTGCTGCTGGTCCTAGGCTCAGGCATGGTCTGAAAAAATGAGTTGTTCCCAATGTCTCTTAATTGCTCATCGAAGTCTTGGAGCTAGGTGCCACCAACTTACAAGCTTAACTTACCGTCTTATTAATAGTTTATCCAATTTAGTATATATGTAACTTTTTGAATGAATAGCAGGGGCCAGAGTTGTTGCCTGTGTCTGGCAACCCTGTGTTCCCACGGTTTTGCTGCAAGCGGCATTGTGCAATGGCTCTCCAGCTGCCTTGCATCCCTGCAGCAACAGTATGCTGAGGCTGAATTTGTCTCAGGAAGAGCAGTATTGATTGACTTACTCAATATTTTTGCCTGCCAAGCTCTTGAGATGCAAAATGCAGTCTTTCACAGCGTCTGCCACTTGTCTCATACTATCCTAAAATGATTAAAATGTAGAGAGAGAAAAGCTGTCCCATTGTTTTTGGAACTCAGAGTGTTGAAATAAAATTACATGCTATCAGTATATTTTGACAGGTGGCTCTGTTCTAAAAATGATTGTCGAAAAGGCACTATGGGGCAGCATGCTCATTTTTTTTTTTCTGTCAGGGTTGTACATTGTCCAGGTACAAAGGTTATTTTTTTGACTGTCCAAGCTGTGAATGCAGATTGGTCATTTCTCAGAGAGGAGTTCAGTTATCATCACTCTCATACATCTTGACCAGTAATGACAACTTAGGTCCCCATTTTCCTTTGCATATAAAATTCTGACTTCCGTCATCATGAAGTTTTGGTAATTCATCAGTGGCTTTGCACAAGTGTAACTGATCAGAACCTGCTAAACAAGTAAATGATGCCCAAACCTAAAACCATCCAGGTCCCAATCTTATTGTGTATTCTAGTAGCAAGGATTATCTGATCTGACATTGCATCCTCTATGTGGAGCACTGTCCTTATGTAAAGCATTTTACATATCTGATCCTGCTCCTTAGAGGTTATTCTTGATCTGGGACTGGCCTTTTATATTTCTTGCCTGGTTTAGGTTTGTGTCACATGTGTCTTATTTTATATGCCTATTGTCTGGGGAAGTGGATTAAGGCTGGCACAGATACACCAAACCCTAATTGCTTTAGAGGGCCTGCAGGTCTCCAGAAATAGTAAGTACTTCAAATGTTTATAATACTAGATTCAGCTGATGTTTGAAATCCATTCAACAAGAAGATCTGGAAGGCAGGTAGCAGAAAGTTTTACATAGTCTTTTTTTCTAAATATAATTGCCCTGTTAATACTATTTTATATATTCTCAGTGCTCAGTTTTGGTTTTAGTGGTGTGATGGGTTTTTACCCCTTGTACTGGGGCAAGCCTATTTCATATGAAACTGCAAAATATATCCATTACCCAGTACTTTGGCTGTATATCTTCTCCTATGAGAGTTTCAACCCACTCTGCACAGCACTGGATCAAAGGCAGACTGGTGGTGAGTCATCTATTTCCAGCCTTTTGAATAACTGATAAAATATAAAATGTGTTTGTGCTGAGGTACCTGGACTTGCCATCTCCAGGTCACTACACAACAGTTCACTCAGAGAAGCCAAGGGGATTATAAAGCACCTCCAGTGCTCAGAAGCAGCACTCGCATATGTGATGCACAGTCGGTCCCACACTGTACTGGTTGGAAAGAAAGCATTTGCATCATTAGCATCATTAGGCTTTATAGCTGTGAGCAGGTACCATCCGCTCAAGGATGGTACCAGTGCTATCACTGTTACCATAAAGACAACACATCTTTCGTGTGTTGATTTCAGTTTGATTCTGTAGAAGCTCTAGGCAACAACCTTCTTCATTTTTCTCTTTATTGTCAAGTTATGTCATGATATCTAGCAATAGCCTTTAATCAAAATAAACAGGAGTGACGTTGCTTTTAAGGAAACAATTTTGTCAAGACAAGAATGAATTGAAGCGAGCTGACTGGAAATGTATTTACTTTGAGAAATGAGAAGGAAGAAGAAAGAAGAAACTTGTTTATGGAGAAGATCAGCTGATAGGATATCTGCAATATGAAGAGATCAGAGGTGTCCCAAGAGGTTCCTGCAGTCCTCTGTTCCTTCTGAATTCCTTTTGTATTTAGAATCAGATTTTTTTCCCTCAGGTTTATCTGTTTTTCACTCATGCTGAAAAGAAAAAAAGGAGTCCAGTATAAGGGTCCAAAAGCAAAGATTTCCCAACAAACATGAATTTTGATTTTCAACATGTCGAGTACCCAACAAATTCTTCTTTAGGAAAACTTCTGGTCAAGATGTGCCACCTCATGCACTCACCTCCATCCTTGCCTTTTTAGACAATAGTTCTTCCAGTTATTTGCTGATGAGCTGTGTTGAACTGTGCTTCCAACAGTGCTGCCTTTTGTTTACAGGAGAAAAAATGGGGCTATGGTTCAGACTGAAGAGCCTTCAATGAAAATGAAACCTTTTATTGTCCTGGTCAAGAAATCTGTGCATGCTATTAAAAAATAAATTAGCCAAGATAAATTGAAAATGGAGCTGTAGAGATAGTTGGCATAGCTACCCTGTTAATCTCTAATCTGGGTTACCACAGCATTCTTCTAGAACAAGAGACCCCTTCCAGCAGAGAGGCCAGGCAGACAGGGCAGCAGCAGGGAGTGTGTGACACATGCATGAGAGACTGTGGCTTCCCCTGTGTTTTCCACAAGCAGCTCAAGGCCATCATCTTTGTCCTTCCTGACTGTCTGGTTTGCATCTAAAGTACTTTAGAGATTACTAGCTCTAGGGAGGCTTGTATTCCCTGGAAGTCAGCTGAGGATCTCCAACTGACAGCGTCTGGAGTAGACTAGCAGTGGTTTGCATAATGAGGATTTCCACTCCTAAAACTTCCAGAACAGAGAGTTTGGTTTGGGATTTTACCTGAGGGGAAGAAAGGTATTCTTATGTTCCTGTTTTATGATGGCATCTTCCTGGTGTTTTCACCACTACATGCCATATTTTTCTTATAGAGAAATTATACTGCACATTTTAAAATTTGAGAAAAAAAATCAATTTTTTTTTAGTTTTTATGGACTTTTTTGATGAAACCATGATGTGGTATTTTAGAGATGGCAAAGCTGGGTTCTTGGTCTTTCTTTGGTGGGTCTTTAAAATCAGAGCAATAGACCTGCTGCAAACTACTGATCATGGATCCATTATGATAGCTGTGTTGATGCTCCAAATTACAGAGTTAAAGCCATGCCCTCAGATATGAATGGGCGCCTAGATTTAAAAATAAATCCTTTGGATTATACCAAAAATTTGAACTGTCAAAAAATAAATGTTGTGGTGAACTGAAACATAGGTCTCTTAAACTGCGCTCAATTTAGCTGTATTTCAGTAATATCTCATTCACTTTTCATTGTTGTCAGCAGCCTATAGGGTTTCTCTTATATTTGATGGAAATATCTGTCTATGAATCATGTCACTCAGATGTATGTGGTTTTGCCACTTCAAGGAGTTAATAAACAGCATGTAGTTTTTCTGGTAAAGAACACCACATTGCTGAATCATTTGTGCCAATAGGTATTTCTTCATGTAAACAGTTTTCTTCCATAAAAAATTCCTTATTTTCATGTGTGGTAGGTGGAAGGTATTTTTGTTAAGTAAGTGCATGTAACTTCATTTTTTGTTTTTCCATATTTTTACTGTCAACATGTATTTCTCTAAAACTTTTGTGGATAGTAGGTATTTTTGAACAGGTTTTTGCAAGTATTTTCTTATTACAATTACAAAATCCCTTTATCATAGAAAAATAGATGTATTTAAAATGCAGGAGCCTGGCGTACCTTTCATATTTTGGAGTCCCTTTGCTAAAATCTGTGGAGACTAGATAATTTTCATGTTAAAATATCACTTACCTTCAAGTATAGAACTTTTTCATGTACAAAATTATATTAATAAAAACCATAATTTCCTTTTTAATCATATACTAAACAAAAATGTAGCCTACTGTAGCTTTGCAAGTTGAATTTATATTATTAAGTAGTTTTCAATAATATTCTTTCACTCTTAATTTCAGTCACCTGCAATACCTAAGAATTTTTAGGAAAGATAGATAAGTGGCTCTAATAAAACACAAAGCACTAAATATTTTGGAAGACTGCAAGATCATTTTCATTTGATCTGCTGTTTGTTATTGTCAGTGTAGATTATGGATGAGAAAACCTGCAATTATCCCCTGGTTAATATACTTTTGAATTGGAAGAAAGGACAGAGCTACAATGCAGCTGGCAAGTAGTCAGCTAACAACCTCCATTGCAGGCATTTAAAACACCTCTTCAGTGGGGCTTCTTAGTGATAAAATACGTAGGACTGGCTTTTCTGACAACCCATGGAACATGATAGATGATAGTAACCTTTTCTCTAAATTAAACCAGAAAACTGGGAGCCATTAGAGCAGTGCAGTCAGGCACATGAGCTTTGGGATAGCAACTTCCTTTCCTGCTCCTCACCCCATGAATACATATTTTTATGTTTATTTTAAAATTATGTCAGTATATTCAGGGCTATATTTTCATGTCCATTTCATTGAGCCTCCTTCACACTTTGCAGTTTTGAAATAGTTGTATTTGTCCTTATTTAGTGTAGCAGAAGTTAGCACAGGCCAGAGGTCTGTCTAGATTTTATTTCCTTTCCTAAACAAAAGCAAACTCTGAGTGTGAGCATCTCTCTACTACTTGCAAATGAGGTGTATGCTGAGAAAATCTTCAGTCTCATTTTGTAATTTCTCACACTTGCCTAAATAAAGTAAAAAAACCCAGAGTGAGCTTTTTTGAAATGCGTTTACATTTTCAGAGAAGGAGTTAAAGAGCATACTTGTCTTGGGCATCTATTTTTGCTTAGGGAAACATATTCTGCAAGAACGTGTACCTCAGTGCTATTTTCTCTTCAAATTTCTCTTTGTGATAATGTTTTTTGTTTTCTGCTGTGGTCATCTACAGCTATTTGTAAATTCTTCATAATATTAATTTAGACGAGAAGAGGAATCTGCCTGATATTTCAAGAACCAAACCACTTTTCTCAATTTTATTATATTAGTGATTAAAACATGCTGCTGTTTTCTTCTGCAGAACTGTAGTAAGACACCCAAATCTTTTTATTTCTAGTCGCAGCTGGGTATTCATTCTTTTGAAAATCTCTCCCTCCTATCAAATTTTGCTGGTAACTATTGTCAGGGGTTCAAGTAGCTGTGCTCTGATAGCAGGAGTGAATTTGTCTATTATTTTTCTAAGCAAAGACCAGATGTTTGTTCTGGGGTAAGCAGACTGATTTGCAGTTAAAACCTAAAGTAAAGGTACATCATTTTAGGCTATAAACAAGCCATGTCTCAAGCCACATGTGACTCAAAAAAAAAAATGTGAGAGCCAGGGGTAATTAGCTTCCTCACTGCCCTGTACATCTGGGGTATTTGTTTATGCAAGTGAAGACCAGATGGGTTATTCTCTCCCCTGTGTTAACAGAGGAGAATTCAGATTGGTACCTTGGACTAGTTCTTGCTTTTCCCTTGCTCTACATAGAGATGGAGATAAAAACAAGGCAAAGGGCTATATTTAGAGAATTAGGCCAATGGGAACTCAGTTCACTTTAGGAGCCAGTGATAAATTTGTCTCCCTGGGAGACTTCAGCAAGCACTGAGGCACATCATCTCCAGCTCCAGCCACCACACATACTTCCAGTTACTCTGAGCAGAGCAGTAAACAATTGCACACCAAAAGAAACTGGGAAGACTTTAAAAATCTGAAGTCCTGCAGGGTTATACTGGGCCCATGAGCGATGAGGTCTTGGTCATTTCGTGACTGACAATGTCTTATGCAAGAAAGAACTTTGCACAGAGTCCCATGGCCACAGCGCTCTGGTAATAGTCATGCCATTGCTGGCTGTTAGACTTATTGATCAGAAGTCTAGCTTTTACATTTTATTCTAAGTGTCTTTAATATAGTCACACTAACCTTTAATATATTCACAGTATTACAGGCAGGAAAAATTACACTGGGACAAAGGAACAAAGGCAAATATTGCTGAAGAAATTTTAAATAATGTGCAGATCTCTTGTGGACATTGATTCATGTGCTTCATGGTGTCAATAATTGTTTGTGAACTGCAGCCATTTTTTTCCTGTGAACAGAGCATTACTCCTGAACTATAGTCATTAGCTATTGATTAGCTCTATAGTCATTTTCATGCATCAGTAGTTCCAATAAAATAATAAGTAGCACTTATTTTACACCACTGTGTAAGATCTGTACATTGTTAATTAATAACTGAAAGGAGTCTTTAAAATATTTTTTTATTGCAAAGACCACGTTGACATTTTCAATAATCAGAAGTTTCAGGATAAATGGAAAAAGTCTTAAGGACTTTTTTGTTGTTGTTTGGGATTTTTTAATGGCAAAGTTATAAATGTTCTGCCGTGTCAGGACAGGGCTGCAATAAGAAGGACATATTTGTCACTGTTTAGTGCTAATGTAATTTCCTGTTTTGCCTACTGTATGACTCTCCTTTTTATCCCAATTGTCACTAATGTGCTATTTTCTGATTAAATGATGATACCTGAGATTCAGCAAGGAGAAAATAATTAAAACTATTTGTTTCACAGACCATCAGAACCTATTAGGGATTAGACAAATATAAATTAAGGGTTTTTTTTTCCCCGAGCCATGTTACAGACTTTGCAAAGTTCACAAACAATTATAATCCTCTTTTATTGAACACAGATATAAAAGTAAAGGTCAGTTATGTTTTGGTCACTAAGGAGTTTATATAATTGGTAAAACACAAATGTTTAGATAATTTATTTTTTTAAAAAGTGTGCTGCTTGGGAAGCTCTTACTTGTTGATTGTAGCCACATCGGCTCAACAGACATTTGCAGAGCACAGGGGGCTTTGCAGCTCATCCCTCCAGCGGCAGGAGCAGCTCATGCTCCGGGAAGGACTGAGCAGCAGCAGGGATTGTGGCTGATGCTGGTGGCCTCTGTGTCCTGAGACTGGCCCCACTGGCACTCCTTCCCTGCAGCCCTGGACATCCAGCAATGCAACATGCAGTCACACCACTGTTTCAATACCCCTTACAGTTTTGCTGCAAGAGAAGCCTTCATTTCTGCCCTGCTCTAAGGGCTTGGCTCTGCTTGTGGACCCACCATTTCTCCTGTCTTCTCAGATTTGACTGGGACAACATATTGACAAGGTTTCACCTAATATTTCCCTCTTTTTCTCTACTGTCAAAAGACTTGGGCTTGCCTCTGCTGCAGAGATGGTAAAAACCATCTGTCCCAAGAGCTCGTGCTTTCAAGGCTGCTCTCTACCCCTTTTTGGTTTCTGAAGGGGCTTGGTGACATGGATGGTTGATCCAAGGAGGACAAGTGTCGGTGCTACGCTGGGAACCCTCCTACCCTGAGCTCCTGAGGAGACCCTCCTCCACATGGCATATGGGCTGCAAAAAGGGATCTGACCCAACAGAGCAAGTGCCCAGCATGCTGATGTAGGACCCACACTCAGTGAGGTTGCAGTGAGGGCCTGGCAAGAGACATTTAGGAATTTAAGAGGAAAAGGGAATGAAGAAGAGCTGGGACTATCTGCAAGATTGCCGTGGGGCATGATGAAAGGGCAAGTGGAGAAATGGATGAAAGTTTAGATTGCAGGTGTGCTTTGCATATCACCTAGAGAAATAGAGTCCTAATCTTGATTGGAACAATTCAATTCCACTGTGAAGTACATATTAAATAACAATAGGTGGCTGCAGAGCTGTGCAGACTTGCAGGTGAAAAGTAGAATTTTAAGCAAGCTGCCAGGCGAGTGGGAGAGGCAGCAGGGAGAGCTGGGACAGGCAGTCTATGCTGGCATTCAAGCCTCTGCTCAGACCTCAACCTGTATTTTTATGAGTTAAAAGCAGTTACTAAACCACAGCACAATTCTGCATTAATTCAACTGGAATTTTTCCCAGGAAGCAGAATTTTAATCATCTGGAGCATCGCTGTTTGCAGTGTATCACTGCAAGGAAGCAAGTGGGGAGGGCTCATTGATTGGACTCTCAAGGCAAACGGATGTGTATAGCAAAATGGCATTACCAAAGAGCATAGTTCAATACGAGCTCCCCAAACCAAGTGAATTATTTCAGCATCAGATGAGTCTGTAGCATGTATTTATCGAACCACAAAACCTCGCAGTATTTGTTTCCCATTCTAAACAACTGCTCTAACCTTTTAGTCAAAAAGCCCTATGAATAAAAGTGCAACAGAAACTCTCCTGGGGCACTTAATAAAAAGAAAAGGTTAATTCTCACTGCTGTTGATAGTTCTGCAAGTGTAAGTCTCTGGGTCATAGCTACCTATGTCCTTAATCAGTCCAGTATCAAAACCCCAGTCAGAAACCCTCTGCAGAGAGGAATAAAAGGAATATGATTATTTTCAGGAAGATTGTTGGGGTTTTTAACATTCTTGCCCCACAACAACTTTTTTTTCCCCTTTTTTTTTTTTTTTTAATAGCATACTGGGGAAGAACTTAAATGTTTTCTCCTTTCCAGTTTTAAATTGTCCTCCTTCAGGTAATGACATTTGACAGTTCACTATGGATCTCATTTTTGGAGCTTGAACCAATTCTTCTTGCAACACAAGCCAAGACGGTCAGTTTAGTCATTCGCACAGGACTGGGATATACCATGTCACCTGTATAGCAACATGACACTTCTGCTGTGAGTTCTGTCATTCAGCAAAGGAAACAGGAACACAGGTAGGACCACATCTGTCACCAAATCCAGGCCTTTGCAGGGGAGACATTTTTCACAAATTAATGGCTCCATCTACCTTAATGAAGGTTTACAAAACACCTTAGAAATAAGCCTGGATATTAAAATTAACAACTTCAGTGGACGGTAAATCTGGGTCTTGCTACTTACTAGTACTTAACAATTTTCAGTACATCCCACTTCCCTGCTTTTCTTTATCTGTTCCACTGGTAAGAACTGCCACCTTCAGTTTTCTCTCTCTGCCCCCTTGCAAATTAATAACATTATCACCTCTCCCCAGGCTAACATCCCCCTCTGCACTACAACTACTAACCTGCCCCTCTTTCAGGCCATTTAGTTGATTAAATATTTCTCTCATGAGAAGTTGTTTTCAAGATGGAAGTTTTTTACTTCTGTTTCAGACCTTGGGAAGCATTTGTGCCTGAGAGTCTGCATATTTGCTCTCTCTATAATGAGCTCTGCAGTATGATGTTATGATGCTTCAGATCTCGTCTGACATAATTTTAGAAACATGACTAATCTCATTGAAATCAATGGCACTATTTGCCTGTCTAAACTTATACATGTTCTTTGGGGCTCTTCTGAATTGAAGACATTGATAGGTTCCTTGGCCGACAGTAAAGAGCCCTGGGATTGATTGATTTAAACAAAGGGATTTAAATTACAGAGCTTAAACTCACTTTCAGTCTACACAACAAAAAGCATGATTTGAATAATCAGATTCAGTCCTCCTTTGCATTTGCATTTTTAGTTATTTTGTTAAAAACATGTTGATTCTGGTAGGTTAGTAAGCATTCAGATGTGTCAATTTGTAACTGAATATAGCCTTTGCCTTCAAATGTAGTACTTCTCTCAGGTAACCTAGAGGATAAGTTATGCAGACAGCTTCATAATTATATGGTTTCAGAATCTATCTGTGATTTCATGACTTTAGCATTCTGTTGTGGTGTTTTGTTTACAAGATGACTATTTTTTTCTTTACTTTTCTTACAAGCTGATTTCAGATGAAATATGGCTTTAATTAAAATGAAGAGAACTGTCATTTTTAAAGGGTTTTATTACTTAAACAGAAATATCTTGAACTTACGGGGTTCATTTTTCTCATCAAAACCGAGGATGTAGTTACTGACTTGAACTAACTAATTTTGTTTACTGTATCTGTCAGAAAGATAGGATTAGAAAATCTGAGCCACTGTCACCTATTTCTATTCTTTCACTAAAATAACTATAGAAAATTAGTCTACTCTTCTTGTTTTCCATCTTTGGAGCATGTCACTAGGGACAGACCTAAATGAACCCCCTTGTTTATATCTTTTTGGTTTATTGTTGAAGATTAAATTGCCAGCAACTAGAATTATAGGAAACTTAATTTTGCAGAATAAGATTCCTTCCCTCCTCACCACTTGTATCTGTCTTCTAGTTTGCAATATTGCCCTCTCAGCTTGGGCTATATTGCAAAACTATAATTTAAACACAATAACTATATAGAAAAGAGAAACCCAGACCAGCTGGGGCATGGACAGTGCTAAGTGGTATTTGGTAATCTGCTTGAAACTTCTTCCTTCCAGCCAGCACAGCCTCTGCAGGACTATCACATTTCAGTCCTGCAGAAAGGCTCAGAGAAAGGGAAAAGGAGACGAAGGCTGAGACTGAGGATGAGGATAAGCACTGTGAGGTGATGCCTCTTTTTCCATTCAGGAGCTTTGTGTGGAGCAGACCCATCAGCAGGATTTGTTGCAGCCCAGCTAGCATGCCACTGCAATGTAAATGTGAGAAATTTGGGGTAAAGTGTATTTTCCCTTTCATCACAGGTGTATTTTTGTCTTGCATGCTATTAAGGCAGAGATGCACCCTGTAGTCATTTTGGGTTAGTTTGTGTGCTTTACTATTTCTGGTCCCCATCTTTGCTAGCACAGGGACATGGCCTGCCTGTGTCCTGGACAAGAAGTGTCATCCACTGACCTTACCTGGTGATCCAGGAAGGTATTTGCACCTTCTCTCCCGAGCCGTCTGGTTTCAGCAAGTGCCTCCAGCAGGCTGGTGAGAAAGCTGGCCTGGCAGCCAGCCTCCCTCAGCCCCACCGCCCAGCTGAGCCCTTAGGTGGAAATAGCCCCGGTACTGTTTGGGGTGCAAAATGGAGCTTGTAGCAATTTAAAACAGAAGAGGCTGTGAAATAGCCACTGGCCTATGTAATTTTGAATTATTTAATTTTGTCTATGTTCTGTACAGCCTTTGTGCTTTTTGGTCTTGTCATAGTTCATAAAGGTTTTCCATATTGTGGTTATATTTTAAATATGTAGGAGTTCCATGCCTGTCCTGAGTGCTTATAAGCATTAAAAAAATTAACAGTCCTCTTAAGGAAGTTGTGAAGTTGGAGATTTCCATTTTCTGAGAAGGGAAAACAAGATATCTGGGCAAAGCGACTTGTGAAGTGTTAGTAAGTAAAAAGTAGAGATGACGGTAGGGTGCTACATTTCAGGAGTGACCATATATCTTATGGCTGAAGTCTTGTGTTTTGAGCAAAAGCTGGCAAAGACATTTTACTTTGTGTGAGCAGGCAGGTAAAAAAATAAATTGTTCAGAGGTATATGCACTCAGGAGCATCCTCTTCAGCACTTAGAGCCCTGCTGTGTCTCCTGCTCTCTGGGGCTGGTAAAAATGCAGGTTCCATTTCAAATGTAAACACTTCTGTGTGCTTTTCTGTCTGGCATCATTTGAAAGAATTCAGCAAACTAAAGATGACCTACATACTGGTATAAGATAATGCATTAGAGAACGAAACTTCTAAAACTTTCATCATTGTTTGTTGTTTTAAGTCCTCTTTAATTCTGATCCATTCACATTTTGAATCATATTTACATTTTGGTTTCAACTAAAAAATTTGGCATATATTATTAAATGACGCAGATGTTCCAGCCACTACCTATCAAAGAGGTTTCCCCTAAGAGCTTTGGTGGAGGGAAGAGTAGTCTTATGCTCTTAATCATATTTCTCACATAGTAATAGTTCAAAACTTAGTAGTAGTCTTGCATAGTAAATAAAAATAACAGGATGATTCCTTAGTGTATATCTAGCATGAATACTAAACTGTAATTAAGTAATCTTACTCAGTGATAGATCAGTCTACATCTCAGAATGAAGAAGATTTTATTGAATTGCTCACATGATACTGTAATTATGACCATAGAGCTGGTAGTAAACAAATAAATTGTGTATTTTCCTTTACAAACACAGAAAAGAAGTAACAGCCTAGTGTGTGAGATATCAGGATGAGGATTTAGGAGGCTCATTCTTTCCTCATCTCTTCTCCTGACTTGTGCATTTGCTTCAGTAAATCACTTTGCCTGTCTGTGAATAGAGGTGTTGCAGAAAATCCCAGATTATGTGAAGATACCCAGGGCAATTCTGAGTAATTTAAGTCAGTCATCCTCAGCAATACGTAGCTGCAGGACATCACCTGGTTTCCAGAAGGATGGTTAACCAGAGTGCCACGCTCCCAGAAGAGGCTCCAGCATTTTGTGAAGTATGTGTACTCTCTTGGCTCTCTTGTCCTGTTATTGCCTGCCTTATTTCCTAGAGACTGGATGTTCTTCCAGCAAGTGACTGTCTCTGGCTGGGTGTTTATGCAATGTCTGGGGCAGCAGGCTCCTATCTGTCAAATTTTGCATACTTTTACAGAGCTGAGTGAGGTAACAAGTGTAATGTAATTTGAGTGGCTGCAGTGATATGTCAGTTCTGACTTTGAAGACACTGCTGTCTGCTGCAAAGTGAGTTTAGGCATCAACCTTCAGGCAAAGTAATCTTCCTCAATGCACTTGACAAAATGAACAAAGGACTCAGTTATGATTAATGACTTTGACCCAAAGTTTCAAGTCATGTAAAGTTGGGTTCTTGTTTCCATTTTGAAAATTACTTAAAACTAAACATCATTCTTCTAGTCCTCCATTTCAACAGCTTAGAACATGTAAAGTATGGATCCACAAACACTCCTGCTCAAATCTCTGAGGTTATATTGCACTTCTAAGTGAGAGAGATTCAGTCTGAAATTAAGACATGTAAATTTATTTTTGTGGTATCTGCAAGTGAGTTCACTGCTGAAGCTGCTGTTTGAAGTCAATGGAGATCTCTTCAGTGTGGCCCAGAAAGTGGCTAGTCAACAGGGCCTTCATTCAGCTACCTGCTATCATAGGCATCTGATACTATTTGAGATCACCCATGAAGTCCTGCTTAGTCTGAAGCAGCTGCTTTGGAAGAGGAGGGTTCAGAGCCATGGTCACTGTCTTTCTCAGTAAACCTTTGCTCATGTTTTGAGTCTGACAGAAGAGCCATCCCAGGGCTTCAGAGTAGAGCTGCTTGGTGATTTTCTAGCAAACCAGATTTCTCAGAAGGCATTGCTTTGACACAAAAGAAAGTGAAACCTTCCACCCTTGACTCCATCAAAAGATTCATGGGAAATCAGGCATTCAAGGCTGCGTGCCTACCTGCTCCTTGGGCTCCCTGAGCAACAGGCTGACCCTGGCAGTCTTTTGGGGACCGTTCCTTTCTTCCATGGCCTACTTGTCTACAGGCTTCCTAGCCACGGGGGGCTGATGTGAAGATGAGGTAGGGCTTTCCAGAAAATTTAGTTTCAATATAAAGAGAAGGAGAGATTCAGGGTTTGATACTCTGTCTGTTTGCCAGCTATCTCTGCTTCTGTTCTTTACAGTGTTTTGTGCTAGGATGCTCAGGGAAAAGCTTCTCTTTTTCCCAGAATAAGCATGAATTATTTATATTATAAAAGTTCCTTTCCTTCAACATTTTGTTATTTAGTTTGAAAATTGCCTTGTGTTCTTAATTCATCAATGTTTTGTCTTTTATTATGTATTCATATCTTTGATTCAGAAATTATTTCTCTGTAGCCACAACATTGTCAGGAGAAAGGCTTCACATTTTAATTCAGCCATTTATGTTTGTAGCTACTGTCGCTTTTAAAGATGAAATCTAAAGTATTTTATTATGGAGTGAATTTATTAAAGAATTCTCTTTGCCATGAGTTGGAGATTGAAGAGAAATTAATTTGATGGTGCTGACTGGGTCTCTAGGGAAAACTGTATATTCAATAAAATATCTCTATCTCTTTCTGGTCTATAATCAAGGCAGAAACTGGATAGAAACAGAATAATAGTGAGCTACATATGAAAGAATGGGAGGAGAGAACGCAGATGGAAACCAGGGCTTTTGAGTAAAGGCAGAGACATCTGAAAAGCTGTGCTGCCAGACCTCTCTGGCAGCTTTGGCTTCCTAGGGATCTGACAGTTGGTCCTGGCCACCAGTCTCACCAGGACTTAGAGTCAGATGTTACAGCCTTATTGATCTAAGGTTGCTGAACACGTCCTTCCACCTGCGTCATGGTTTCCTTTCTAGCCTTTGTTTTCATGCTCAGTGTTTCAACTGATTACTTTCTGGCTGAAATTTTCAAAGCAATGATCACGTTAGGAGGTCTAGACACTGCAGAAGTTACACAACAAGCACTCAGTGCACATAGCCTATGTCTTCACCAGGAGGCTGTGACACTAGAGCAGCTGTTGTTGTTTCACATCAGAGTCTTTCACCTGTAAGTAACTTGGTTTTGAAATGATTTGCTAGTTCACAGATCATAGTAATCGAGGCTCCCTGGAACACAGGTAATTTGTTTCTCACAAGTTTGTTTGCTTTAATATTCACGGAAATGCAATACCTGCTACTCCATTTCCGACAGTTTTCAAACTATTTTGTTTTGTAGTGGCTTCATGTTTTCCTTTGTTCTTGAGAGTCAAGCAGTGCGTTAAGGGTGACCGGGTGTCACCCCTCCGTTAGCTGCCAGCAAGTAGATGAAAGACTTTGCTGTACCAGGTAACAGTAATTTAACGTTCTCATTCTTGTTGCTAAGCCCCACTGTGCATATGCATACTACTGTTCAGGGATCCCAGATGATTGTTGTCTTACCTGAAGAAAGACAGAAAAGGCAGAAAACTCTGTATGTATATACAGAATTTTTCAGTCCATAAGCAAGTCAGTAAAATACTAACATTTGCAAAACATTACCAGAATAATAAATGTGGAGAAAAATAAAGGAATGCTGGCAAAGGTGCCTGAGTACCCGGACCCAGAAGATGGCCTGTTCAGTGCTTGCTGTGTCTTCCTAGCTGTAATCTGGGAAATGTGTCACTATTCAGAGAATGTCTTCTTATTACTTGAGCCATGAATGGCCTGATGGAAACTCACCCATTTAAAAAAGCAAGGTCACAGAGCGAACACCCTGAAAACCCGTGCCAAAAATACCCCTGAAAGCTCCTTTAACTCATCAGCCCATGAGTACATTTCCCATATGAACTGAAAAGTGCATGACATAATGGATGTGAGTACTGAGGTAGGAGCACCATTAAAACCAGTATCAATGAGTGTTCCTACAGCAGTCTAGTTAATATTGCCACTGAGGGGCATTCTACAAATACTTAATGCATTCTGCATCACAAATTTTCTGGATAAAGGTGTTTTAACATGTTCTTCTTCAGCATTAAGCCATTTGCTAGCATACCAGGCAGTCCTGGGTGCACATCTGCCTGTTTAGCCCCTCATTTGTGTTCCTGAAAATGCAACTGCAATGTCAGTCACTGAGTTTGCCAGCTGTTTTCTGCTCTCCATCCTCTTTGCCCAACCTTCTCTCCTACCATCTCTCAGGATGGCAGCATCCTGAAGTCATAAAATACAAACCAAATACAATCAGCTGATTGACTGGGGCGAGGGGAAGCTATTCCAGAGTATCTACTCCTCTGATACCAAGCGTTGTATCACTACTGCTTTTTCAGTCATATGTCCAACTCTGTCAACCAATATAATTTGAAGTATATGCATGTCATCCATTCAAACTGTTTGTCATAGTGTTTAAGACAAATAGCAAGGTTCTCACTGTTTGTTGGTAGTTACTGAAAATGGTACTGGGAAAATGGATTGCAGAAGAGGAATTATAGGAGCATATTAGTTTTGTTTCCCATCCAATTTTCTGTGGTTTCCAATGGACATGCCATACTGTCTGCCCAGGACTCTGAGCTATGAATTCAGGTGGAGGTGGAACTGGATGAGTACATGGATTAACAAGGAAAGCATCATGAAGCCATCACGTATAACTGATGTGGACAAATAATTTCCAAAGAGTTAAGCTGTTGTGCCTGTTGTGGACAGATGAAAAGGATGTGACATTTCATAGTGACTTGGCTGTAGGGACTCACTGTCATCAGCTAACACATTTTGTGAGCATTAGTGCCTAGTATTGACAAGATTATATGGCACTTAAAAATGCATTAATCAAAAATGCGTTAACTGGCAAGTCTTAGAAAAACAAAACTAAACCACAAACCCTCTTAGTATATGTCTCAGTTTTCATAGAACAGAATATTCCATTTCATGCTGACTGAAAATTATTCTATGTTGATGACTTACTATTGATGAATATTTTAAAAAAGAAATATCAAATCTTCTGTAAAAAACTATCTTTTTCTTTGGGAGTAGATAGCGCCAAAATAATGTCATTTTGTGTATGTAGACTGCATTTTGCTTAAATAAACTGGTCACATACTATCTTTTGTCTACTTCTTCCACAGCCTACCCATGTAATGAGCAATACAAAGATAATTTCAATCAGACCTTTATTTACTGTTGAAGGGATACTGCAAACAAATAGTTAATTGTTAAAGTAAAAGTAAAAGACATGATAAATACTGTAACAAGCAAAAGGAATTGCAGATGCAGAATTTCATTAGGAAAAATTTAAACAGAAATCAGTTTTACATGGATATGACAAAGGTATTAATTACAGTTGCTTGTATACTAATAATATAATAATTTGTAAATAAAAATCCAATTTAAAAAGTTCAGCACCAGTAAGTTGTAACTGAAGAGTGAAGAAGCATCATGCAATTTATAGGAATCCCTCTTGTCTTAGGATAAGTCCAGTCAATTCATGAACAAGATGTTACTGATCCTGTATGTATGTATATTATTCTGTTACTGTTTGGGGTTTTTTTAAATTCTGGCAATGTGTAGAGTATCCTCCCCTGTGATTTGAATGATACTTATTATTACTGCCTGTCTATCTGCAACTTTTGGTATAACACTTCGGAGTCCCAAAGATGGGAACTTGGTCCTGTTTGTATAAAGCATCATGACAAACGTCCTGGGGTTTATAGATCAAGGTATTCAACCATTGGCCGGTCATTTCTCAGGCCTGTTATCAGGTGCTCTCCTTCCTAGAAGGCTGTTGGCATCGAACGATGGGTCAGATGTGTTGCTTTGACAGTAGTCTCCTGCTTCTGGTCATTTTCTTTTCCAAGGGCTTTATGGTTCCTCCTCATCTTTTGATGGGCTATCGTGTGGTAAAAGAAGAGCTATGGGGCTCCCAGGAAAGTTGGCAACCAGGAGTGAGGCTGTCACTGCTGGAACAATTCATCCTGCTCCCTGTCCAGTTACTCATTAATTGCTCCAGTGGTTGCAACCTGCTGCCAGCTCCTTCCTTCCCAAGAGGTCCTCAGGTGCTGGTACAAGGGCAGGACATGTGTGCATGTGTCTGTATGTGTGTTGCAGTTGATCTATGGGTGTGTAGTAGATCTGACACTTTGGGAAAAAGTCTTGAATGCGTGTGGTCAGGTGGATGTACAGTGTTTTCAAGGTAGGTATGGGCATGATCCAGAGGTGGAATCGCAGCATGCGCTTTTCTCCTTGCCTCTCAAAACAGGTAGGTCATCCACCCAGCTGGAAGGCCAGGACATTCCTGGTGTAGAGTTTCCTTTTTACTTTCATTAAAACAGAAAACAAGACAAAACAATGAAGACACCCTCAAGTAAGGGAACATTAAAGCTTTCAGCATTAATTAAGCACTCAGAAGATGGGATAAGACAATTAATTAATCATACACTATTCTGCTTCCTGTTGCACTGGAAAAATAGTTTTCCTTTATCTTAAATTATTATACATTAATTACTTAATCTATTATAGTAGTTTTTCCTTATGTGTTTAGATAATCACTTTTAGCAACAGGTGATAGAAACTAATAGGAATTTTGCACAGAACCTTCTACTCAGCATATTAGATATGGTGGACAGGATGAAAAACAAATTAATTCTTGTGAAAAGTTACACAAGCTGACCTTAATGGAGAGTGACAATGTCACTGTGCTTATAGACTGCACAGTGTGGCCATGTAAGCACATCTATTATTGTCTGAGCCTGCTCAATATTTTTTTTGTATTGAAGAATAAGAAATAGTTTGCTATATAAAATTTTTGTAAAAGGTATACTAGGGCTGCATAAATGAAACCAACAACTAACTTTCAACTTGTACAGTCTTTATTTTAAATATTTGATATTATTTTGAAAAGCATAGAATAGAATAGACTATTTCAGTTAGAAGGGACCTACAAAGATTTTCTGCTCCAACTGCCTGATGACTTCAGGGCTGACCAAAAGTTAAAGCATGTTGTTGAGGGCATTGTCTAAATGCCTCTTAAACACCAACAGGCTTAGGGCATTGACCACCCCTCTAGGAAGCCTGTTCCATTGTTTGACCGTCCTCTAGGTATAGATCCTCTCTGGTGGGGAACTTACCTGACATATCATCAAAAAATTAAAATCTTGATAAATCCTGCATATCCTGGGAGACCCTTCCCGTTGAATCAGCAAAGGCACGTGGTATTTTTGATGCTGTAGAAAGATCCATACAGACCAGTCTCAGGTTGCAGAACGCCCTGCTCGAATGCCCTGCTCATAAGAACATAATCACACAAATTCCACCCACAGACAATTTTTTTGAAGCATTTTAGTTTTGAGCTCTTGTCATTAAGATTCGGGAGTCATCGACATTGACATTTATACTTGTTTGTGCTGGAGAGCTGTTGAACTCAGAGCATAACATCCAGTGAACCATTGCATGAAGTAATGGTTTATCTGTTACTAAATTTTTAAGTAAAGCACAGCAGTATGTTAAAAAACTTTTGGTTTCTCTCTGTCATCCAGAATAAGTTGTATAAAATATAAATGCTCATATTCATAATTGTTCTGCTACTTTCCTGTATTAAGTTATTTTATATTGCATAATAGCTGATCGTGATAGTAGCCACTGTGTGAGCACATGGACTCCAACTTTTTGGAGTCATCCTGATCCTGCATGCACATAGCTTTATGTTGTTTACATAATCTACTGCATGTGAGTTGCACTATTTTCCATAAGATAAAGAAGAGTGAAGAAGTAGTAGTAGAGTATTAAACTAAGGTAAATAAGCACTTTGTGTTTCTACATAGTATCTCACAGTACAATCATCTTCTTAAAAAAATAAAAAACATTCCAGCAGTTACCTGGCCCAATCTTTTTTAATGTACTGACTGATATTTTGCTGAGATAATGCCTGTTGGATGGCTGAGTTATCATCTTATTTCATTTGGTGGTATTTGGAAGAGAACATGCTGTCTTTGGGTGGTAACTGACAGTAAAAGCTGGTTATTTCGTGGCCATTGAAGGAAAGTATGGTGCTATTACTGCTCTTTGCAACCTGTTGGCATCAGTATTTTTTCCTTCAGCTTAAACACCTTTGATCAAGGGCTTAGCATAGAGTGGAGCATTTATATTGGAACCAGCAGAGCTCTGTGCATGAAAGTACCTCAATGGGGCACGTTTCTTCTTCAGCAGATCGCTGTTTGGGGAGTGTGTCTGTGGTCACACAAGGAATGTGTTTCCCTTGCAGATCCTGAGGGTGCTCTGCCTGGCTGGCAGCTGGAGAGGTAGTGGTTTGGGTAACCTTGTCTTATTGTGTGATTGTGTGACATGGCTCTAACTTATTTGTAAATGACACCAAATGCCAGATGCATCAGATGATAAATTAATTATTTCTAATAAGTTGTGTTGTATTTATCACACAGTGAGAAAACAGTTATTTCTTTTTAAAAATATCAGAACCTTGTCACAAAAAGCATCAAATGACTCAGATTTATATTTTTTTAATAAGGCACTGAGTAACCTATTCAGTACTGTGTCATTCATCAAATGAGTTCTTCAGGAAAAGACATCCTGTCAGGTGCAGCAGACAAAGCTATGAGCAGCATCGGTACTGTTAATGACTCAGAGAATGACTGCAAGGATTGTAAAGTGATACATTATTATCTAGCAGGCATTGATCATAATTATATCACTGATAAAGACAAAACATATCAAATGTTGTGTTTTAAATATGCCCTTCAATGAAAGAAAAAAATGCCATTGAATTAATTTCAGTGATAGCTGTGTGATCCTTCTGAATGCAAAATGGAAATGTTTTGCATATCCTCGGGATGAAAGCAGTTATCTCTCTAAGCTATTCACTTATTAATTTTCATTTAATACTCATGGTATTATAGATCTTTTACCATTTTGCTTTATGACACTGCAGAACCCTGATAACTGTGCTCCGTGTAAAATGTAATTCCCTGCTTTACCTGCCTGCTTGAATTGAACTGCGGAATCTTAATTTGCTGTCGTAGTTTCCACGATCATTTGCTCATGTCATATTGTTGTTACAATGAACACATTGCACATACAGCATAGCCTTCATCTTCTTCAGGCAGAGTACAGACCCCTTCATCCTTGCAAAATGAATAATTAAACTAGGATTTTAATATTTGTGTTTGCTTTTGGGTTTATTAGCTCTGTGAAAACTAAATCAATTATTTTGTATGCTCCATCTGACTAGCTCTTGAAAAAATGGACCAGAGTTTTCCATATAACTGTTCTGTGGCTTTAAGCTATCTCAGAATAGCACTGTTGTAGAAATGGACTGTACTCTGCCAAGTGAATAGGTGGCATTTTTATCATTGCCAGTTTGAGGTTTGTGTAAGGACCACAAGTGTGGTGCACTGGTAAGGTCCTATGGCGAAATGTAAATCTTCTATTGTACCTGTCTTGCCTGAATTTGGTTTTTTTTTGTTTTTGCAGGCTCCAGAGGAAGGAGCCTCTACAACCATCTATGCAGCAGTATCGCCTGAAATGGAAGGAGCTGGTGGCTGCTACCTTTACAATGAGGAAAGGACAAAATCGGCTGACGTAGCATATGATGAGGAGCTGCAGAGAAGGCTCTGGACGGAAAGCTGCAAGATGGTTGGGATTTCTGATGAATCCAGGAGAGTTCCCTAGAAGAAGCCACTCCCATCTGGGTAAATGAAATGCATTGACAAGCATCTTAGGTGAATTCTTGCAGCATCAGTCATCATCCTGGAAATCACTGTTCAGTCCCAAAGGCAAACATGAACAACTCTGTTCTTCACTTGAACCCCTAGTCTGCTAGGGTGTGGGGGGAATATTCCCACAGAAAGATGTAGTGGTTGGTTTTAAATCTAACCATCAGTTTTGTAAATCATGATGTTTCGGTCTGTGATTAAAATACAATCTTTAACCTTGTGCAGAGTTGAGTTTTCGTTTTTTGTTCCACAAAAAAAAGACTTTCCCTGGTGAGCATGTTGTGTCTGTGGCATGTTGAACTTAAGTCACGTTTGTAAATACAACCTACTCTTTTTCAATCAGTTTTAAAAGTTGCAGCTTTTTTTCCTTAAGCTTCGTTAATCTTTAAGACACTTTATAATGAATGTCAGCCTGTTCTAATGCAGACATTTGGCATTCATGATCATGATGTTGTTTCTATCATAACATTAGTTTTATATGTCAACTTTTATCCAAAGATATTAACTGAAGGTCAGAACCAAAAAAAAAAAGTAAATAAATAAGGTCTTCGGACAGGATATTGAATTCAGTTGTTTTCAGTTTGAGTTCAGCTCTCTTTTAAAGGCAAGCCATAAGAACGAGGAAGGGATCAAACATAATAATGGTGACACCAGTTTTGGCAGACAATGCAGTTGGCCTGTTGTCTCAGCAGTGGGCTAAGATTATTTGTCCCCTTTTCTCCTGAACCCATGTAAACTTGTGTCCACAACTTGCATTTTCTTTGGCAAGGAGATTCACTCATCTACTGCGTGTTGCATGAAGAATAGCCTCCTTTTATTGGTTTTGAGCCTAGTTCATATGAGTTTCAAAACCAGAGTTCATGATTTGGAAGAGACAGCAAACAATTTATGCCAGCCCACTTTTTCCACATTGCTAAGGGTTTTGGAGACTTCCAGCATGTCCCCCTTGAACTGTCACTTTGCCATGTTGAAGGATAGCCCCTACCTACTCATCTGACTTACACAGCAGCAATAGGATCTTTTCCCTTTTGTTACATATTTCTTTCCTAAAAATCCTAACAGCTGTTTTATTTTAAATTTTACTTGACGGTCTCTGAGTGTGGAGATGATATTTTTTATAAAACTGATGACTTTTTATGGAACTAGATGGTCTTTAAGGTCCCTTCCAGCCCAAACCCTTCTGTAATTCTATGATCTCTCCTCAGTGTGAAAAACTGTCCAATCATGGACTCTGTGTCTAGGGAGCCTGAACTTTTGCTATTAATAGAGTAAGCTCTACCCTACTTCCATCTCATTCATTTTAGGTGTAATCTGAAAAAGCAGCATAATCCTATAAATGTCCTTGCATTTCCTTTTTTTAAAGATATACACAGCAAAAGAGACCAATAGGTGGACATAAAGCTTATATTTACTTTGGGGTAATCACTGCATGACAGAACTAAGTGCAAACACAGCTTTGTGCTCTCATTTCCAGCAGACTAGAAACAATATGAATGTGTTCTTATGCACTGAACCCCGGACTAATATCCCTTTTGGGATTTTTAGCTCAAACCTGGTACTTCACTGACCATATCTCCAGCCTTTGGTTCAAAGAGAGATCACATCTAACTGAAAGAAAGCATACTAATATGTCCAGAGACAAGCAAGGAGATGCAAAGACAAAAAAATAGTATGAAAAAGGAAAGCAGATGAGAACAAAAATAATAAAAAATCCAAAGGAGATCATATTTCCCCTCTGAATTAAGCCATGCATGATTTATTTCTGTCTTCTTAGAGTTAGTATACACAAGGGTTAGCAGCAAGAAATTTATCACTCAGTCACTATAACACTTTCCCTGTATGATTGGCTGACTTTTTTTTTTTGGTAAGTGAATGTAGTGCTTGTGAAATGTGCCAGACTGACACTCTGGGAACTAAATTCCTCTGTTTATTCACGGTTCATGCACAGAATGCAGTAAGCCTGCTAGACAGCCAACATTCTGATGTTGCCATAGCATTCCCACGGAACATCATTGCTGCTAGAAGTATGTCCAGGATTACTTAAACTAAATGGGACCAAATTACCTTCAGTTTACCTGTCTTGAAGCTCCACAATATTTTCACAACCAGTTTCAAGTGGCATAGGAATTGTTAAAATAGCAAACAGTAAAGAGAGCTAGTTACACTTTCAGTGTAATCTGAACCTCTTTGTTAGTGGTCTCAGTCCAACGAAATCTGTTTTAAACAACACTGAAAACATGGTTTGTGAGAATCGAGAACACACATTGTGCCTGCATTAGAGGAAAAAAAAAAAAGTGTCCTAAAGCCAGGGTATTCTAGAATGGTGTGTTGCCATGAAGATATAGTTGAGCTAGTTACAAAAGAATTATCTCAGGGACTAAAAGCAGAAAACTGTGTCAGATCAGCAATGTCAAATAAGCACGTGAGCTTGTCTTGAGCAAAATCCAATGTTGTCATAAAGTGCTGTGAGTCACTGGGAGCACTCAGTCATGATACTTTTGCAAAAATCAAAAATAATTCTTAACATGTCTATTTAAGAAAAAAAAAAAAAAGGAAGCATGTAGAAAGAGGACAATGATTTTACTTCTGCACAGAGAAATGGTAAGAGCTGATTTACTGAGCTGAATAACAAGGAATTTGGAGATCTGAGAAACCACTGAGTTTTACTTCACTGAAGACATGGCTCAGAGATTACTTCAGTCTTTGCAATATGTGCATATGTATAGAAAAAATACCTGAGAGCTTTTTAACCTTGCAAAGAAAGGCAAAACAAGCTCAAATAATTGTAAATTGAAGTTAGACAAATTAACCTTCCAACCTGAAAACAGATCCTCTCTCTGTGAGAGTAATTGCATATTGGAAAACGTAGATCTGATATCTGAAGTTAATGAAAAGATGCCTCTGAAAAGACACCTGGCAAGGAGGCCAGGTAGGCTCCTAAGCAAAGTATGTCTGTCACAATGAAGTCATACTTATATTCTCCCTCACGTCCAAAGTGACAGCACTTATTTTGATTAGTATGAGAGTGACCCATTGCTCACAACTTTTAAAATGGATACTTTCATGCCAGTACTCCACCCAGGCTAATGTTTAATTCAAAAATCTAGGTGCCTTTACCTAGTCTCAAAAAGGCACACAAAACCTATGGTCCCGTTCAAGCCTGAGATTAACAGAAGCATCCACTAAGGGCCACCATGGTCTGATACTATTGCCCTTGGTGAGAGAGTGAAACCATTTCAAACCAATATTTTATTCTTTTTTAAATAATACTCCTGTGGAAAAAAAAATCTTTAAAGAGGACAGAAAAGATAAATACTCTTCTGAAGGATAGTTCAAATAAATATTATAGATCTTACTGCAATGAATGCAGTTATTTAGGCATTTGATAAGACAATATTATTTAAACAGTGAACTTACACAGGAAATAAATAACGTGCTGACAAAGAGCCTTAGGTTTTTCAGGAAAAATGTTAACTTTTTCATTAATTAACTAATTTATTTATAAAATGTGCAGAAATCAAATATGTACTGAGAGAGTAAGTGCTGTGATTTGTGTGTTAATACACTGTTACTCGCACATAATAAAGTAGTTACATCCTTGCTTCCAGTTCAAAATTGATTTTAAGCCCTAAATGTGGAACTTCTGGCCACACCTCCACAATGGTATTTTATAAATATTTGAACTTTATAGTTCAATTTCTTCACAACTATCAATTCCTTTAATACACACTGAGAAGTGATATACCATAGAAACAAAGACTTCATTATTTAGCATACTGCTTGCTAGTGCCTCTTCCAAATGCATGGTAGTTTTAGCCCCAGATATAACAACACATGGCAGATATTTAAATCCACATCCTAAATAAGCTATCTACATGCAACCCTTGGTTGTTGTACAGTTCTGGTATTAGACTGTCCTTGCTCATTATATGACATGGTTTATGCTCCAGCTGCCTCCGTGGAAAGACAAAATCAGATTCCAGTGAAGTTTACATGAAGTCTGTCACAGATAAGATAAACCCACAAGATTTTAAGAGAGCGAAGGCTGAGGACACTGACCAGACTGCAATAGTTTAAGAAGTCAGTGCAAATTGTGAAGTGTATTGTACAGCATCAGGCCAAGCGAGACAGATAAACCATTACTATGTACAATTTTTTTGAAGGTAATTTTATTCCTTTTAAACCAAAACCATTGTGTTTCAGCAATCCGCTGTGGTAACATTGACAATGCTATGAGCATTGTCAGGGAGAAAACAGACTGGTGGCCAATAGTGCTGTTTCCCGATGCATGTAGTTATTGGCTTCCATACTGTACCCATCAATCCTTGTTAGCATCTCTCCCTTTGGAAATGGACCTGAGCCAAGAATTCCTTTCATGCAAACAATCAAAAAGAGTCAAAAAGTAGCAGTCACCATCATTTATTTAGACAAATACTGTTTAGATTGAAACCAATTACCTTAAAGACTTCCTAATCCAGAAAAGAAAAAGAAAAAATGAAAAGGGAAAAAAAAAAAAAAAAAAAGGAAAAAAGGGCCAAAAAACAAGCTATGGCACTCTTTGAGTGATATTAAACCTGGTCACCTCTTTACAGACAGAATGCAAGGCACATTAAGACGGTAAGCAGGCTTATGTCCTTTCCAGAGAGCAAAGACCAACAAACATGGCCTTCCCCTCTATTTTTGCATTCCTTGAACTCTCAAAATGAGCTCAAGTAACATCACTTTTAAAGTCTGCAAACAAGCAGATCTATTTAATCTATTATTTATCCTCCCTTTTCTGAACTAGGAATAAGATTTGTTCCAGCTTGCCCACATTTATGGAATTCATTATTTAGTCCATATTGATCTGCTTATATTCAAGATCTGTGATGTATCTAAGGCTTTTTTAAAATATTGAAGGAAAAATACTGAATTCCTTTTAAGAATTACAGCATAGCTAAGGGGCAAATCCTGCATTCTTTTCTCAGGTAAACTTCCATTGAAGACAATGTCAGTTCTTTACAAGACAAGTACGACTGCTCAAGAAAGTTAATGCAAAATATTTGCACAGAACTTTAGCCTTAACTACATTGTACAGCTCTGCTGAAGTTAATGAGATATCCCAGAATCAGTGTAGAAAGACACGTAACTTAATAGCAGAAGAAGCTATAAAAACCTTATATCATTTAAATTTGATAATGCCTCAGAACATTATTTCTGGAGTGAAAGCGCCTTCAGGCTTCTATTGATATATTAAAGCCCTGTCTTTGTCTCAAAGAGATTAATCTAAAAAAATGTGCAAGCTAAAAATTCCACTGATATGGTATATTGAGAAAAGAGAGTAGCATTCATCTCACTTAAAATAAATTATCTAAAAGCAGGATAGATAGTTTAAGGTTTAAGCCAGTCAGGCTCCATCTGTGGTCAGTGAGTGTAATATTTCTATGGGACAATTCCTCTGACCTATTTGAGTGTGAAATGAATCATGATGCCATCTCTCTGACTGGCCAGAGAGGGAAGATAGACAAGTAGTCTAATGTAAATGTCCAGTGCCTGTACATTGTCAAGCTCTTGTTGGCTCTGCCAGCTCTACATGCAGTCAAACTGCCTAAGAATAAAGGTTTTATTTTCTGTTTGGTTTTTTTTTTTTTTTTTTTTTTTTTATAGTTTCTTAGCTCAGAAAGAACTGTAGCAATCTTATGGATTGATCTTCTATGAAACAAGGATCAGCTGATTCTGATTTGAACTGAATTGTCTCTTCTAGATAGTCACCACTCATTTAAAATTTTCCAGTGAAACATAAAGCACCTTGGATATGTTCTTTCCATCCATAAATTGCCTTCAGCTTAAAAACCTGAGCTTTAATTCATATCTGAGTCGGAGTAGCTTTTCAGCTCCCAGCTTTTTGATCTAGTTACACTTTCATCTGCTGGGCTGAAGAACCCATGTTCTGAGCCTGGTGGAGATGGCCAGGCAGGGAAGAGATCATTTCTTGGTATATTTTTGATAACTAGCTTGATTAAGCTCTTTGAATCTTTCATTAGAAAGTGGTTTACATCTTGTAATAATTTTCTTGTCTCTTTGTGAATCTCATCCAATTTTTCAACTTCTCTCCCACTTGCAGGATCTCAACAGCTGATTTAGATATACACAGGCAATATAGCCTCACTACTCATTTTTTCTCTGTTCTGACACCCTAAGGCCATATGGACCATCTTCCCTGAAGCATTATAGAGGAGCTCAGATTCAGAGACTCTGTAAGCCTTTTTCAGACTCACAAAGTCTTATCCCATAAATACAGCGCACTTTATTTGTTTCAAGATGTATGATCTAATAGAACTCTGAACTCTTCTTTTATTGTGATTTATTTCCATGCTAAAGCCCTAAATCTGCACTAAAGAGTGCTTGAGAGGGTTTTGGAGCTGTTGAGTCAGGAGGTACAACAGGGACCAAGAGTCAGAGCACTGACATCATGAAAACGTGCCATAGTTCAGCAATTAAAGACATAGATAATACAGTACAGAGTGACCTCCCTTAGCTGGAACATAACTGATTTCACCAAATAAGTAATTTCTTTTTTTTTATAAATTATTTCTGTTATTTATCACTCTGACAGAATCTCCCAGAAGATGTTTCTCTCTCATCCCAGCCAGGATTAGCTGTATAAATGCATATTGCTCTGCACCTGTGAGGTGAAGAGATCCCCGGCAATTACACAGCACTTCAGCACAGTGTCGAAGCTTCAGCTACTTGGCTCCAAACCTTGGCTCTAGCAGTGATTTAGAAAAACAGATTAGGCTCTCAGAGTTGTTGGTTTTGTTTTGTTTTGTTTTGTTTTGTTTTTTTTAAATCTAATATTAATTCTTCATCTTCATTTTTAACCTTTCTTTCCCTCCTATATGCAACTTCTCTGTGCAAACCTCTGTGCAGGTGGGAGACTTCTCCTAAAGCTGATGGAAATGAGTTTTGTTCCATACATCTGCTTGGCATGACAGTTGTGATTGCAATATCGTAACTCCCTCTTGCCATGCTGGGTCTTATTCCTGGACGCTGAATTCAAGCTGCAAATTCACAGCTTCTCTGCTTGTTAGGAGGAGAATCATTACCATCTGTTTTATGGGACTCTAAACCACATTTCATACCACATTTACTTAATACACAATTGCTGTTCCTGCATTTATCACCAGTCTTCTTGTAGATCAGAATGCATTTCACCACCAGCTCATTCTCCAGGAAATACTAAGAAGTACAGCTGTCATCCTGAGTCTGAACAAAAACCCAAGATGCAGGTATTTCCTGCAGAACACAGGTTCTGAAGTATTTCTTTTGAAAAATCAAAATGGTCTAATCAAAAGGTTTAACTTAGATAATGTTAAAAAGGCAATGGAAATATTAATAGTAAAAATCTAAAATACTCAATTTTCCAGAACATGAAAAATAACAGCAGACTAATTTTTTTAAGTATCTTGTAAATAGAAAAATTATATTCAAGTTTGAAGTGATCTGGATCAATATGGCTGTTCCTCATACTATTTCACTTTAGATGGCGCAGCATTTTGCAGTGAAGTAGGTTTTTTTAAACAAGCTAGGGAAGAGTTCTTTAGTGAAAGACATGTCTTTCATTCTGTTCTGAAAATAAAATTCTACATCTTTAGCAATTGTGCTTTCAAGAGATTTTTCTTTTGATGAAGATGACTTGATGACTTGAACTGTAGGAGAGGATTCATTGCACAGAAATCTGCCTTCCACATCACACTGCTGGGGCCCCTTGAAAACCCAGAAAGGAAGATACAGCACATATGTTTCATTTTTTATCTCCTCTCCCTCCACTTGTTTCAGCTATGAAGTCTGCATGAAAAGAAAACAGGAGAAGGAAATTAGCAGCAATGTGCTTCCACTGGAAAAGTGCAAAAATAAAAGAGCAGTTATCCAAATCTTAATCAGACCAAGCACTTCATATCCCTGATATGTTCACTGGGAGTTTTTAGATTGGATATTAGGAAATATGTCTTCGCTGAAAGGGGTATCAAGCACTGGAACAGGTTGCCCAGGTAAGTGGTTGAGTCACCATCCCTGGAAGTATTTAAAAGATGTGTAGATGTCTTACTTAGGGCCATGGTCTAGTGGTGGACTTGGCAGTGCTAGGTTCATGGTTGGACTCGATGATCTTAAAAGTCTTTTCCAATCTAAACAATTCTATGATTTGATATCTCAGTTTTGAATAGGCCTCTGAAGAGTAGCTTTCAGGGTCACAGGACTTGGGAAATTTGTTCCCATCTGTTGGACAGTGTGACTTACTGCCTCTTAAAATGAAAGACTTTGTTTCTGTGCTTGTTCAGTCTGAATTTCACAATAGCTGGTATCACAAAGTGGCTACTGTTTTCAGTACAGCTGAAAAGGTCAGATTCTGGGTGTTGCTCTTTTTTGAAATATCATCCTCTTAATTAATTGACAAATTCATGCAAAATAATTTTTATTTCAAAGGCTTCAAGGTTAGGAGGGAGCACCACAGTCATCTGAACAACAACCTTCAAACTCAAATATCTGCAAAGTAGTTTTATGATTGTTTTCATACTTCAAATACCTTCCTAACCTCCATTCTTCTAAAGCAAATGAAAAGATCTGGGTAATAGACTGAATTTGTAATTTTTTCCTTTCCCTGAAGTTCTGTAAATGTACGTGACCTAATTCTCCTGGGAGCAGATGTTTTGGGACACTGCAGTTAGACTATTCATCACATCAGTTCAGCAAAACACATTAGTATAAAAGCGTGTGCTTGAGCATATTCTAATAAGTATATTGCTTTTAAGCATGTGCTCAAATTTCAACATGTGCTTTACTGACTTGGGACTTCAGCGTGTTGTGCTACAGATATGGGACAGGTGACAAAAGGGTTTTGAAATCACACCCTGGTACTTTTAATACACAGCACAAGTTGGAGGGCTAATTTTTATCTGTAACAAAGACCAAGCCAAATGATCTCCATGTTTGAAAGTTTGTCATAAACACCAACACTAACCCAAAGATATGTTTAAACTTTAAGCCTTTCAGTTCAACACATTTTAATCAGAAAATTATTGCGTCTGCATAACCTCCAGAGGAAAATAATAGAGTCATTAAAATATATTTTTAAAATAAAACCCCAAACCCCTATATTTCTGAACAAATATACCACAAGTTCAAACCATACATCAAAGCTCACTAAGGATAAGAGGTGTACAGGTTCAGGAGAACACATGGGAGAATGATCCCCTTGTCAGAGTATTATAAATACAATATCTATTATTTGGAAGTACTTGATTATGTACAGTGCTACAAGACAACTCAAATCTCTGCATTTCTTTATGGGAACATGAACTGGAGTGGTAACTATGTCTGTGTAAAATTGTTTATTTTCATGAATGGAAAATAAAGAAATTCAGAACCAGTTAGCTTTCATACGTTCAAAAAGCAGTTGATTTGCTGAATACAGATGAACACTTGCACTTTTCCTATTTTTCTTGTGTCCTCTTTCATTTTTAATACGTCTTTTGTTACTCAGATGTGATAAAAAGCTTTAGATCAAACCTCTTGAGGTAAAATCCAAAACTCGAGGGAAAAATAAGAAAGATGAATTTGTTTAGCTTCTAAAAACATAACCACTTTGCCAAGAGCCTCCAGCTGGCAGGATAGAAAAAATGTCTCTCCCAATTGCAAATTGCCAATTCTAAAATGGCACAGCAGCAGCTTTCCACCCTGATTACCTACAGCTGGCTTGCCTTTCACCTCCCTTCTGCTAGGCAAAACAATAGTTTCCTCTTGCCATCTCTTCCACCTACCTTCTCCAAAATGCACATGAACTTATGAAACACAGTTGACAATTACTTGTGTATTTGAGATGAGCTTGTACTGTAGCTGTCAAGGGCTCACAAACAGGAGTGAGACAAGGTCCATGTCATTCTCCACACCAGCTGGTATAGCTGTGGGAAGAAACAGGCAGGCTTGTGGCTCATAAGCCCTTCCATGGGTCTAAAATAATACAAGTACTGATCTTGAGACTAATTGCTCTCAGTTGAACTTCATTATGTTAATCAATTAGGTAGCTCCCGAGAAAAGTTGACTGACACCTATGGGCCTGAATGAGTCTTCTTGGCCAAAGAAAGCAAAAACTTTCAATCCCAAGGGATGAAGATAGTTGTGTAGAGGAAACTGAGGGGTGAAATTGTTTTTATGGAATTTAGGTGACCTGTATGTTCCTCAAGATGAAGCAAAACTTAAAAAAAAAAATGTTGCTCTGTTGATGTTCTAAGAACACAGTGAGGCTGATGGGGCAAGATGTGGGTAATGTAGCGTGCAAGTGCTCTTAGTACCAGTGAAAGTAAGCACATGTTTAAATTAAACATGGACTGAGATGATGCTCCAGACTGGGGGAGGTAGCAGGGCTGGCACCTCCCTGCTGCAGGTGAGTGCACAGTTCAGGAGGCTGCAGAGCCTCAGGCTTATGGCTTTGCTTTTCTCCTGTCTCTCTGCAGCCTGGCAGAGCTTCAGCACTGGCTGCAAAAAGAGGAGACCACCCACTCAGAGTAGCTAATCCCTCACTGCTTGTACTACACTCGTGGAAAGAGGGAGATTAACTGAGGGAGGGAAGATAGAGGGGGGGACCTGACTCCCTTAGCACTAAAGAGGCAGTGAGCTTGGTATTTTATGAACAAAGTTCCAGTGCCTGTTGTGGGGGTCCCAGCCCTACAAGAGGGTCTTACAGGAACTCAGAGTACAGAACATAGTTCAGATTTGTGAGAAGATTTAAGCATGGTTCTGCCTAGTTCCTGGGTAAGACAGTTCATATAGAAGCAAAGCATCAACTGTCAAGATGGAGAAGGCCTCAGTCATGCACAGCAGCAGATTTCTGTGTGCCTGAGGGAACCTCAGGTGAGACAGGGAGGCTTCCAGTGTGTTAAAGCACTCCTAAAGTTAGACAAGTCCTGAGTAAGAGTATTTTTGGTTGGATATTTTGATATTACGATGTTCATACCTATCTTATTTTAGAGGTTTTGTTTGTTTGTTTTGTTTTCAAATTCGAACCTTGTCAATTCATTTTCATTAGGGAGCAGACCAGGGAATGCCCTGCTGGGTAACAGTGCTGGAGCAGCCAGATCTGAGATAGTTTGCTCACCCATGGGAAAGCAACGCAGGGCAGTGGCTGGCAGACAGCTGAAGGGCCTGCCCTGGGCATCAGAAACCCACCTTAATCAGAGCATGGAAAGGAACACCAGGAGACACCAGGAGCAATAAAAAGCAACTGAAACATCCCTGGCACAAACATGAAACTAATTCAAAAGTCAAACTCTTGCAAGGGATGGCCATTGTGCTCTTCTGTGTGCCTGTCCTCGTCTCCCCTTTCCTCCAACAGAACACGAGACAGATGTAATTACAAACAGCACCTGTGTTAGATGACACCCAGATGTCAGGGGTTTAAATACATCCCAAGCACAGTGGGTACAGGAGTCTCTAAAACAGCCCAGTGTCTGTTTCTCTCTAGTGAGACTAGCTCTTATCTGTAAACATGGTGGGAAAAATGACTGTTTAAGTCAAAAGACAGTGGTGGTGGCACAAAGAGGAGTAATTCAGTGATGAATGATTTAGGCTGTACAGCAGTAGAAATTTTCTTACCCTCTGGGGTTATGTCCCAGGAATAATTTTAACAGGAATAGGGGGATTAAAGAAATTGAAGTATTTTTAAAACAGGAGTCCCATTAGAGCAGGGATAGGTATATACACAGCAGTGGACCTGAGCTTGATGACCTGAGTGGCTTCTTGCAAACTGAAATTCCTTGACACAGTTAACATCACACATTTCTAGAGAGTGCAGTTTGCCTTCTGGTGAATGCTGGTTACTTATGAAGACTGTTGAAGAGTTTTTAGGAATGACAGCCCTGGGCAAGCCTGCCACTAGCAAAGACCTCTTTCAGTGACTAGAATTACAACAGGAAGGAGAAATAAATGAAAGATCCTATAATAAGTGTAATTCAGGAAGCAATTAAGACACTCTAGCTTTAAACTACAGTAAAGGCTTGTGCTGTAGCTCAGTGTCCAAGTATAATGAGGGAACAGAGGAATCCACTACTGCTGCTTTGGTGATCCCTTTCTTTCCAAGGGAACTTGATCTCTGACATGCTAAAAGGCTGTTCTTAAACAGACCATCTAGTCTTTGTGGTGATTTTTCATTCCTCATACCTGTATGCAGCCCATAAACAGTTAAGTGCTAAGTGTCTGGATTAATCTTCCTTGCAGTGTTCCCAGCAGCACTGACAGCTCTTCTTAGGAAAAAAAAAAAAAAAAAAAAAAAAAGAAAGAAAATAAAGGGGAGGGTGTGGGGGACTCGAGTCTGATAAGAACAATTGAGTTCAGCAGTTTATGAGTTCACATCCTGCTTTTAAGTGCTTTAAATCCATGTCCACACAATACAGGTTTTGACACATTTTCCTGACCACATTACCGGTGAAGCTCCCCAACAGCCATACATGATGCTGTGCAGGCCTAGTGGTCTTTCTTCCAAAAACTGGGGAAAGTTCCCACAGTTAAACTTCTTCAGCTTTCTTACTGACTTCAGTCAAGCAGTTCTGTTGATTTCTTTTGGCAAATTTTATATAAAGATACCTCTTCCCCTCCCACACTTCCTGATACGTGGTAGATTATTTTCTTGATATTGTATTCTCACAAATGACAGATGAGGTACAGATAGCAGTGAACAAGTTGTGCTGCCAGCAGGGACTCTGGGAAGCTCAGGCTGGCAGGGATCTCCTGGTCTCCTGCTCACCTTCAGCAGGTTTATGTGCAAGGATGATGGTAGTGAGTGGTGAGCTACGGTTTGTCACAGTTCATGTGAGTTCAGAAGAGAAGATATTTTTTTAAGACAACCTTTGCCTTTTTAACTTTTCTTGTGAGTGGATGCAAGACAAGAAAACATGTCTGTAGTCATGAAGGTAGAGACTAGCAGCTCAAAAATGGCCTCAGGAGTGGACATGGGAGTTTGGGTCATTCCTAACACTGGGTAAAATAGATGGCATATGGGAGAGGGAAAATGATGAAGCAGGTTTTTTTACATAAAAGCTTAAGTTCTGTACCTGACTTTTATATGAACCCAGGAAGACTAGGAGATGCTCTTACTGCATCCAGGTTACCTTTCCAATGCAGGAAGTGTAGCACAGAGTACAGAGACTCTGCTCTCCTGCAGTGTCCCAGTGTTGCTGCAGGGCCAGAGAGGAAGCTCTGAAACAGAAATGCTTCAAAGAAAGAAGGTGTTATGTTCAGATGTGAGGTGTTCAAACTAATCCAAGTTCAAGAAGGGCTTTGCTGTCTGTGCAGGTACAGGCTTAAACGGCATGGAGGAACCGTTAGAGAAAAAGATCTGGAGAAAGCCAGAGGATACAGATGAAAAAGAGTAGAATGAAGGGTTTAAACTTAAAAAAATCTTTAAGAGAAGAAATGTCAGTCCCACTCACCCAGATCGCTTCTAAATTTTAAGGTCCTAGTGGGACCACCCTCTGAAATTCAATAACTCCATCACTCACCATAGAGCCAGTGGAGAGTGGGACGAGATCTTGTCTGGTCATGTTCAGGTGCAGTAGTTTGGTAGAGAGGAGCTACCAAAGGCAAGATTGCAATAGGAAAGTGGGAAAAGGCAGAGCAGAAAACAAAAGCAGAAAAGGAGTAAACCGGCGAAGGAACATAACAAGAGATAGAACAGAGCAATTTCTAACAGAGAGTAGGATAATGAAATATGAATGATGCAAGCTATGAACGAGAAAGGAAATCTTCAGGGAGAAGACTGAGCATGGAGAAGACAGCTGCAGAAGAAAACAATATAATCCCATCTAAGCAGCTTGAAGAAAATGGGGTTTTTGTTTGGAAAGGCTACTTTAGACATTGCTTCCTGGAGAGCAACACCTTTTGCTGATCACTATTTTAATACAAGAGAGTGAGAGGTTCTGATTATTCCTGACCTCCTGTTTGTCTTGGAAGTAAATTCCTCACACGTTCTGTTTGCTTGATGCATTTGTAAATGACCATCCTGATCTTCTTAGCATAATCTTTCAAAGAGACAACGGAAGCAAACATACTATCTCTGGATTTCTGTCTCTGAGACTGAGAGAAAAAAATGAAGCTTCAGTGACTAAGTCATTTAATTAAACATGGTGAAGCAAACTACAGCTCAGTGCTGGGTCAGTTGGGTTTTTTTTTCAAATTTCAGTTTTAGTTCAAAAATATAATCCTGCGATCCTCTCCTCCAATTTGCTGCCACGTTACTCCACCAAAATAGCTTAAAAATTCCTCAGTCACCTTGAATTATAACTCTGCCCACATTCTGCTCTCAAGCAAGCTAAAGTGCTAGGTGTCTTCCTCTCGTTTGGCCTAGGTCAAAATCCCTGAACCTAGGCAAGGAGTTTTCTTCTAGGAGTTGAATAGCAACTCTGCTGGCTGTTACCTCTATAATCAGGGAAGAGATGTGGCACACAATTCACTTTTAAGAGCACTTATTTCTTCGTCACAGGCTGAAGGCTTCTGAGGTCAAGATCAGACATGCAGCTTTTAGCCATTATAAATCTCACTCTAGGTGTTCCTGCCACGGAGGCAGGCAGGTAGTCTCAGAGTAGACCTATTGTATCTTGACAGGACCAAGAAGTATGTGACTTTCTCAGAGGGACCACGCTGCCCAGACAGGTTTGGAGCTACTTTATTTTGGGTTTTACAAAGCCCGAGCAACCTTATCTTGATCACTTCATGCTGTTTTGAGCAGAGGTTTGGACCAGATGACCTGCAGAGCTCCCTTCCACTCTGAAGTGCCCACTGAGACTATGAAGTCCACATGTCCCTGCAGAGCACCCTGATGGCAAACTGCGTCAGAGAGGGAGAGGAGAGGAGAGGAGAGGAGAGGAGAGGAGAGGAGAGGAGAGGAGAGGAGAGGAGAGGAGAGGAGAGGAGAGGAGAGGAGAGGAGAGGAGAGGAGAGGAGAGGAGAGGAGAGGAGAGGAGAGGAGAGGAGAGGAGAGGAGAGGAGAGGAGAGGAGAGGAGAGGAGAGGAGAGGAGAGGAGAGGAGAGGAGAGGAGAGGAGAGGAGAGGAGAGGAGAGGAGAGGAGAGGAGAGGGGAGGGGAGGGGGGAGGGGAGAGAGGGGAGAGGGGAGAGGAGAGAGGGGAGAGGAGAGGAGAGAGAGAGGAGGGAGAGAGGAGAGGAGAGAGGGGAGAGGAGAGAGGAGAGAGAGAGGAGGGAGAGAGGAGAGGAGAGGAGAGAGGGGAGAGGAGAGAGGAGAGAGAGAGGAGGGAGAGAGGAGAGAGGAGAGAGAGCTTCCATCTGAAGACACAGAACTGAAATCAAACTTCTGTGGGTCAGGAAAAGTGTGGCTTAGGGTCCACTCATTCAAGAAGAGAATTCCTAGATTCTAGTTTGCCACAATTCTTTTTGTACCCTGTCTTCAATTGGTCATTAAGTCTGGAACAAGGAGGGGAAAAGTGCGTTAAGAACAGTCAAAATCTAGCCTATGGTTCTTGAACTTTGTACTAATAATACAACAGGAGATCTGTCCTGCCTAAACTTTAGTCTAGGAGAGACACTCTAGTGTCAAGGACCTAAGGACTCCAGCATTATAAAAAAAAACAGATTAGCCTTACACTGCATCCACCACATAAAAAAAATCTGGCAGTATGCCTTTCTTAGCCTTTTGAAGTAAAGGGTAACAGCATTTAACATTCAGGACAGTTTTCTGGGCTGCATATCGATCCCTGGGAAAGTTATGGAATGAATCCTCCTGGGGGCTATCACAAGTCAAATGAAACATATGATTGGGAAAAGCCAGCATGGATTCACCAGGGGCAAATAGTGCTTGACAAACCTGATTGCCTTCTACAACAAAGTAACTTGCTCAGTTGATGTGGGGTGAACGGTGAACATTGTCTACCTGGATTTCTCCAAGGCTTTTGATATGGTTCCTCATAGCCTCCTCCTAGAGAAACAGATACTTTATGGTCTAGACAAGTGGTCTGTGTGGTGTGTGGGGAACTGGCTGACAGGCCACACCCAGAGGGTGATGGTAAATAGCTCTTTTTCAAACTGGCAACCTGTCACAAGTGGGGTCCCTCAGGGATGAAGATATTAAACAGTGTTGGGCCCAATGTATGGACTTCATAAGTGATCTGAATGATGGGATCAAGTGTAGCCTGATGAATTTTGCTGACGATACCAAACTGAGTGGGGAGGTGAACACTTGAGAAGGGAGATCCACCCTGCAGGAAAACCTGGATAGGTTGGAAGAGTGGGTTAACAAGAACCTTATGAAGTTCAAAAAGGACAAGTGTAAGGTCTTGCACCTGGGAAAACATAATCCAGAAGTGCAGCACAGGCTGGGATCTGCCTGGCTGAGGAGCAGCTCTGTGGGAAGGGACCTGGGGGTCCTGGTGGAGAACAAGCTCAATATGAATGAACAGTGTGCAGCAGTAGCATATCAGTGGGTTGCATCAACAAGGGCATCACCAACAGGGAAAATGAAGTCATTGGCACTCTACTCATCACTTGTCAAGCCACACCTGGAATATTGTGTTCAGTTTTGGTCCCCACTATACAGAAAAGATGTAGACAGGCTGGAGAGGGACCAGGGGAGGTCCACAAAGATGATCAAAGGACTGGGAAGCCTGCCATGTGAGGAAAGGCTGAGAGAACTGGGTTTCTTAAGCCTTGAGAAAAGAAGGCTTAGAGGAGATCTTATCACCATGTTCCAGTATTTAAAGGGTGGCTACAAAGAAGATGGGATTCCCTTTTTAAAAGGAGTCACATGGAAAAGATGAGGGGTAATAGGTACAAGTTACTCCTGGGGAAATTATGATGGGACACAAGAAGAAAAATTTTCACAATGAGAACAATCAACAATTGGAATAATCTCCCCAGGGAAGTGGTGCATTCCCCAACACTGGACAATTTTAAGATTTGGCTGGACAGGGTGCTGGGCCACCTTGTCTAGATGGTGATTTTGCCAGGAAAGATTGGACCAGATGATCTTTGAGGTCCCTTCCAACCTGGTATTCTATGATTCTGATATCTGGAATAGAGACATCCTGATGCAGACCTGAATAAGGTACCTGGGAGATGAGGCTAAACATTTCACAGAATCACAGAATCATCTAGGCTGGAAAGGACCTTGAAGATCATCTAGTCCAACCTTTAACCTAGCATTGGCAGTTTCCAACTACACCATATCCCTCAGCACCATGTTGACCCTACTCTTAAACACCTCCAGGGATGGGGACTCCACCACCTCCCTGGGCAGCCCATTCCAACGCCTAACAACCCGTTCTGTAAAGAAATACTTCCTAATATCTAGTCTAAACCTTCCCTGGTGCAACTTGAGGCCATTCCCTCTTGTCTTATCACTCATTACTTGGTTAAAGAGACTCATCCCCAGCTCTCTGCAACCTCCTTTCAGGTAGTTGTAGAGGGCGATGAGGTCTCCCCTCAGCCTCCTCTTCTCCAGACTAAACAACCCCAGTTCCCTCAGCCACTCCTCGTACGACATGTGCTCCAGGCCCTGCACCAGCTTCATTGCCCTTCTCTGGACATGCTCGAGTAATTCAATGTCCTTTTTGTAATGAGGGGCCCAAAACTGAACACAGTAATCAAGGTGCAGCCTCACCAGTGCCGTGTACAGGGGTAAGATCACTTCCCTGTCCCTGCTGGCCACGCTATTTCTGATGCAAGCCAGGATGCCATTGGCCTTCTTGGCCACCTGGGCACACTGCTGGCTCATGTTCAGCCAGCTGTCAATCAACACCCCCAGGTCCCTCTCTGACTGGCAGCTCTCCAGCCACTCCTCCCCAAGCCTGTAGCGCTGCTGGGGGTTGTTGTGGCCCAAGTGCAGCACCCGACATTTGGCCTTATTGAAACTCATGCACTTGGCCTTAGCCCATCGCTCCAGCCTGTCCAGGTCTCTCTGCAGAGCCTCCCTACCCTCGAGCAGATCAACACTCCCACCCAACTTGGTGTCGTCTGCAAACTTACTGAGGGTGCACTCGATCCCCTTGTCTAGATCATCAATAAAGATGTTAAACAGGAGAGGCCCCAAAACCGAGCCCTGTGGGACACCACTCGTGACCATTTAATTCATGCAATCTTTAAGACAGCTGCTGGCTCAAACAAACTGTCCTTTTTGGTTCCCTTTGTAAGGTACCAAATTTTCCCCATAACAGAGGCTTAGTCAGAGTCCTGGATTCAATTTTGGAGGACCAAGGGCCTCAAAATTGACCATGAAGCACCAGGGTCTTTGATCAGACCTGGGTCTGGGAGTCTGACTTCATGTTCTCCATCCAAAACCAGAGATCTACCTCAGAGGTTTCTGTTAATCCTCTCCTTTGTAGAAGGTTCTTCAGTGCCAATTACACCAGTCCTGCTCCTTTTTTAGCATGTGTGACCTTTCCATGTTATTGCAGTACAATCCATAGCATATCTGACCATAAGAAAGATCACATTTGAATCTTAATGTTGCAGCATGGAAAAATTGTAAGAAAAAGGAAAATAAATTAATAACACAGAGTCTTACAAATGTTATGATCGTAATCAGATCCTCCTTCTTCTGCAACAAGGGCAAAATCCAACTTCTTCAGAAAGAATCTTTGATGATTAAAAAGTTGTTGGCAATTGAGCTGCAGAAGCTAATTATGAATTCTCTGTTGTACTTCTCACAGCTCTCTTGGGTAGTTGGCCAGCATCATGGAAAGACTGTAACATCCTAGATTGGGAAGCAAGGAAGGAAAAGATTTAAGGCTAGAGTCTGACCTGTCTTATCAATTTATAAATGGTAAGTCCTGCCACGGAAGAGGATGGAACTATACCAGTGCACGTTCTGTTACTGCAATATTATTTTCTGTTTATATGGTATGTACAAGCCAGCGGACATACACCGTAAATGACACAAAACATGTAATGGTTCTTTAATAATGAATATCTGTGAGTGCCACACAGGGGCTTCTGGATATCTGCAAGCTTATCCTTTTCTTCCTTCTCAGAGCCATGAAAAGTGTTTGTATACATAAATGACATAAAACTACAGTTATCTTCCCTGTAGACATACTGAATTTGCAGGAAAATATCTATGGCATGTTCCAGGCTATGTGTTAACCATTCTGTGCCTAAAAGGCAACAGATCCTTCCTCCCCCACAGCAGGTTTGATGCTTAAAAAAGGGTTTTTGTTCTATTACAGCCATGTGCAAAAGTAGGACTTTCGATTCTGAAGCTCTTTAAAAAGGCCTATTACTATATTGCCTCTCATTTATGAATTCATAGCACAGACATAAGGGATGAGACTGGATAAAATATGTGCCCACAATGGGAGCATTCTGGCATAGCAACAATAAGTTTGTGAAAGAGCTGTGCTGCCTTAAAGGTCCAATCTCACGAGAATAGCAACCTTCAGCCTTTGAGAAACAGTGGTCTATTCAGGGTTTCTTTTCTAAACCTGTTTCCCCTTTTATGCATGTTCACAAACATACTGGTTTTGCCTCAGAAAAAAACATACACAGAGAGTACAGGGTGTTCTTTCATCGTTGGAAGAAAGGCTGAACACCTATCTCTGTGTGGCTACCAACAACAAGGACAGCGCATCTGTATTCCAGTCATGTTTCCTTATTGTCTGTGCTGTCCTGCCCATCTCCAGAGCACAGGAAACTGCTTAGGGGGATGTAATTCTGTGTAAAAGTCTGCCACTGTGAATTACAGAGGGGAAAAGGCAAATCACAGGGTAGCATAGCAGTGGTGCCAAAAAAATCCTAGACCTTTGCAGTGTCAGGAAATAATTTGAAGTGCATATCCACGTTCCCCTATATTGTTTTCTTGAGGCTAGAAGCATGCTAATGTCTTTTATATAGAGAAACACAGACTGCACGTCAAAGACACATTTGGAAAGAGAAACCAGCACATCCAATTTCTACCACTGCCAAAATTTAGTTCTTAGACCCTGCATGTAAACAACTGCCTCACATTTGACATGATGAAGTCTACCTATTCCATGTAAGGTTTCCTCCAGTGATACAGTAGCTTCATTTGCAGTTTGTTTGCCTCAAAGTTTTTTTTCATCCTGGTTCAAAAATTGCATAACTATGTTGTCTTCAAGAAACAGGATGTTTATAATATAAAAGCAGATGAGCCTGGGGTGCTTTGGGAGACTGTAGGTCACATTTAAAATAACTTGCATGTAAAATTATTCAGCAAAAAGTAGTTGCCTGAAGTGAGTCAGTGGTTCAGATACTCTCTTGTGCAGTTAAGCAGCCTACAAGAATTTGTTACTGGTCTTTTTAGAATTGTCATTGATCTTTGAAAGGAGGCCGTTCCGGCCTGTATTTTCAAAAGTTGTGTTTAGCAAGGTTATCCCTAAGGAAAAGATCAGCAGAAAGCCAATGCATCAACAACATTTCATGCTAATCCTCGGAGCAGGGCAGGAGTGGGATGGAAGTCAAGAATACAAAGTAAGGAATATACCTTATGCTGGCTCTCTGCACAGCAGCAGATTTCATTTCTACAGAAGCCTTAGAAGGGAAAAAGACCCAAACCCCCTTCCCTCATTAACTGAATAATGATTAGAACTAAAAATCAATTTAAGCCAGTAGAGAGATTGCCCAGAAAATGCCAATGCCGACCATCTAGTCAGACAGACAGACTTGGCTAAGACCCACAGATTCCTCATGGCCATTAGATTCCCTGAAATTTTTGAAAAATAAGCTGCAAAGTCATTAAAGAGAATTTTTTTTTTTTTTTTTTTTTTTAGATAAGGTTAGTTATGGTGGCAGAACCATCACCTGTTTGCAAGTGTCACAATATCACTTAAAAGCAGTATCTCCCATTTCAGTAAACCGGTGCTACATCATGTGAATGAATTTTTAGAAACAGACAGGATGGACACAATTACTTACTTCTTATTTTTAAGTGTAAACTTTTAATTTGAAGGAAGTTCTTTGTCTCCACATAATAAAAGTGACTGCTCCCTCCTAATAGAACCTAAATTGGATTGATGTTAAATGATTAAATCTGCCAGTGAAAAGGTTGTCCTTGAATTGCCTGCTGGGAATGTCTCTAAAGACTTGTGTTTTGCCCTTCCTACGTCCTTTCTGTCCAATCTGAAAAAAAACCCCAACCTTATTTTACTCTCAAATTTACAAATTAAACAACTGTGCCACAATGCATGCAGTGCCTGACTGAATAGGGTTCTGATTAGCTGGCTGTGTCAGGGCTCACCACTAGAACACAAAGAAGATAGTTTGAAAAATCTGCTTCTTACGCCATTTGAATAGGAAAAAAAAATCAGTAAAAAATGGTCTTCTCAAAAATTTAAAAAAACTCCATGAAATTGACATTTTTCACTCCATTAAAAAAAAAAAAATTCTTTTTTCTATCCAAAAATTGTTGTGATTTTTTTTTTTTGTATGCATGCTCTTAGTTCAAGTACTTGGAAGGAAGGCAGGGATTTGATGTGGGAGGGTCTTTTTTAATAGTTTTTAAAAATTACTCTTCTTGTGTTTTTTCATGCCTTTTATGTTCCTCTCTTTGAATTTTGCTTTCTTCAAGTGAGTAAAGAGTGAATGCAGAAAGAGGAAAAAACTCAAAGGCAAGTATGTTTCAAAAATTGAGTTTTTAAAAACAGGAAAAAAAAGAAATGATGTATTAAAAAAAAAAAAAAAACAAACCACAATGTAGCTCTTTTTAAAAATAACCCACCTTTGCAAATGCAGGGACAGAAGTGAAGCATCCTTTGGCAAGCCCTCTGCATTAAAATTTGCTATACCTGAAAGCATCTGGGAATGTTCTTTTGCTTTTCTTCAGGTGCTTACAAAAATCACTTAATTCCATAACTATGACTTTTCTTTGTCATTTCAGTTTTCCATTTTAGTTGCTCTTACTGATTTTATATAAATCATCAGCTTTACAGTTTTCAGTGAAATCAATACTATCCACAACAGCTAAGCTTCTCTTGCAGTTCTTTGATGGGCACTTCTAATAGTGTTTTATGTTTTAACAAAATGCTTTTGCAGGGCTGGTTGAAGCTAAGAAGCTTTATAAATAAATTTATGGGAATGTTGCATAGAATTGAAAAACATTAGGCACAAGAAAGGCTGAAAGAGAAAATTATTTTGATTTGTGTCTTGAAAAATAATTTCAGGCCTCTGGAAGCAGAAATTATTCTGCATCTCAGAAACAGGCTGCAGCATTGGAGAAAAGCACAAGATTGCAGTCTAATTATAAAGGACTCTGCTTGTAGCATTTTCCCCATTTGTTATCATCAAAATCATTAAACTAAATTAATTTAGCATTGCAGCAGTCCATCTTGTTAAAATCTATGTCAACAGAATGAAGTAATGTGCTCCCATACCTCAGGAAGATGTTGCTACAGTATTTCATGCGATGAAGAAGTCTCTGGCTTACTGACGAGAGACTGCAGTGTTCTGGGTGGCTGCAAACTGCAGAGCCCATTAACTTCTAGGATCTTGTCTGTGGGACACAGATGTGTTTATGCTCTATGAAGTGCTCAACAGTGGCATCATGCAGCCAGGAGGGTGACCTGCCCCCACCCGGGTATGCAAGGCAGAGCAGCATTTGTGGTTTTGCTGTTGGATGTCCCTCCTTGGGCTGGCACGGTGTTCCCAGAAAAGTAGGGAGGGCACGGCCCAGCACAGCAGCCGTTTTCCAGTGGAGAAGGTGTCGTTGTGCATTCCCCATGGACCATGAAAGCAAGCTGAAATGTCCAACAGGAACATCGGGGGAAAGCGGGCAGCAAAGGGGGTAATAAAAACTGAAGGCAACGGGATATTTTGCTTCTGCACCTTTCTCCTGTCTCTTTAGTCTATACAGAGACATGGCTGCCCAAAGGTATAGGAAAGGAGCTGCCTCAGGCTTCCGGGGCACCCTCTGCCCCAGGGGGTGGGAACCCAACATGTCCTGGTCAAAACACTGTCATCGCTAGACTGCCGTGTGAGAGGCAACCACTGTTACTGTTCACATCCAGCCTTTCTCAGAGTCAGCTGGGTGTCAGTAATTCCTCTTTCTGCTCTCCTGACCCCTCTCCCAAAACCCCAGTATTCAAATAGACCAATTAGCAGGAGAGGTTGCAAATTTGCAGTTTCTCACAGGTGCCCACCTCAGGCTGGCAGGGAAGCACCAACATCCGGAAGAGAGGCCTGTCCCCTCTCTCTGCCTCTGGCAACTAGTTACAAATCCCCTTCTTAAGCCCCTGTTGGAGGCTGTGACTTTAAAGTAGGAAGGCAGGGGCAAGGTCTCCTTCATGACTCAGCAAGAGTGGCACATGTTTCTTATTTCCATGCTGGGCACTGAAAGGCTAAAGCACCTTTTCTATTTGCACCACCCCTCTGGTCACATCAGGCTGATACTCAGTGGCCTGTACAATCCTTGGCTGCTTTGTACGATCTCAGTTGCCTGTAGAACCAGCTGTCTGTTCTCTCTTTTACAGCTACAAAGCAGCCTGGTAGCTCTGGAATTTTTTCAAGGTTAAATATGTCCACTGAGACAGTCTCTTAAAATACAGGCATTTTATATTTAATCATCATGTTTAAATATCTTTAAGTCACCCATATGCACAGATTTTTCATTACATTGTCAATGGGCTAATAACCATTCTGAGTCTGTGCCCTACTTGTGCACATTTTGCCAACTAAAATGCCAACTGGCACTATCTGGTCATTTTCAAATGCAGAGGCAGATGTCTGCTCTTGTAGACAACATGTCCAGGAAGGGTTTTTTTTATGGGGGTTGTATGCATAACCATCCTTTTTCACTGATACAGGAGTATTTTCTGAAATGAAGTTTGGCTTCCCGGCTCTCATAAGGTTTCATAAGAGAGCAAAGGGATTCCTCGTGAAAGATGACAAGTCTGTGTAACTATAGAAGAAAGATACTGGGATTTCGTTTTCACTTTTTCATTTGGTCTGCCAGCAGGAATACTTTTGCCCATTCTCCTATCACAAAAAAGGCTTGTACTGAGTGATCTGTGTGTGACTTGACTAATATTGTATTATTTAATTGGCATTTGATTGATAGCCATAGCATATAATTATTCCTTCTCTCTGAAAGAACCTTTAATTACTGCAAGAAATCCTTTTCTGTAAGGCACCTCAGCATGTCTGAACTCTGCATCCCCAGTTTGTTTCCCCATCACACTGGCAGCATTCGATGGCTCTGGACTCTTGGGGAGTGTGAGGAATACGAGTCCCTTCCCTGCAACAGCGGAACAGGGACCATTATCTGGGAAGTCACACATCTGCTAGCGCAGCCCATACGTCTTCCTCCAGCCACATGAGATGGTAGGGATGGGGCTTCCCTGTCCCTTGAGATCAGCTCCTGGGATGCAGTCCTGTTCCCATTCACTCCTCCTCCTCCCCATCAACCTTTTATTCTTTTCCATCAGCTTTTCATTGCCCCAATTTCATGGCTTCTCCCCTCTTAACGTGAGTCCTTTTCCCACAAATAAGGCTGACATCTACACACAGATTTAGTCAGACAATTACTAAGATTTCGTATTACCTGTATTTAATACAACATACACACAGATGTCTGTTTATTTGTCATATTACCTTGACATATGTAAAGTAAACCAAAGGGCCCGCAGGAATCTTTTCTGTAGCCATTATTCTTCTATTTTATTTTCCTTATCCCTCTCCCATCCATCATATGCAAACATGAATTATAAACTCTTTGGGACAAAGAGTGTTTAATTTTATTTGCCTATTGGCAACAGCAATCATCTTCTGCATGTGGAATGAATAAATAATAATTACTTTTTTTTACATTTAAGAGTGAGCAATCAAGGTTGTTTTTTTCTTTTTCTTCAGAATATAAACAATCAGGTAAAAAAACCCCTCCTTTTCTTCCTGTAATGCCTCTGGAGAGCTCCTTCAGTATTAATTTCAATTTGTGGGAACCTCTAATAAAGGGTGTTTTCCTTCACCACTTCAAGAAAAAAGATTATTGTCATAAAGGGATCTCTCCTCTGCAATTAAAAAAACATATTTTAAAGACCAAACATATATTTTAAAAAATCCTGTTGTGAGTGGAATTGAAGATAAGTTAATCATCTTGTATTCTCTGTCTTTCCTGCCTTGTTCTAAGAACTTCATCTCCCTCTAGATTAATAACAAGACAAGAGTTAGACATGAGATAATTTACCACATCATTTATTTACACATTTTAATGAAGGAAAGATCATAGAAGCATAACAGAGCTGAAGTTTGTTGTCAGTTGGGTTGGGAAATGTATATAAATTCCAGGAACAACTTAGTCAGTCAACACTATTTTAATTTTAAATGGAAATTATGCAGCTAACAAGTCGTATCCTGTCTTCTCACTGCTGTTGATCTGCAACGCAAGAATCCTAGAGGGCATAATGGGAGATCTCACAAAAATACCTCTGAGAAATAAAATCTGATGTGTGATTCTTTGGCTTTAGTTTTAGCTGTACTGCTGCAATGGTGTAAAAAATAATTTGAAAGCCATTTTAATATGCCTTGAAGATTTAATTTTCTTATTTTGCAATCAAATAGCATGGACCATAATCTTGACTGATATCAAGTCATCACCAATTCATCAGAAAAGTCATCATTCAAGTACTTGTTTACGTACTTGACAGCAATAGGATCTGTTGGAGTAAAGTCACGTTGACCCAGAGCTGCCTTTGCAATGTTTGTCTATAAGGATGGGGTTAAATGCTTAGAGATACTTATTCTACAGAACCAGAGAGAAAGATGCAGGATCCAGGTATAGATGAGCAGACAAGATGAGAGATGCAAATCTTGGAAATGTTTTGCACAGACCAGCCATGGAGGGGTAGAACAAAGAAACGCAGATACCCTGCCACCTGTTTCCAGCATTGCTTCTCTGTTTCACAATAAACAGTCACAAAAAAAAAAAAAAAAAAAAAAAAATCTGTTGGAGGGTTTGGAGTAGAGAGTAAGCAACCAGTAGGCTGGGAGCCACTGCTTCCTTGTGTGGTTGGAGGAGCCTTGGATACTTCTCTGCAGGATGAAGCAGCCCAGAAGAGAACACAGCCTTCTGATGTGGAAGTTCTCCTGGGAGGAGGTCAGTATGGGATGGAAACCACTCAGGATAGGGTGGGAACGGCTCCAAGGCATTTTGTAAGACCGTTGTGTTATGACTCATCCTCTTTCCCTTTGCATCAAAAGGCATACTTGTAGCTGCACTGGATGCAGACCCACTGTGGGGACATGTTTTGGGAACAATTAAGGCACCAGTCTTTCCAGGATTATGGAATGGAGGAATGCCTGCTTTCTGTATTGCAATTAAGTTTAGGCATGAATGTGGTGTTGAGATGCCCAGTCCCATCAAAACTGGGGCATTTCTGGACATGTAACAAGGCATAACTCTGAAACACACAAGGTGCCTCCAGGGTTACCTGGTGTTTTTCAAGATCACAAGTTTGGATGGCACTGTGCATTTCGTCTCCACATTCCTGTGTTCAAGGCAGTGCAGTGGAGCCAGCCAAGATGTCTGTACCTAATAGACATGCCCTTGTGTACCTGGGGAATGAAAAACCTACAGATAAGCAGCATCTGAGAAAGCTTCAGATAGTTTTTAGCTTGGTGGTTTGGTGCCTATCTCTCCTGTGCATAGCACTAAAAACCCTGTTTAGTGAGAGCCAAATGCCAGGTACCCACCAAGTTGTTCTATCACTTCCCCCCCCCCCCCCCCCCCCCCCCCCATTTTTCTCAACAGGACAAAGAGGGGAAAGAAAATAAGATAGGGAAAAAACCCAACTCTTGTGGGTAAAACAAAAGCAGTTTTAATATAAGCAAAGGGAAACAAAGGTCCACGCGTGGAAGCAAAAAAAGAAAACAGATTTATTCTCTACTTCCCATTAACAGGTGATGTTGGGCCTTCTCAGGAAGCAGGGCTCCAATACATGTAGTGGTTGCCTTGGAGGACCAAGGGTGACACAGCCCCCCCACCCCCCCACCCCCGCTCCTTTCTCCCAGCTTTATACTGAGCAGACGTCATATGGTATGGAATATCCCTTTGGTCAGTTCAGGTCAGCTGTCCTGGTTATGTCCCCTCCCAAGATCTTGCCCACCCCGTCCCACTGTGGGAGGAAAATGTTGGAAAGAGCCTTGGTGCTGTGTAAGCACTACTCAGCAACAGCCACAACACCAGTGTGCTACCAACACCCTGCCAGCTCCCAACATAAAACACAAGACCATGAGGGCTGCTATAGGGGAAAACCAATTCCGGCTCAGCCAGACCCAGTACAGTCTCCACCCCTTATTCCATACCATTTACATCATGCCCAGGTCCCACATAACACTCATTCATCCATTCTGTAAGCTTTCTTCACTCCTCCAGATGTTCAGTGACTTGGCTCCCATCTGTCAAGATGGATGTTCAGGACAGGAGCAGTATGTTTGACTGCTGGACTCCAGCCACCGGCTAGGTTTGGGTCATCATTGAACGTATCTGGTTCACTCTTCGTCGTTCCTACTTCCTCCATCACTTCCTGCAACATGCAACTCATCCCACAGATTATTTTCCCCCCAAGGTTAAATGTCCTTGAGGCACACACTGAGTAGCCCCATCCTCCCGCATTACCCACCAAGTATATCCAGGTCCCTGAGCAAAAACAATCCCACGAGTGGGCTTGCCTTTTCCCAAGGGAGGAGCAATCCACACTGCCTTCCCCAGCCATTTCCCTGTGTGTACTACAGGGACCTTATCTCCTCCCACAGTATGAAGGGGTTTTGTTTGGGCAGGACTAGGACAGTTAACAGATCCTCTGGTGTTAATTAGCCAAGTAGCTTCTGCTAAATTTATGTCCCAGTGCTTCCATCCCCCATTGTCCAATGCTCTCAACATAGTCTTCAACAGTCCATTGTATCTTTCAATCTTTCCAGGTGCTTGTGGGTAATAAGGGATGTGATACACCCACTCAATGCCGTGTTTCTTTGTCCAGGAATTTATAAGATCATTTCGAAAATGGGTCCCATTGTCTGATTCAATTCTTTCAGGAGTACCATGTCGCCATAAAATTTGCCTTTCAAGACCTAAGATGGTATTTCGGGCAGTGACATGATTTACAGGGTACGTTTCGAGCCAACCAGTAGTTGCTTCCACCATGGTGAGTGTGTAGCACTTGCCTTGGCGTGTTCATGGTAGTGGTCCAATATAGTCAATTTGCCAGGCCTCACCATATCGAAAACTCAGCCATCGCCCTCTGTTCCAGGAAGACTTTACTCGTGTGGCTCACTTGATTGCAGCACATGTTTCACATTCATGAGTGACCTGTGAGATGGCCTCCATGGTCAGGTCCACCCCTCAATCACGAGCCCATCTGTACGTTGCATCTCTCCCGAGATGCCCTGATGTTTCATGGGCCCATCGAGCTACAAATAGCTCACCCTTGCACTCCCAGTCCAGGTCCAGCCGAGCTACTTCAATTTTGGCAGCCTTGTCTACTTGCTCATTGTTTTGATGTTCTTCAGTGGCACGGCTTTTGGGCACATGAGCATCTACATGATGTACCTTTAGAGCCACGTTTTCCACTCGGGCAGCGATGTCCTGCCACAATGCAGCAGCCCAGATGGGTTTACCTCTGTGCTGCCAATTGGTCTTCTTCCACTCCTGTAGCCACCCCCACAAGGCGTTAGCCACCATCCAGGAGTCAGTGTAGAGATACAGTACTAGTCACTTTTCTCGTTCAGCAATCTTCAGGGCTAGTTGGATTGCTTTTACTTCTGCAAACTGACTTGAATCACCCTCTCCTTCAGTGGCCTCAATGACTTGTCTTGTGGGACTCCACACAGCAGCTTTCCACTTTCGATGGTTTCCTACCACACGACAGGATCCATCAGTAAACAGAGCATACCGCCTTTCGTCTTCTGGTAACTCGTTATATGGCGGTGCCTCCTGGGCACGAGCCACCTTCTCAGGCAATGCTGCAAAATCTCTAGCTTCTGGCCAGTCCATGATCTCTTCCAGGATCCCTGGACGGTTGGGTTTTCCCAGTTGAACTCGTTGTGTGATTAACGCTACCCATTTACTCCAGGTAGCACTGGTTGCATGGTGCGTAGAAGGGATGTTTCCTTTGAACATCCAATGTAATACAGGCAATCGCGGTGCCAAGAGGAGCTGTGATTCTGTACCAACAACTTCTGAAGCGGCTCGAATCCCCTCATATGCTGCCAGTATCTCCTGGATATGGAGTGGAGTGGGCTTCTGATCCTCAATATCCCCGGCTCCAAAATCCTAATGGTTGACCCCGAGTTTCACCTGGTATCTTCTGCCAGAGGCTCCATGTGAGGCCATGCTCCCCAGCTGATGTGTAAAGTACATTTTGCACAGCTGGTCCTCTCCGAACAGGCCCAAGAGCTACCGTCCGAGCTATCTCCTGTTTGATGTGCTCAAGGCTTGTTGTTGCTCAAGACCCCACTCAAAATTGTTCTTTCTGGTTACTTGATAGAGAGGGCTCATAGAGTCCCTGGTACAAAGTAGCTCCCCTTTATGCTTTTGCCCTCTCCTTTTGATTCCCCCAGGAACCTTTTTCTGTGACAAGTTATTGCTCATGGTGAGATACGATATAAATGAAACCTACATACTATTACAGACTTGTAAATCCAATAACAGATGATTCTATCTACTCTCTGTTTCCCCTACAAGGAGGCAAACATTAATTCATCTTTTTGGCCATTTCCTTAGTTAGCATTTCTATTTTCTTATTAGTACCACATAAAAATGTCAACTTTTTTTTTGTTATTCAGGTGGGAAAGGGAGATATGAAGATATGAAAAACACGTGTTATGGTTTAGTTATTTCAGTCTATATCATCAATTTATATGAAGTCAGCAGAAATCCCAAGGCTTGCTCTTTCATTTCCTCAGTGAAAAAGTTCAAGTTTAAAAAGAGCAAGTATAGGTCTTTCATGATACTTGTGATTTATTATCAGTTCATATTTCCCCTGAGATCATCTGTCTGAACCTTCACAACCTTGCCAAAAAATCCCTTCCATGACCTGTGTTTACTTTCCCACAGTCATCATCTTCATTTCATGCTATCATTTCTTTGTTAAACCTCCTGAAAAATCTCATCATTCCCTTGTCCTATTATTACATCATAATTAGACTTAGGAGCCCAAATCACATGTGGTTTTAAATCTTTGTTATCCATCATATCAAATGTTTTTCTAAAATTGTGATCACACCACTCAGAATGACTTGTTGGGAAATGTGTCACATGCTTTTTCTTCCATGTTGCTCCCTATGCATAGCAGAAAACTCTATCTGCAAAGTGATTTCATTGTCCATATGCAAGTTTCCGCTCAAAACTTGTCTCAATTGCAATGCCAAAAGTCTGACAGTCAGACAGCTGGCATGTTGCAACTGCTGCTTTTCATTACCTACCAGACTGCCTCTTATGTGTTTTCTCCATCTGTTGCTTGTAACTACCTTTGGTCCTCTTGTTATTGATCATAGGACAGACACGGTCTATTTACACATAAAATTCACAGTAGAGCTCTGGTTCTTATGTCAGTGCCTATCAGTATCTTATCCTGGTAGAAGTATCTGAACTGGCTTCAAAGCAATCTGCAACAGAATATAAGAAATGCATGCAGCACTTAAAACAGGTACATTGCTTCTTATAAAAGTGTATGTGAAGTGATGTGCTCATGATTCCCTTTTATGAATATCTGATAAGCTGATTGCCATGGTGCCTAAGAAGTCCTCTGTTGAAGTAGGTGACAAGGCATTGTTCTTTCTCTAAAGTACTAGTATTAATAAATCAAACATCATCTGAAAGAAGGATGTTACATACTACTAAAACCTGCATATTCCAATGTTTTCATTATTTCAGATACTGTAGTTTCTTTTTGGTCTCATATCTTCTGCTCCATGGGTAAGCATCACACATTTTGATAGTGGAGTACCATTTGACAAAGTTGTCCCCTATTGGTGCTTAAGCCAAAGCAAGCAGATCATGATTAATGCAGAAGGAAAAGCTGCAATTCTATGGCTACAGACACAGGTAATGCACAGGGTTTATGGGGTTTAGTAGATTATTAAGATGTGACAGTTTTAAAGTCTGAGGGATGAATGAAGCAGATGGAACTGCACCCTGAAAGTACAGCTATAGCCAGGGGCCTTCTTCAGGGTAGCTATTACAAATATACATGGATATGAAAACAATCACTATTAATGGTCAGAAATGAGGCCAAAGAATCAGTAAGTATTTATTATTTCAGTTATTCTAAGTCTAATATTAGATCATACAGGACAAATCTAATGAACAAGAGAAAACACATTCATCTGTTTTCCATAGAAATTAAGCAAATTTGGGTGAAAAAACAATGGTAGTAGGAGCTGATGAGCAAAATAATCCCACCATTTGGGGTCAATGTTCTGAGCAGAAGCAGAAGTTCCTTAATAGCAAAAAAAAGTTGGTGGGTTTTTTTTGTTTTTGGTTTTTTTTTTTTGTTTGTTTTTTTTTGTTTTTTTTTTTTAAGTTCCCAAACCTTCAGCTGTCATTCCCCTAAGCCTTTTCTAAGGCTGGCCCCCCCTGAGTGTCTTCCAGCTCTGTTCTCACAACAGCTCTTATCAGGAAGCTCTCCTTGAGCTGTCAGCTAAAACCCTGGCATTGCAGTCATTTGGCAGAGAACGCTTTGATACCTTTCTGGTTTAGTTCAGCTTTTCTAAAGAACCAACAAATGTGGGTGAGAGACCCCTGGGCAAAAGAGGCCAGTCAGTCCCTTGACCCATGACCTGTGCTTCACTGCCTTTACACATGCCCTCCCCTGTCTCCTCCCAAGCCCTGACCACATCATAACCTGTTGTCAAGGTTGGTTTGAGTAGGAAGGATTCACAGCAGCTTTGGCCAGATTATCAGTGCCTGCAACTGGTGTCGAGGAAAAGGTTTAATTGGGGATGAGCAATACACTTCTCTAGTTGTCTCTACAAACGATTCTGATGGATTTGGAAATTAAAGCTGGGTGATAAAGTTTGGTGACAAACGAAATGCTGACTTGTTCAAGCTTCTAATGGGAACATAGGTTGCCATTGAAATTTTTCAGAAGGATTCCTTAGGGCAGGATGGACTTCTGGTAACAGACAATGACAAATGGTTATGGTACTTACTTGAGATAAGGAAACAGGGGGTCCAGGGCCCCACACTGCTTTATTTATGGGACAGAACCTGAAACATCTGCCTCTCATGCAAGTACCTGGTCTGATCTGATGGCTACATACTCCCTAAATCTCTCTGCTGTTGTATAACCTGGAGGAAAGTGAGGCTCTCTCCACCTTCAAAACTTGAAAAAGTCTCAGAATGAATCTGTATCAGCTGATGGCACTGTATGTAGGACAGCAGAATCACTCTCTGTCCAAGTCTCCCAGCACTTCAAAGGGTACTGTAATTTGTCAATGATTTCTCTCACTGTCTTTCTAAAGCATGAACTGTTCTTTAAAGCTATAACTTTCTGTGGCAGTTTGTTCATGTTTTTGATATTATTATGAGTTATTTTGTCTTTGCTCTTTCCTAATTTCTCAGAAGAGACTGTTTTAATCACAGTTTCCATGTCTCTATCATCTAAAACATTGTGCCGAGTGGTTTTTATTTCAGCAGCTTGGAAACGTTCATCACTGAGTGGTCACTGTATAATCACTCCTATGGTTCCCAACAGCTTCCTCATTACTTATGCCCAGTAATCCCCACCAAACCAAGAAATTGAAGATTAGATGGAATAACTAGCTCCTAAGCAGCTTCTTCCCTGCTGAAGGGCCAGCCGCTGCATCCAAATTTAAACACTGTGCTACGAACATTCACAGCAAAGGGGAAGAAAGCAATAAGTCAGAGAGGGCTAGGAAACACTGGCTCTCATTAAACAGGAAAAATATCCAACTCCAAAACCAATGTCGCTTTACCATGCTAACGTCACTGAATAGAAATTAATGAGTGACATGTCCATGGCCCCTTGCCCATTTCACTTGTGACTTTGAACCACAATTTATGTGCAAAATTGATTGTGCTGAGCTTAACCATCACCAAAGGGAAACGGAGCAGAACAGGTAACAGAATGACAGCCTCAAGAAGTTGTGAGCAGCTGTCTTTTTCTGCACTGTAGTATCAATATGTATGTTTGAAAGGTTACCTTTCTTCCAAGATGTCCACCACTGGCACAGCCAGAACAGGTGATTTTATTGGAAACAAAAATGGGAGCTAATTCTGTAAACTCTAGAAAACATTTCAAGAGGTTACAAAATGCATTGATGCTGATGGATGTCCCAGACTTTCATTTACAAACATCACTTCACTGCACTCTCCTTTTGCCTGTTGAACAAGGACTTTTGAGGTCACAGAGAAACAGTCTTACTTTATAACTGTATTTTACTTGGCCTGGTATCAGTGTTTTCAAAGTCCTAGTCTACCACAGCCCTTTGATGTGTAATGCCACATTGAAGTATATATTCTATAGCTATGCCTTGAGCTATTGTGTCTAATAGGCTTTCTGGTGGCTTTTCAAAAACATTAAACATATGTAAGGTTTAAGAAGATTCACAGGCAAAAGCCAGTATGCACATCCATCCCCTACTAGGCTCAGCATGAGAGCATGAGACAGCTTCAAAGCTTCCAAATGCAAAATTCAAAAGGCTCAAGAAAGCTTTTGCCTGAAAACAAACTTCTGATCAAGCAGTTTCCCTGAATTTTCTGAAGTAGGGCGATATCCACAGGAGAGTAAAATCAGCACAATAACCCTCAATCACATTTCTCTGGAATTTGTATTTTTTCCTCTGACTTCATGTACATTAATTCTTCTTTGCACTTGAAAGCTAAATCACAGTCAAACAAATTATAAATTCAAAGCACAGTTACTGCTTTTGAATCATGCCATAGGTGGGTGCTGCTGTTCCAGAGTGACTGAATTGCTCCTGCTCATTTGGAAGCTGGACCAAACCCAGATAGAGTAAGGCATTCCGGAAGATATGAATGTTTTTATGGCAGCCACAGCTCCCATTTTTTATATAGGAATAGGCTTGAATGTGTACCATCAGGCAAAGGAACGTTGTATTATCTTTGTTTCAGAAACCAAAAAAACAGTGACAGCTTTGTCTTTCTCTTTTAGCCAAGCTATGGAAAACCAATAGAGGGGAAGGAATTCTGCCCCCATAGTTTAGGTTCCTAACTGAGGTCCCTTACCAGCCACAGTCACTCAATTAAATGAGGTGAGGAAGACACCTTTGTGTTCTCCAGAGACAACTCCAATCTGCATCACTTAGTGTTCCTCAACTGCATAGAGAACTTGGTCACCTCCAAAGATGATCTGGTCTATTGGACTCCAGTGACACCTGCAGAGAGTTTACAAGAACCAATAGGCAATACCAGCTGCTTCCATATACCCAACATTTGTTCTGCCTAGCCCTGTTCCAAGATGGAAGGGAAAAAGTAATGCAAACCAAGAATGAGAGTAGAGGCTTTTTTCATTTTGTTTGTTTCTTTACTTCTTTGGTTTTGGGGTTTTTTTTGAACAGCCCATGTTGTCACATCATGTCCCCTCAGATGATCCTGATCTGTACTGCTAGGACATAGGCATATCTGGTGCTCTGGTCCTTCTTCTGGGAGCTGCTAGACATCATGATGGTCAAATACATGCACCCTCAAAAGTGCTGGGTCTGGAAGCACAGCCTATGTCCAGTCTTAACAACTCAGCGAGGATCTCAAATTTATTTGTTTTTTTTTGGTTTTTTTTTGTTTTTGTTTTTTGTTTGTTTGTTTTGGTTTTTTTTTTTTTTTTTATCCTCTGGGATTCTTGAATTCCCATCTGCATGGTGGCTTGGCTTCTGCTGAAAGTCTGAACAGTGTACCCCAATGGCCTGCTGGCTGGGTGTACTGGAGAAGTGACGTCAGTACTCTTTGAGGAGAGTGAAACCTAGAACTTCCAATTAGTCAAGATGGTCTGTGCCGCTGCTGGCTACCAAAATTATTTACACTACTGACACCATTTAGCATTTTGGTCTTTTCTCATGGATTTTCTGTGAAGTCCAGGTACTTGCTGATCTAAATATAGATTACAAGAGAACTTTTGACATGAAACTAATGGACACACCATCAGATTAGGCATCAAAGTTCGGTGGTGAAAGTCAGCATTCGGGAAACTGCTATCATCAAAAGGGAACTATTAATTGAATTAAGCTTTTCTACATTAGGCAATCCTGGAAAGGTTATATGGCTTTTTTGAAACACACACAGGAACACAGGTATGTAAGTTCTACAAAGGTGGTATGGAGCTTGACAGGATCCTGCTGGAGTTACTACAATATACCTTCAGAAATCAGGTGTCAAAAATCAAGAAGTGCAAGGAAGATTAGCTTTCACCCATTACATTTCTGTCAAAAATATAATTTCTTGATTTCTTCCTGATTTCTTCTGTTATGACAGGTGATACTTGATCAAAACATATCTTTTTGTGATTTTCAGCTTTTAGTGCTTCATAACTAGATCTTATAATAAATTGCAGAGTATACAAACTGGGAAAAAGCACTCTGTAGACAGCAGGGAACAGGGGTTTAGATGGAAGTCACACAAAAATAGGTTTTTAGTTATTTCATCCATTTAGTATTTTTGTATTAGCTGATTCTGTAGTCTTTTTGTTTTGCTAAGTAAAGCCAAAAATCAGGGACATGCGAAGTCCAGCTAAACAGTGCTTGCAAATTTATAGGTATGAAAATAATCTGCAGTCAAGAGGAACACATTTGTAACTGGTGGTTGAGCATTTCAATTTACACTTCTGTGCTTGCTTCAAACTATTTCCACTGAGTAACCAAAACCATCACAGTGATATTGATCTCTAACTTTAAAAAAAACCCAACCAACCCTGTTTCTTTTTTCTATTTTCTTTGCTTTTGTTTGTTTCTTTTCCTATCCCATTTCTCATCCACCATTCTGCATTCTTCTAATGCTACTGAGGTTAAACACTGAAGTACCTGAGCCTCTTGACATTTTCTCAAAGAAAACCAAGTGTTTACAAAAGGGGATGATGAGTCAAATAAATACTTGCTGAAGCATGTTGGTTGTCATGAGCTTTTTGTGGAGCAGAGGTATAAATTTGATGGGCAGCCTTTGTTTCTCAATGTTCTGCAGCTTGGAGAGGCCAGCCTTTCCCCATGACATTGGGGAAGCCTTGCCTACAGGTGACAGCAAGTTGGCTGCAGCTGGAGCTCCTATGCTTTCCAAATCTTCCTTCTGCTGAAAGGACCAAAACATTAACTTTGCTATCTAAATTAGAAACTTTTTTTTCCTATTTTTTTTTTCCCAAAATAAGAATTCAACACTTAAATCACCGCCATTCATGTCTGTATGTTCCCATGGTAGAGCTGATACCCATTTAACTGATCAAGCTGGAAAAAAAAGAGTTGAGGAAATGCTAATTGATGCTATGTTTCTGTGATTAGAAATTATACACTAAGACAATAACTTTTAATTGCTTGTATGAAGAAGCATAAGGAAAAAAGAAAAAATAGAACTTTATTCTAATGCCCCCTAAAACTATGAAATTAATTGATCTTACAAAGATTTAAAAAATCCATTGGGCATTTACTTCAGAATAAAAAGGGGCAACAGTTATTTTAAACAGAAAATCTATTCCTGTTCTACCGTGCACTGGAGCAAGATCAAACAAACAAAACAGAGGGAATATTTAAAAAAATCTCTTTTTTTTTTTTCTTTCTTCTTTTCCATAAGGTAGTACTAAACTACACTTTTTTCTTTTATCTTTATTCCAAGGTACCACTTATTCCTAGGAAATATCTGTTCAATACCTGTTTGTCTTCACATGACAATCCCATTTTGTTTTATTTTCCCCAAAATGTCTCTTGAATGAATTGTGACTGCCAAAGTAATGAAATAAATAGGTAAATAATATCCAAAATAAAGGTTTTATCAAATTTTAACTTGATTAATTGGCTAGATATTTTATGTATTCATAAATAATGTGTTGGTTCTGGTTTTAGTTCCAGAATCTGTGTTGCTATGCCTTGAAATAAAACATAATATTTATTTTTTCCAGACTGTTTGTTTTAGGAAAAAAGCAAACAACTATTGTTTAGCCTCCAGAGCCCTGACTAATATTGCTTTGACTAGGAAGAAAACACTGGCATTATATAGATTTTTTTCATAATTGTCTGCTCTGATAAACAAAACAACCAAGTATTTCAAGTGTCTGCAGGAAGCTGGGTTGCACACTGCTGTCCCATAGGGCTGGGCATTACTGTTAGGCCTTCCACATTTTTTATACCTATCCCCACAGGCACAGCTAAGTCACCACTCTGGTGCAAGCCATCTACATTTCAGAGAGTACCACACAGATCACTCCAGTGACTGGAAGTCCCTTCCCAATCCTTTCTAACCTTCTGGGACTCTCCCTGTTTTGCTAATAAAAGCATTTTGCAAAGCTGTGTGATAAGGGAGACAAACAGCTACATGGGTCATACCCAGACTTTGACCCAGACAGAGCAAAGCATTTGTTCCAATCCCTTCCTGCAGTCAAATGTAACCTGTTGATGGCAAAAGCAGAAATACCCTGCTGCACTGGTCTCTCCTCCATGAGCAGAGCTGGGGAGAGAAATGTCATTAGCCAGTAAAAAATAAAAGCCACCCACAGAAACAACCAAGTCAGGTTCACTCAGCATCATCTAATAACCCCTGTGGAACAGGTGATCAATATTCATCAGCATCACAGTTCTCCTGCTAGTGATAGTTAATGGGCTGATAATGCCATCCTCCTTGTAGCCAAATCCCATCAGGGACCAGACAGCTGGAGCTAAAGGAGAAAACTTATCAGATGTGGCAGGAGACAGTTTAGGAGGCTAAAATTAACCTTGGACCATTCACAGAAACAACTAATTGTTTGTGACTGCTAGATTCCTGCCAATGGCAAAGGTTTATTGTTGCACAGATCTTAACCTGATACTAGGTTTTTTGCAGCAGAAAAAAAAAAGAAAGAAAATGAAGTGGTGCAGAAAAAATATTCCAGGGTTCTTTTTAATCCCTTCCCCACAAAGATATATAAATTAGTGTACATATAATGAAAATTAAAGCTAAAGCTTTATGCATTTGTGCTATAATGATTGAAGTTGCTTCAGGACTCTAGAACATACTGTGAATTCATGAGCTTGACAGAGCCTTCATCAAGAAAAAAAGGAAAACCTGTCAGAAAAGCCCAAGGCTGCTGAATTACTCTTACTTTATTAAAACCTCCAGTGATATAATTTCCTCCCTTTCCCCTGCCAGCAGTACAGAAGCTGGAAGCTGGTTTTGGCTGAAGAGCCATCAGCTGGAACTCATGAAAAAGGAGGCAAATAAACAAGCGGCATAACCAATGGTGATGGTAGACTTTACTTCAGGATCTGAGGATGTTCAAGACAGGGAAGATGTAACACTTGGCAATATGCTTGAGTTACAGATCTCTTGACTTTTGGGCATAATGATGTTCAACGAATGTACTGCATAACAGAATTACAGAGCAAACTCCGTACAAGAAGGTGAACCTGGAAACACATGCTTGTGAAGCGTGCCTGGGAAAAGAGAACACTCAGAGCTGGAGAACAGGTTTGCTTCAGAGAAGAAGAAAAAGAATTGGTGGAAGCACAAGATAAGTTGGCAAGTAAGAAGAGAGCACATTTAGTACAACAAAGAGAGAATAATGGATAGCCAAGGACCTCTTGGTAGCTGCTATAGAGAAAACTAGTACTTGAACCAGGAAGAGGCCCTTATTAGGAAAAAGAAAATTAATACCCCACCACAGGAGCTGATGTAGAGAAAACAAGAACTGCAAAGCAAAATTGTTGAAAATAGCAGGGAGGACCCTACTGAGTGTTCTTGGCAACAAGACAAGAACCTATGCTGGAGTGGGTCAAGGTTGTCTACACAAGGCTAGAATGATCGAAGAAGAGAAAATTTGTTATCTCCCTGGAATTCATCCCATTTTGAAGAGAGGCATGTAAATGTATAGGAAGAAGAATTAAAAACAAACAATAGGGATTGGATATGATAAGAAAGATTTGACTTCCAGTCACAGATATGTAATCTGGTAAAAACAGTTTTTCTTGAAGGATTGATACCACGCACGTGTCTGGGATACTGAAGCGTGATGTAGATGACTTAAAAGTGAGAAATGGAAGAGTGGAGAAGTGAAGTCATCTGGAGACACTTCTGAATCACCATAGTGTTAAAGCTTAACTGAAGAGGGCTCAGGAGAATGAGGATTCAGTAGAAGGTTAGATGTTGGAGGGTCCATTGAAAAGTATGTTAAAAAATTCTCCTGAGACAATTTGATAAACCAGCGATAAACCCTGGGGTTTAAATGTATATATGGATCAAGGATCTCTGTAATGTGCCTGTAGAGATGAATAAATACTGAAAGTTATGCCCTTAATGAGAGATTTTAATTCCTAGATGTATATCACTTAAACTGAGAAATGTGAGAACTGCCAGAAGTCGAGCTGAATTACACATCATGAAAGATATTCACACAAATAGAGTAAGTTGTTTACCCATAAGAAGCAAGGAAGATGAAGGAAAATAGTGTCATTTGGTTTGACCTAGAAGAGCGGATAGGAATATTTAAACAAAGAATATTTTAATTTAAACTCTTAAGTGCATTTCCTTGTCTTGTCCAGGGAGCACGTCTGATACCTGATTTCTTTCATGTTTTTCCCAGAAGATCTTTATTAACTGGAAAAAGAATAAATTGATGACAAAGTCACTTAGCAATACAACTTTCAGTGTTATGCTAAGCCACCTCCAAGAGCAGTGTTATCTCCCCATCAGAAGAATCTTGGACAGACGTGCCACAAGCCAAGTTTGCAAACAAGTGTCTAAGTCTGTATATGAATGGCAGAGGCTGTGTAATGTGGGTTGACTTCTATTTCTTCTGTGCCTCTCACATGTAAAGCACACTAAAAATAAGCAGAAGAGCAAAATTTCAGGATACTAGTTCTTCAGATAAATATGCATTTGAGACTGTTTCTCTGTCAGCACAAACATCTCAGCTGACAGGATCTTGATAGGAATAACTTCTTCTATGTCCCTCTACCTGGCAGAGAAAGGTAACCATGCATTTATTTTCCTTGGCATACCTTCAAGAACCAAGTATTTTGGCCCATTCCAGCACTGTTATTACTTCTTTCCACTACAAGCCACAGCACAAAGATGATACTAGAAGGTATTGCAGTAATAACAATAATTCCCTGCCCAGAAAGAAATATTGTTGTTATTAATAATATATAATGATGATAGTATATGTATTAGGTAATAATTTAGGAAACTTAAATAGCTATATTATGGAAACACTTCAAGGTAACTCTTTAACACTACTGTGCAAAACAAAGAGAGAACCAAAGTAAGTTGTGGAGTTAATTGAGATATTGTAAGTCAGAAGCAGAGATAGTATAAATACCACCCTATATTCAGGGTATGGGTAAAAAACATTTCATTTATGGGTAACAACAAACTAGCTGCTTTTTATCTAAACAGAAGACAGAGACCAAGCCATACAGAAGTGCTTCCTCAGTGTTGGCATGGTAGTGACATGCAGGGAATGAAAATGATCCAAAATACCACACACAAACATTGAGAAGGCAGACAGAAATTACAGCAGGAAGGCATGGAAATCAATCAAACTTGGATGAGAAACATGAATAGATACAAAAATAAATTTAATGCCCCCTACCATCCCCCCAAGCTAATAGAACCAATATTACCACCTAAAGAAATGACAATCAAATAACCACTCATCCCCCCAAATACATCACTCGATAAAAGCAAAGTTCATTGGAAATATTTTTGTCTAAAATTGTATAAATAAAATTACTTAAAATTCATATGATTCTGATGGATAAAAGTCCATTAATCAGTATGAAATGTTATGAGGAAAAATCTCAAAACAGCATGACAAAGCCCAATATTAAAAAAAATCCCAACAACCCCCCCACCCCAACCCTAAACTAAAAAGCAGTGTAATAAAGGACTGAAACTATTTTAGTGCCACCCGTGAAAGCAACTGTCCCTTGGCTTTAATTTCTATGCTCATGAACTTGTAGCAAACCAGAGAAATCAACTTTTCATGAGTTCAGGTAAGCAGCAAGATCTTTAGATGGCAGACACTTGGATGTAGAAGCCTGTTTCTTCTAAAAATTAGCTCTGCTTCTTCCTTGGTGAGAGTATAAAGAATTCTTTTGTTGTTCAGAATATTTTATACTTACAGCTATGGATATGACTGTGGTTGCCTTTTGGTTGGTATTAAAATAAAAAGAATTTTTTTTTTCTCAAATTGACTTGAAACGATTTTGTCAATGAAGTTATCAAATCAAAACAACCGGTATAATCAAAATGTTTAACTAAGAACACTTTTAATAAAAACAAAGAACTAGTTTTATAATAGGTATGTCATTGAACACTCATTGGTGGACTACGAGATTATGTGTTAAGGCTTTCTCATTCTTTTTTGCTGGAGCTTTTCTGTTTTTCATAAAACATTTAATAGGAAAGGGAGTATGAATTAAAACACAAACCTCTCACTTCCCAAGCAAGCACACTAACATTTTAGAAGTCATTTCAGTTCTTTCTTTGGCCAATAAATATTTATTATTTCTTCCTCCATTTTGCCTCCAAGTTTATCTAACTAGCATTGACATTTTTTTGGAGATATGTTCTGAAAAAAAATCAGGATGGTTTCTTTCAAAATTTCTGATATGCCCTTTTATTTGTTCAAAACTATTTGGAAAATTTGACTGGAATTTTAAAATAGCTTTGAATCAAGCTAAACAGTACTTTTATGGCAAATTTTAAAATCACACAGTTCTGCTCATGACAACTCACTTTTGTTACTTACGTTATTTTCAAGATTGCATCCAAAAATTTCATAGATGTTCCTGAAGGGGAACAGAACAAAAATAACCCTGACAAGTTAATTTTTAAGTGCTCCTCCTACAAGTCTATATACTTAAATAGTCAAAACAGAATATATAGCTACATAACAGTGTCAAGAAAAAAAATTCTGCAAAACCAGTGGAGAACAGACAGTTTTCAAAGTATGTACTAGATTGCACATTGAAACAACTTTCGTCATTTTTACTGTCTGCTGATTTCTGCTGGCTGTGCTATACCTGTGCTAAATGACAAAACTAATGGCAAGAAAGTTAAGACATTCAAAGGTCAAAGTGCTAAGAACAGGTTGCCTTCATTTTCTTTATCATTCATTATTCAAGTGGCTGTTTGTAATATTTAAATGGGTCAGTCAAGTCATAGCACTCACTGCAGAAGCTCATTAGTGCTCATTATTTTATGACCGCTACCCTACCAGACAGGGCAAATGGCATGTGCAATGTACCAAGGAGAATGGGTTAAGTGACAGAGAAGCAAAAAAGAAGAAAAACCTCTTTACCACTCAAAGAAAATTGCTCCTTTCATCTTAGCGACAGCTTCACAGTTGCCCATAGGTCCTTTGCTACTAGAATGATCTAAGACTCCTTTCAGAAAAAAAAATTACTTAGATAATCTGGGGACTTTCCTCGGTTTTAGAATCCTGAGCTGCAAAACAGTAGGGTTTGGTCAGCAGTAGCAGTGTCTGGATGCATGCTCATATTGATACCACAGAACCCTGGGATATTTATTTTGTGATATTAGTTCACATTTCCAGTCCTATTCCTCCTAAACTCTAGGAAACAAATAGAAAGCAGCCTGGTAGCACCTAAACAGAATGCCTCAGTGGCATTTGTTTTCCTTTTACTGAGTATGTAATTTCTCTTGTGAGTGAATATAAAGTTACCAAGTAGTATTGACAGTTCAGACCTACATTGCACCAGCCAAATACTTTGTAAGATTTTAGGCACTCAGCAACCTTTTTCTTTTCTGCCCCGAGCTTCCCCAGCTATCTGAGTAAGCGCAGACCGGCAGGGCAGGTCAAGGGCTGTCTCAGGCATGCAGCTGAGAGCTACAGCTGGGCACATAACTAATTGCAGCTACCACATGGCTCCTGGCTCCTGGCCTTTAGCCTCTAATTACAGTTTGGCACTTAAACTTGCAAATATTGATTGGTGAAACATTTTATGATAATCATGTGGAAACCTTTAACTACTCACTCTTTAATGATATTACTGGAAACATTTTGTAGCTCATTTGGCCATCCTTTCATCTTGGCTCTTAGAGGCTTCATACAAAGAAGCCCATGCTCCACAGAGGACTTCACACCTAGACTGACAGCCTTCAGCCATTTACACAGATGCCTAATGTTCTGCACAGAGCTCATTTCGTTCTGGCAGATAGAATGATTTAAGACTGTAGAAAGACAACTATATGCTTAAACACATAGATACACATAACTGGGCTCATATGCATACATGCTGGGCATAAAAAATGGAACAAGGTTTATGAATACAAGGAGGAGGGAGTGATAGCAAAATATAAAAATAAACACATTACAATTTTATAGTACCTTAGTTTGACTTAGAATCACATATGCCTTTCTATTTTACTCTTTTTTTTTGTCACCTAGGATAATTGTATACAAAAGGTTTCATCATGCTGGAGACATTAACATAGTTAAATACAAAGTCTCTATTACCTCTAGAGTAGTCTCATTCATGTTGTTCTGTAGTCCTTCTGGGATATTTTGAATCCCACAACAACATTCTACAGAATTAACAATATTTCTTTGATATTTATACTCTGATAACAGCAAGGGAGCACAACAATAAGAAAGGAGCTATTGTGCTGGGAGCCCTAGCAACAGTGTTCCAATCTCAGAAAGGTTAATCCCCCATTTCATCACATCCTGATGCCTTGCTGATAGTCCCCACTGAAAGTGTTCATGTGCAGCTTTCTGCAATTTCCTAAAGACAGAATGTGTCAGGTTTTGGGAGTGAGGAATGTTTCCTTAACTCAAATGACAAAAATTTAAATTGGTTCAATAAAAATCAAAAGAATTCTACAGGCCAAACCCCCTTTTGTGTGTATGTGTGAAATGGATTTCACTAGAAAAATGCAAAGAGCAATATAGCAAGCTGCTGAAGATGGCTGGGATTAAAGAAAGGTTTGAAGCTGTTCACATGAAATGATCTAAGCAAAGACTAGTGAATAGTGGATTTTAATGATATATTAAAGAAGTAGATGAGCTCTGAGACAGATGCTTTATTCTGGAACTTTTATAATATGTCTTCATTTTCTCTGCTCTATTTTATACTACAAATAAAAAGAGTGGCTTTTTTTAATTTCACATTAAGCTAATGAGTGCCAGGAAAACATTTTTTGTGCTGCATGTTACTCAAACGTGAAGAGTTTTCTTTGCAGTTTTGCTTTAGTGCTAAGCACTTACAGAAAATTTCCTGTATGCTGAGATCCAGGGTCACAGCTGGGAAATGGCTACAAAAAACTGAATGGATCTTCACTGAATAGCCATGGAAGCCACATAGATCTTTCTGCTTGATTTTTTGTAGCTAGAAGGAGTACTTAGATCCCCATTTTAGGCATCTAAACCAGCCTCCCTTCTTAGCTACAGCAAGCAGTTTTACGGAAATTCAGGCCATCAAACTACAATGGTTGAGGGAAGGTTTTGAAAAAGCCTCTTTTTCTCAGTGGCTATAGGGGGAAACCTATCCTAACAGTGGATATTCGTAGTACGATGTGTAAGTTGTTGACAGTGTATACTTCATTAAATCAGTCGAGATTTTAGTGATTCTACATGCAAAGTCTCAAGCACAGTATCTGAGGCATACACTTTCATATTGTTGATGTTGCATCCTACCAAGACTACAGAGAAACTCAGAAGAGGAGTCAGCGGTCCACATCCACTTTCCTAGCATGTGAGCTACAAAACCTTGTCCTCAGAGACCTCCTGATGCTGCTACTCCAAACAGGAGTTTTGCCAAGGCAGCCTGGCAACCTAAGCTTTTTGTGTCCTTACCATTAGTCAGCTTGCTGCCAAATGACAAAACAGGCAGCTCAAAGAAGTCACCCTGCCACATGTTTCCTTGCTGTGGTGGAAAGCAGAGGATTATTTCCATCGGCTCTGTCTGCACAATCAGTAAACAACAGGGTCTGGCAGCTGGTATCCCTGTGCTGACTTGGATGGCCCTGGAGAAGAGCAGAGGAAAAACAAAGAATGCCAGGGTAGACTGCAGGTTCATACCTGCTCTAATTTACTCCCCTGAGTTTCACAACAATTTCAGCAACAGTAACTAGGAAAACTGCACAAACATCTTCCTAAAGTATGTTTTGATTGGCCTTTAAGCTTTACAATTCTTAAACAGCCCTCTTTAAGTGATCCATATACAGCAAACATTTGACATTGTGTATATACAGATTGTTTCCTGCATGTCCAAAGAAACTGTGTGTGAATATTTAGGTGAATGTCCAGATTCTTTTCTGTAGAGCATGAAGCAAAACTAAAGAGCCTGATCATAATGGAGTTGGTTTTTTTCACTATTTGTGCAAACATTATCCTTTGAATACTTAGTGAATTAGAGATGATCTTTCTTTCAAGAAAATCTGTTGCCTTAAGAAAAATAAAGTATTGTGAAACTTGAAGTATATAGAACTATTTCCCTCTAGAAATAAAAGTGTGCTTTCAGATTTGGACACGAGGCATGCCATAATTAGAGACATTGCTGTTAGTTCCAAAGGGAGCTGATAAGTAACAAAACAGATTTTAAAGATATCTTAATTAGAACATTTCTTGTAACCAGAATTGGAAAAAAAACTCAAGCAGCAGAATCAAAAAAAGAGCACAAGAGAGGAAGAAGCTTTTTTTTAAAAAAAAAAAAAAAAAAACCAAACAGTGAAGACTGTTTTGTTTCAGGTATCCAAAGCCCAGTTCTCCTTCAGAACTGTGTACTGTCTGGCTCCAGACTCCTGCTAGCCACAGTCAGGTCAGTGAAACGGGGGTTTTGTGTCACTAATGTACAGTGCTGGGCCTGGAAAGAACAATGTCTTTGACATGACTTGTTATGTTCCAGACTAATGTTGATGTGAATGTAACACACAGTGAAGACATGTAGCCTATTGCATGGAGTCTAAATTAACACATGAACTCCCCATTAAGTCTACTGGATGTATCTGGAGGTATGTATCACTTCTGGGGATGCCTACCATGTCAGCTGATAACAGAAGGAGTCTGATCAACTCTTCTGGAGGAGATGTCCACCTTTTTCAGCAACATAGGCTAGTGGAAATTAATTGGCCCTAAGACAATGGGCATGTAAGTGTGAAGTCAGTGAACTGAGATGTGAATAGCAAGAGGGAAGCTCACAAGTTTTGGTGAGTTGCCCTTGTCCAAACAATAACCTACTGCTCAATTTCCTTTTACAAGACATGTCTCAGTGCATAGGAGAAAGAAATATGAACTTATTTGTGTAAATAACTTTTCTTCAACTGCAGAATGATACACAGAGGTCATATAGATGGGGGTCAGTACAGCTATCATGGTAGTCACTGCCCAGTGGTTTGGAAGGCAGGACAAATCCAAACATCAGTATGCAGTAAATGACTCCAGAAGTGATGCACTCATGACACCAGAAGTTTCTGGAATCTGTTTCTACTGTTGAAACCAAGGGCAGTTATACTTCCATTTCCTGGAAAAGAAGCTTCAAGATAATAAGGGGAAATAGCAATAAGAGGATCTGCTGGTAGTCATTTATCTTTAGTATTAGCCCATTTTTGAAGGAAGGAACCGAGCCCTAGTTCTGGTCTCCTGTCTCAACATCTGCCTAGTGCCTATCATCTGTATTCCTCCATCAGGTACAACATGTTTCAGCAGTTACTGGAGGCCCTAACAGGCCGGTTTGACATTTTGGTGACTGCAAATGCTGAGGTACCCTTTCTCCAAATCTCAGATGTTCTGTTTTGATACAGAACTGTGAGGAGTGTAAACAAATGAAATATAGCATATTTGACATTAGTAGCACCGCTTGCCCCAAAACATGCCTTTACCAGAAAAGCTGTCCTTCCTAGACAAATTTGTATTAGCAGTGGGATTTAATGGGTGCTAGACATGTGCCCTTAGAATACAATATATAGCGGGCATGTGGGTTTCCTGTGCCACTAATGGCTGCTTTAGCGTACATGCTCTGGATTAAATGACTTTAAGTGAACCCAATAAAATGGAATGATTCTCAATATAACAAGATAATGCAGTGCCCATTCAGTTTGTGGGAATTCTCAGAAATATTTAATTAAAGGTCTGGAAAGTTAATTGGGTTCTCTGGAACTTTGATATTGGATTTCACAACAGGCTCTATTGTGAGCATGTTCTTTTATCTGTTAAACCACACCTTTACATATCCTACCATTCCTGTTCTCCTTGATGTCAAGGCTTTGGAGACATCCATTGAGTACAACATCTTGAAAGTGTCTTCTTAGATCCTCTATGCTCATGAATTTTTTCCAGCATTTTTCCTAGATTCAACTCCCAACACCTTGATTACCTATATACCTCAGATAATTTTTTTTTTTTCAGTCACATAGAATTTATTTCTTTGTTACATCTGCCCTCCAGTACAGCCTCCCAGGTAGAACAGCTATGACAGAGCATCAACTATGCAAGCTTTTTTCTTCTATACTGTACAAAGGAACTACTACACTGAAACCTTTTGAGTTGTAGAGATACCTCAGCTAGTTTGATACAGCCTGCATAAATATCTGCTTTGAGATCTTGATGGGTCCCATAGTCTGTGCTTAGCCTCTTGTTATCTTGTCTTCACTGTTGTCAAGTCCCAGGCTGGCAAGTTTAAAAGTCTCTATGAGCTGCAATTTATCTTCTAAGTTCTGGCATAGACATAACCTTAAAAATAAGAAAAGGGTTGTCTGTGCCTACACAATCCTTAACCTCTTTACAGAAGAGGCTCGGTTTCTAGCTGCTGCAATTGTGGTTTATGTGATGTGCCTGACAACTGGAATGAAAGAGAGAATATGAAATGTAGTTTTCCATTATTAGACAAATACACATAACACCGCTACACCATACAGTGGACAAGAAAGTCAAGTCTTGGTAAATAGCAAGTAACATAGGAGTTTAACTAGTCAATACAAGTGGAGGCATTCAAACACTCTAGAACCATTTTTACTCTATACTGCAGTCTGACTTTATACTTGGTTTTCAAGCTTTAATATGTGAAAGGGCAGCAGTGACTGAAAACCACTGTGAAAACTGGGAAGGGGGGTAATTTGTGTTTTTTCCCCTCTTTTCTTCACTTCAACTGTCTTTATCTCAAGCCTTGATGGTTTTTCGCTTTTGCTCTTCTCATTGTGTCCCCAATCCCTTTGGGGGAGAGTGAGTGAGTGGCTGGCTGGTGCTTAGTTGCTGGCCAGGGTTAATGTCAACGCTCTACAGCATGTCAGTTCCTTGTTTTAGAGAAGTGAAAGATAAGAGACAACAGCCTAATTATAAATCCAATCTTTTTAACTCTTAGAGGTATCATGTTTGTTGTGGAATCATGTCACCTTAATTGCTGAGTGTAAATGTCAATTACATTTAAAAATAGAGGGGTTTAAGTCTTCTCCTAAACCGAAATGGTACAACTGTATAACTATAGTGGCAACCAGTATCACCCTATATAAAAAAGGACATTTTATGAGAGGATACATTATGGGAAGACCATGTGTATACATCAACATCATCCACAGCTTCAGTATAGTATATTACTGAAATAATGAACCCCATGCACTCAATTTAACATCTTTGACACCTTTTACTCCCTTGGCATTTTTCAAGTTGGAAATCTTTTTATAGAGATCCCTTCCTTTAAATTACACAAAGTTGAAAATCACATGTCAATGAACCCAAGACTTTCTGCCAGAGGCAGAGAACAAGGGCATCAGCAAACCTTATTTCAGAGTACATCTCTTCCTATTATTCCAGTGATTGGCATAATTATCAAGGGAGTGAAAAACAGCCAGCAAATATATAAACCTGTCTCCAAAGTCTTTGCTGTTTTTCAGATTTCCCTCTCTTAACTTCAACTTCTCCTCCTCCCACAGCTTTCACAATAAAAATGGCAAACCTTAGAATAATCCAATAAGTACTTACATATTTGTGGATTCAAGTCTCATCTGAGTGAGGACTCCCCACAGCATGAAGGTCTAAAAATATACCTCCCACAGAATTATACAACCTAAAGAAAATTCACAGAACTAAAAAACCAATCTAAATCAAAGACTCTTCATGCTTTTTAAATTTCTGAATTAGTTGATCTGAACTATAATGAACAATTTGTGCATATCTATTTTTATTTTATCCAAAGCAGTTGAGCATCCCTAATTTATACCACAGAGGATGAAGCTGATGGGGAAAGGACAGATGGGTTGATTACTTTACTTCATTCATAATGCAGTGTTCTTCCCCTCCTGACATATGAAACATCTCAGTGATTTTATGTTCTCCCTTCCTTACTCTAAAAGTACCAATGAAAATATCTTCCCCCTGACCGAGCAGATAGTTAATTTTAAATTAAACAGCTGTGTCCAGGCACAATGTACATATATCTCTGTTGCATAGCAAATGACTTGTAATTGGCATTACCACCATTTGGATTTTTGACGACCAACCAGTTCATTAACATTTGTCTTTGGTGAGTAGTATGAGACTGATACCAGTAGTGATAATGCAAAAAGGTTTGGCAGTCCAGTTCTCAGTATGCAAGGATGGCAATACTGAATGCCGTGTAAAAGAGCTGTGAAGTTTATTGGAGGTTACAGCAGAGAGATCTTGGGAGGTGTGGAGTAACTGTGTGTGCTTTACTTTCACGCTGGATAAAAAGCCTTTTGTGATGCAAGAGTCATTGCTTTCCTGGATCAGTAATTGCAGACAAACTTTTAAAGAATGAAAGTTAAAAAGCTATTTAGTAAGTCAGGCAGGACAGACTTTGAATATAGGATCTACTCCATGGTGATAAAACAACATTAAAAATGGTGGGATCCATGGTATTGTTGCTCAGGCAAATAACAGACAGAAATCTTGAGCTCAGAGGGAAGTAGCCTCCTGAAGTCCTTCAGTTCCCCTGGTACAAGGGAGAAAGAAGCACCTCTGAAGGCCTCACCTCCTCGATTGAGGCACTGAAGTAAGTCAGTCCAGCTATCCCTCTGGAGGCCTTCAGCCATCTCTTCACATGCATGTAAGAAAGGACTGGAAGAGACTGTGTCATCAGACTGCGAAGTGCTAGGTGCAAGTTAGATACCTGAGGTGGACAGACTGGTTCCTAACCCATTTGTCTTTCCTGTTAGCCTGTTGTATTCAGTCCTGCAATTATTTCTGTAAAGTGCTCAAGAAGACAGTGGATCAAGTATGTCATCCAACTTTCTTCTTGCCACGCGCAACTTAAGTTTACCTTTAAGTCACCTGTGTGTAGTGTAAAGTAATTTCACAATGACTGGCTGATAAACAGTACTTAATTCAGCCATGCAGAACTGCAAATCACAAAAACAATGAATCACCGTTTATGTAAACCAGAAAATCTATCTCTGTGCTAAGAATAATTCAATCTGTCTATAAAAAGGATTGTCCACAAATAGCTTCTCCCCTCTGAAATGCTTCTACTTGGTTGGAGTTCTCCAAGGACTGGTTCTTTCCCTTCAACTTTTGAAAGTTCAGTGATGAGAGAAAGGTCAAAAGTGCTAGCAGTAGTCCAAATTATGAGAAAAGCTTTGTTTTGTCTTCCCCCACCCCCCACTTAATTTGTGTACATTTTTGAACAATTCTCCAGGACAATGTAATTCTCTGAAAGGAGTTATAGGAACATGCTTATGCATTTGGTTACTCTCTGATCTCATTTCTATGTTTTCGTAGTCTCACTTTAAACCATTTAAACCAATTTCAAGAAGCAGTGCATTCTTCTGTGAAAGAATGGGTGGCACGTGCCTTTGCATTCAAAATCTGATTTCTCATTTATTGGCAGATTAGTTAGCAAAGGGATGACCTGAAGAATGTAAGGTAAGTATCATTTGTCAAGTAAAGTTTTAAAGACACTGCTGGATTTTGTGAATACCTTAAATCAAGTAATTTGTATTTGACAAATGCTGTATTTGCCTCCAAAGACCTCCCTCCCTCCCTCCCTCCCTCCCTCCCTCCCTCCCTCCCTCCCTTCCTCCCTTCCTTCCTTCCTTCCTTCCTTCCTTCCTGCCTTCCTGCCTTCCTGCCTTCCTGCCTTCCTGCCTTCCTGCCTTCCTGCCTTCCTGCCTTCCTGCCTTCCTCTCCTGTAATCCATAAACCATGCCAAAATCTAAATTCTTTGCAATTCAGGCCAGAACATCCATTTTAATAACATTTTATTTTTCTGTGCAATGCAGTTGAGTTTTGCCTTCAAAAAATATGAATCACAGAATCACAAGATGGTTGAGGCAGGAAGGTACCTCTGAACATCATCCAGTCCTAGCTCCTGCTCAAAGTGGAGTTAGCTAGAGCAGGTTGTTCAGGGCTGTGGCCCGTTGCGTTTTGAATATCTCCAAGGATGCAGACTCCACAGTCTCTCTGGAAACGTCTTCCAGTGTTTGACCACCCTTGGCCACCCTCATGGTAAGAGTCTGGGTTTTTTGAATCTTGAAGTGGAATGTCCCCTGTTTCAGTTTGTGTCCATTGCCTTCTGTTCTCTCACTGGGCATCACTAAAAAGAGCCTGGGTCCATCTTTACTCCCCTCATCAAGTATTTTTGCACATGGATAAGATCCCTCTGAGTCTTCTCCTTTCCGGGCATTCTCAGCTCTCTCAGCCTCTCCTCATATCAGAGATACTCCAATCCCTTAGCTACCTTTGTGGCCCTTTGGTCTACTCACTCCAGTATGTCCATGTCTCTCCTGTACTGGGGAGCCCAAAACTAGACCCAGCACTCCAGATGTGACTCACCAGTGCTGAGAGGAGGGGAAGGGTCACCTGCTTCAACCTGCTGGCAACACTCCTCCTAATGCAGGCCAGCAGACTGTTGGCTGCCTTTGCCATGAAGGTGCATTCCTGGCTCAGGTTGACTTGTTGCCCATCAGGACACTTAGGACCTTTTCTGCAAAGCTTCTTTCCAGCTGGTGGGTCCCCAGCCTGTGCTGGTACGTGAGGTTAGTACTCTCCAGGTGAAAGGCTTTGCTCTTTCCTTTGCTGAACATCATGAGATTCTGATTGGTCCATTTCTCCAGCCTCTCAAGGTCACCGTCAACATTAACGCAGGTCTATAATTTGCTTTTCAGGTAATTTTAATTTATAATGAAGAAAGTTTATGAACTCATATTAAAAAAAAAACCCCGCCATATATTCATTATGAAGACCAAAACTTAATTTTTGTTTGAACTAGAGCTGCTCTTTTAGAGAAGTATTCAAATGTTATTGCCATTTTCCAGTAATAAGTGAAAACAAGCAAACAAAACTCTTTTGTTCCTCTAGGCTATAACCCTTGACAACTGTGTGAAAATTCCCATTTCATTTTTTGCTAAGAATGTATCAAACTTTGACTTGCAGTTAGCAGAATTTAATCTTTCAGATTGAAAAACTGTGTATTCTCAGACTTGAATTTCCCATATGGAGACTCTAGTCTATGGTCAATTGTATTTTTCTTTAAGTGTCCTAAAAATTTGGTGAATTCCCTGTATCATAAGATGCATCTCCTCACTCATTACATCACTCTCAGGTGTCTCTGAGTTGTCTTTACACTCTCTTGAGTTGTTGAAAGTAGAACACAATACCATGTCCTGGTAGTAGTTACACTGGTACTAAAATTCAGTAGTAATAGAGGTAGGGTTTGTCTGCCTAAGTGTAGGTGTCTAGTGAAAATTTAGATGCACTAGTGTATCTTGCCTAGCTTCCAGCTGCCACCCCAAATGAGTCTTCAGCTCTGGTATGTCCTTTGTCATATCTGTCTGATGTGCTCGATTGTTTTGGGTACTGAACAGCACTTCATACGGCACTAGACACCTCTTCAGGCAGCTGAGTTTTACCCACAGTGTCCCTACACACAGTTTATTAGTTAATGCATACATCCACTCTATCATGTTAATCTCTTTATAATAACACTGCATGAGAAATGATATTAATCTAAATATTTATCTCTTTTTTTTTTTTCCTAGAGTAATTTATTCCTAGGTTAGCAGCTGTTATCATGCTTGTTCTACAGTCTTACTCTTTTTCTTGGCTTTGGCTGTACATTTCAGTTGGTGCTGAAATTTCCACTTTACTGAGCAAATTAGAATACCCCCAAACCATGTTCTCATTATGGTTCCAATTTTCTCAGTCTTTGAATATCAGAAAGCTGTATAATAATATAAGGGAATTGTTTTTATATTGTCTTCCAAAAGCTAGAAGGATATCATTTTAAAAAATGTCCCTTTAAACTGATTTGCTCCTTATGATTATAGGTAGACACATACCAATCAACCTTCTAATGAAAGGCATGCTTCTTTCATATCATTCAGTCTCCTAAATGATTTATTGTAGTATAACATTTCAGATGTCTCACAGAAGTCTAAATATGTCAACACCTTGTGTAATCTCGGTCTGTTTCATTTTCTGTTCTGCAGTTAGAAGAATTATAGAGTTCTCTGTTTGCTGTACGTTTTGTCCTTTGGTTTTGATTTTGTATGTACTTAAAGAAAGGTACATCAGCATTAAGACTGTCATGCTGGTGCAGTCATACAGATGCAAGAGATTTATTTAAATAAAAGGAAAAGTGGATTTTATCCTTGCTGATGCTAATGGGCCAGTACATCTTCATGAATCATAAAAGAACAAAGTGCCCTCATCTATGCAACCATTAAGCTAAAGTCTAGCAGGATGACACCCTGAAGGTAGCATGAGGACAAGGAGAAAATGGTGACTGAAGGAGAAAGAGCAAACAAATGCAGTTCCAGCTGCACTATCCCACTGTTTACTGTCCCAAGGTAGGAACTTGAAGACAATTCAGAAATCATACAAACCTTGTGAAAAGATATCCATGTTTGAGACTAATCTCAAGATTCCTGCCAGGAGGAGGCAGGGGAGGACTATCTTTTTCTGCTTGATGGGGATGACTTCTGGTTCCTGTGGGCTCAGCAGAAGGTGCAGAATAGTTCTCAGCAGAATAGTTCTTAGTTTCTCTGCCTGTCCCTGATGTGTTCTTCAAGGGTCGGTGGGGACATGTCAGTGGAAAGGAACTTTGGAATATAGTCACGTGGGACTTTGTGCTCCACTCATGTAGGAGATGGCTCATCACTGTTTGGTTCACCCCTCTCCCCAATATTTCTTTTCTACCAAAGCTTTAACGTTAATCTCTTAAATTCATTTTAATGTTATGTCATCATCAATACTCCTCAAAGGTGTCATTTCCTTGTGCATGAAATTCCTGAACTGTAAAAAAACCCAAAACCAGTTCCCACCCCCCCCAACTCCAAAACCATTACAAGCGGAAACAATATGTTTTTTATATAAAATATTCAGTGCAGGCTTCATTTTCAAAAGTGTTGTAGCATTTGGTTATCTTTGCATAACTAAAAAAACCCCTTCTAGATGCCTCAAAACAGGCACATAAAGCTAAAGAGAAACAGAAATCATTCCATTAGAGCTATAAGCACATTTATGTGACAATTAGTTCTATTCTAAATTTTATGGTGAAAGTTTGATAGTAAAATAAAATTTAATTTCACATGCAAATATATGCCCCTTATTTACACAAAGCCATTCAAATATATCTATTTCTACATATTTAAGATGGAACATTTTGCATAATTTCTCCCATTCATTTAAGTTATTCAGTAATGAAACAATAGTGTTATTTTATGCTATTATCTGGGTACAAGTATGTGGTGGGAGTGGGGGCAGGATCCAGATAACTTAAGCTACAATACTGTTGGATGAGGGAAGCATGAAGAAGACAGATGCACAACTCCTCCAACAACATCAAGCTGTTCTTTTCCTCTCAATGTTAAAATTGCAGTAGTCCTTATAGCTAGCTTATTACTTTAAAAATATTTCCAGAATATGTTATTCAGCTAAGTAGATGCTTTTCTTTATTCCTACTGTACAATCAACCTGCATGACTAACTGTCTAAGAATGTTTACAGGACATTTAATCAGCAGGAGATACTTACATGTACAGAGGTAATAGGAAATCCCCTGTGGCTTTGTACCTAATTTAGTCATCTTTAAAGCTTGGTATATTTACTATTGGAGCTGTGGACTGGTACTCTCAAAAGATGCTCAGTATAGAAAGAAAATTCTCATCTGCCTATAGTGAAATTCCCCAGGTTCCAGGAAGGTCTAACTGTTCTGCTAGATCAGGGAATTACAGTCCTCAGGCCCTGGAAATTTTAAGTAGAAAATCATCCACAAAAAAAATAAAAGAAAGAAGACACTAGAAAATTTATAGATTATTTTTCTTTATGGATGGAGAATAATGAAAAGGGTAGGCTTTAATAGTTGATACTAAAAATAGAACCTACATTCTCAACAGAGAAAGAAATTCCCCAAAATTTAAGAAACAAGCATCAGCTTTGAAAAAAGATTGAAAAGACCCCCTTGCCATATCCTTCAAATCACACCAGATCCAAGTTGGCATGGCCAGCTGCCACCCATTAGTACCACATACCATGTTAAGTTCCTGGCTCTTCTATCTCTTATGCTTTTTCCACCTTTACAGAGATGCGAAACATGTACCACAAAGCATTAATCAAATTGAAAAAAAAAATATTCTTTGGGATTAGCTAGAATATTTTACCTACTCATTTTCTTCCAGCTCATGTTGGAATTAATTGTTTTTAGGATAAAATGGGAACTAAAATGTTGTTCTCAACTTTTGATTAAAATGTGAGATATCATATAAGGATTTGTGTTGAATTAAGAAAGGTGCTGTAGCATTACATAATGCCACAGGAACTGATGCAATGCGACAAAGCATGGTCTGAACCATATTATTCCTGACATTTAAGCAGATTTTGTGTTATTGTTCTTTTAATTTTTGCGCTACTAAGCCCAGATGCTTTGGACTGAACATTTCCCTTGATGCTCTGGGGCAGCGCGGTAGCTTTCATTGCTATTTTTACTTGAAGGCAGATTCCGTCTCTGGTGATACACCACATTCTGTTTGACAGAATGAAGAAGAGACCAGATTGCTGGGTAAAACTAAGAAATGGAGAAAATTGGGTTTGTAGTACCTATTTCACCAACTTTTAAAAATCAGCAGAATACTTAAGCGCATGCTCAAGGATTACTAGTGTCATTGGTATTTCTGAGAAACATAATGGTAAACACTTGCTTCAGTCTCTATTAGGTAAAACCTCCTGTACTATCAATAGTGTCAAAAGGTGAAAAAGGGAGCAGGTGAAGAAACAACATAGTGAAGATGTTCACAACCTAAAGCACAAATTGCACGATCATCGTGGGGGGAGCGAGGGGAAGGCCATGTAGTATTTTCCATATCTAAAGCTAGACTGAATCACTAAAAGCAGATATATCTGTACAGTTCTCTTGCCTTGACATTATATCTGAGAAGAGAAATATTTATGACTAAGAATCAGAAAATGGAGGACCAAGTAAAAGAAAAGCTGATCCTCATTAAAGAGGGATATAGGGCTCAGTTCCTGAATGTAGCTTAACTAAGTTTCAGTTCATCACACAAAAAACAAATGGGAAGCAGAAACTTTGAAAAAGTCAGCCAAAGAAGAAACTTCTCAGAAAACCAGCTCTGACATATGGTGTCTCCATTTCCAAAAAGGACTAGAAATTTATCCATTATAAATTAACTCCCTCACAGATGTCTCAAAAGGAACAGCTATAATGATCATGATGCTTAAAAAGAATTAATTCTTTTTGCAAGCTCCTGCCTTCTGGATCCAAGCCTCCTTTCACATGCCCTGGCCCTGAGGGTTGGCTTCTAACCAAGTTCTGGCCGAAATTCAGAGCATCTTAATGGGTTTGAATGATGCCGGTGCATAGGGCAGGATTGTTTGACATAACTTTACATCTACAGTGTAGATAATATTCTTGTAGATTAGTTAAGCCCTATGTACCCTGGGACCCAAATGGCTTATCCACCCCACACTAGTTACTATGTTGTACATACTTGGTTTTTTTCATTAAAACTTAAATTTCATGGTCATAGTCCTAGACTAGACATGTATATCCCAAAAGCTGCTACAGTGGGCACAAACTGGCCTTTCCTTCCTTGTGACTGGTCCCTGCGCAACATTGGAAGGACCTCACTGCCCTGGTTACCCATCCCCAGCTGCAGGGCTTCCTAACATTGTGTCAGCTTGGGCAGAAGATGCTCAAGTCTGTCTGCAAAACACCCTGTACATCTCTCCCTGACCCTAGACAGGCTGCCCCAAGCTGCCCCATGCTAGAAACTGCAGCAGACTGTCAAGGATTTTACTTGCTTACATAGAGGAAGCAATTATGGATGAGATCATTACTTCTCCTTTAAACAAGTGAACAATATTCCTTATAAAGCATATATAGCCCTGGTTTCTGTGATGCACAGAAAGAGTGGAGAAGAGCACAGACAGGGAACACTAAAAGTCACCCTACAGTCAGCTTTTCATTATGCAATGCTGCAGTGCTTGTGCTGTAAGGGTGACTGAGCAGTCTTCTAGATGAAAATCAGCTGTGAAGAATAAAATGCCAGCATGATCTTCTGATGGTTGGTTTTCAGTGCTTCCTCTGTTCATATTTCTGCCCTTATAAATATTCTATGCTTAAGTGGTGTATTGCTGGGATGATTGTTAGAGGTGAACATGAAGCCAGAGAGGCAGGGAAGGAGTTAACCTCTGTGCTGCTATCGAGCTTGGTTGCAGCTTTCCTAGCCAAGGGTTTTCTTGCATGAATTTAACTGATGTGATAAGACACACCTGTCAAACCTTTGAAAGGTGACTGGTGTCTCTGTGTACTGCCCTGGAAAGGGAGCCATTTAGAGTGATGAAGTCTAAGAAACAAAATTCTTTCAAGGTCTCCAACTGTGCATGCAAAAAGACTGAGGTACCCATCTGAATCGCTTTGAAAAGAAATATACATAATATTAGAGCTATGATTTAATCATAGGATGGCTGATCTCTAGGCACAGCACACATTTGTTTACCTCTGAACCGCTGTTTTCCTCTTTCCAGGATGTAACTCTGTAAAATGAGAGTGTTGTCTGACTTCCTTACCTCAGTTTGTACTATATTATCCTGTCTGAAGGCACCAACAACCATACTGTGCAAACTCTCAGGATATAAAATACCATCAGAGACAAGATCCCAGAGCAAATATCTTGCAAAGAATTGCCATAACTATGGATGAAACCAAGTTGATTCCTCTTACATGGAATTATGAAGGTCGAGATGGATAATTGGCTTTTTCTAGGGTTAAGATTGGGATGGGAAAGGACAAGACCAAGGCAGGTTCTGGATATGATCCTATGAACTGACTGACAATATTGCTGCAGGTAGTGTATGCATACAACTGGATGCCTGCTCATATGAACATTTCTTCAATCAAATGTTTTGCAGGTAGTTTTCTGGAAAAGGCCAAACTTAGATGTCTGGAGTCAGAAATACTCTTTTTTGCCTCCCTCATAATATCAATAACAGAGTTCTGTTTGTAGTTCAGTATCCCTGCATCTGTTGGAATAGTCAGTGGCCAAGTGCATAGCAGCTTTTAAGGGAACTATGATCCAGTGATTCCTTCCCAATGCTGTGGAACCATGTGGTCCTTCACTGCCTTCCCTCACCCCCTATACATCCGGATGTGCCATGGGCACGTGCACGATTCTCCCTGTGAAGGTGTCAGGAGCAGAATGTGACCCTTCCTATCTGCCTGTATGAGGGAACAAGGGAGGGATCTATTCTGAAATTTTCAGAGACTGTTGGTTTATTTGGTGGTTTGGTGGGGTTTTTTTGTTTGTTTTGTGGGTTTTTTTTTAAGAGGCCAAATGATAAAAATCTGATGTGTTTTACTGAAAAGTCCACTCTAGTAAAAGATTAGATTTTAAAGAAACACCTTTAGAAGACATTTTTCTTTTTTGTTTGTATTAAATAACACTATTGTTAAACATGTGCTGATTGTAAAGAATGGAGACGTGTATGTTGCTTATTTGCCTTAGTGTCTGCTCAGTATTAGGTGTGATTCATGCCTTCTCTGGGCCAGAAGAGTGAAAGTAATCGTGCTGACTGGAGTGTGTTCGTACCTGTCTAGACATGCCTACCTGGAGACTAACAAGATATGGTGCTTTCTTGGAGATAACAATGACAGTCAACAACTGGAGATTAATTTCTTAACAACTGCCAGCCAAGGGGGACAGAGCATGTGCAAATGCTGTGATTAGAGTTTCAAACCAAGGACCAAGGTCTCCGGATGCTTTACTAGGAAGAGATTGCCTCGTGCAGGGAGTGAATGAATCCTGTGGGTGGTGAGAGAGGGAAGTGAGTAATGCTGCCAGCATGGATGTGTGTGCATGTTTTGTTTTCTGCATTTAAAGCTGAAGGGACTCTTAATAACTAATACCTTCTTTTTAAAGGTTATTGCAGAGCTGACTCGTGTCCTGGCTGCACAAGACATCAGGCTGCAGTGCAGCTGCTGAAATTGTTGCGGTGAGACCTAAAGGAGCCCACAGTGGGAGCCTTGTTTAGGAGAGGAGTCAGGGTTGAGCAATTAACAGGCATGTCCTGGGTAAAAGCCAGGGGTGATTTTGCTCCTTCACCTGGTGACAAACTGAAACCTTTTGGTTTCTCTTCTCAAAATGAAATATCTCTTATCAGCCCCCAAATAAGTTACAGGGAGTTTCTAGAAGCTTTATTTCCATTCTGGAGTGGAAGAAACTTTGAACTAATGGAAAAGAATCAATTCCACCCCATCCTTCATCACTGAAAGTATCGTTCTGAATGGACACCTTGGGTGACCATCTTTCACTTTCTGAATGAGTGGCTCATAATAATGGCCTGAGGAGGCTTGCGGACTAGAAAAGGTACGATCTTTTAATCACTGTTGCCTAGTTCCTTTCTTCTGCCATGTTAGATCCAAACAGTGAGTTGTCAAAAGGGTAAGAATCAATTTTAAGCAGTAAGATACATCAAACTGTGAGTCTACTAAATTGTTCCAATACAGATGAATGCCTTTTTTTTTTTTTTAAACAGCTATCAAGTGTGCAGCAAGCAAGATAAATCTTCATGTTTTCTGTGTATTTTGTCCAGCACATCTGCAAGACTAGCATCTGTTATTACATTTTTGTACTTCCACGATATTTTGCAACCAGGTCACAGAAACATTTTAAAATAGAAAATAATAATTCAAAATACATGATAATCAGGGAAAACTTAGTACACATTAAAAATAAAAGTGACAGATTTTTCTTATTTTGTCTTGTTTATATTTTGAAGAGTGAAAGGGGAGAAGATATCTTATGGTTGTATTATAAACTCCTTTAACTACTCCTAACAGCAGGCATGCACCCCTCTATGAGCTTCATGTAGCTTTTCATTTTTTCTTTAAATCTTTACTAAGCAGAAACATTTAGAAGCTTGCTGAAACAAACTGCAGTAATGCAATGTGCAACAAAAAGAAATCTGAAGATTGATGTTTGCTGAGTAAAACTACTCAAGACACAGGAAAGAAGAAAAGACACACAAAGTCATAGTTATTTTCTGCTATTTGCATGCTTACAATGTGCAAGCAAGAGGAATTGCACCTCAACTTTACTAAGCATATTTAGGCATCAAGTCAAAGTTAGTTTCTAGGCTCCCTCTACAGTCAATGGAGAAAAATAGTTACCTCTGGAGGGCAGGTTCCCCTGCTTTCCTTGGACATGTATTTTACAGGCTTCGAGGTGACTTGATAAGGATTTTTGAGCAGTGAAGTGAATGGTCTCTGTACTTCAGCACCTATGCAATGTTTATTGTATAGGAAAAAAACCCTCTAAATACTTTTAGATATATGTGAAGATGTCTTCTATCCTCTATGACAAAATGAGACCAAGTTTCAGCAGTGTATGATTTTTTGGCAGGGTAATATTTCTTATATATTAATTCTAAGTTTTAATAAAGATTCATATATAGTTCTTGAATAATTTTATTTAAAGCCATTAAGTGGAGCTAAGGTCCTCTTCACCCGCAACCTCAACAGAGGATCTCTCATTTGAGAATTTGTTATCATCAACTGTCATTAGTAGGGGACAACTTATGTCTTTTATAGTGCTATCTTCTGCATTGCACTAACCATCATATATGGAGAATACACCAGGCTTCAGTAAGTTTTATTCATCATAACCATCTGCAGATTTAGAAAGTCTAGTTCAGTCACTTTCTTAAGCTATTCCTGGCTTTGACCCCATCTCTGTTGAATGATGAGGTTTTGTTCTGTTTTACTTTTTTTTTTTTTTTTTTTTAAAGGGACACTGCCAATATAATTCCTCTTGTTGAGGAGTATGTTGTAGAAGGAGATCTTCAAGGAGATCTGAGTGCTATATTCATACAATAGACAAGAACAAGTTGTTCCAGTGACAAATACAAAAGATGAATGTTAGGATAACCTTTGTGATAAAGACTCTGTGTGAATTTAAATAAGAACTAAAAAAAGAGATGGGTCAGACAAAAGGCAACGAGATAAATTTTCTCATGTCAAAACATGCAAAATTGATTCTTCTTTGGAGATCTAAATTAATATGGATATTGCAAATGCGGTAACTGACTGCAAAAACAGAGAGGGAGAAAGAGGCAGTTTCTGTCCTCTAAAAAGGATACTCTGAAAGTCAAGGTGTGAACAGCTGTTAGTATTCACTGCTGGTAACTCCAGGTGCTAAGATCTGCCAGCAGACACTGGTAAACACTAACAGAAAATAGACCTTACTAACACTTACAGACAATCTCCAAATCCAAGTTAGTAAGAGTTAAGTGCTCCAGATTTTGTCTCTGGTAACTAGCAGAGCACTAGTACTCTTGCAGCACACTTTTCTTAGCACTACATACTGAACAGAAGTTAATAAGTAATTGTGAAACAGAGCTTTGTTTTCACAGGGTGCAGTGATTAATGCTCCATTACATTGTCCCACCACAGCCACTGTGTTTTAATTAAAAATGTCATGCTACAGTGGTATTTGAAAACATGCAGGTTTAAACCACTCTGGTTTGTTCCATACTCTTATCCTTAAATTAAATGAACAATAAAACCTCTCCATTATCAGGCTGGAAGGACTGACATATTTCTGTACTCAGCTTTGAAAAGGCAATTTTTCTTGACATTGTGAACACTAGATCCCAGCTTCATTGTTGGTGCCAAATCCTCTGACAGAGAAAAAGCAGTAGTTGAGCTCGTACATCAGTTTCTTGGTAAGATCCCCAAACTGTAAAATACCCAAGAAAGCAGTAGCTGTTTTTCTTCTCCTGTTTAAGTTTTGTTTTTACCTCAGAGAAGATATAAATGATAAAAGACTAAGTTCTTCCAATATGGCAGAGATTATAAATTAAAGACAGAATTTAGTTTGAAATGCCACATAAGCTAGGAATAACTATCTCAGGAATAAATTGAGTATCACAATGAAATTCTTGTAGAAAATGTATTAATAAATAAAGACAAAGGATTAAGTAATGCAGTACCATAAAAAAATTCATAGGAACATTTGGGAATATGGAAACCACACTGATATTTCAAATGCCAGTGTGAAAACTCTACAATGTGTAGAATAAAAGAGCTTGAATTTTACTCAATGCCACCAGCAGCCATGATCAGCATTTAGGCTACTATGCACACATGTTCTAAAAGTGTCATAAAGTGAATGGTGAGCTCTACAGCTGACCTACACATCCAGACAACAGGCTTGCTCTTCTCTTCCACACACAACCCCACAGGGCTGTCCTGCCCTGGAGTCAGGACAAAAATCTCTTAGGGGAAACCTGAAGTGAGAGCACAACAATCCTCAGATCAAAACCTAGCCAGTCTCCTCAGTCCTCCAGCATGAGCTGGAAACCCCAAGCTGCTTTAATAATTAAGAACATTATTTTCTGGGAAGATGACTGGTGTCAGAGCTGTTTACATCTTAGCTTTTTCAGGGGCACATGCAGGTGTAACACAACACAGGCAATCTGTGTACAAGGTTATAAAAACAGTAATCTCTTTACGCCTACAACAGAAATGCTACAGTGACATCAACACATAAATAGATAAAATACAACTCTCCCCTTCCCTACAGCTAAACAGGCTGCTTTGGATGCTTTGTTCTGCTGCTGAATATTTTTCCACACTCTCTTCCCTCATCTTCTCGTACCTCTAAGGTGAAAAAGATTTCTGTCCTCAAAGTGGCCCTCTCCACACCACCAAGATGTCTCTACTCAGGCAGTTAAATAAATAATGCTATCTCCTGCCTGGCTGATGAACAGCACAGCACTGCAGGTGGAGTGCAAACTGCATATTTACTGAGGATTCCCATAGTAGTGTGGTTTTTCTAATAAATTTGATATGCATAAGCTTTACTTACGCAGATTCCCCTGGAGCCCTTCGCCTACTCTCTGTCACCTTGACCAAATGGAGAAAAGTCTGGTAAAAGCTATTTTGAAACTGCTCCTCTGAAGGAGATATATTTGATACTCCTCTGAATTCCCAGCCCCTCTTTTCACAGATCCCGCAGCATAGCTCAGGCAGGTTACGGCCCCACTGCCTTGCCTGTGTCCCAGACAAGGCAGGGCACCTCCACTCAGGACCAGGTCTAGCAGGGGGCTGGGGTGTTCCCTTGAGCGAGAGTGTCCCAGCCTGGTGACTGCAGCAGTGACACTGGCTGATGGGGCTGCCCCATGGCTCCTCTGGTTGCACCAGCACCACTGCTTGTGGATCTGGGATCTGAAACCTCGCCGGTGAACTGGTCTGCATGTGTGTTTTTATAGTCAACCCAGATGTCAGTGAGTTGGTCCTCAGAAAGTCCCCACAAAGAGGTGACATAAGTACAGCCCAGGGGGCTACCTGGGGAAGGACTGAACAGCGAGGGGTGAGAGGGGCCGGGGGAAGAGCTCCTTGAACCAGCCGTGCTGCTGAGGTGTGTCAAGGAACTACGGTCTGAATGGTGAAGAGGCTGCCTTGCTGTCAGCTGTCCTGGGTGCCACAGCTTCAGCTCTTCTAAGCCAGAAGTGGATACTTTGCCATTTGCAAATGCCTGTCAGCTTTCTGCCCATGAGTTTATGGAAACACCCAATTTGTGTGCATGCAGACATAAGCTGAATGCAAATATATGTGCATTAACTTTCCAAATTCCACTGCTATCATTACAAGGGAATAATTTTAGCTTTCTAAAAATGCAGTTAATTTAGATTTTCTATATGCTTTTAACATTACTATTTTCAATATAGATCTTTGGTAAAGTCACCAGGTGCCCCAGTTTCATGAGTGTCCCGTTTTCATAATGACAGTCACAGAGATGGTAAGGTGCCCTAGTTTTTAAAACTGTTGGAGAGCCTTCTGCTGCCTTGGGTGCATAATTATTAAGCCTTTGTGAAAGAGAAAAAGGATTGTCACAGGAAAGAGAGGCATTTTAAAGTGACAGCAAAGTAAAATACTAATTTTGGTTTCCTATTGAAAGTGCATCAAACTCTTCCTTATCATTTACTGTTATGTATTTCTGCCATGCCAGGTTGTTCGTATTCATGAATATTTCAACCAAAATTCAGATTTAAATGAACTGTAATATTATTCACTGTCAAGATAGGTAGTTACAACTGTCAAGAAAGCTATCAGATTTTATTTCACCTGATTTTTTTCCTCATGCTACTGTAGACACTGAAACCAGCTCACCGATCCAATGCATCTTTTGTTTTGCAACCAAAATACTTTGCTAATTTTTTTTCCAACTTATATCACACTTACACGCTAAGACAAAATATTGCTTGTTCTTCCCTAATTTAATCTAAAAAGTGAGTGAATCTGAAGTAATGAGTGAATGGTGCCAAGGCAAGTGATTGATGGTTTCAGTCCCCATTTTCCACAACTAGCTCCAGGCCTGACTGCTCAAAGTGCCACCTCCACAGGTGTGGGCTGTCAGTACCTTGCTGCCCATGGTCAAGTTCATAAAAATTAAAACCAAAGGGATGTCAAGAAGAAAACAGGAGTTAAGAATATAAAAGACTGAAAAAGGCTATCTGTTTTGGAAACAGCAACAAGCTCTACTTAGTCATGGTTGGTTTTAAATACCTTTTTAGATGACTACCATGCTTCTGTTCAAACATCTTCTTCAGACTTATGAAGTAAAGCATTTGAGCCAAGCAAGGAAGGTAATATCTGGCATTCAAAAATTCAAATATCCTTGCAATTCTATACAACAGCAAACCTCATTCCTCTGTTTACCCTTTTCTTTGTATTTGTTTAACACTTCCTCTGCCAGTCAAGGACAATAATTGTTAGTGTTGTGGATTCCTCATTGAATCCCTTAAGGCAGTTATTTCAGATTGGTGTGCTTTCACTGTCTCTACTTACATCGAGGTAATAAAGCAAAATTCACTTTCCTTCTGCCAAAGCCATGCTTTTACATCACTCTTGATCAAGTCAAGGCCCAACAGAGAAAGAAAAATGGACCAAAATCTGCCATTCCTTTCTTTTTATTAGAGAACACACCAATAACGATGTGATCTCTTAAAATGCATAATATGCTATAATCCCATGCTTAAATAAAACTACATGGCTTTAGTATGTTTCATTTGTGCACCTTATTTCTTAATTTCAGCTCTCGACTGGTCCTTCATGTCTGTTCTTCAGAGGCAATCACTCTGAATGCTTTCTAAAGGGTATTTGATTAGACCCTCACATTGCAAAACAGATACTTGTTCATGTCCAGGAGTCCTACAAGCAGAGTGTAAGCTCTATAAATGCGTTTCTTTAGATGAAAAAGAAAAAAAACAGATCGCCCCATGCCTTTTGCCCTGAAAGGGAACAGTGGTGTGCTGCTAGTTCCCATTATAGCGCTCTCTGCACAGGCTGTTTCATTAAAACCTTTCATCCTTCTAAAGGGGGTAGGGAAACCAAGTCTAAGAGATAAAAAGCCCACAATAACTGCACACAATTTAGCTCCCAAATGGGGCCTAACATGATTAAAATAATAAGCAACACACTGTGCTCAACAGCACTTCAACTAGTGTAACTAGGGTATAAAACATTAAACATGTCTCCAATGCAAAACATGTTAAATTAAAACTGCAACAGCAAGTCTGGGAGAACATTAGACTCACATGGGTTAGACTGATTTCAGTCTAACTGTGCTGGTAAAGATGGGACAAGTTTACAAGGACTGGCCAAAAATACAGTCCATACCTTCCTCCGGAGAAAACTGCATGACGGAAAAGTTGATCCCATCATTGAAAAACTGTCAGCAATTTCCACAAATCTTTGTCCAGATCCTAAATCCTGAGTTTTTAATGATGGCATTCATTAGATCCTTGCCTCTGACTCCTCTAAGGTGTCTGCTGTTCCCCCAGGCCACAGAACTGGGGCTGCAGGGACAACTGTTTCATGACATCAGGTCAGCAGGCAACAGTTTTAAGAAGATACACCAAGTGTTGGGAAGTATTAGGAAGGAAGAAGAGGCAAAACAACATCATCATCATTGTCGGGGAAGGCAGCTGGTCTTCCGATAACCTGATTGAAGAAGAGTTTGACCTTGACAAGATTCCGGTGTACCCTTGAGATAAGGAAGCTATGCTTAAAGCAAATAACTTTCAAGGAGCTGCTGACTACATAGCAGGATGAAGAACGCAGGGAGAAAACTGATAAAGGTTATCCAATGAGAATGTTAAAAACAACTTTTTGACCAATTATATTGTAACATTCTGGCACCTGAAATATATAAAAATGCATGCTTTTAGTAATAAAAATCTAGGTGCTTGTTCACCCATGAGAGTGTGTGTGTGTTGCTTTGTCCGTCTCTACAGCGACACATCATCATGGCATAGTATAAATCTATAGGGTGTTTGTGTCTTGAAGACTTAATAGAAACCTTAGGTCTCCATCTCAGAGGCTATAAAGTAGAAGTAGGAAAGATCTAGTGAAGACAATAAGAAGGGCCAAATGGCCAAGTGGTTTTAAAAGTCGAATGACTAAATAGTCTAAGGGCTCACCAGATGGGAAATTGAGGGGGACACAGCACAGGTAATATGCTGACTGACCTGAACATCAACAGGGAATGGATTTTCTCCATCTCTTTCAGTGCAAGAAGCAAGAGGGATCTAATGAAACTAGCAAGTGACAGATTTAAAACAAGAAAAAGGAGAATTTTCACACGTTGCGTATATAAACCATGAATCTTACAACTGGATGTTGTGGAGTTAAAAGTTTGCATGAGGTCAAGAAGCAGCTGGATGAATCAAGGAGGCAAAAAATGCATTAGTGACTACCAAAGACCATGTGCTTGCTCAGGAAGTCTCTGAGCCACAAGTTGCAGAAGACTGGAAGAGTGTTTTGAGAAAGTATTTCTGAGTATGTTAGTATTGCTAAATAATTTTTAAATTTTTATACTGCTTTTATGTCACCAGCCCTCTTGGGCACTGCTGGAGAATGCAAGCCTGGCTAGACTTTTCTTGGACTGACCTTTCTTGCAATTTTATATTGAATACATTAAGAATGGAACTGGAAAGATGAAAAATGAAGCCCACAGTTTAAAATATGGGGAAGATACACTAGGAGCTTTTTTGGTTTTGTTGTTTAAATTGTATCCCAATGTGGCTCTTTGTGAAATTGATCTTCCATGGTTTCAATCATCCTGGGGGCAGCAAAAATATACAACTCTTTTGCAGTCAGTAAGTGTTGTAAATAATTTTCCCTGGATGACAGGCTCTCTGGAACATCCACTATTGCCTTTGACAATTCTCTGGTCTCTTTGGGAAAAGAAACAATTTCTGACGTACTAAGCTTTGTCTGATAAAAGGACTCCCATGGTTTTCTATCATATGTCAATTTTGACTTCTCTGGCAAACTGAAAATCTTTTGATTAACAGCAAAATCATCCATAATACATGGAATGCACTGTGGTGCATACCAAGAAATACTTGTTCTGTAAAATCATCATGAATAATACTATTTCATCAGATGAATTTGGTCTCTCTGGTTACAGAAACATAGTATATGTCATGTGGAAAATGCAAATGTGGCCACTGTCATCAGGTTATATTAGTGTGATATAATGACCATAGGCTTTGCAGCCCACTCTCCAGACCTGTAATAACAAGCAATCTCCAGCTATCTTCTGTTGTCATTTTGAGAATGGAGGTATAAATTTTAAAGGTCTGAGTGTTGCTTGAACTTAAGCAGAAATCTAACAGAATTTATTCTTCTGATTTATGGCATAGATTCAGGTCTCTGGGCCTTTCAAAACACCTGAATGTACTTCTTTACATTACACTTCAAACTATGTAGTTACATTTCCTGTAGCTATATAAGCTTTGAGTTGATTTTTAGAAATTTTCTTACTTTCTATAATAGGAATGGGCAGGTTAATAGCATCTGAAACAGCTCAAGTTACTGCATTTCTGAACTGAAATCACCTATACCTGACCACATTCTTTATAGAGTCAATAAATTATGGCAGCATCTGTCTGTTGAATCTGAAAGAAAGAAACAGAGTATAGTTGGCTGTAATTACCACTGAGCAGTACATTAAATAGACTGGGATGAGTCTTCTGATTCTTATTGTTCCACTGTCATTCAGGAACATCTGAGTCTCCATTTTGATGTGAAAAAGTTGCTGGACAAGGAGTAAAAAATCCAAAAAGCAAAAAATCCGCTGTCTTATTTGTTTATCTTTGCTTTGTGTCACTGAGAAATGATATATGGCGAACAGTTTCTATACTGTGCCCTTTATGTGATGTGAATTCTTTTTCTTTCATTTAAGAAAACTGAAGTCTACTGAAGAAAAGGGAACTAAACAAATTTCATCCACTGATGAACTTCTTATCTTTTTCCTTTCTTGGAAGAATTATGTCCATTTCTATAGAAGGCAAAAGTTATGCAGGAAGTAACTGATACTCAGAAAAAAAAAATTTTTTTTCTTCAGAGACTAGTTCTGTATTTTCCTTGGTAACTATTTTTTTTTTTTTTACTACTCTTATGAGTAAGTCTCTCTGGAGAAGAAGAAATAGCTAACTAATTCGTGCCCAGGTCAAAGAAAAAACTAATGTGAAAAAATAAATAGAATTTACAGTTTCTCCTTGAGTTTCAAAGTGCATTTTTCTTTTACTGATCATACTTCAGAAAGACACATTTTCACTGGTTATAGTAAACCCCCTCATTTCTGAAAATGTGAGAGATTCAGTGCTTTTTATTTTAATCATTAACTACACTGATATCAGAAAACAAGTAGAGAAGATGAGGAAGGGATATTATGATATCACAAAGAATTATTTTTACTCTGTAAAAAATCATTGAGAACAACTATTTAGAGAAAAAATTGCCTGAACTTCTGCTGAAGCATAAACAACATAACTGTCTTCAAAAATTTTCTTCAGTGAATTGGAATTTGTTGTTAATCTCAGTGGGATCTGGACTGCAAACATAACTTTCATGAATCTAATGTCGTACAAGGATATTTAGCATACTCACTAATTTTTCTGACATGCACCTATTTGTTTTTGTTTGTCTTGCTCTTGATTTCTGTTCCCATTCTTCTTGCTTGTGATTCTTTGATACATGGTGTAGTCTGTACTTGACAACTGCTATCAAATTATAATGTGTCACATTTTGATGAAGTACAACTTTTATAGAAAGAGATGGACAAAGCCACAAGGAAGAAGAGTGTGTGGAGAGCAGGCTGGATGGTATTACTATGCAAGCCACTCCAGAGCAGACAACTGAGCCTTTGGAGCTCAGAAGATGAGTGATGTTCTGATGGATGGGGGACCTGGGCACTGAGGGGACAATGACACTGAGCAAGTCGTTGGCCACCAGAGACTGGAGACAGAGGTTGCCTGAGGAGTCTGTAGAGTCCACCATCTCCCACCGCTAAGAAAGAAATAAGGGTGTTTGAGGGTCTTGTTCTAAACTGTCACCAAAACATGAGGATTTCCCCTGGGCACCTCTCTGAAAAGTTGAGGTGTCCGTCCCAGACCCCACTGCAGCTGTGTTTCTTCAGACAGGATCCTTGGAGGTCTCTCACTTCTGCAGCAGTCACAGTCTTCATACAGCAGCGGTGGTTGGCAGAAGATTTGCACACCGAGACTGTGCCTTAAAACCCCAAGCCAGAAGCACTGCTTGGGCTCTGTTTGGGTACAAAAGTCTTAAAATTCATGACCTGTTGGAGTAAGTCCAGACCCAGGTAAGAGGTATTTTAGGGCTGCACATGCACCATATATATTCTAAAGTTCAATAAAAAACCACAAAATGTCTCCATATTGTAAGAAAATATCCATGTTGCCCACTTGATGAAACTTGGCTGGAAGAAATGGCCGCTTTAACAGGAAGTGTTCCTCTCAGGCCATGCTGCCACAGCGTGATTCATCACAACTTCAGATGGGTTGCAAAGATGGAGGGGTAGTTCTCCTAAGGGAGAACACCTTGGGTGGAAGGTGAGTGATCCTGTAAGACATCTCTAAGACTCAATAACCCTGTGAGGAAAGCATGACCTGAATTTTAACCTTAATGTTGGATTATACAGAAGCAAATTCTTCTGTGTAAACTTTGAACTAAAACATATTAGACAACATAACTGATCATAGATGTCATTATTTAAAGAAAATTACACTAAGTTAAACAAATAGATATGAGGAAATAAAGATTAAAATAAATTCTCACTTAATATTTATCTAGAGAGAGATAGAAAGGTGGCTTTCACATATCTGTGTAAAAAATCTGTACAATCTCTATATGCATATGTGTATACAGAAGTGTGTATATACATATATATGAAACTGTAGTTCTTTTAAAACGGCCAGCTCAATCTAAGTGCATTGTCATAGTATCAGTAAAGGAAGTCAACAACAGCCTTCACTTTGCCCAGAAATTGAGAGATGCCTGATCAACCTTTGTGGCCTGTGATGGGCTGAGGCGTTAGCAGCTCTGTGTGATACCACCTTTCCTCCCTTGGCTGAAAGTGATACTCATGTTTATCAAGCAAGCTCCATGCAGCAGTTACCACAGAGATGTAATGAGGGATTTTTGCTTATCATTGCATGGCCCTCTGAAGACAAAGGGCTGAATTCCTCCTCTGCCATAAAGGAAGTCATCCTCATCATCTGACCATCTCAGTGGTAGAACCACCTGGATTACTGAGGAATACTACAGGTATATTATATTTAAAGGTTTTTCCCCTTTACATGGAGTTTTGGTGGATGATTTGAGTTACAACCCACTACAGTGAGATTTTCCAGACATGCTATTTATTTTGGTTTGAAATATGTAAAGTGAGTAGGCAGCTGTCTGAATTTTGACATCCAGAATGTTTTCTGCTTTCTTTGATGAGAAAACCCAGTATGGCCTTCTAACTAGCTATCAAACCTTTGCCTGTTTGCACAAAACTCTAAATGTTTCTTATCTATCCACCTGTCAACTTGCTTATCATCTTTCCAAAACTCGTGTCATTCCCATGAAGAATGGTTTTTAACATTAGGACTGGAAAATAAGAGAAGTAAAAGCAAATGGGTAGCAAGGCTGTCTTCCTTGATATGTTCCAGTGAGAGCAGGAATGCTGTGTCTTATGTGAAGTACTATTAGGATGTTATAGTCAATGAAAGTACCTGTCCAACAACAACATAATCAGTGTCCATTCACTTTAGACACTTATTATTCTTTATCACAAGCCTTGCTAATTATTGCTTTCAACAACAAAGCCACAGACATTTTGTAATAGGATATATTTTTAACACTGCATGTGGGAGATAGACCTATAAAGCCTGAAATCTGCTAATGGAGTTTATATCCTGGATTTCCTTTGTGACTTTATGCTGTGGCTCAGTGGGAATACAAAGAACTAGTTGCTATTCTTTTACTCTTTTTTTTCCCCTGCTTTTGTTCCTATAGTAGCAAAACAAATGCAACAATTGGAATAGTAACTATATTTTAAATACAAGAATTCATTTAATAAAGACACAGAGATTAAAGTAGTTTCTGGAAAAAACATTTTAAAATCATGGTAGTACCAGGAACTAAAGCATTTTCCATCTTGGTCTCTCTGACAATTCCAGATATGAATTAGATGGTGAATTAAGATGGTGAACTTCAAACTACTGTCCTAGTTAAATGTAGTAAAACATAATGCTTAGGATCCAACTGGACTGCTATTTATAGAGCTCGGGGAATCCTTTGCCCAAAGGAGGTCTTAGCAACATGACATAATAAATCTGGGGGATGCAGGTTCCTAAAGGAAATATAATCTAATACAGTCAGAAGCTGTAGTTCCTTGCAGCTGACAGAGTGGCACAATGAAAGCAGTTTTACTGTTAAAGGGGCATACCAGGAACTCTTTTCTTTAGGAGAATTTTTCTCCTGTATGACAGTCTACTTGCGTGGAGGATCATGAAAGCAGAGGAGAGCATAAGCTTGGAGCTTGGTGTGTTCAGGTCTTCATGCAATGAACCTCTACAAATCATATAGCATCCTCTATGCCAAAGGATGTTCTAGTATGTAAAGTCAACACCAAGTGAAGAAAAAAAAAAAAAAGCTTCTCTGCTCTGGATCTGAAAGGCCAGGTGAAGACAGGCCTTGGGTAAGTTCTTTGCAATAGTAATAACTTGAAATGCATTTTTTTGTGTCAGTATTAAAATTATTTTGAAAAGATAATGTACTAGTCATTTGTGCCTTTTGCCTGAACTCATAGCTGAACAATATGCTGCACAAAATAACCAATCTAAACTCATGCAGAATCAATAATGCTCTGCATTCATTGTCCTGTTTTGAAATTATCTATGATTAGGGTCAAACTCATTGAACTGTTCATGGGAAGCTGGGAAAAAACAGATCTGTTAGAGTACCATGCATAGGTATGTTGGCATGAAAGAATAAGACACAGGAACTGCATTTTTCTTTTTCTACAGCCACACAGTACCCTTCCTAATGATAATAATGAATTTCTATGCTAAGAATAATCATGTATGCAATTATTTAATTTTAGAACCGCAATTTCAATTAGTGTTTTGAGAGAGTTCTGCTGGTCATAGTCATATTCCTGATTTCTGCCTTGTGTTTGAGTGGGTTGCTTTTCCATAATTTATTGTGGGGCTTTTTTTTTTTTTACCCCAGGAAATCACCGTTGTTGAAGAGACTTAATACAGAACTTATTTTATCGGTAGCATGTGGACTCTGCTTCACTAGAGCCTTCATATCCTCCATTAGTGTGCTAGTTGGGCTTGGAGTAGGATTTAACAACAGATTTCCGGTATCTGAAAGAAGTTGTTTGGGATGGCAGAGCCAGGTTCCTCATGGTGCTGCATGGCAGGAGGGTAAGAAACAACAAACAGAGATTGAAACAGGAAAAGTTTAGACTGGGTATAAAGGGAAAACTTTCCCCCATGAGCAGTGGAGCAGGCTGTCCCAAGAGGCTGTGCCATGTCCGTCCTTGGAGGGTTTTAAGTCATGACTGGACCAAACCCTCAGCAGCCTGATCTGACCACGGAGCTGGACCAGCTCTGGGCAGGGGGTTGGACTACAGAGACCTCTCCCAGCCTGAATTATCCCACATGGAGAGAAGACTGTGTCACTGCCTCACTGGGATGCAAACACGGGTGATGCCCCTATGCAGGAAGGACAGGGATGGCCATCATGGGGACTCCCATCCCTGTGTTAGGATGGGATTGCTTCTGCAGAACTCTGTACTGCTTGAGGGCTTCAGGGTCTGAGCTAGGCTAGAGGTCATTGTGCTAGGCTGCAGTGTTTGCATACAATTCCCTCTGAGTACCAGTGGGTAGATAATGTTAGGTGGCAATCTTTCTCAGAACGTACTGGGGGGAGGGGGGAAATCAAACACACAGAGAAAAAAAAAAAAAAAAAGAATTAGAAAAAAGGTCCTATACTGAAAAGATGTTTTCATAATGTCTCACCTCCATAGCTCCACTTTTTCAAAGGAAAATTCACATCTTATAGACAGATGTTTTGTTCCTTTGGTTTGAAAACATGAGCATCTAAAAAGTCCTCGCTGATGTTCAGTTCTTCTCTACTTCTGGAATTGCTCCTCCTTAATGTATATCAGATGAAATTCTGCTTCCACTGAATTTCCTTTTATTTCAGTTGTCAGAATAGTACCTTTGAGCTCTTGAGAGCTGGGACACGAGTACAAAAACAAACAATAAGGCACATTCATAATTTGGCCACAGAGAATTTGATAGCTTAGAGCAGCATTCTCAGCTTTCACACTGGAAGGTACCAAAGGCAAAGTAGGAAACATCTCTAGAAAAATGTTTTATTTGTGGTTTGTTTTCCTTCACCAAATCAGACACATGACTACAGTAGCTGTGAATTTTTGTGAAACCAGGTTTTCATAAAAAAAATGTTACCAACTTCAAATAATATTTTAAATTGTGCCTTGTTTTGGAAAATCTAAAAATTTTTTTCCATTTTGTAAATTTCCTTAAAATTCTATTAAATTATTTTTATTATGCTACATGATTTCATTGCATAAGGGAAGTACTAGGAAGTATCACTGTGCATGAAGTAGTACAAATAAACAGTGGGACACTTCAATGTGAGTAGAAACTACTTTGCCTTAGGAAGAAAAATCAAATATTCAAAGATTTATTAAGTAGCTGCTACCGTTATTTAATATCATATTACAATGTCACTCACTATTGTAATCATGATTGCTTTGATGTTCTCTGGCCCCAAATCTCAGTATTTTGAAATGAAGAGAATTTCCAAAACAATGATTGCAAATATCATTCTTACAGTTTTTGAAGTGTCTGTTATTTGGTTTCTGAATGAGAAAAAAAAATCCAGCAAAATAGAAATTCTGAGGGTCTGTAATCACTGGTCTTGAGAGCGTTGCTTAAAATACTTCTACAACCTCTATGTAAATGGAAATGACACTGTTGGCATTGAAGCTGCTTCTTTATCTCAGAGTAGTGTAGTGGAAGAGAGACCAATAAACCTTGAAAGGAGTCTTGCAATTGTTTGTAATAAATGCAGGAAATATGAGGGGAATGGAAGTTGTTCTGCTGTGTGCCTTCATAGCAAAAGTCCTCTTTATCCATAACCTTTTTTGTGCAGTTAGTAATTAGCAGTTTATTATGCTGAGAATGAATTGCTTCTTTTTGACTTCTAACCAGTCTAATTAAACCCAGTCATTAATGTAAAGACTCTGTATGAAAGAAACGCTTCATACCTGATCAAACAGTTATTTTGGAAGGTGCTGATCCTCTTATTACTATTCAGGATGTTTTTTGGTTGATTGGAGATGTGGCAATGGCACTGCATATTAACAAAGTAATGGAGATGAATGACTATGAAGTTTAAAATGATATTTCTGCTCTGTTGCTTCAATGAGAACTATGCAAAACTGCCTTGCAGTAATGACAGGAAATATTTGTAAAATTAACATGTAGTTCTCATTGCTTCCAATGGAGCTATCAAATTTTTAATGAAAAAAAGTTGTTTGAAATTTCACAGTACATCAGTAAGCATTGCAATGCATGTTATCACTGTATACTCTATATCACTCATGATTGCACAACTTCAGCTTTTATGGCTTGCTCATTTTCCTGAAAAGAGAAAAACTAATATATCCTTTTGTTTCCTGCATGTACAGATTTACCTAAATTCTTCATAGATGTGTTTCCTATGTATCAAAATTGTTTTGCTGTCAGGAAAGAAGACTACTTGAGCAGTGAGGTTGTTCTCTGTGTCAGTAAGGCTGTCAGTCAGGACCCCAGGGCTGTTATGGCAGCATGTGAGTGTGCAGGAATTAACACTGAGTTTTGTCTGGGGCGTGTGTAGTAGCTGAACTTAGTGAAGTTCTATAATGGATGGGCTGACTGAAATGGAAAGATTTGGTGAAACTAGGTGAAAATATAATTGTCAGAAGAGGGTGACACTGGCCATGGTTTGTGTATGGGAAAGGATTGCCACTCCTCTCAGGGCTCCTGCACAAGCAGCAGACCCTCCATACAGCACGGGGATTTCTCTAGGCATCTGCTTGGGTGCACAATATCCAGAAAAGGAGGAAAATGGGAGAAAAGAGGAAGGATCTGCACCTTCAGAGGGAAGTGGCCTATGCATAACTGGTCTGAAATACCTGTTAGGTACTTAGTACATCCCTGCAGCAAGGGGTTTCATATCCTATGGCTCCCAGCTTCCCCATGTGCAAGCTTCTGCCAGCTGCATACATCTAGCCTTTAGGATAAGCTTTTGGTAGCTAAGGTATTGCCATACTGTTTCACAAGATTTTTGTTTCTCTTTCAAGTTAATGAAAAAACTCCCACAAGCAAAGAGAATGATACATAGATTTAGACATTCTGCTTATCTTTGATAGGGTAAAACAGCTGAATGCCCAAGCATATTGCAACCAACCAACCCAAAAACTTAAAGAAGGATATAATCTTTATGCTTCAGGCATTAATCAGTTACTAGTTGGTAGGAACTGGGAAAGGACTTCTCCTGTGAGCAAATAAAATATCCATTCTGTGGACTTTATTATTGGACCTTCATATAAAGCATCTGTTACTGGTCACTGTCAGACCTGATGGTATTAGATAGAAAAGCCATGGGGTTAGATCCTGAATGCTTATTCTTTTTTTTATACTTTCTGATAAAAGAAAAACAAATGCGTTGCAGGAAGCAATATAAGAAAAAAGATCCCTTGACTTTATTTTTGACAACTGATCAGCAATTTTAATTCAGTAAACTAATAGCAGTGATCAAAGTTGTGAGGATTTTTTTTAGTCTGTCTGATCCCATTGTCTGCCCACATCAAGGGCAAAACAGTTCCGGCAATATCTTGTCAGCTGTGCATGTACGTTATTTCCACGTTCTGAATCCAGTCTAGAATAATCCTTTGAAATGCGGGAAAGGATCAGAATAAGTATTGCTTAGAGAGGGCAAATGAAATATTCAAAAGCTAAGCACTTACCAAAAATAAAGATGACAAATCTGTGTCCTGTTTGAAGCAGTCCCAGTGCCTGCTGAAAGTGAGGAAAGGGTGAGCTGGAAGATCACAAAAGAGCAGGCTGTAACCTGCTTGGCATTCTCAGAAACACAGAAACCACACACTGGCCAGTAGCCTAGGACACCCACTTGTTATATAAGAGGTCCAGATTTACATCTGCCCCATACCACTCCCCTGGTTTCCTGTGCATGCCATTACTCAGGGACCATCTGCTATTTTGTGATTAGACCAGTGCCTCTGAAAAGATTTCTGTTCTGCACATGGAAAATCTTAATGTTTCCTGAATTGTTTTTTTGGGGGGGACATGGGATTTGTAAATAAAATTAGAAAAATTTTTCACAAAAGTTTTTAGTTTTGATAGACTACTGCTTTCTGACAGAATAAATCACCTATATAAGAATAGGTAGTTATGCCACAAATTAGGAAATTTAAGTGGATTGAGTGGATGAAATTCTGTTGAAGATTCATGCTGAAACAATGCCCAAGTGGCCAAGGATATCAGTGTGAATGGCTGTAGCACTGTTGCCATGTACTATATTCTCTACAGATCAAACATTGCTGGAAAAGAGTCAGGGCCTAATCCTGGGTTCATACAAGTAAATGTTAAATTTCTGCTCATTTAAATAGTAAATGTTCCCAAAGATACATCTTTAAAAACATTTTGCCTTCACATTGCCCCAGCCCATTCTAATATCATCCAATATCAGCTGATAGCTCCCACTAACAATATCGTTTGAAACAAGAACTTAAAAATGATATTTTAAATGGTAATGATCAGTCTTGCAGTCTCATCTCCGTGAGCAGCTACATCCTACCTGGGTTTCTACACTGTAAGATATGAGTGCACCTTCTTTGTAGAAAGAGTGCCTTCACCCTGCCTGAAAGGCAGGTTCATATGAACAAAGGGGGTTATACTTATTTAAATAATTTTTAGTGTTATTCCCATTGTTCTGACTTTCAAGTGTCTTACTTTATCATTTTCTCATAATCTTGTCTGCCTCTTGTTCTGCATTTTCCATTATCTTTGAATGAGATCAGATCCTCTGTTTGAGCTGTAGCTTGCTGGCTTTCATCATTAGCAGATTATAGTTTTTGGAACTCGAAAGTGTACACTCATGGAAGTTATTCACTGATGACACCTTCACTGAGGTTTCTAAAACTTCTGAGTGTGAACTAGTCACTGCAGTCTCTGTTTAGAAATCTCATCATCTTCTCATACAGGTGACTACAGTGCTGGTGGGAAGTTGCCCCCTACAGCTGTTATTTCTCCCCACTGACTAGGGCAAGTAAAGACAGTTCATTTGATCTGACTTAAATATCTGCATTTTTGATGATTACAGTCAAGTGAGATGAACCTTGCCCCAAAAATTTCTAGAAGAGATTCCCGAACTGAAGAATCACTTGCTGTATTGACTATTACATTTGATATATAGTTTGGCTCCACTGATCATGTGGTATATTTATGTTCATAACTAAGTACACCTCATACGCTTGAACTGCCCAGTATGAGTACCCTTAACTAATATATGATAATAACTTTCTTCCATAATTTGTTATTTATTTCAAATTGCTTTTTTTTGCCAACATTTCTACCATCCTGGGTTTTGGAACATTCATACACAAACCACAAAAGAAGAGTGAGACTGCTAAAGCAAATTGTTTGAAAAATAAAATGGACATTTCTAGATGTCTCTTAAAATATTATTCTCTCATTTCTGGTCAAACTTTCACTTAGGTAATTCTGCCTAGAGGCAGTCAAGTACATAGATATTATGAGGAAAACGAGTGCAAATTCTGTTGGAAGTCAACTATTTATGTCATAGAGCTGCGGTAGAAACTAAGAATGTGTCCCGGAAGACATCCTCTTCAAAACAAAACCAGAGAAAAATAGTTAGAAAGTGAAGCTTCTTATGAGGTCAATTAAAAGACTACTTTAATTTTGCAAACGTCATCTCTCTGGCCAGCATAGCTGACAGAGAAACAGCTTCCTCCAGAGAACAATTCAGAGCATGTAAATCTAGACTCTCACACAGCAGAGGTTTCTAAGACTAAAAGGCAGCCAGTAATTTTTAGTAACAAAAATCATGTGGAACAACTGTCCTCATGAGAAAAAAATTGGTTTGGCACTTGGTTCTGTAGTCCATACTAAAGTAGGACTGAGTAGGACGTACTCCAAAGTGTAAGGTCTCAGGGGTGTGCAGTGTCATGGTGTTTAAAAGTTGCAGAGTTGAATACTAACATTCAGGACCCTCATCTGTCTTAATCACTTATCATTCCCAGCTCTGCTGAGTAGTGCAGTGCACATTTCCAGCTTCGTGTTTCTGCTGGAGCTTTCTGGTGTCTAGCAGGTCAGATGATGTAGTTTGGATTCCAGCATTCATAAAATTAATTGCAGGTAGAAATTTGCATTTTTTTAGACTGCTGATGCAGATAATATGTTTTATACCTGTGTGTCATGAGACAAATATCACCTGCAACTTAGTCTTCAAATATGTTAAAATCTAGTAGGCATTTTCATCTGCTTATATAATAATATCTTTATAGATGGCAATAACATTTTTTATATGAGATAATTACAACAATATTTATGGGTCCCTTCTGTCAGGCTTCTTAGCCTCCTTTATTAAGTGAATGATCATCTTCAAAGACAATGCTTTCTAATTTATTGAAGGGTTGTTAGATAAAGATTTTACTACGGGGAGATTAAGAAACAGTTGTTTTGCAGGGTAAGCCAAGTGAAAGGACCATGACGCATCTTTGCATCTGCAACGTTCCAAATCCTCTTTCTTCTCTTAGTCATGATCCGAAAATCTGCGTGGGCTCAGTCCAGGCATGAAAACCATTTTTGTATTGTTCTAGTAATTCAATCCCTACTACATTGGTTGCTGATAAGTAATTTGTACAGAAAGCAAAAAAGCAGTGTTGGTAGGTGCATGTGATCCTGGTAGAAATGGACTACACAGCCAACTGTTACTCCAGAAATATTTTTGATTTAGATGTAAATCACTTATTTTTATTGCCAGTTTTAAAATAAACTGTGAATTTATGTAAGCTGGAGGTATAAGTAACCATGTCATAATGCAGTATCTTTCAGCACTCTCAAATCAATTTGATTAATATTGCAAAATATTAGAATGAAATATGTCAATGGTGTAAAAACAGTGCATTAAATTTCATTGTACATGGGAATTTCAACATATTAAGGAACACAACAGCTTTATAACATATATTTCTGTAAGTAAATTTTACTGAGATAAAGTACACCATGAGCAGACATTTCTCAAGGGCAGGTTCTAAAGGCTTGAACCTGGCCACACATAATACATTTGAAAATGTGCACTAAATTTGGAGGGAAAAGGATGCAAAATGTGCACTCTAGGTAAAATTCAAGATTATTATTACTTCATTGCCACAATATCCTTGGGTTTTAATGTCACTTCTCAGACAAATGCAGGGAGACATTTCCCTGCCCAAAGCACTTACAGGAAGCCTGTGGCCATGATCCCGCCACTGATAGCACACAGGAGGAATGTTTCTAAATGGAGTGTCCTTGAAGACAAAGGGTAGTTTGAGGATGAATCAATCAGTTCATGAGCTGTCATTTCAAGTACTGTGAGCCTGAGACCTTAGCTTTGCTCCTGCTGATCTCTTACTGTTACACTCAAAGGCTGCAGGATGAACCCAAGTCATATGGAGTACAGATAAAGAAACAGAGGTGAGAGGTAGATAAAACACAAAGAAACAGGATTCATCACGCTCTGTAAGCTCTCACCAGAGCCAGCCATAATAAAGTATTAGTGGTAAGAAACTGAAGAATAGAGAACTATGGGCTAGAGATGGACAGAGAAAAGAATTTTGTTCACATGGGAAATCTGTTTCAAACCGTGTTTCCTTTCTAAATTAAAAGTTGAAATTCTAAATTTTTTCATGGACCCATAGGAAATTCTATAGCGTCTCAGTTCAGAAGGTGAAAATTTCTGTGTCTCAATAAGATAAAAATCATAATATAGAACATGAAAGTATATGTAAAATGCCTATTAATGTACATTAAAATGCAACAATCTAAATAAAATAAACTAAACTTAATTAATACAATTCTTATTTTGTTTTATCAGGGAAACATCATGAAACAAGGTACTGATCCTGACAGAGTTGTGTTTCAATGGACAGCTGTCTCACCAGTAGAGTTTCAATAGTCCTATGTCTTGTATCAGTCACTGGGAATCTTCTGCTGGATGCATAAGGAAAAAGAGTAAGACATCTTCATCTCCTTTGCTGGTGTCATATTTGAGCATAAGAGTTCTCTGATTCCTTACAGACTGGCCAAAGGTAGGCTGGGAACCAGCCCAGCCTGGACCTCTGTGGGACATAGTGCAGTGGACTATGATAATGCAGTGGACTGTCTAGTTAGACTAGATATTAGGAAGCATTTCTTTACAGAACAGGTTGTTAGGCGTTGGAATGGGCTGCCCATGGAGGTGGTGGAGTCCCCATCCCTGGAGGTGTTTAAGAGTAGGGTCGACATAGCGCTGAGGGATATGGTGCAGTTGGGAACTGTCAATGTTGGGTTAATGATTGGACTGGATGATCTTCAAGGTCTTTTCCAACTTAGACGATTCTGTGATTCTGTGATTCTGTGACTACCTCCTGTGAACCTGAGAGAGACTGGGACATGCTCCTTCATGCAGCATGTGGCTTTGAAAAATCCTTTCTGAGAGACTATGATAACGCAACCAAGATCAGTCTAGCAAAACAGCTAAATGCCAGTTTATTTTTAACTACCCTGTATGCCTGAGTGGTACAGTTCTGTGCTTACCCTGCAGTAACTGCTCACCGCTCCCTACAGAGGAGACACTGCCGATGGTACATGCAGAGATAAAGCTCAAGACCACTCCTCATTTCTATCTTACTCAGTTTATTGTAGAAGGAATTTGAAGAGATCAGCCAAATTAACCTTTGTTGCGTACTGCTTACTGGGTGCACTGGCATTAGTGTTTCCATTCAAACTGGAACTGAGGTTTGGACATGAAACTTCTAATTTACCCCCCTATTGCATCTTGGTTCTTGTCCAGAAACTATTCACAGCACTTAGACTCTTATTCTCAGGTGAAACTGAAAAAAAAAGAGGATTCTAAAGCACACTTCAGTGGGTATTCAGACACAATGACCAAATTAGAGTTAATCCAAAGAAAAGACCTCTTGAACTGCATGTAGTTTGGACATTAGGTCTTTCAGCAGCAACTGGTGCTCTAGAAATTGGTTCTTATTGTGCCACACCACTTGCTGCTAGATGCAAGGCTCTCCTAGCAGATCTAGCCTGGTAGGGAATTACACCTACTTCTGTTACTGATCTATCAGAAGGTTTGTGATGGAAATATGCAGCAAATAGTTTGTGTAATAGAAATTGCTATACCAGTTTCCTAACAAACCTGCTCTCCTCAGCATCATTTTCTGCATATTAATTCTAAAAGCAGGACACTTGAGGCACGGGGCACAAGAGCAGACTCCATGACAACAATGTTGATCTTTGGAATGACAATTACAAATTTATTATTATGAGAAATTAATACAAGTATTAAACTGTTTCTTTGGTCTCAATGTCTGTAATTTTTTCCTAGTGGATAAAAGATTTACCAATTTATTTATTTATTTTTTTTTTTTTGGTGCTAAAATTAGGTATTAAGTTAACATCTTTGGTGCTCACTGTCTGTTCTAATTGCAAGATTTATGCCAGCTCCTGGTATCAATAGAGTATTCAACACACGCCTGGGAGGTTCAGTAATAGGTAAGTGATTGCCAAAAGTCAAGTCTGTATTTCTTTGGTAATAAATCTGAAAAAAACATTTATATTTCCATATTTTTTACAGAAAAAGTCTTCTATTTAATTTTAAATATATATGGAAATAACTTCTAGATATTCGTGTTACAGTTGTGAGTCTTGTACATCATATGAGCTGTCTCTGTCAGCTTTGCCTTGCTTTTCTTACTTGATACGCCTTATCCTGGAGAACATGCTCATCATCTCATGCATCCTGTGTAAATGAAAACAGATCTTATTGTACCTGTGTAATTGTTATCTTACCATTGTTTGTAAGGATTCCCTTTGTAACCCCATTTGCTGTCTAAGAACTTACAGAGGTGGTGGTGCATGAACTGGAAAAAACACAGAAAAGCTGTTGAAATCTGAGATGAGTTTGGGGGTCTAGATGATAAAATCCTTTTTTATGTCTTTTTCCAACCTAGATGATTCTGTGATTCTGTGATTCTTCACACAGAAAATAGGATATGGAAATTGGGAGCACATTAAAGGTGGAAAACCACCATCTCATTTAACAGAGCCCAATTTTATGGCAGAAATGTAATTCCATTGCTGCAATTGTGGAAACAAATGTGTCCTTGATAATGATTCCAGTGTAATTACCAGGATATATCATCCCATCATTTTAACTGTACAACCTTGAAATTGCAAGGCACAGTCATAAAGATCTGAGGCAAGGTTCCTAAGACACACACCCAGAGGCACTGTATTCAAGGTACAGATGGAGGCACTTACAGAAGATGATATACAAATAGATATCTGCAACAGATGAGGTAAACTGCTCTCTAGAAACACCTATGGGTGACCAAATATGTGGTCATGCAGATGACTGCAGCTAGTCATGCACCCAGTCATGCAGATGACTGCAGCTAGTGGGATGAACCTAGTCTCTAAACCAGTGATCCTAACTTGGGTTATGTTGCCCAAGCAATCCCAGTTGTGTGAGAAGAGTCTGTAAAATTGACTGTTTAACTTCTGACTTTAATATACAGTTAAGGAATAGTGTTTTGGAGTCCTTTCAACGTTAATTTTATTTGAAGGAGAAGGTATTTTGTTGTTGGTTTGTTGGGATTTTTTTTAAGGGTTTTTTATTAATTTGTGATTTTAAGCAACGTTCAATTTGAAATAAATCACTACTGGGCATGTTGTCTCTGGAAGAAGATCCAGAATAGGCAAAACACACTGTTTGTACTAAATGAATTTCAGTCCGGTTCTAAGACAGGTGTGTGTCCTGTGTCCTGGCAGGATCCAGCTTTACCAGGTCATCTAGTACAGGCATGAAATGAGAAACCAAGGAAGCAGGTACCTCTCCCTCCCAAGAAAAAAGGTGTATTTGGGTTGAAAGAAAAGCAGTCTTTTTCTGGGTGCAATGGAACTGGTGAGTGAATTGCTTTATCAGGCAAAGCAAGCTGGCTATAGGTAGGACAAAGGGCAAAAAACTCTTAAGCCATAGATAAATATTTGAGAAGTCTCAGAGTTAGAGGGTCAGGAATCATGGAAGATGACTGATCAAATCCCAAAGAATACTTTAGTTATGAATTAAAAGAGCCCAGGGTCAATTTACAGATTATTATTATTATTTTTCCTGCTCCTTATTTGCACAACACATTTTGTGTTGAAAATCTCTCTATAATGCTTACACCAATTTACCTCCACTGTTGTGTCTCCCAGACAAACAACCTCCAAACCAGCCCAGCCTGAGGTCAGAGACACAGAAAGAAGTATTGTTAAATAACTAGCATATTTGAGAGGTGTGGGCATAGGACCTTGGAGGAAGCCCAAGACAAACACAATCTTGCCAGAAGGCTATGTGAGCATAACAAGCCAAGGTAAAAGTTTTGGTGTATGCTGTAGGGAGCTTAAAGACACATACAGAGCATAAAATGCCTATAGAGCTAGTTACAAGGAGAGCTTAGTCAGGTTTGTGAAACTTTTTGAAAGAAATAGTAAATAGAAAAAAATGCAGATTATAAGAAATCTCTGAGAATTGGTATCCCAGTGTTCACACTTTGTGGACTCAGGCTTTCCAGCCTGAAAGATCCCCAAGAGCCATCTACCAATACACATCAGACTTGAAACCAAACCTGCTGGTTTGCACTTTGCAATAGTTAAAGCATCCTTGCCTCCCAGCTGCCATCAAGCTGAATGCCCAACTCCCAGTCAGTCACTCCCCTTTCTAATCAATCCTATTTATTCATTAAAAAAGCTGTGTGTTTCCCTCAAAGCAGAAGTCCTAGAGATGCTCAGAGAGATTTTAACAACAAAAAAAGAAGTGTGGATGCACAAGAGAGAAAAAAACCACACTGGACAAATATCTTCTTACATAATGACTACCTGCAGGTTTTCACACGTACACAGAATGGAATAAAACCTATATTGACATTTGGTGTTTCCCTTTAAGAGAGGGCTGCATCATAAACAAGCCTTCCTAATGACAAATCATACTCTGAAGTACACACATCTTCTTCCAGGAAGTGCCTGTAAACTCATGCAAGAGTTTTTTACTTTGGCAGTGCTTTGTGCTGGTCTTTTCTCTAGGTGAATGCACATGGAGATTGAGGGCATCATAAGAATGAGGGCTGTGGTGGAGCCCTTTGCTGCTGCAGAAGAACAACTCCCTGTTAGTCACCCTTCCAGTTTCAGACTGAAGAGTGCACAGCAAAGAAAGAAGGGAAGAAGCAGTAAACAAAGAAACAAAACCCCAACAACCTTCCTACTTCCAGACAGCCCCCTGCTATGTACTTTCTCAAAACACGTATACACCGCCTTAATTAGTATTATATTACTCACGGAAAAGCTCTGTTTCTTTGGCGGTCAATACGCAACTGCTTCATGCATGGCAAGGCAAGCCATTTATTAATTAAAGCTGTCCTGCAGTCTGTCACTCCTGTTCCAGTACACTTTGTTTGTGCCATTCTCCAGCTGCTATAGCCATGATGTCACTTACTTTCAAAGATGACTTTAAAATGAGAAGAGAAAATGTGAGAAGCAATCGATATAATTCAGTGTTGAAAAGCATGTTTTAAGCAAACTTCTGAAGCGTTGTCTAGTGTTACTTCTTCTGCAAGCAAGGGGCAGGTCCGTACCTGTCTCTTGGGAGGTTTTTTTCCTTTTAGAAGTTGCAATCACTCTAAATTTTCTTGTTCAAAATATTGTAATCTATTAGTTTGCCAAATAGTATTACTAATAATACTATGCCTAGCTTTCATGTGTTGCTTTTATCTGGTGATCTGATAGCACTTTGCAAAATAAGTCTGCATCGCTATCTTCATTTATATATTTCTGTTTCCTCCTGATTACCTCTTTTTCATAAGATCCTCTGTAGATGGTTTGTAGATAGAAGTTGCAGATAGGAGCAATTCTCTGCTTTAGTCATTGCTTCAGCCCTTGTATTTGATCATGCAAGGGAAGCAACCTAGTGCCTACAGCACACCCCATAGCTCCATCTGCCTTCACTGGTGGGAGATCAGATGTGTGAGGTCGTCCTGTGGCACCGGCAGCTTTCAGCAGAACCACTCTGTGCAGTATGTTTTCTGAAGAGATTTCATTTCACTATCTCCCAAGCTACTGATACCAGCTTGTCACTGCAATCTGTCATTTTTATGTGGATGTTATATCTCACTGAAACCTCACCTTACCAGACCTCTGAGAGTCTGTAATACGTGTGGAAAGAGCATCTTCATGACATCCCAAAAGTGAGATCACAATGAGAAGACTAATGGCCATTGATGAGCCTGTACTGCATTTTTTTGTCTAAAAGGAAGTTAAAAGGATATATTTTTGCTCTTTATCCATTTCTGCTGTTGTCACTATGTGGTACTCTCCAGTAGAAGAAAATCTTAAGGGCATGAACATGCTGAGGAGACTAAAGACCCTTCCCTATATTCCTGTCAGCTTTTACGAAATCCTGTGTTGTTCGATCTAGAGAAGGAAAAAACCCATCAGTTCTTGTCCCATAGATAGAGGAGAGGATCTTCCAATTAAATTTGCCTGCATCTTTCATAGCTTTCTTCTTGTACGTGAATCTGCATACACTGCGTAGGGGGTGGCAATCTAGGGTTACTACTGTGGGTTAGAAGTAAAGGCTTAAAATGTTAGGCAGATTTTTCAAAGGTATGCCTTTCTTATATTTGGACGTCCACTGAAGGCTTCAGATTTGCTTATATTTGGAGCTGCTGTGTTTAGGTAGTGCTTAGACTCTTAACTGTGCTGTAACATGAGGTGCTACTGTTACCTGATCCACTCAGAGTATATGACTGCCAGTTTGGTCTTGCTCTATATGAATTTTCTCCTTCCAGGTTTTGGTCCAACTCGACCTGGTATCAGCTTGGGCTTACATCTGAGCAGAATGGGTGATATGAACATTTGAACTCAAACCCATATTTCACACCCAAGAACAGAGCCAGAGAGTTTCTGCAATGTGGGTCAAGCCTGTGGTGGTCAGCCAGCAGGAGAGAGAGGAGAGGTGCACATAGTGAGAAGGCTGAAAGGCTGTATCTGTCTGTCAGAGCAGGACCTGGAGGAAATCTTTCCTGAATCCTTACAACTATTTGGCAAATGAATAGGCAAACAGTCTAAACTGATGTATGGGTTTCTAGATTATGTCTATACCAGTAGATTAAATGCATGTCACTGGAAACATCTGGCAAAGGGTGGCCCATGTCTGTATTACTGAACTCTCTCAGTCTCTGAAAGAGGGTGGCAACATCCTATTGCTTACTGGAAATGATCTCTGGCCTACCCCAACTCCCCAAGCACACCTGGAGATTGTCTGAGACAATGATTTTCAAGTTTCAGTCTCTGGGAATATCCCCTGGCACTATTTAATCTACTAATTCATGCTTTCTTTACATGCCCTCTCTGTTGCATTGTTTTTTATCTGCTTAGAGTATTGCATAATAATGCATAACATTTGTTTGACAACCTTATTTCTCTGAGGAGGAACATTATTTCCTACCTCTGTGCAGGGACTGGCATTGCTCTGAACTCGCAAAAATATTCTTTTCTAAAAACTACTTTATGTGAGATTAAAGTCATAGCACCCTGTCAGCAGACTGTGTACCAACAGATTTAAAGAAGATGAAATAAAAGCACAAACCAAGGTGGAAATTTGAAGTGATCATTTGTCATAGTTACAGCCTAGCTGCATATACTCCCAGTTTGATTTTTGTAAATGGTTCTGGGAATAGAGTAGATGACAAAGATCAGGACAAGCAATGTCCTCCTGTTATGTCAAGATTTTGAGAGACTAATGGGAACTGCAGTGTCAGGAAGCAGTTCTATTCTTGCCCAGCGCTCCTGTCAAGATGATCACTGCGCCTAATAAATGGGGACTTTGGGGACAAAATAAGATGGGATCAAAATTATTTGCAAGGATTTACTTGCCAGGGAACAGCACATGGGGAGAAAATGTGACATGATTTCTGAAGAAATAAAGAGGAAAAAATGTAACCATCTTTCCTCGATATAGTTCCTGAAGAAGCAGAGTCTATCAAAAAAACCCAAAGCAAACCAAAAAACAATTTTTCGGGAGAGGAAACATTCCTCTCTGGACGTTTCAAAGCCCACACTGAGGCAGGTGGAGGTATTTTTGGAGGGACCAAAACAGAAACTGTGCTTAAAATTATTAAAAGTGCTTTCTCTTTAAGGCTGTTGAGCAAAGATGTAATTGCAGAGAGCTGTGCTGTTAGTTATCACAGTGTAAAATCAGATGTGAGAGGTCATTCCCTGGCACTAACAGCTCTGGGCACACTTGCTCCATGAACTGTTTTCCTGCTGGGCAAATTAATTATGTGATTGTCTCTGCTTTAAATTAACAGAGACCTACTCTTCTTCACATGAAGAGACCAAACACTCCCACGTGACTGCTAAATTAGTCCTCTAAATGAGAGTCCTCGTAGAAATAATTAGGTTGCTTTAGTGTGAGATACTAATATCACCCATTTTCAGTACAAACGTCTGGAAAGTTCTCTTCTGTTTCTGTTTTTTAAACTGAGGTTACTTTAAACTTAATGCTACAAAGTATTTCTGACAGTGGAGGCTTATCAGCTTAATGCAGAAGACACGTTTCAGTATAAACTATAAATCTTAAAAACGCAGTGGTTTGAATGTTTCATGTTACTTGTGAATCTCACATACATGTGAAGACCATGCGCAGAGGCCGAGTGTGCATGCAGGTGTGTGCGTGTGTGTGCCATCCGCAGCCTGGCGCTGGCGTGCGGGAAGACCCTCTGTCTTGGTGAGCCCATGGAGCAGCCTGTGCTGCAGCAGTGCTGACCCTGCCCGGCCCATTGAGGGAACACCCTGCATTAGTAGGGAGAACTTCAGGAGGAACCAGCGGACCGCTGCTCTAGCTTGGCCCTCTGAAAGGGAAGAAGGAATTGACTGATGGATGAGGCCAGTGGGAAACACGAAGGTCAAGCAGAAAGGACAGCCCAAGGCAATGGCAGAGTCTGAAGCCTGATTACATAAAACTCAGTTATATGGATAGAAAAGAATAAAAACATTAAAATTAACTTGCAACCACTGTTGCTGTTACCTCTTTTTCAGGTTGTTTGCTTCTTTGTTTATCTAGCCCCCATTCTGTGAGTTGAATTAGTAGCATACAGCAATATCTTATGTGAGGAACCGCGTTTTCTATTGGATGTATACACTCGCTGGTCTTGGCTGTAAAGAACCTGTCCCAGATAAGTGATTATTCCTTAACTTTCATGGGTTGCATTTGGGTGAACAAATTTTATTTAAACATTTATTGAGTAGGTGATAGTAAAATAATATTTGTTTCAGTAGACCAGATTGTTCCGTCCCACAAGAGCATATGAGAAAGGAAAAAAAATGGTTAGATTGCCAGCAAATACAATGCTTTTTTCAGTTATTTTTCTGAGGATGCTCTTTAACCCATAGAGTCATATGAATTCCAGGATGCCTTGGAAGGCCATGGCACTCTCTGCAGCCTCATTCATCTCTGGCTACCTGATATGATCACACTCACACTTTTTGCTTCCTTTTTCTTCTCTAAAAGGGACTTAAAAAATGAGAAAACAAACAGAAAGTGAGAGGTAGGCCAAAGAGGCAAATGAGGCTTGCTCCTTCAGATTTTAACCATAGAAGGTATATGGTATTGCGAGAAAACTCAGATGAGCACTCTGCTATTAGAATAATGAGGCAGAATCTTTTCAGGTCAAAATTATCATAAACTCACTGAAACCTCTGGAATTATGACAGCAAACAAAACGAACTTCTGTCTCAATGTAAATGGTTTAGTCACTGTTCCCTTACACTTGCTCAAAATCCAACATATTCACATTTCCTCTATTTTGTGAATGACAGGTACAACACTGACTCTTACAGAAACTTTTTTGTTCTAAATAGGATAGTCCAGCGCATGTCATAAAGAAGAAAGTCTGGTGAACACTAACCCTCCAAATGATATGCTGCAAATTAATACATTTTTCTATTTAATAGCTACATTTTTTGCTGTGTTCTTGTAACCCATAATTATCCTCTGATTTTGCTGTTCAGACCTTGATATGTCTAACAGTAACTGAATATTTAGTCACTTGATGTTCATTTACTTGCAGAAACACACATGCCTGAAGATGAAATATAGGAGAAATTGTTGAATTTCCTGTACACATAAAATCCAATAGTATTAGACAGACAACAAACACAAACTCTAGGCCTTGACAATAACACCCACTGAAATGCTGCAAATAATACCCTATTAACAGTAAATAGGAGTGAGATAACATTTTGGTATTTCTGGAAATCAGTCAGTGTTGGAACCTGTTAAGCAACATAAAAGCAATATAAAGGATTTTCCACCTATTCTTTTACATGCAGTAAGGAAATGGAAGTATCTGCTTACAGAATAAGTGCAGACATATGCTACTTAACCCCTGAATACAGCAAACAGATTCCTACTTAAGAACTATGTAGGTCCATGGAGCGAGCCTCAAAAAAATTCTCCTTGCATGGAAATGGAAAATAACAACCTTTTTGCACACAGAAGAAAACCTTGCGCAAACTCCAAAGCCGAAACATAACCAGCCTCTAAGCTGATGAGGCATCTGGGCCCCATGAGGGCCAGGGCACGGCTGTCTGTTGGGCCGCCAGTGGCCCTGGACGGACGGCGATGCTGGGAGAGAGACCGCAGGGGGACAGAGATTCAGACAAGGAGTCAGCTGTGGCCTGGGCTTTGTCCAGTTGCTGGCACAACTGCCAAGATAAGAAAGATGAGAAAGAAGGGGAAAGTGTGCTGCTGTTGTTTCCCGGGTCCAGGTTGAGATTTTTACATGCACACAAAGTCCCTGCTGATGCCACTGACAGACAGTTTGCATCAGAGCAGGAGAAAGTCTTAAGGTTGCCCTATGCTCCTTTTAGGGACTGTCTTAATGGAGTAATGCACAGAACTGAGCCAAACTGACATGCTACCAGGCAGAAATCTCTATATGTTTCTAAGTACACACCTGAGTAAGCTTTTCAGCCACATCCTGCTCACTCTGAACCAGCTCAAGCTTAAGGAAGTCCCCATGGGGAATCAGCATGCCATCGCACGAGAGACCCTTTTTCTCCCCGGTTGTTTTAACCTAAGGAACGGCAACAATGGTGTTCTTTAAATAATTGACATCTTGTGCAGGCAAGACCCAACACTCAAATTAAGGAAATGCCAGATCTCAGTGTCAGTTTAGCCTCCCTGTGAGTGCACTGTGCTACAGCCTGATGCACTGGTCGAGGCAAGAGGCTGTAGAGGGGTCAAGCAATGCGTGCACGGGTAATGGACATCAGTGAGAACTCCTGCACTGAGGTTGCAGAAACAGCTTTAATCTCAAAATCTTCCACCTTCTGCGTGTTCCCTTGTCCTGTTTTACTATTCTTTGGACGCTCCTTTCTTCAGTCATATACAGCTGTGACACAGTCTTTAAAAGTATTGAAGGACATTGAGGTCAACACATCTGCTCTGGAAACACAACAGGAGAATAAAATTTGTCTCATGCCCATGCAGCTGCACTGAGCTACAAAAGCATGGTATTCCATTCATGGGCTGTGCTAAGGACCAGTCTTATTTTTAAACAAGGAGATTGTTTTTGTACAACTGTCCCTGAGAAATTAATTCTTTCTGCACCACAGTGGACACAGGTATGTTTGTTTAGCTGAATCCAACATGAAAAACTACCTGGAATAAACCATTGGTACAAAGGAAAATGGAGAGTAATGTCACAAATCCAGGGTAACTGCCAAAACAAAGTTGTAAATATGTAAATATTTTGGTACGTTAGCTGTTAGAAAGACTGTGCCCCCACCCACAACATTAGTAATTGCTATTTATCTTCCAAGCTTGATAGTGAATCTGGTTTGAAGCCTCTACTAGGATGCTGAACACTCAGAGTCTGGCTGAGATGTATGCTGTGCTGAGGGCCATTTAGAGGCAGTGTCTGCTGAACAGGCAGAGGTGTGTGCACAGAGCGGGCACGGCTTTGCCTGGTCGAACACCAGTGGGAGGCTAAATGTAGCACCACGCTCCTACAGCTGGGCTGGAACTGCCTCGTGTTTCATCAGCTCAGGCCACTGCACGGGGAAAGTTGTTTCAGCCATCCATGCAGATACACCAACAGCCCTGGCTGAATTTTGTCGGCCTTGAATGGCGATGGCTTTTCTGCTGAAAGCAGCATTGTAACTGCGCCCACATGTGCACTCTGCACATGGCAGGAGGGTGTCTGCAGGGGGTTCCTGCCTGCCTTTTTCTTCTTTCCAGTGGTTTTGGTACTATCCTAAGGAATGAACTAATCTTTACTTTGCTATCAGCTCAGGCAGATGATTTCCTAGCTCACTCAGCAGTGATTTTTGCTGTCTTGTGTTGGTCCTTTGCAACACCTGAGGGTGCACAAGCAGCTTGAAATGCTCTTGCAACCTTTGAACCACTATAACCACATAAGGGCCAGTGGGAATAGCTGCAATTGGTATAATCAGTTTGCTGTAAAGAGGTCCTTAAGTTAATGACAACTGGGTCCTTATATGTTGCAGAACTGACCTGATTGAGGAAGGCAAGTTAAGCAGAAATGGCTTTCTCTCCTTTTTGCACTGGAATATTCTCTACTCCTGTAGAAAATTTATTCTTGAAAGTGTCAGGAAATACAAGCTTGTCATGTTGTCTCATAACAACAAGAAGAGCTGCAGGAACAGCAAAAGCAGTAGATCTAAACAGTGCTTTGGCTGGCCAAGGTATAGCCATAATGATGAATGCTGAGAAGGCAGTTTTAGTAAGAAGTGTACATCTTATCCCCTGTCTCCCAGGCAACTTCCTAACATCTTTTAGAAATTAGTAAAGAGCAACTAATATATTCTAATACTGTGATAAGTCTTATCAAGCAAGTACAAAGCAACATCCGTTTCTATTTTGAGTCATACTGATCCACAGTAGACAAAATCCAGTAACTAAATACTGACAGCTAATAGTGTTCATTCACATGTCACCAAGTAAATAAAGCAACATTTTCCTCACATTTGGCATGAACATTAAATTGAATCTATATATTGAACATAAACACAAGCCATATATATCATTCTATTTTATACAACAGGAAATTTCTTGGAATTAATTTTCTCAATGTTACTTATGTTTTAGAAATTATATTTATATTAAAACTTTCATTTCTGAGTACCAAAATTCTAGCTTTGTATTTTGCGACATTCAAAATAAACAATATTTAAAAACCTGTAATCAGCAGCATCAAAAATACAGAAATATTCTTTTCTCCATCTGGAAGTACTTGAAAAATTAAAAAAATAAGTACATGTAGTGAGTCTTGACACAGTTGCTCATGGATATTATAAGACATTAGGTTGAGCAGGGATGTAGACTGTCAGCTCCCATGGCATATCTTGACACAATAGAGTGCACTTTTCAAATATTATTAGAGATTGACAATGATCTTATTCTTTTCTTATAGGTGAGATAGTCATGTGGAAAATATGAAAGCTTATAATTTTTAATTTGAATCTGGAAAACCTCTACTTCTGCCCATTTTATAGGCAAAAACTGTTCTGTATCTACAGGGAAAAATATAAAAAAAATTTACAGAACAAGATATAGTTAAAAACCCATCAGTTCCACGAAGTCAGGAAGAAATATATCACTGTTTTGAGAAATTTTACTGCTTTCAAATAATAAACTGCAGGAACAAAAATATTAATGCCCTTTTTAAAAGACCAGTAGTCTTGCTCACCAAGAAATGAGAAGATAGGAAATGCCAGCTTTAAGACTGATATTTTCTGTGTGCATGCTAATAGCTGTGCTTGGCATCAGAGGTCCAAAATTTTTTATATCCTAGCCCAGACTCTTGAGACAAGACTATATGTCTCTTCTGCCATACCTTTATCACGTTCACTGTATTTGCTTTGCAGTGAATGGGGAATATTTCTGGGTGAACTGTTTCTTCTAATTATATTAAAATGCACATCTTAAGAAGAAAACACAAAAAGGACTAGTTGAAACATAATAAGTTTTGTATTTCTGAATAAGCACCCTAATATTTCTTTTTAAAAATACTGCAAAAAACTTTGCTATATGAAGAAGGCTAGAAAGGAAAATTATCACCAGGACTCAGTCTTAAGGCTGTACCATCCATATTCACCATGCGGACTAAGAGAATGGCTAGTAGCAGAAACAACTTTTATTGGAATACAAGCCTTAGAAGGTGATGCCATTCATTTTTTTAATAGCCTGAATATCTATTTGCTAGTGGAATAGCAGTAGCCATCAATCTCTGGAGAGGAAGGCTGGCTAGGACAAACATAGAGCACAGAAGAAGATGGAGGACAGGCCCAGGTTCATTCTCAGAGACTGAGGATTTCTTCTCATTTAAACAAAACAGAATAAAGTTTGAGGTGTGAGTTGCATGATCTTTTTTCACGTTATTATAGTTCTGCTCACAATAAAACCTTTGTTGATGCTGTCATGCCCAGTAGGTTGTTATTTCAGTATGGTTTGCTTTATCAGTAATAGTTTTAATTGTGCACAGTCTAAGCTTGTTGCCAAAGGGATTGAGAAAAATGCATTAGTGATATCATTCATGGCATACCACTTGGCTGCCTTTGACTCCAATTAGTATTGAAGTTCTATCACGTTCAGCACGGAAGCACTCAGTGGTGGCGTGACTTCCTCTAGGCCACAATAGTCTACTGTTAGTCTCCACTCTCCAATAGACTTTCACACTGGTCATATGGGGCTGTTAAAGGGTGAGCGAGTCCTGCTGATCTCCCCTTGGCTCTCCAGCCAACGAATCAGCTTATGCATGGGAATCAGGATTGGTGTCATATTGCTGTCAGTGCACTACTGTGGTAGTGATTGGCACTTGTTGTTCTTCAACCCTCAGCAACCCCACAGGAGAAGGGTCCTTCAAGAGACCAGGCAAGGTAGACAGCTGTTCAATTTCCTCTGTCTCCATTGTATTGTTCAATTTTCCTGGAGGCTGGTGCACGATAGGGAACGTGATATACCCACTCAAGGCCATGCTCTTTGGCCCAGGTGTTTATGAGCTTGTGAAGCCTGGGTTCCACTGCCACCACTGCTAGAAGTGCTCGTGTGCCTGCTGCCAGGTAGCAGGCACCAGAAATAATTATATAGAAAGTCGTAGTTCCTAGTAGTTCCTAATAGTTCCTACCAGTAGACAAAAAACTATATGCCTAATTAACGTACAAACTACTTCTAAGGCCCTAAAAGAAAACATGGAGAGGAGTAATAGCCAGAGTGAATTTTATAAAAACACATCATATCAAATCAAACCAGTTTCTTTCTACCACAAGGCAAAAGAGAGGAGAAGCAATACATGCCACATACCTTGACTCATATAAGACTTTTGACACTATACTGCATAGAGTCCCGGTAACCAAACTGAGGACTATTTAGATGAAAAAAAAGCAGTTGCCAAAGTCATGGGAAAACTCTACTTGGGAACTCATTGACAGTGGTTCAGGTACATTTTGAAAAGGACTGAGTAATGCTCTGCAGAGATCAGTCCTAAGGAAGTGGTACTATCAGATATTTTCTTTAATAATTGAATAGAAAATGTGCTGATTGCATTTGAAGACACCAGTAAGGTGATAGTGTACATTGGGAAACTGGATTAGAGTTCAATGGGATCCTGATAATAAGGGAAAATGCCAGATGATGAACTCGGGTAAGAACAATTCACTGCACAAATATAAGAAAGAGAAAAAATGGCTAAGTTAGAGCTCTGCAGGAGTATATTTAAAGTTGTTGTGAATCACAGGTTCAACAGGAATCAAAAGGATTGTGCAAAGCCAAAACCCATACAATTAATCACCCACAATTATTAATAAAGTGTCATAGCTAACATTTCAAGTCACCTTGTTCCTTTCAGCAATGACCTCTGCTGAAGTTCAGCAATGCTGAGTGTTAAGCAATGAAATCTAAGAAAGATAAGAGTTACTTGAATGACTTCCAGAGGAAAAAAGTTCTGAGAAGAGCAGTGAGAATGAAGAGAAGTCTGAAAAAAAGGCAGAGGAAGATTTGGGTAAGCTGGGTATTACTGCTTGTTGCCTTAATACTTTCAGGATGACAATTAAGGCTTCAGGTTTCAAATTTTGAATGTTGAATCCTCCCACAGGAAAATGAGGCTGCTCATATGCCCCACAAAATCCTGTCATGGGATTTTAAAGGATTTTCTCACTTCTCAGAACCACTGCAAGTGACAATGAAACAGCTTACAATGTGGCCGGGTTGCCTATCTTTTTGGTTTTTTGCAATTCTGAACTGATTCCCTTCCTCATCCTTTGTCAAAAAATCAACAACATCCTTTTTCTTCACCTTCTAGCTTTAGAGTATTTATGAAACTCTTATTTCACATCTTCAAGCTTTTCAGAACTACCACAACACCTTCCAGGTCATATGTGCACAATGTCATATGTGCTCTTTTGAATCCAGGACTTTGTGTCATGCATCTTTGAGACTTGTGTCTTTGGGTCTTAGAAAATATGACAGATACTGATAATATTGCTAGCAGTGGTGGCCCCTGGCTTCTGACCAGGTGCCCATTGAACAGATATTCACTGCTCAAAGTGATTGTTTCAAGCTATCCCTGAGCTCAAGCACTGTGTCTGGATTGCATTAATTTCACACAACAGCCAGAGCTGACTTATTTGTCTTAAAGGAAGGAAACATGAGTAACAGAGAAAAATTAAAAATTTCAGCTTCAGCTCCTTCATCATGATAGTTGCCTTCATTTTGTAAAGTCTGTCAATACCTTGTGAAGCCTCCAGAAATGTGAGATACTAATTTAATCTGCAGAGCATATGTATGCTTGACTGGTGGGAGAATGATCACATTCTGGTCCCTTGCTTGTCATTCCACAGTTTTTAGCTAAATAGCTACCCCTCAGAAGAGCCCATTGTATCAGGGGTGCTTTCCATGGCACGGACATCCACCTGGGAAGCACCATATCCATTTCCTAACATACAGAAGAGATGTGCAGTTTTCAGTGGCTAGTGTTCCACAAACTACGCTGCTTTGTTCTGGTGCCTTGATTGTCTGGAGCAGGGATCTGACAGGAGGCATTCATGGCCCAGGTTTCCTCCTCCAGATAAGCAAGGTGTGGGCTGAGAAGGGATGGGGTTAGCTTGATCTTGTCCTGACATAGCCTTGGCATCTGCCCAGTGCTCACACCTGGGCCCTGCGGATGGGAGTGCTCCCAGCTTCCACAGTATAGACACAACCAGTAAGACCTAAGTTTATCTGGAAATAAATCATTAGATTGACAGGAAAATCTGGGTATGTAAACATCACTCTGGGCATCAGAGTGGGTTCAGACACCAGCAAAATGCATGAAACTGCCATTCAGCTGTAATATATTCCGGGAAAAGTGCCTCAACAACTAAATGCCAATGAATACTGTCTTTTACAGCTCACTTTCTATTCCTTGAGGTGGGTAAGGACTGATATACCAGGGGCAGAGACAGGGAAGAGAGGACGAGAGGTGTGCAGTTTCCCACTGACAGTTACAGTGTGATGACTCTCTTGGTTGTTTTCTAGCAGAAAAAGCATGTGATTGTATCATTCATGTAATAGCTGTCTCTGCCCCAGATGCATGTCAAGCACCTGTATCTCCTGATATTTTGCTCCCATGCCACTTCTAACTGCTCGAGAGTGGTAAAATAAGTATGACCCCTTGGTATCTCACATACCTTCTTTATTAGTGCTTCAGTTGTCCATGTCTTTCTTCCAGGGCCATTTTACCACTGTGGCTCTTAACAGAATCAGCTTCCTCCTTTCAACCAATTACTAGCATAATCACTATTCAGCTATAATTAAGAAGTCACATCAAATTCCCTCAACGATGACTAGCCACCATGTCCTAAGTCATGTTGTCCCATAACAACAATCTTTCTACAGTGCTTGTCTTTCCATGGTCTCCAGAGTAATTCAAGCTGGCTTCCAAAGCCCTGGGTTTTCACATTTTCCTGGTAATTTCTTGGCCTAGGGTTTTAAAGAAACAGGTTTGCATTCTGTCTTTGCTACTTGCAGCATATTATTCTACACTGTGAAAAAAAGGTGGAATAGATCCAGTACTTGGCATCTATTAAGCATCTGTATTCCAACTGTTAATTAGGATTAAGGGTACTTGAAAGTATATCTTATAGCTGAAGAAAATAATTACCAACTATTAATCACATACTTCTTTCAGATACTTAAAAACTAATTGTATGCATTTTCCAAATGATCTGAGGAGACTTGTGAAACATTTAAATTGCATTATACCTTAGGATCAATTGAGAAACATCCAAGTTTCTCATAGGCAAACTAATGCTTTACTGCAACACTTCTGTTTCTCTGCTCATGCTAGTGTGTAAAACACAGCCTTTACCTCGCAACACCCTAAAATGTAGTTTACTGCTCCATAGCAAGACAAGCAAGCTGTATCAACAGGACTTTTTTGTAGACTGTAGAACTACACCCCCATGTCAGTGAACAGAAAAGTGCAGCAGTGTGGGATGCCATTGCTGGGGGAGGAGAGAGCTGGTCAGGGTCTCCTGCTTTCAGTGTCACCTGACACCTGTTAGGGGAGGGGGTTGTCAGGTGGGGCTACAGATCTTTTGATTTCTACTTAATGCCTCATAGATACGTGCCTGATGCTGTCATGATGGTGAGAAAGAATGCAACAAAAAAGCATTCCTTCCCCATCATATACATTGAGAGGAACTCTTTAGCACATTGGCCATTTACATCTTTCAAGTGACCTAGATAGGAAGCTCTCTCTGGTTTCACATCAAAAGATCAATCATAATGTTTCTGGGAAGTCAGTGATGAAGCTGAGTCTCTCTGGTTAGGCCTCCGGGTCTAGGAACATACTGTATTTCAAAATTCAATGTAATGAATCTAAGCATTAACATTTTATAACTTGTAATAATCCATTCTAAATCTGAAGCCTAATTAAACTAAACATACCAAACTTGCCTGCAACTAGAACTGGTTGTATGTAATTTGAATAAAAAAATTGTAAAAGTTTATTTGCATATCCAGAAAAATTAACACCCACAAAAATATTCAATAATAAATAAAGTCTTAGTTTTTGATTACTGGAACTCACACACCAGAATAAAAAAAAAAATGCAAATAATAACTATGCAAAACTTATTTTAGCTCCAGAAGGAGACATCAAATACCAAATCTGAAATAGCAGAAAAAGAACAAAATACTTCTGGGTATAGTGTGTATATTGTGTAGGTTGCTGATATCAGAAGCATATATGGTAGTACCATTTCTGATTCTTTAGGTACAGTGCATTGTACTCAGAGCATTGATTCAACATCTTTTTTATTTTCTATTCTCCATCATGTGTGAAACATGGTTTGTTCTTCCCCCAAAACAAGTGTTTTATGTGTACAGAATTATTTTACTAGCCACGTAGATTGCTGACTCACTTATAAATGAAAATTAGTCCTCTAAGAGAATAACCATCTGTTTCAGCCTTTTCTTCTCCATAATAAAATTAGTGAAGTGATTTTAACAATGAAATTTTAAAAGCCAAGTGGTTTCAACTTCTTCTGTTAAAAAAAAAAAAATAGTCTTGAGTCTAAGTCATGCTTAAAGAAAATAAGTTATAATTAAGTGATTTTTTTTAATGTTTGTAAGTATTCATTTATGTGGAATAAGCATACTTCAGACAAGGTCCAATTAGCAGGATAGCATGATAGGTAAATACTGAATGGAACCACCATGACCATTGTTCAGCTGAAAACTGGTGTGTCCTTGAAGACAATTTACATGCAGAAACATTACAAGGAGATGGGGTACCACTCAGGAATACTCTCTGGTATGTTGACACCAGTTGTCACTATTCTTTAAAGGTTTTATGGTTACTTGTTGACACAGATATTTGTGCTTAAGAAGTGTTTATAACACTTGTTGACTGCTCATCGTGTGCTGTTTTTGGGGACTCTGATATTTAGATTTAAATATTGATATTGATATTGAAAGTTAGAAATTGAGTGTCTACAGTAAGGGTCCTCTGTCTCCTTTCTAAACATAGACTTCTAAAGCCATAAGTTTCCAAGGAAGTCAGGAGCTCAGACAAATTTCATTCTTCTGTTTTAAAAGTCTTGTATCCAACAGGACTGCCTCACCAGAAAAAAGTGTCTTGTAAGCCCCGTAATGTGTGTAAGGACACATGAATACATGCATCAAGAGTTTTACATGAAACGAGAATTTTTGAAGGTAGTCCCACTCCAAATCAACACAAAAATCAAATACACTTTAAGAAAGAATTTTAAACCCATAACTTGTTGTGGTTTAACCCTGGTGGGCAGCTCAGTCCCACCCATCCATTCTCTCACGCCCCCACAGTGGGATGGGAGGGAGAGTTGGAAGGGTAAAAGTGCAAAAACTCATGAAATAAAGACAGTTTAATAGGTAAAACAAAAGATGTGCTTGCAAGTAAAGGAAAATAAGGAATTAATCCACTGATTTCCATTGGCAGGCAGGTGTTCAGCCTTCTCTACGAAAACTGGGCTTCATCACATGTAATGGCTACTTGGGAAGACAAACACCATCACTCCAAACATCCTCCCTTCCTCCTGCTTTCCCCAAAATTTATTGCTGAGCATAATGTCATATGGTATGGCATATCCCTTTGGTCAGTTGGAGTCAGCCGTCCCAGTTGTGTCCCCTTCCAGCTTCTTGTGCATCCCCAGTCTCCTTACTGGTGGGGCAGCATGAGAGGCAGAAAAGGCCTAGGCACTGTGCAAGCACTGTTCAGCAATAGGTAAAATATCCGTGTGTTATCTACACTGTTTTGTTCACAAATCCAAAATACAGCACCATACTAGGCTGCTGCGAAGAAAGTTAACTCCACCCCTGTCAGACCCTGTACAGTGATATCCAAACACAAACATGGAGATATAATTGAAACAGATTGTTCCTTCAAGCACGCATATGTGTTAGATATGTTATGCACTAATACATTGTGGGTATGACAGGTATGGATAGCAAACATAATTAAAACAGATATCTAAGTTATTAATTAATAAAAACCTGTAATTCATAAAGAAGGAATAATTGAAGTCAAATTATTCATTATGAATTATAAACAGTTTAAGACTGATTTAACTTTTCTGAATTTTCTTTGATCAGAACGAGATGAGACTTCTGTCAGGTGTTCTAAAAAATTCCTATTACTCAGAAGTAAAGGCTTGATATAAATACCGAAATCTCCTTGAGTATAAATGACAAATTGAGTTAAATCTAATCTGTATGGAAGTGCCTCTAATCTGACACTTAGGTAGCTAGAATTTCTTTATAGTCAACATTTTAGAAAGGAATGTTCCAGGCTGTTTCATTTAAGGCCGTTGTGTCCTGCATGTTTTGGGCAGAACAGATATGATAGTGGCCAGTGAGTACTACTCATGTTTGACACGTCTCTGACAAACATGAATTTAGGCAGATCAAAGCCCTTTGAACTCTGTAGTGTTGACTGAGAGACAATTTGCCAAACGGATGGGTGAAAGGAAATGACATGAAGGTCTTTGGTAGATGGCAGAAAGGTGAGGCAGATGGTGGACAGGCTTGCCCTTGGCAACTCAAGTGCAGCACTTACTAACATCTGAAATGGGAAAGGGCTGTGAACCTACTCTGGATTTCAGACTGTAGCCCAGGACTGGCACTGCTGGCAGCGGGGATGGACAGGATGTCTCCAGGGGCTGGACACCCAGGCAGGAGCATCTCATGGCCTGCAGCTTTCCTTGGGGCTGACTGAAAGGCGATAACAGTAACCAGGGCCGAGGGGCACTCTAGCTGAGTGGCACTTGGCAAGGGCAGCTCGATCATACACATAAGGTATGGTGCCCACCAACGTGGTGTCAAAATTATTTCTTCTGAACAACTGAGGTAACTTACTGAGGCCAATAAACTTGTTGCTGTCTGTGCCAGTGACAGGAACCCTGGCATTGTTCACCCTCTGGCAAAAAGAAAAATCAGAGTGAATAGTGGCTAGGTTAAAAACCCAAAGACTTTGTTCTCCTTTCACTGTGAGGGGATAGCTGATGTCAAAGCACCATCTTACTTTGTCTGCCCTTTTCTGTCTATTAGAGAAGATAAAGCTACAAGACTAATACGCTCTCTAATGAGACTGACAAGGAAAAGTCTGGTTATTAGGGGAAAAAGAAAAAGAAAAAGAAAAAGAAAAAGAAAAAGAAAAAGAAAAAGAAAAAGAAAAAGAAAAAGAAAAAGAAAAAGAAAAAGAAAAAGAAAAAGAAAAAGAAAAAGAAAAAGAAAAAGAAAAAGAAGAAAAAGAAAAAGAAAAAGAGAAAAAGAAAAAGAAAACGAAAAAGAAAAAGAAAAAGAAAAAGAAAAAGAAAAAGAAAAAGAAAAAGAAAAAGAAAAAGAAAAAGAAAAAGAAAAAGAAAAAGAAAAAGAAAAAGAAAAAGAAAAGAAAAAGAAAAAGAAGAAAAAGAAAAAGAAAAAGAGAAAAAGAAAAAGAAAAAGAAAAAGAAAAAGAAAAAGAAAAAGAAAAAGAAAAAGAAAAAGAAAAAGAAAAAGAAAAAGAAAAAGAAAAAGAAAAAGAAAAAGAAAAAGAAAAAGAAAAAGAAAAAGAAAGAAAAAAAAAGAAAAAGAAAGAAAAAGAAAAAGAATGACTTTGGTAATTAATCTATTGTTGCTCAGAGATTCCAGTGGCGTTGCTTACAGTAACTCCTGCAGGGATACTGTATTTGGTTGGTAAAACTAATAACAATTTCATTAAACTAACAGTTTCTAATGCTAATAATAATTCTGTTAAATCTTTATGGATATATTTGTCCTTGCCTTGGTTTTTCATTTTCCATTTATTGCAGATACACTTCATGGTCTCCTGTGTCTCAGATTAGTGTTCTGTATTGCCACAAGATCATTGTCAAGTCTTACTGTGCCTTTTTAGACTGTGAAATATCTGCCTCACACTGTTCTCAGGGATTTCAGTAAGAGCAGGAGTAGTCTTTATCTCAGTTTAAAATCTATGGAATATGTTTATCTATTTAAATTTTTATTTATGAAGGCATTTAGCCTTAGATGTATTTAAATAATTTTAGAATAACAGTGAAAATGTGACAGAAATGTCACATTATGGCAGAAATGTGACAAAAATTAGTTGCCAAGGTCTTTCCAAATGAAAACTCTATCTTCCTTGTCCAGGCCTCTCCGAGGCAGGCTGAAAACAGAGAGCTTTTATCCAAAATTCAGTCCCTTTCCAACTCTGATTGTCTGCTCCACTCTGCAAAACACTGAGAGCTGCAATGCAGCTAGTAACGCCATACTGACTGCTATAGCAGCCTTTTATGTACAAGGTACGTGAGGTCTGGCAATTCAGATCCTAGAGGAACACTTATTGGGAACAACTCACACAGACTGGTTGTGAAAAGGGAGGGGGAGGCAGCCAAAGGTAGCAGATATCAGCTGATGCCAACACTCCTGTGATGCTAACAGTGTAGCATTGGGAAGGGTGGAGAGGCAAACGGAGAGAAATAAAGGGAACAGTCAGACAAAAAATATTAGTTTTCATTATAAGAGGTCAATAATTAGCACTAATATAATTTCTGCCAGTTCTCAGAACTAAAATTAACCACACACTTAGAATCATTCATTTTCTAGCTAGTATGAGAGTCTTAACCACCTTTTCCTCAGAAATGAATACTGGATATAGTGCAGCCATAACCAAAATGCAGACATCAAAAGAGTGCCTCTTGGACGGATGCTTTCTAGTATGAACTGGCAAGGAAAGTGAATTTTTGTTCAGTTAATACTTTAAATTTTTAGAACTATCAGACCATGGGGAAAAGATGCAGGTCTCCAGTGAACTCTGCCTGACAACACTGCAATTGTGTAACAATCAAGTAATGGTTCCCCTAGATTTGTACGGCTTGTTCTCTCATTGCATGCACACATATGCAAGTATCTGTTTGACACAGTAAGGCTTGGACTGAATAGTTTTGCTGTTAGGTGTTCAGTAGCTTGTATAGAAACAGTTAGTGGGCTCTGTCCAAACCCTAGTGAATAGACAGATGATACCCACATTACTGAAACTCTACAACACCAAGCATATTCAGGGTTGGTTCACCAAAATAACTTAAATGTCAGGGTGGGCCTTCATCCCTTGATGCGATTTCCCAGCTGCAGGGTAAGCTGACTAATATCAGTGAAGGCTGAACTGCCACATGAACACCTTGCCTTATCTCTAGTTATGGAGTCTTTATTCTCCATGGCTGGATATTTTATGAACACTACATTTATTCTTCTTTTCCCCAAAAGTTATTGTATATCTTTTTTGCACATCTTTATAAAGTTAATTTTCCCTTAATATCACAGTACCACTTGTGCACTTGAGCTATTTCTTAATTTACTTTGCTGGGGAAAGGTGAAATAGCCTGAGGCAGTTATTTGCTCCCTCAGGAACTGTTAGTGAATCACATTTGTACATACTTCCTTTCCCTTTGAAAACAAAACCACTTGATTTTTGATGGGGGCATGTGAGCAAGTCATATGGTAGGTGTGAGGATCATTTGTGAAGACTGATACAGTGACTGATTTTCTTCACAGCGTTAGATTTAATAACAAAAATGTTAAACTGAACGTGCATGCTGATAATGTAAAAAATATCTTCGTACATGGACTTGTTTAGATTCTCATCAGAGATGCTGCTGTGGCTCAGCACCACGCAGATTCTAATTAAAAATGTTGGGGAAAAAAAGGTATTTTGTGTTATTTAAGACTGTATTTGTCAGGGTGTTAGGAATAGATTTAAAATAATAAATAACCATTGCATTGGAATGCTTCTTTGTCTGAACAGTTTCGCCGCAGATTAGATTTCACAGACATATACAGCATTTCTATTTGCTGGCTTTGTATTAGATTTGGCAAGAACTACTTCTCTGAAAAAAAAATTCCCCAGGCAAAATTGTGATGAAAAGATATAACAGATCCATATCTGAGAAGGATGGTGATAGGACTGCTGATGAGAGCTGTAGTGGCTCAGTGGAGCCACCCTGTGCAAATATGTTTAAATTATACATATATGACTATATATAAATTTAATCTAAATATTTTTATTTTCTTGAAGCTACAATGTGCAAAAAAACCCTATCAAAGGCAGGCCAGGTAATTTTTAATCTATTTCTGGAAATAAATGTAAATGGACAGCCAAAACAAACTCACAGATTTATGTGATGATTCTACAAATGATATTATTTTTGCACAAGAAAGCTTTTAAATTGATAACTGTAGCACTCGGGAAAAGCAATGGCCCTGTGTGATGTTTAGAGCAGAAAGCCAAGACAGAAGTGGAGCAGAGATTTGAGGCAAAGTTCAGAAAAGAGGCAAAGCAGAGACTAGGAGCTCATGACATTAATATAGGGAAGAAGCCAATGATCAGGAGGAGGGTTGAATCATGAAGCAAAAACATGAGTAAGCTCTGGTATAGAACGATGGGCTGGAGCAAAAGTAGAGAGAGACGCTATTCTTGCTGCAAGAAGCTTACATGTCTTTCAGCAGGCCACCTTCCCTCCACTTGCAGGGAGACCATTCAAGTCCTTCTTTTGGGGTCACCATGGTATTATCATGGCTCATGGACAATTATTCATCCAAAGGGATTACATCTAAAGGGTTTATGCTGTGGCTGCACAAACCATATTTGCAATACTCAACACAAGAACAGCTTGAGTGTTGAAAGAGGTCATCGTCTAAGGATAAACCGTAGGCTCTAAGGAGGAGGAATGTGGAGGGATGGGCTTAAATGATTTGGTGGAGAAAAAAGGCTTTTTGGCATTCTCCTTTCAGACCTATATTGCTAGTAAATTAGCCAAGATGTTAAATTTGGATTTACCTATTATTGCTTTGCATGATAACATCTGGAGGACTTTATTAACTAGTTCTGCATGTGAATGCAGAAAAATTTGGGAAAGGAAAACACAATCTGGAATCCAAGATTATCTCAAGGTTAACTTTTCTTTGAAGAAACAGGAAGCATGATAAAGAATCAAAAATATGTCCTGTTCCCAAATGAGAAACGAAGAGCTCATTTTATTAGCCACACTTTTTTGGTCAAGGGATAACCTTTCTTGGGAAAAGGATTGTTTCAGGTTAAACCAAACCCATTTGACCACATATTGTATTTAATGGACTAATGGAATTTTCAGTCAAAATAAGATATTATGTAAAAAAACCCCATCAATTAATGCCTTTTTTCCAAATACAAGAAAACCAATTTCCATAGTGTTTCACACTATGCATTTCCCAAAGAACTTTCACTAGAAAGAAATGGAAACAATAGTGAACATTTCACTTGCTTCAAAGTCTAGATTCTAGAAAGGTGAGAGTCTAGAAAGTGCCTTTTTCCATCCATTGTTCTGATTGTTTACATTTGGATTGTGTATGGAGCATCTTTATAGATACAACAGATATATTAATTTGTTGAACTCAATCAAGAATAAAAAGTTGGACTTTAAGCCCATTGAATGAATGAAATATCAGTTCCGTGTAAAAGTCCCATAAAAATAAAATACTATTCCAAGTACTTAATAAGAAATTGCCAATATAGCTGTGTTTTGCACAGTGTTGAGTCTTTGCTGTGAGCAACAAAAGTATTTTCTCTTTGCCTTGGCCCCTAGTTCTCATTGCTCTTTGTGCAATATTGTTCAAATACTGTGTTGAAATTCCTGAAAGGACAAATTCCCAGCATGGTGGTTAATAATCTGTGTTCCATGACTAATATTTATTTGCAAATAAAATTAATTACATTCACAGTATCTCCAGTTCTACCACCCTTAGTTCTCTACTAGAAATATGACTGCAAGAATCTAATGCCTCATACATCTCTGACTGGCAGTGTTGGTATATGAATGAAATAACAGTATTACAGAATGAAGTACAATGAAAATAAACCACTTTGAAGATAATAACTTTTTTGATCTGACAAAATAATTTATCTGCTGTACCTTGATTCCAGCCCTCAGGATACGACTGATGTGGTCATATCATGACAATGTGTCTGTCAAGCATCACTACCGCCAAACTGTTAGTCTTGTAGCTGAAATGGCTGGGAGTTTTTACCTTCTTCTGAGGTGACAATGATCAGGAAAATGTTGCAAACAGGCCACTCTGGTAAAAGCACATCAGTCACAAAATACAAAACTGGTGTTTGGGCTACCTTTCATCAGAACACCTGCTGCTGTCTTCCTTATTAAGTAAAAATCTTGAACTGAAGTATCCTGGCCTAGAAATGATGAAGAGATGGTTGAGAAAATGCCTATGTTTTTACAAGGTATGACTACAGTAAAGCTATAAATTTTAGATTTAAAAGACTCATTAAATTATTTTATAAAGCTGTGGAAGGCAACAGAGACTTATGGTCTTAAGGCTTATGCTGTGAGCGTAAAATGAACGCATGACTTGAAAATGCATGTAAACTTAGTGTTTACAATTTTGGACTGGATGCCACATCGCTCAGTGCCTAAATCCCTTAAATGTTTCGACTTTACTTTTGACATACTGTAAGTACATCAAATTCATGTGAGTCTGTCAATTAGGATCTTTCAAGAGAGATTTGCTATTGACAGTTTAAGAGTCCCAAATTTTATCAGTACCAATTCAAACATATTCATCTGACAACAGATAAAAACTACTGGTTAAGAAGAGAAATTCACTGAAATAGTCAATCATTTCTGTTTGTAGGCCTCTTCAATAGACTGTTTCAGTAGAGCTTGGCTGCTCTGCTTTCTCTCCTTGCCAAAATGGTATTTCAGGCTTGTTGTATATTTAGTGGGTCTATTTACTTACAGTGTAACCCTACATTACCATCAACATTTGATTTCAGACCAAATGGGGTCAGTTCAGATCACTGTGGTATGTCTTTCTATTAAGATTCAGGCTAGCAATACAGACTGTGATCTATTTTGTCAACAACTGGCAGTTACTATTAATGATACCTGGAAAGACCTGTCATCATTACTCTAGATTATACTAATAGATGTGTAGAAAGTGATTAGGGCACCCAGCCAGTTACACTGGAGAAACCTGACATGAAGAAGAGTAGATATAGACAGCAGTTGTTGGGATTCATATTTCCCAGTGATACAATGATTATTGACTTCTTCCATTACCTTAAGTTTGATCAAGAGAGCTGGTACCAACCAGAACAGTTGCATTTGGATTGCTATTGGTCATTAGAAGTCATTGGTGATTAACAGACTTTAGTTTATGAATAGACAGAAAACCTGATACTGGCAACAGTTTTCTGCTGGTAAAAATGTTTGCCCAATCTTGATATTCTGGTAGATAAAGTAACAGATTTTAATGGAAAAATCATATTAGAGTCAAGATACCAGGCAGCTACCTGCTTTCTGACATTCCCAAAGTCTGAATTTTCTGTTTCTTTTAATCTTTTAACAATATTGTTTCAGATCATGGGTGCTGGCAAGTGCCCAGTAGACCTGTCAAACATCACATGTAAGGTGATAAGATAAGAATCTACTATACAGTAAGCATCATCAGAGATGTTTATTACGGAAAAAAGAAAGGTCATCTGGTTTCAGGTTTAGAATACTGTCAACTCATTGCTCAGAAAATGTTGTGTTCAAGTTGGAATGCCATCTGAAAGCCAGACATAATTTCTGTAGCTTTTATAAACTGAATGACATCTATCATAAGCGGAGTGGCAGGCTGGAAGATCTACTGCATCAATGGAAAAATCACTTTGAAGCAACTTATTCATCCTATCATTCCTCCTATGTGAGCAGGAAGATTCCCTCAACCAGAAGGAACATGGCATCACTGCCTGCTCCCAGAAATCTGGTAAGGTGTCGGAGCTGGTAAGATCACTGCTGGCAACAGGTGAGTTTCGTGGTTTGTCTGCATAGGCTCTTAAGTTCAGTGGGTAGCACTCTGTCTTTCCCAGGACTCAAGAAAGGTTCTGCTCAAAAATGAGGTGCAGGGTTTACACAGCATTCACAGAAGCCTTATTCTTTGGTTGGCTACAGTGAGTGTCTTTGCTTCTGTATACATACTTCAGTCAGCAGTGCACCTTGAGGCAAAGCTGGAATATTTGGTGTGGATTTAGATCAGATATTTTGCCTCTGACTAGGTTTTCACTTTACAGATGTTTTCTGAGGAAATAACTGAGTTTACTGAGCCATGTCCAGTTCTTTTTGTCTGTCTCTGTCAGGCGCTTCATCAAGCAAGCCTAGAAGACCTAACGAAGTGACTCAAAATCCCAAGGAAGAAGTAACACTGATGAAAGAACACCCTAAAAGAATGGAAATCTCTGTTTGCATGAATGACAGCTAAATGACATCTTTCCTCCATGGGTGCATGGCGCAGCCAAGTCCAGCCCATTCTGACTGTTTATTATTAACACTGCTCAGTTGATGGGCATGTTGGGAGAAACAGCAGTTTGTGGTATTGTGTTGTACACAATTCTGCTGAAAGAAGATGTTAGATACACTGATGGTATTTGCCTTGTTCTCTGTGTGCAGTGAATATCTGCAGCTGACAGTCAACGTAGTCAAGCAAAAAGCAATGCGTAGTGGAAGAGAAATTATGAATCAGAGAGTGGACATATTCTATTTATAACATTCTTGTTAGAGATACACATTCCAGGAACAGAGATGGGCAAAAATCTTACTTCTAAACACTTTTTCAGTATCTCTAGTGGCCCTATTTCAATGCTCAAGTCCCTGGCTGAGGAATGAAGTGTTATCAGAGTGAACTGCTGCTTGTGCAACTTCTTTTCAACAACTGCTGTCTCATACTTTCCATAACATAACTCGTAAAATTAAAAACAAATAACAACTTCCAGTCTGGCTTCCCAAGATTCAAGATTTGTTCTCGGAAAGAACTCGGACACCAATATGTAACAGTGCCATCTGGTGTTATCAAGAATGACAATAATATTAAAGTTGGGATGTTTAACTATTCAAGGGTGTTTAACTACTAATTTCTCACAAATTAAAAACCAGTACATTAGTCCTCAGAAATACTTCTGAAGTGCTCTGATATTTTAGATATTACCGGTTTCAAGCTGATAATACTGTTAGTTTAACAACAAAAAAAAAAAAGTTCTTTCAGCAGAAATCAAATTTCTTGTTAATTTCCACTTGAGTGTGGTTATTATTTAACATTTTATAAGAGCTTGTTTCTTCTCTTTGAAAGCAATAGACAAATACATGGGTAACTCTTTTCCTTATCTATCTTGTATATTCTAATACAACATTTTAAAACACTGGTAGTGTCCTCACATGTAGAAAATAATGATGTAATCTTACAATCTAATTAAATAGAAAAAAATGTTGCATGTATGCAACAGAGACAGAGATGGCAAAACAGACGACATGGTATCAAACCTGATTCTTTTTCAAACTAGCAATAAATTCACTAACAATAAATACACTCTCAGAGTATGGCAGGGAGAATGGAGTGGCAAATTTTTTGCCCTGCTTTTACCAAAGCAATGGCTATATGAAGCAAGATATTGTCACTGTGTGCAGAAGCAATATTTTTTTTAACCAGTGAATACTGTCTTCCACTTATGGTATTTGAAACAGAGTTAAAAAGTTGATTGCTGGTGAATTTATAGCAGAGAACACAAATTCTTTGAAATATTATATTCAAATATTATATAATTACTATTGTTTTTTATATATCTTTCCTGAAGGAAACAGATCAAAAATTCACAGAAAGCAGCCAAGGAAGATGGATACTTCCTTCATAGAAGGTATGATTTTTGAATAGTCAATGTAAAATTGCAATAAGCTTATCTGCAAGTAATACTTCTTCAGCTGTGATCCCGTGCAAAGGTTATGTAAATCTATAATTACATTGGAAAATCCCACAGATGGAATAGATTTCCATAGAAAAAGCTTTTTGTTGAGCTGGTGAATTATTCTCTTTACTTTGACTTAGCACTGGGTCTACACCCTTTCCTTCGACTGATGACAGAAGTAACTGATAGATGTTGGTAATGCTAGCAAGAGTCTATTCCCTAAGGGATATGAAGGAGCTCCCATCAAACCTAAGAGTTTGAACTAAACCTTCTTTGAATTAAGCTATAAACAGCTGTTTATCTTCTGAAAGAATTTTCATGGAAAAATGAACTAGCCAAACAAAACTTGAGGCTGTGAGGTGATCATTAGTATTCCTGAGGGAAAAAACCCCAACAAGTTAATGGGAAGCTACATCAGGATTCTGCAATATCTTTCAAAGCCTCTCAGCTATGAGGGCTGGGACAGGTGAGGCCTGTTCTAAAACATGCCAGGGCCCATGGCCACACAGAGACTTCATATCCATGCAGTGAGTCCTTGTTCCTGGCATCCCTTGGATTAATTCAAGAGCAACAACCTGTTTGCAGTCCTGGTTCCCTCTTGTTAGTTTGTCAGTTCTTCCAGTGGGCCCTGGCTTTGCATTTAAGGCACCAGCACTTGTTGGCAATGACAGCTGAGTCAGTACAAAGCTGAGCTAGGGCTTTCCCAGCTAGGAAGTTATGGAAAGAGAACATCCATCTACTTAGATTTGCACTTCCTGCCCTGAACTCGGAAGCAACTAACCCTCAGCAAACACCCCTGTCATTGCAAAAGACATCCCCTGGAAGTGTGTTTAGAGACATTCATGCAGCAGCAAGTCCAGTATCTGTATCGTGGCAGTTGAACACACCCTGCTCAAGGTGCAGTGAAAGGCATCAGCATCAACCTCAGGAACACCCGGTACTTTCTGCACATTGTTCCTTGATGTGTTCATCTGACTAAACTTTTGACTGAATCCCTAATGAGATTGCCAACTGGAATAGTTATTCTCAGCTACATTCATAAAACCAATTGAACAGAAGTTGCTGGAACAATTTAAACAAGGGGAATAGCCTAGGCCAATATTTCTGGGTTCCCTTCTACTATATTAATTGTCCTCTGTTCAAAACAATAAATATAACTTTCTGCTGCAGACAGAAGAATTCCAGCAGAACTACAGTGTATTCTGTAAAATCAATATTAATCATTTTCAGATTGTTTGCTTGTTGATTTTCTGAGGACAGCAAGAAATCCTTAAGGCAATTTATGCACAGGACAAACAAAATGTTCAACCACAAGAAAATATGTTTGGCTTTTTTTGCCTCTTACATTTCACATTTGACCTTTAGAATACTGCCATCGTTTACTCCCATAAAGGGCCATAAAATGTGAAGAATAACCAATATGTAATCTGTAGTCATGTTTGTGTTGTAGAATTCTGAAACTACCTATAAATTGCATTAAATGACCAATATGCTGGTTTAAACATTTTATTACCTTATTTTGTGATTTCTTGACTACTGCTAATGAGCTGTGAACCATACAAACATGAAGAAAAAAAAAATACAATATTTGTCCCCAAGCACAAGTCAGTAACAGAAAATAAAGTCCAGACATGCAATTTGGGTGAATTATTATATTCTTTCCAACAGATAAACTGTTTTTATTTTACTGAGCATCCTCAAAGTGTTCTTATTTTATCAAGACTCCTCTCATGCTGCTTTTACAATGATGGGGTATTCATAGCGGTGATTGGATCCTAGGGAGAGGATTATTTTGCTCCTGTTCTATGAAGACTCTCCCTCAGATGTCTGGTTCAAAATCAGAGTGCTACTGGAGCAGCTAAAGAAAACATAAGCATTCTGAGATTTAATCAAATTATATGAGCATTAATCTAATCACTGTTAAGAAATATAAAGCATGCTAAATATTGCTGCTAACTCTATCTTTCTCTCTGGTCCTGGCATAAAATCTTGGTTGTTGGCTACCTCAGGTTTTTGACAATATACTACAGTAGCAGTAGCAGCTATTGCATCACTTAGACATCAGAAACTAGAACTTCCCTTCTGTGCATTTTTCTGAAGGCTGATTTGCTCCTCAAGGGCAGTTTGTTCGAACAGCAATTTCACTGAGATAAGAAGGTTTACTGGGAGTAAGGAAATAAATAGAGTAAACCTCAGAATGCTTTGTTTAATGTGCCTATGTTTATATTTTCTGCAAATGAAATGAGACAGTAAGATCTTGAATAATGTTACAGGAAGAGAAGACTATTACATATATTTTCCCCAGAGCACCCTGTGGCTCTGATCCCAGAATCACATTTCTAACCTCCACATTGTACTCAAATATAGACAGAAACTACCTCTGCCATCTTTATTGTCCCCCATTTTATTTTTCAGATTTTAAGACATTAAGACATCTAATGCATTTTATTCAGACATGTTCTCTTCATTTATGTTGTGATATGTGAACACAGGCATGAGCATACACATATGCTCACACACAGAGCTTTGAATCAATGCTTTTCTTTTGCAAGTCTACTTATCAGAGGACATTAGAATTTCTAATTGTCTTTTGATGGCTTATCAAATCACTTAATAAGCCCAAAGGGACTATATTTTCAGAGCATCCTTGTATCAGGTACGATAAGCCATATCTATTGCATTGACAAAGTATTTTTCTTCTACTGGGCAGTGTGTTTCTAGAGCTGCTTCTCATCAATTCACTTCACAGTTTTCTTAGATATTATTTCACTGTCAAGCCTATGTTGTCTAGCACATCTGTGTAGAGGTGTTATCATGGGTAGAGATGGAAAGGTTTCAATAAAGTAATTGAAGAATGACATGGGTAGCTACTGGGCTCCTGTTTTTAATGTTTTGGCCATATCTTGTCTTTCTGCTTTTTAATTATTTCATGAAGCACCTTTAACATACACTGAGACAAAGAGATATATTCTTTTCAAAGCATGGAATTACAGGCTGCAGTTTTATAGCTCATGGCAAGCAACCTAGAGGACTTATGAATACTTGATGAATCCCTCTCAACATCTCAGTGGTGAGGAGAAGACAAACAGCATGCTGGATGATTGACGCTGTGCTTGCCAAGAAGGAACTTTAAAGCATGACTCTTTTTTACAAAATCTGTAAAAAAAATCTAGTCTAGGTATGATCCTACAGTAGCAATAGCGTGGGCTGAGTGGAGATGCAATCTCTGCCCTATTGTACAATGGAAATTGCATTAACACATAACGTAATACTGGTAGCAAGGTTTTCAGTCTTTCGTCTCTGCCTCCTCCCTACCCACAATGCTCCCTCAATCTCCATGACACGCTGATCTCTGGTAATGTGTGTTTGCATACCTGTGCCAGGCTGCAAGCTGCAGTGCGAGGCTGGTGGAGGTGACTCACCTTCAACTCCCTCATTGCAGGGCAGGCACCGCAAGTCGGAGGGGGAGAGCTGGCGAGGGGGTCCTGCATGTCACCACCTTGGGGCATTCAGGAGCTGTGTTTTCTGCCCTGAAACCTAAGAACACCTTCTCTGAGTTCTTGAAGGTACTCTGGAAGGTTTGGGTTCAAAATTCCCCTCTTCAGACATGTCATAATTGAAGCAAACAAATATTAAAGATATATATCTGTCAAAACCTAATAATTATTGAGCTAAGGAATATATAACTGAAAACTAACATTATCACCACTCTTAAGTATCATTTGCTCTCTGAACCTTGTAATTCCAAAGAGTCTGTTATCCCCATCTTTCACTGGTTTTCTCCTCCAAATCATGGACTTTCTGTGTCTCCTGTGCAGCTGGTTTCCTTCTGCTCTGTTTCTTCTTGCTCTCCTCAGATGCCCTGACATATATATCATTTGTCAGATGAGACACGTGGTCAGACTTCCTGAGAGATCTACTGTGTGCCTGCCTGACCCCTAGAAATCAGACTCAAGAGATCTTTACCTAGGCATGATGCCATATGGGCAGAGGATCACACATTTTTCCTGCAATTTGATTGTTTGTACCAAATTGCTGTGCTCTGCAGTCTTTTACTGGAATAAGGCCATCAGATGGGTGAAGCAAGCAGACCTATATTTTCTTCCAAATGAATTTTTCGTTCACATGGACATCACACAGAGTCCCTCATATCAAACAGAATCCCTGAAATGCACATGGGCTCCTCAAACTACAGGAGCCAAATTGCAGCTCTGCTTTGTAATCCATGTGCCAAGTCTACCTCAAAAGGGATGCTAGTAATATATATTTAAAAGGTATGGCCATTTCAACTGCCATGAGAATATTCAACTTCAAATAGGAACAGTTTCAATAAATACAATTTAATTTCAATTAACACATCTGGGCCCATAAATTTGCCTTTTTATTATTTCATTTTGTTTTTGTAATCACAACATATTGGAGCCAAAAATAAAGAATTCCACTCCAGGGCATAATGAATTATTGATCAAGGCAGCTAGATCAGTATGAATCCATATAGGAAGCCAAAAGTAAATCAGTAAATGAAAGGGTTTTAACTATATACTTAGAAGAAGGGATTTTGGCAAATGCTGAAATGAATCTTGGACAGAAAAATATCTAACGGTCTGAATCACAATCCCTAAATGTCAGGTCAGTCCCTGATCTAAATAAATTGCAATTTAGAGTCTGAATTATGTGGGCAAATGCATCCAATAAAGTAAACAGCTTGTAGAAAAGCTAACACTGAAAATGTGACAGCATTTAAATCCTGATCATGTGAAACCATTTGTTATACAAGCCAGACAAAGGATTCGTGAAGAATAGAAAGACTGAAATGCCTTTCCTCAATAATAGCATAAGATGAATATCCACTGAAATCAATGCTTGTACATGGATAATCCATAACCAGAAAAATGTGAGGTTCTCCACATAACAACTTTTCTCAGGTCTGAAAAGTGGTATGTTGAGATAAAAGGAAATAATTTTACATGCTCTGTGCTGGCCTGTATATTGTAGTGAATGGACCAAATTAATCCTTAACTTAAACAAGTGTAATTGCTGTTGGACACGATGTTGTTACCCATTGACATATTATTTAACTTAAGTCTTTCCTTAAAAAAAAGTCAGAAAAATGGAAGTTATTTCATTTCAGAGAATGCCTAATGTACTAAATGTTATCCTATATTCCCCTGAGTAGTGACCTCTGTTGCTCTCTTGTATCTCCTGTAGTTTCCAAAATGCGAAAAAAATTTGTAGGCTCATAATGTTTTCAGTGATGATAAATCAGAAAAATAAACAAAGAAAAAGATTTCAAAAAACACAGCAAGAAACCACTTAAGCCACCCACCTTATGGTCAAACTCTAAGGCAAATTTGTCTCAAGAAACTGAGGGACATTCTTAATATTACTTTTTTTGTTCCCTTACAGCAGAAACCGTACACCAAAACCCTTCTGCTTAGAAAATATCAAATCTGTAATTCTGTGCATGGAGAAACTGTGAAATACTGATATTCCAGTTACGCATCATATTCAGTAAACACCAATCAGAATTTTTGAAAGGAAAATATAAAAAAAAAGGTATATATATAAAAACTCCCAGATTTTTTCATTTCCCATGAATAGTGATACTACGTTAGAAAGTTATGCCTGAAATAACCAAAAAGCTCTGAAGCATATACCAAGAGATCTGCAAGGGTATTTCTACACAGTGGGGTAGGGCAAGGGGCTCAACATAGTGCCTGCACACCTTGCTGCCCATCATCTGGGGCAGGCGATGTGCTGGAGCACACCAGGCCTCCCTCCTCAATCCGGCTCCACAGTTTGCTGCCATAGTTGAAAAGAACCAGGAATTTTCTCCTAAATGATATCCAGGAAAGAGAGATGTTTAGAAGTCGTTAGGGCTGTGGTACTGCGGAGGACATCAGGTCAAACTCAGCTATGAGCTCTTTTTCTTCTTTTAATGAAATAATTTGTGTGTGGAGCACTTCAGAGTAAACGTTTTCTCAAACAGTATCCATGGGTGAAATTGTTTCTCAATTGCAAGAGTTAAGAGGCTGTCAAAATCATACAGGGACTAATGAAAATTAATGTCTACTTGAGAGTTTAGATGAAGACTAGTACAGCTATCAGGACCAATCTTTAAGTAAATCATAAATGTGTCCTGATATCTTTAGAGATTGAATGTGTTTCTACTCTGAAAATGGATTCTATCAAATAGCACTATAGGATTATGTGCATTCTGTAACTCAACACTTTTGTAGTTCTTTGATTTATATATACATTAAAAGGAGTATATGTTTCTTCTAACTGCAAATGAAAATTCTTCAGTGGGATATGGAATTCAATTTGATTTCTTTCACCTTTTGAAAACTACAGGAGATACAGGAGAGCAGCAGAGGACACTGTAATCAAGGGAAAATGGGATGACAAATGATCAAAATAAGATTAAATGAAATTCCAAACAAAAGAAACTCACTTTGGGATATTATGTTGAAAGAAAATGGGTGAAGGTTTTCAGGACAGAATATTTTATCTTCAAGCCTGGGAGAAAATCCTCCTAATTTGTAAGATTTTGGACCCGACTCTTAGTCTGAAATGCAGACAGATTTTTTCTTCAGAACTGTTGGTCCAAAGGCTCAGCTTCTCACACCCTTACACATGTCCATGTGTGAGTTTTATTGTTAGCTCCAATCAGTCTTTCCCTAATATCATAAAATTAACATGCCATGTTCTCTTTATTCTGCTTGACATTTCTGTTGTTGAGAAAAGAGTTCTTTGAACATCCTATTTTTCCAGCAATGAAAAACTGACTTATGCATAGAGTTTGTAAGTTTTAGTTTTATCTTCTAAGCTTTAATTAAATTATTATGGCCTTTAGGAAAACATAACATAGTTAGAATTCACTTTGCATAGATGAGAGTGAACAAGTATCCCTAGGGGTCATGAACCAATTAATAAAAGCAAAACAACAACTAAACATTGCTCTGTTTGGGAATGAAGTAAATTTCATTTAGACTAGATGAGCAATGAACAAGAGGAAATTTAATGATGTAAAGGAAATCTTATCTCCAAGAAGTCATGCAGTTATGCAAATAAGGAAACCATGTTTTAAAAAGTAACTCAAAACATTCTGCCTTACACCTTTATATATCAGTTGATAATGATAGTTCACAGCAGTAAACCCAATGCTAAAAATGATAGATAAGATACAGTGCATGTAAGAGAATCATGCTATAAATCCTCTCAGGCAAATTAAATTCTGAGAATAGAATCAATAAAAGGCAAAAATATATTAACATAAGCCAGCAAAATTAAGGGAAATAAAACTACTCACCATACATATAAGAGGAATAATACAAAAAGTATCCCTTTTAATATGTGTTATGGAGAGTCAAATATCTGAAACACTCCCCAGTTATTTTTGATGGTTTCTAGAAGGGACTACCTAAAATCCTTTGTTACTGCAATAGTGTTAATTAATAGATATTCATAATTTGATTATAATTTTATATTTTCCTCCAGCCGCTTATCTTTTTCTCTTTAATGGTAGCTGCCTCTACCCCTTGGCATGTAGTAGGGATATTTATCTCCCAAATTCTGAGTTATGTGTTTAGGCCATAAAATTAAAGGATAGTCCCTTTTTTAGCACTCCTACACGTAAAACTGTTGTTCGACTTGTATATTGTTTTCCATACTGCTGGACAATGCTTCTTTTCTCCTTCCCATTCACTAACTTTAAAGATATATCTAACTCTGTGCTAAGCAGCAGCAATCGCAGCCTGCACTCACCCAACCCCATGGAGAGGCTTAGGTGGCTGTGTTGCAGACAGATGTGGGGCAGCTGCATGCACTGAGCAAATGCAGTGGGCAAACCCAGCCTGGGGGTCCCTCAGTCCCAAGGCAGCCTGTTAGCCGTGGGTGCTCTGACTGTGTCCCACAACAGACTGTCACGAGGGAGGTGAGAAGAGATCTAGTTGAGCAAGCAACTTCCTCTGGTTTCACGGCTTTGATAACTCCAAGATCTTTTGGTTTCCATTCCTCCCTCCACAGAGCTTAAGGGCATCTGGTTTCTCTGAGATCACAAAGTGATGGTGACAAAGTGAGGATGTAAAAAGCAGAGGAATTCACATGGAGGAAACTGCAGAAGTCACAGGGAAAGTAAACATCTTCACAAACCTTCTGCCTCCTATTGTTTGACTGGTAAATGACGGCACTCCTCTGCAGGGAGAGTTATTAGCTTTATGGCTGAGGTAATGCTTGACATTTGAGGAGCTTTTCAGTGAAAAGTCTTCACACTCACTAGTAGGGATGGATTTTTGGGAGGTTACTAGTATTCACTCTCTCCATTTACACTTTTACATTCTGGGTTGTAACAATATTTGCTATTTCTGAGAAGCTCTGTTAACTAAGTCTTTTTGTCATATTAGGCATAAACCATGACATCTTTAACCAATCATCTACATAGCACATGTGTATGTGGATTTCCCAGGAGCTTGATCTTCTAGGGAGTGTGAAGACCAAACAGACATTGGAAGCACCTTAATTTTTTCAGACCAAGGCAGAAGTTCCTACTCACACCTGCCTACCCAGACTTGACTAATTAGATCACTAAAGCAGGATAATGGTGGGATATTACCACCAATTGCTTTATACTTGATACTTCTGGCAAACTACTGGCAAGCTCTGCTTGTCAGAAGCAACTTCTGTGACCAACAAGTGCACAGCCATGATACAGGTGTTGAGTACAAAAGACAGCTTTATCAATGGTTTTTCTTCCAAATAGTATCTTTACTGCCCATGTGTAGAATCAAGTAGCCCATGTAAGGAAGATATTCATGTATGTTTAGGAACTGCCAGTAAAACCAGCACTGTGCTTTCAATCAGCTCTGTCTTTTCTGAACAGGTTGTTTCTTCAGCTCAAAGTCAACAAGTTCTGGAACAAGTTTTTTTCTGAATTTCATTACAAAAGATGGTCACAAGTGTCTTTGTAGCTCTGCTTTCCTATTGATCAAGCAGGGTTACCTCATTAAAGGCTCATGGAGAAAAATAGACAATTTATTTTTTGCTAACAATCTTTTTTAAAGACAACATTTATAGAATAAATGTTTGTCTTTATGAGTAAGTTGTAATGCTGAAGTCACTATATTCCTACAACTGGAAAGTGTTACTCCTTCCTCAGCTATAAATGGAAAAAACTGCCCAACAAGTTTTCCAACTACCATTGCCTGTGGTTACAGAAATGCCGCTCAATCAGCTGTAGGTAATTGCTGCCAGTTAGAGAGGCGAGAAGAAAGTGATAATTTCCCCTTGTCAAGAATTTCTGAACAACAAACTACAAATATGAGCAAAACGAGCAGCTTCTAGCTTATGATATTGCATTTCCTGGGAAAATAAATAATGTGGCCTATGTACAGATTTTTGTTGTTGCTGCCTGTCTCTATGCCCGCTGTCTTCAGTGCTCTACACTGTCACTTCCATCTCTTCTCCTGACCCTTGATTCCTCCCATTCCAGTCTTGGCTCTGTCATTGGTAATTATCCATCATTTGAGCACTGACATGCAACTACAAGCAGAGGACACCTGATCTGTCATTGTGCTTGCTGATGAAACATAGTGATGTTGTACACATCACAAAAATGCCATATAAAGCCCAGGCAGATTTTTCTGTGGTAGGGATGTTAGCAAGCTAAATATGAACAAAAGAAGAAGGAAATGCATTTTGAAAGGGCACAGTTAATTATTCAAGCAATCTTTTTTTTTTTTAATGGGAAAAACATCACAAAAATACTTTTTTTTTTTTTTCATTTTTTGGAAGTAATCATAGAAAACACATTCAAATGTGTTCTTCAGAAGTTTTGGGAAGCTACTCACCCACATAATGAGTAGAAATCATAACATTTATCTTCTCCGTCCCATTACTTATAAGTAATATATAAATCAAGATCAGAACAATCCAGACAAGTACTATAAATTAAATAATCAATATTTCTGATGCCATATGTGGTTATTTTACAAAATAAGTTTAATTTGTTGAATATATCAATTAATCATTTATTAAGTTTTAATTATAATTACAAACTCCAAAGTACCAAGTGAAAATATACATATATATTCATATTACTCTACTCTCCCTTGTGTTTAAGTTCTCAAATCTTGCTTGTATTTCTTCCTTTTTGCTGATAACAATGTGGAATGCCTTATTGATTGTGACTTGCCATTATTTTCATAAAAGCATAATCCTATTGATGTCATAACTTATTTCTGAGGTTGCTAGACACCATGTCATGGATTAGAAGGGTCTTTAAGTCGCAAGAACACAGAAAGCCATAAAAATCTCAAAACAGCAAATCTAACTTAATTTGTTGTGACAGAAAACGAAGATGAAGGAATTAAAACTGCAATGACTCTAATTTGAACTGTGGTAAATGTTCAGGCTTATGTGGGTTGCATTTGAATTACATAAAATCAAATTAATCTCATTCATAGGCTTTTTTGAGAATTGTAACTTCACTCAATATAATTAAGGAGTTTGGTGAAAAGACTGGGGTAATAACAGTCACTTAGCAGCATGTTTGAAAAATCAAACCAGAAAGCAGATATAATTTAAGACAAATACAAAGTCTTTGTAGATGATGTTATTGGTAAATACAGCTTGCAAGGTGGTTCAACCACCCATTCCTGTGCTCATCCTAGGAACACCAAAACTCTCACTTTGGGGCTCTGCAGGGTGGAAGTCTCCTCATTTAGCACCACTGCATCGCACTGGTTTAGGACAAATACCCACAGTGGAGGCAGGTATTTTACATTACACATCTGTGATAACGAACACAGCCTCAGTGTTCTGCAGAGATTCTTTGTGAAGTAATTTCAAGTTAAGTCTTGTGGCACATCAGACAGCTTTATTATTAAGCATGGATTGTTGAAATCTTTATATCTGATGCAGTGTGGCACTCTGAGGAACAGAAACAAGGAAAACAGTGTCTTTCCTTAAGTAAAAACTTTATAGCTCATTTCTGCATTCTGGGAAGATGTGCAGTATGAGCTGATAAATCCTGTGGAGTGTTTATGAATATGTGCATCATTTGCTGCAGGGGGAGAAGGGATTGCCAAGAGTGCTACTGATGTGATCCCATTTGTTTCTGCACAGTGGCAGCTGACGGCTTTAAAGAGAGCTCTTTCTTTTTGACTCTAGTTATCTGCTCATATGACTCAGGTGAATATAGGGTTCTGATGATTTGTGTTAGGCTGATATGGTGTTTGCTGATTCACATGAGTGGATAACCACAGACAGAAAGAAAGCTATCTTTAAAGAGATGGGAAGTAGTGCTGTTCAATAAGAACAAGATTCTTTTATTTTTTTCCATCCCATTGCCTTTTCTTTCTACAGTGGTGAAGGTGTAAAGGTGAAGATTAGCTTGCAGAATATAGCAAATACACTATAGATGTAAATATTGTAACAGTAGAAAAGGTTGTTACAGAATGTGAAATAGGAGATAGGGAAGAATAGGCAGACCAGAGAGGATTCAACTTATGAACCTGAAGATCTTTTGAATCCAGGTCCGCAACACATCTATCTCCTTCCAGCCTAGTCACCTCAACCCCTCTTATAGTCAAAGCTTAGTCAAAGTTTATTTCTCTGTTATAATGGAAATGTAATCTTAACTATGAAAACTCTGAATTATTGCAGATGACAATTATTACATTTTAACTCTTTAATAATATCTACATTTAATTAAAGAAATCCTGCTCACAGTGATGGCTGGCAATTCGATTATATCTTTTCTTAACAGCATGCAGCAGACATAAAAGCATCATTCTCTGGCATCACAGAGTTAAACTACACTTAACAGCCCAGCCACTATGGATTCACTTGGCTTTCAGCATAATAGTATTGGTCATAACAAACTCTTTTGGTATGCATGTTGTATTAACCTCCATTCATTCGGCAAAAGTGAAACTTCACTTAACAGACACTTAAAATAAGATGGGCCCATGTAAATTTGTACTGAATTATAAACTGTAATATACAGCAAGGTCACAAGGCAATTTTCATGCTTTCAAGGAAAAGAGAGCAGCCTAATTTCTTAATTCATGACATGCTGCTGTTCTCCAACTGATACACTTGTTTCTAAAATTGCTACATACTTATCTTTGCTGGTCAATCGCTTCATAAAAGATCTTGATGGAAACTAGCTAGCTGTGCAGCTGCATCACTGTGCTACTCTGTCTTTCCCTAGCCTTTTACTTTTCCCTTTTACTGCCCTGTAGCCTTCAAAGCTTTTCCCACTCTTTGTAGTTCATCAGAAAGGAAAATTAATATAAGTGGAAGGCTACATTAACATAATAAACAAGGTAGCTGGTTCAGCTTGGATTTCTCTGCACAATATTGTATTGTGTTAGAGATAGAGAGATATCCCTTCTGCTAATCCGTCAGTTTTTCCTTAGCACTGAGGAAGAAAGCAGTAGTTCCCATGCCAAATGCAGTTTGCTATAAATTTTATCAGAATCGTTCAGTGAGTGTACAAGGCAGAAACCTGCACCATGTCACAACATTTGAGACATGCCCCTGCAGCATCCTAGTAAAAGTCTTAGTCAATGGAGAGTTACTCTCAGGATCCAGCTCAAAGCACTGCTGGTGAATAAAAACATCTCAACTTATCTGCAAGTTTATTCTGAACTGTTTCAAGGTTAGGAAAGCCTATAAGTATTTATCTTCAGAATTTTAAGTTCACCTCTGTCTCAGGCAGCAGTATTACTGTAATTGAGAGCACCTGCCTTCTGTTCATGCTGCCATGGTGACACAGCAGTTAAACAAATTAGTAAAAAGAGATCATTTCCCTCCTTCCTACAGTTTCCTTTGCCTTCTTCCACTTACTCCGTGAAATGAGTGTACCACGTTTTCTCCTGTAGTGGTTTGTTTTGCTGCACTTGAGTACAAGAGGGGATGTACTCAGCAGTTTCCATTGAAACACCCCTTGATAAGTGTTTTGTGTATTCCAGTGCCTGAATTACTGGAAAAATACTGCTGAATCTTTATTTTGATTGCCAGTTACTTGGCTAGACAGTGGTCTAGCCAAATCACTTGTCTATAGTGGTTCCCACTCATTTCTGTAGGAGTTTCACTGGAATAAAGTATGCACAAGCAAAACTCTCTTCAAAGGAGGCTGAAACATTGACATCTTCCTTGTACCTGTCCAAAATGTGAGTTAGTATGAAGAGTCTGGATTCACTTTCTCTTTTGAAATGTGTATATGATCCTTGGTAGCATATTTTAGAGAGGGTATGGCATGAAACCTAGAGCAGCTGCTCAACTACTTTTTACCCTGTTTCATTCCATTTATTTGTATTACCTAACAAACAATTTGTAATTCAGTTTAGTCTCATTAAAATAGTATTTTTAAATCCCTTTTTAAATTCCTTTTATATTTGGTGAAAATTGCATCCTAATGTTTCCATGATATATGTTGATTTACTTCTTTCATTGTAAAGCTATGACAACCTGAGAGGAAAAAAAAAAAAAAAAAAAAAAAAAAAAAAAAAGTAGGAGAAGCTAACCTGCATATAAGATACCGAGAAGGTTAAAGGTAACAACTCAGACTCTCTTTTCTATAGCTTGCACTCACTGATCAAACTCTAGTAGTCTGTCTTTAGGACACATTATAAATTCTTCTCAGAATAGTCCTAAGGCTTCTGTTTTTCTATTATATGTATTCATTGTAATCCTGACTCTTCTTAGCCTCAGCTGAGAAAGCCATGGACTGCAACCTTCCCCTGTAACTTAAAAGAAAGTAGTATCACTTTCACGGGCTCTCAGCTGTATAAGTGAATGTACTAGGTACATTAGCAAGGGGCTTTGACTGAAGATGAACATGGGCTAGACTGTGAAAAATAAAATAGAAATATTGATATAAAAGAGATGACAAAATGTGAATTAAAATATAAGCTTGACTTTTAACAGTCTTAACTATGTGCACAACAAAATATGAGCCATGTAAACTAGAAAGAGTCTTAGTTCTAAACAAGAAGTTGGCTCTAGCAATTAAAAACTTCATTAAGAAAAAGTACACCTGGGTTGAGTTCTCAGTTTTGGCACAGATTTCTATATCTAGTTGTTCAGAGTCAAAAGGGACATAGACAACAAATTCAAGATTTAGTCAGATTTTAGTGCCTTAATTCCAAACATGAAAAGCCTAGTGCTCTGGAACTATCCACAACTGGTGCTACTTTATTTCATGTCAGAATTCTTTTGGCAAGTAGAGTTTCACTTCTGCACCCACAAAAAAGTTCTGCATTACTTTTTTGAGCCAGTGCAGGTAGGAGTGAAAGACTTATGATACTAGAAAGATGGAGTGCAAGAGCACATGTGACTCAGGATTTGTGGTTAAACCCTGACAGGGAGAGTATGAAATTCCACCTTTGGTATCATGTCTGTCTCCATACTGTGCAGTGAACACTTAAATATAGCAAAAAAGTGGTATCAGAGGCAGGCAATAGGGACAGTCTCTACCTTTTTACTCCACCAGCTGAAAGCCCTAGATATCAGGTTTTAGACAATTTTTCCCTCTTTAAACAACCCCATTACTTTTACATTCTCTTCTGTCCAGAAGCTGAGTTTCTGCAAGAGTGATGACAATTCTCTTTCAACTTCTCACCAGCTAGCAAAGATTAACCAACTCTAAACTGATCACATACTGCATGATAACAACGTGTAGTTTTATGTTTCTACTATGGCTGTATCTTTTACAAAACTTTTATTTTGTTGTCTCACTACTAAAAGTATGCAACATGATTGCCAAAAAAATTCCAGGATTGTATTCATCTGAAAATTTATATCTATCTTGATTGATCAGTGGGATGTAACATAATGGGCTACCTTTAAGGTAGTAGTTAAAGTTTCACAGCTTGCCAGCATCAGGTACTGTAGGTCTTAAAAAGACAAGAGTGTCCTCAGCATTGACTCACCTATGAACACAGCAACAATGTGACAAAGAGACTGACACTGAGAAAATTATTGGATGTAAAACTGCAGGACTTTTTAAAAAATATAGAAAAAGTGAAGATTATGATATGGGGCAAGTAGGGTAATGGGAAACAAAGTCTCCCAGTTCCCAGCAAGTAATGTTCGTATTCCACCATTTTTGAAGACATGGAGGCCAATGGGGAACAAGGGATGACTCTCTACAACACAGTAAACTGTATCTTCTGTCAGTCTAGGTGACTGGTATGATGGTGCACTACACAGGTCAAAGCAAACGTTCTGAAGATAGATATTTTCAGAGAATATAAATATTAAATAGATATACTCAGAAAATAGATGCCAGCAGTCATGTTGGTATTAAAACTTGCTAGTATAGGCATGGCCTTAAATTATACACTGACTTCATCTCACTACTTCTGCACTACATTTTTTTCTGACAGACCTTCTTCAGCAATGTATTTCTCCTTTATTATTTAGAGAGAGAAGGATGGTAAAATGGATAAGTGTCTCAACTATGGAAATAAGACAGAGTCCCTTAAATTATGTGGGGCTATAAATGCTACCTCTCATAGGATTTATATCACTTTGTAAGACCTGTCACTCTTTCTCCATAAAATTAGAAAGATGCTGGTAATTACATATCTGCTTACAACAGCAGCTGCACAACCTGATCTTAAATATTCTACTTGTGATTAACAGGGGCACTAGAAAAGGGTAGAAAGTGTCAGTGGGAACCTTTGGGTTAAATCATAAACCAAAGAAGCAGTTCATGGCTTACAGTTCTCATTCTTTCTCTGTTTCTGCATTTTACTTAATGTCTGTATTACTCTTATTACTATTACTGTCATGTAGAGTACTGATTAAATTGTAAATAAATTCGTCCAACGACCTCTCTGAAGTTTATTTTGTGTATCCTTTCTTAAATACAGCATCAATAAAGAGTATTATATTAAACTAGAATTACTGTTTATTTAAGTGTGGGTAAATCTGTCCTTCTCTGCATGCTTTAGGTTTGACAGAGCCTACATTTTAACCAGCAAGCCATTAACTCAACTAATCTCTAAACACTTGCATACCTGAAAATGTATGCAATTTCTGTTATTGTTCCCCTAACATTGAATTACAAACTTAAGAAAATAAGATTTGTGAAAGGCATCTTTAAATGTTCATACATTTTGCATCTCCCCTGTAGTGCTGAAAAGCTTGTGCCATGTTATGGACTGCTTTAATTTATAAAGAGGTAGATAAGATGAATGGATGGATTATGAAGATTAGCTACTTGGATATAACTGAAGCCCTTGTTCTCTGTTTAATGTTAGTCTCCTTCCTAAAGAAATATGAAAATGACAGCACCTGCCGTTGCTGTTTGTTGTTAAGCTCATCTGCATTTTTTCAATTATGAAATAAATCATCCTAGAAACCCAAGGGAACGTGAATTATTAACTGAGATAAGACACACTTGTGCTAAAATCTAATGGGAAATCACAAGATTAATATCAACTATGCAGTGAATATACCTGTTGAGTTTTATTCAGAAAAGACAGAGACTGCTGTTTACATATGAATACACAATTTACATATAATATACTTTGTTTTAATGTACTGAATTTTGTGTACACAACAAACATTAGTATATGCAAACAATTGCAATGATTTTTAAAAAATAATAAATAGACAATATAAATTTAAAAAAAAATATATGTATAGAAAGCAGTGGCCTTAGACTGTTAAAATTACTAAAGATAAATAGACAATATAAAACCAAAAATGGAAGGCACTGGCTTTAGACTGTGATGGTTGTTTTTCAGAAAGAGGGAATTATGTCTATAAATTTGAAGCAAACAAGACTTTGACACTACTAGGTTTGAGATTGTTCAATGACCTGCACTGGTCTACTGCACTGTTGTGTTTCTTAAAAGAAAGAGACTAAGCTCACCAATTATCAATTGATAAAACCACAACTCCATAAAATCATAGAAACAGAGCTAACCTTGGCCTCAGGATTACCTTATTTATATCAGTATCACTGCTTTACCTTGGAAAATTGGTAGAGCAGCTGATCACCTGTGTTTCTTTTGTAACTCAACATCTAAACAGGACTGCAGGAGTCTGACCATCACTGCCTAGGATGTTTGGACATCCAAAGAATGTAATATATTTGCAAAGTTTTCAAGTATTTTTGTAGTGCAAAATTAAATTCAGTGAAATTGATTTTGTTTAGTTGGCTTTTTCATTTTTAATTTTTTAAAATATTAATTCATTTCACCAAGTCCAAAATATGTCAAAATAATTTACAGATTTGCATATTTCTATATTTCTAGGTACAATTTCAACTACCTTTTTAATGATGTTTTCAAGAATGTTTTATCATACTGCTTGTTCAATTGATTGGAATCTTTTATTTCCAATAGAAGCATGTTATAAATGAATAGAAAAACAACTGGTAGAGCCTGATCTTTTGCAGTTTCATGTTTGGACAAAAACTAGTTCTACACAATCTCATCTATTTTATTTAGAAAATAATTTCTAAGGAAATGTGTTTAGCAGGAAGTTTGTTGTCATTAATTTACTAAGACTCCCTAATTAACAGTACTGGAAAATAATCACTCCCTAACCTAAAGTTTCTCATTATCATCTCCTCAATATTGCACTCTATTAACTGAATCTGTGCCTTGTTATCCTGAGCAGGGTTTGCTTTCTGTATTTAGATGATAGAGTACTCTGAAAGGTTTCTTGAGAAATACAGTACCATTGGCAGAACTGGCAATGCTGCTTTATAATAAAGTCTACCAGACACCTGCTTACAGAAACTTGATCCAGATCTGAGGGGACCATGGTCAGCCTCAGTGGTGGCTTGGAAAAGGGAAACGAGCTCTCTGTGGCTGTATAAGCTGGAGCATATGTAACACATCAAGCTGTAAAAACAGGTGTGGTAGAGAGCAAGGACCATAACTTTTTCCCTGTAAATTAATATCTGTGTGACTGGAGGCAGAGCCAATGGCAGGTGGAAAGAAAGTAGGCAAGAAAGGATTAATTTATAGGAGTTTCATCTTGCAAATACTCATGCAAAGAAGACACTCACCTTCTCTGACTTTAGTCTCCTAAATTTCCATAAGACTGTATGGAAGTCAATTATCCTTGACTTCAGTCTCTAGTCCTTCAACTTTGTACAATGTATACTGCTTTACAGGCACTTACGTGGCTGTTTACTCTTCATGCTCCCTTTAAATCCTACTAACTTCAATCTGTTTTCCTGTCATAATGCGTGTCTCTTTCTGTGAAATTAATGGGAGCTGGACTTTGCCATGCAAGTCTCTTTGGTTTTCATTTTAACCTTTCACTATTCTACAAAACAATTTCCTTGCAATCATTGGTCCTGCTCCTGGCATTTCTGAAGATATTCAAATAAGGAATACACTGTGAATGGATTTGACACCAGGAAGATTAACCAGTGAGTGGGTTATGCCAATGTGTATCTCAAACTAAGATAGTTAACCATACAACTTATCCAGTGAAGTATCATGTGAGGGATTATATGTATGCTATTTTGTGGAAGGGTTATCGCTTTGTTCGCACCCAGTACAACATCAACTCTTATTATGAGCTGGCTATAAAGGCAAAATATGTCCCTTGAGCTATTTTTAGCTGCTCTACAAAATAGAAACTGCGTGTACAAATATATATGTGCATACATATAGTGTTGAATTGGTTTAGCTGGAAGAAATGGCATAAACAACGCAAAGTAGTAAAAAAACCAAGCAAAGGGTGTTACAATGAGATGGACACATCCAAGGTTATTCTGAATCTTCCTAATGGCACACTGTGTCTTGCTATAGAAAAGATTTCTAGCTGAACCATAACTCTTGAACCCAGAAGTGATTAATTGCTTTGAAAGGAGCAAAAACTTCCACTTCAGGGACTATGGGATATGATCCTTTGGTTTACATAATACAGGAGTCCTCCTGGTTTTCAAAAACACAGCTATAAGGTCTTCGTCCTGTTTCAGGCAATGGAAAGTCATCCATTGAAGTTGTTGGACTCAGGATTTTGAGGCAAAGAAATAAGAAAATACAGATTTGCTGAGCTAATATCAGGTATATTTCAAATATGGAACAATGAACAAAATAGTGGTATTGGTGGCTGCAATAGTTAGTGAGTGACAGGTTATTGGCTGAATCACATTTAAAGAACATGGTGCAAACGAGTACCTAAACAGTGATTAGTTCCTATCTTTAGGAACTATCTTTATGTTAAATGGATCCCTACCACTGTACATTTTCCTGACATGATATGTATATTGCGTTGACCTCCTATCACCATCTCTGAGGTCTTCCCGTATTTAATCTCGAATCACCTTGTTCTTCCAACAACTAGTTATTTTTCTGTTTCTGTAAAAAAGATTTAAGCAGGGTCCAAAGCAAAACTGAACAAAATAACAACATACAGCTCTTTTGGTGATGACCTGCTATGCTTATTGTTGCAAGAAGTCAAATTTCTAATGCAACCCACAACTGAAGAGAGTAGGACCTTGTACCTTTGAGTATCAGTGTTGCATGTGTCATACACCAGTGTGCTGTCTTTCCTGTTTTTTGTTTGTATGACACCCATCCACTGTGAGCCGTTGGATATGCTGTGTGAAACACTGCGGGATTTCAATGAAAACTTATTCTATTCTTATTATACTACAGATTTCAAAGATATATGTGTATAAATGATGTACAAGAGAAAACTGAATGGGATGATTAGATCATCTACTGTATTCCATATTTCTGTGAGGTATATAAATACTAAACCCTTACCAAATAACAACTTACCCAATCAGTAAAAATTCATCGCCACCCCTACTGTTTCAATTAAATAAGCTATTTTTCATTTCCCTTCTGAAACTATCTTACATAAAATGATTGGAGTAGAATGCCAACTGCATTGCCCTCCTGAGAAAATCTATAGAGATTTTACCAGCATGAGATGTGATCATTCTTCTGCGGGTGCTATGCCTACTGAAACCCATCATTAGTATTTCTAAAGTATTCCAACTATACAGTGTCACTTCCAGTTATTAAAACTTCTAGTTTCAACTTTTCAATAAGGTTATTTTGTGTTCCCAGGCAGGGATTAGGTTGCAGAGAGCAAAGGGAATTATTTGATTTGTAAAACGGGTGGTGATGGCTGCTATTTTTTATCAGACTTTAAGTAAAACCTAGATAAGCTCTTTATACTCCCAGTTGAGTGCCTCATCTGTTATTTAGGCTCTTCCTCATGCTTCACCTCTTCTCCTTCCAGACTTAGGACTCTTTTTGCAACATGACCAGACTCCAGTGGGAGAGCTAGAAGATGTTTTCCTGCTCTAAACCTTGAGTAAGAAGCATTCTTACTAGTTCGGATTGTGGTTACAGTTAAGAAGCCAGGCCCCCCAAATCCTGCAGCAGGGCTCTACACAGTATACTATGATGTGAGAGGGGTGCATCCTCTTCTCAAGACGTGACTTCAGACAGCAGAGTGTGCTTTGAGTGATGAGTATTTCGAAAAAAGCCCAGAAACTTACTCACAGAACCAGACACCCACCTGAGAGTGCCACCATGTACTTGCTTAGCTCATGGCAAGAAAAAGTTCTGGTGAGAAAGCAAATGTAATGCTTTAATCACATAAACTATGTTTTAGTATCTCAGGCAGGTGTCTGGGATACCCCATGAGGTAAGTGGAATATTTGGGATCACTAAGGTGCCTGAATTTCACTCACATGCTTCTAGAAGATGCTAAGTGCTCTTTGGACCTTGCCTCACCTGCTTCACATAGCACAGAAATGAAATTAAGTGAAATTGCTCACTGTAAACTATTTACCAACATTAGATTTAGGAAATGTCACTAAACTTAAACAACAGTAGGAGACGTGCACTATAAAAAGGGAGATTTTCAACAAAACGGCATTTTTATAAATCATACTCTTAAGAAGCTGCAGGCTTTTATATGCACTATCATATTTAATGTTTAGTTTGGTTGCAGCTCTTCAAGCAGTGCTATACCAAATTTTTCCATGCAGTCATTGCTGCACGTTTTTTCATCTGTTTAGCCATCTGGGTCCTGTGGTGTCATATACATGGTATATCGTAAAAGAGAAGTGCCTGGCCTTTTCTCCAGGCTGCCACAGTCAGGGATGGGGAGGCAGGAGGGGAAGGAACAGTGTGCTGGAAAGGTTTGTAAAACCACTGGACAACATTGCTTTTTGCTGTTAAAGGGATCTGCTGCAGCTGGAGGAGAGAATTAGCTTCCTTTGGAAGAGAACAAGGAAAGGAGCTGACATTTAATCAACAGGGAAGAGAGAGGAAAATGAACCAGGACACTATGGAAGGGCATGGTTGATATATCCACTAGCAATTCTGTCAGCAGGCAATCTCATCTGAACTGTTTTCTCTCCATTAAAAGACTACTCCAAGAAAGCAAAGGAAAAAAGCTACTATGAAAGACATTAGCAGGGACCCACTTGTGGCTGACTCCTGAGTGGATAGGGCCAAAATCTTGATCCCTGCTTGTCAAGGAGGTGACAGCTGACCCTCACAGGGAAGGCTCACAGGGCTCTCCCTGCACACATCTCTCTTTGACCACAACCCAAGGGAGCTGTTACGGGCAAAAATGTCCCATGAGAACATTGAAATGCTCCATGATAAGACTATCCTTCTGAATACCCTGGTGGCCTGTTAGACATACTTGTGCAGCCTACGTGACGAATCCCCAGCCAGGGCACCAGATGACATCCTGCCTCCATAGAGAGTCACTTGGGAGCCTTACAGAGGCAATGGATGGGGCTGTCTAACTACAGACAGCCTTGTCTTCTTGTTAGTGACTAATTTTTCTTCTCTTAGCAAACAACCTGTGGGAGATAACTAGTGTGTCAGGCAGTAACCTGCTCCTGAGCTGTGACTGCCACAGGCTCCCATGTTCCCTGCTGAGAGCAGGTCCCCTACCACAACACTGACTGAAAATGCATATTAGTGCACATTATGCTTTATATATACATGGTCTTCAATACTTTTCCACTTGCAGACCCTAGATATGGCAAGCTGGTGTATCAGAATTTCTACTTCATGAATTTAAACCTACAGACACTAGGCTGGCTTTTTTTTAATCTGTTGTTTGATGAATAATTTGAGTCAGCGTGTCCATTTTTATAACTGCTTAGTGAACGGGACCAGAGTACCAATCTGGCTGAAAAGCAATCTGCCTAAAGCAAATCAGTCAGGGTAGCTCCTCATTCTGGCTTACCAAGTAACCACATAAACATTTGTGCCAGAACGTTGCAAAATGTAATTCGGGGACAGAAATGAGTGCCTGGGTTGCTTTTCTTGCCAGAAGTGCTGGCTTATGATGATCTAAAGCATGTGCTGAACTGTAGCCTTTGCTGCCTATTGTGCAGTGCCTTCAGCGTAGATCCCAGACTGCTGGGATTTTTTTAACCACAGCATGAAAACTACTGCCCTAAGTATAAAACAAAGCAATGGCATGCCCTTGTGCTGACTCGGACTCCCTGTGAGTAAAACATGGTGTGATAAACTGCTCCTCTGGGCGTATTTCTGCTGGATAAGGCATTGTGGAGTACTACTTGGGTTATACTTAGCGGGCACGACTTATAGAAAAACTGGTAAACACAGTGACCCATGCAGCCAGAGAATTCTTCCTAGAGCATGATTTAATGTGGTCTGTTCCTCAGAGTGTTGTTCTGAGCTCTTCTGTGAAGGACTACCTGGGGACATATGATGTTCATAAAGTGCTCTTTTGGTATCCACTGAATTCCAGAAAAGATGGAGAGGTCTGTGCCAAAAACTGGAGAAGGTGTCTCAGTACTATGCAGTTACAGCCAGAGACACCATGGTGGTAAGAAAACCCTGGAGCAGACACAGGCTTTTGGAGTTATTTATGCCCACCATCCCCAGAAATTCCTCTTTTCTCAATTTCTGAAAAGCAAAAATTATGAAAAATATTTAGCAAGAAGTAAAAAACTTTGTAGAAATAACCATATAGGCTGCTTAGCTTTGCTAGATTCAGTCCTGAAAAAGCATATTTTACTGCCATCTCCAAACCACCACTGTTAGTATGCTACTAGATGACCATATGCCTCCAAAAAATACACTTGTACAAGTTGTTTATGACCTAATTCTGCCACCCTTGTTCATGCTGACTGCTGCTTTGCTCCAGCAGTAAACCCATCCCCACAGACTCAGGGGGCTGCTCGCAGAATTAGAAGCTCCTGATTTCCTATGGGTCAAGTTGGCAGAATCAGTGTTTTAACAGAGAACAAGGGGAAGAATGTTTCCTCATTTCTGATGCATTCCTCAGTTTGAGTGTGTCAACAGATGGAGTGGGGATTAGTTATAAAATAATGTGGCCTCTTAGATTATGTAAAAAGCAGTCTTGACATGCTGGGGATTTTCTGATGGCTCATAAATGTACTTATGCAAACTAAAGGATGCTTACAGTATAAGTAAAATGCTTATCTTCAGTGAGTGTTTGCATTTGATAGATAATGTGAGGGTGATGTATACATGTTTAGAGAAACATGTAGAGAAATGTTGGCAGAGAAATTAAATCTGTTACTTCCTCTTTATAATCTAGCCTGAAATTCTAGCTGTTGATGTGCGACAGGAGTTACTACCGTTCATTACATGTTTTACATCCCGCTGAGGCTGTCTACATGGCCTTTTGGGAATTGACAGATGTTCCCTCTGCCTTTGCTCTGAAGCAGCAGTCACGTAGCTGTGGCTGGTCTGCCCACAGTACGGTGCTCTGCTCCAGCTGCACAGCAGGGTCCAAGGTGCAGGGTGCATGTTGCTGCAGCTCAGGGATTGATCCAGCTCTGTGGCTTGCAGTCTCAGTGTGCTCCTTGCCATGCTCTCTTATGTCAGGGACCAAGCTCATGTAGCTGGACAGGCTGATAGCCTCCATCCCTGAGGATACAGGTAAAATGCCAGATAAAAATTATTACTTTTACCAGTATAATGTAAACAGTGAGGGCTCAAATTCATGGGCAATATTTAGCATTAGGCATTCCTACCATGCTGACTATGTTGTTCCTCTCCTTTCTTCTCCAGTCCCCAGGTGAGGGTCTTGCCTTCAGTTTTGCCCACAAGGAAATTTGGGACTCCTTATGAACCTAAGCCAAGGACTGATATGGGTGAAAAATGTCTGGGGAAAGGCAGGATTTTTCTGTATTTCATCAAGATAATTTCCTTGAATGAGTCCTTATTCCCAAGATGCAGAACCACTAGGGTCTTACTGCTCTTAACCAAGAATGCTCTATACAAATGCTACCTGCTCATTTCAGTGCCATCATTTCCTACCTAATCTTCCACTGGCAAGGTGACTGCTGCAGAGAAATACTTGCTGCCTTGCTATGCACATGCTGAACTGATGATACCAGGATACATTCCCTTGTTGTTCTTCTGTGCTTCAGGAGGTACTATAAAGTGAGTGTCCTACACACCTCCACAGCAGAGAATTTCATACATGAAGCATGTGTTACAGGGCTAGAAGCTGGATGAGTTGAGGAGTCCTGTTAGCTAGAAGTAAGGCACAGTTCTGTTGCCACAAAAGCTGTCAGATCAGTCTGGGTTTGTGGCAGTGCCTGAGAAAATTTTTCCCAATAGGTATCTTCTGAAATTTAATATAGCACCTATACTGTGACTTGATATCTATCTTACATTTGCTGGCTGTCTCCCACTACTCTTGGGAGTGGTAGAAAGGCCTTAGTATTTAGGAAGAGTGGAGGAATATCAATAGAGTCTTCAAATTCATAAAGCCCATTTTAATTCTTTTTCTCCCTCACATATGCACACTGATTGAACTCAGTAAGTTCTCTCATTATTCTTTTAAATAACAACACTTGAAATTTTCCCTAGGGCTACGTAACAAGTGTGGCTTTACAATAAGAATGGTGTCATTAATAGAATAATAGCAGCAATAATGCATATAGCAGCATTAACAGGATGGGTGGACTAATTCAGGTAAAATGGATGGTTTTTTGTTTCTGTTCACCCACCTTTTGTAACTTAGATTTTTAAATGGTTAGACAGGACATGGGAAAATACAATTCTTGCCACCATTTTCCCTGTATTTTCTCCTTTTCCCTGACATTTTCATTTTCAGCTCTACTCTGATTTCTCTTCCTTCCTCTTCCTCTTAAGATCTATTTCATCACTGAAACAAAGACCAACAGCCTTTTACATATCCTGGTGGTTAGTGTGCAAAAGGAATAGCCCCACTAATACTAGTATTAACTTCCCCCATGATACCTCTGTAAACCAAGTAAGTGTATACTCTGGTTGTTTATGCTTTTATTATGGCCATTTTATAGAAGTAATGAGGGGAGAGGAGGAAGGTCTATTTCAAAGCACTGCATTGAACAACTCACTACTACATTAACTTCTCAAGGACTGCAGACACAAGTAAGCAAAATTATGTTCCTTATGTCTCAGATTTAAGCGGTGAGGACTAAGAGTTGAAGTGACAGAGTTCAACCTCCCATGCTGGGCAGAGAAAGAAGAGGAAGCCTGATTGCTGTCTATGATGGTAAGTCCAAAATCTGGTGTTTACTCACATAGTTTTGGTACTGTGCCCCAGATAAAGTTTACAGATGACTAGTTTACTAGATGACTGGTTTGTTTTGTCCTCTGTGAGTCAGCCAATACACTTATGACAGCAATCAAATATTTGCACTGATTTTGACAACTTTACTGGGTTGCCTCCTCTATAATTTTGCTGAGATCCTCTACAGTAAAACTAAACGTCAGGCTTGCGTTGCAAATCTGAACTCACTGCATTAGATCTCATGTACTCCTCAGCCTACTTGTAATCTACAAGCAAGTATTTTTCAACTTTGCCAAAGACCCAGTGGAACAGACAACAAAATTTCTGCATCTCACAAGGCCATATAACACTTGTTAAATGAGTCAACAACCCACAAATTTTCCTACAATGAGATTTTTTAAAAGAAACTTTGGATTCTATTCATTTTTTATGAAACATTACATATACTGAAGGGGTAAAAATTGATGGATTCCAGCTTGCATGAGCAAGAAAAACTAGGAGAAAATTAAGACAGACAGAGTATCTTTTACTGGAGTTTTACTAAATTACTCCAGAGATGAGCATCTTTACAGAACCACAGCTGAGGAGATACACCAGATTAAACAGTAGCCCTGTTGGAAAGTTGGGTGAAATTGCAATAAAAGGAGGAAGAACTACAGTTTGATGTGGGAGAAACATTTTGGATAGAAAGTAACAGGTAGGAATAGACCTAAAATTTAATAAGGAGAAAGGAAATCTTTGTATAAGAATGCTGCAAAAGTTTGTTATCTTCTTTGTAAAGGATGTTTTAAATTATATTTTAAAAAAATTAGGAAAAAATACTCCAAGAAAACTCTTCTGAGCTGGATTATTAAACATTTTGGAGATTTATCTCTTTATGAATTAGCTCACAGCTGCTTGCTATACTGAATTTTAAAGCTTTTTCTGATTAGTATTCCAGGCAGGACTTTTCCTTGCATGATCATTTAATTTAAAAGAAAACATAAGCTTCTTTTGTCAGTTAGTTTTTCAAGTATTTAAGTGTTTATGACACGGTCCTAAAAAACTATATAAGGTGTTGCATTTGAGGCTAGCTTAGGCAATGTCACGTGTTTGCTCTGGTTCTCTGTGAATTCTGTATGAATCCCACATAACACTCTGACCTCATATGTGGCTCTTGTTCTTCCTTTTTACTTATCGTATCTTACACAGCTTACAGCTACCAAGCAAAAACTGCAGACAAACTTCTCATAAACTGTAAGCATTTTTCCCACTTCACATTATTACCAAAGTACAAAAAATGTTCCTGGGTATTAGAAAATCATTGTGCGTGTGTCAAGATCTAGTGATGGCTTATGCATGCATCTTGCAACAAATAGGATACAGTCATGTCCAGACAGACAGCTGGAATTATAGGTCATTACAGGGAGAGAATGTAGGGCTGGGATCACTGATAGGTCTGGATAACACATGGGGCTGTCAACTGCTTCTCTTTGCAGCCAGCAGACCATAGTGGTATATATGCACGCCACCGAGCTGAGCACGTTAATGGGGTGCCCCAAAAGTATAATGTAACAGCCACAGTTTAAAGAGTCTCCTGGATGTCTTGGCAAGCTTCTGCCTGCCTGCATGTTAATTTTTGTACATCTCTATTAGCCCTATCTTGTACTCTGGGCAAACTACATTACTTACTGGAAAGACACAGGTAACCATGCACAGAACTGGGTGCTGTAGGAGAGGGTTCAGAGGAGAGTGTGTTCACCAATATATTACACTGAAATATGCTCTTTAGGTAACAAGAAAGGTGCTTCCCCCCCCCCCCCCCCCCCCCGGCCCCGATGCCTCATTTTGTGTATTGCCAAAAGGTATTTTTTAATATAAAATTTCTTTACAAGGAGTTCAAGTGCATCTCAGTCATGAAGACCGAAACAAAAAGTTTATAAACACATTTCAGAGATGCACACAATTTTCCAAACAGCTGCCATTAATCTGTGCTTACTGCACATTCCTCAGAAAAGCAGCTATTTTCGGACACCACTGGGGCCCTGAGGGCATTACCAGGTCTGCCCAGCTCCAACTGAATGACTGGCCCTTGCTCACACCCTACCAGCTCCTTCTGTCCCCCCACAGTGCCCCAACCCGTGGGCTGTCACCCGCCTGTGGGTGCCTGGGGACAGGTTCTGCCATGGGTAGGGGTGGGTCTGGCCTGGCCTGGATGCCTCTGGGGGTTCCTGTGGCTTTGGGAAGGGCAAGGGCTCCGCTGCCCTGCAGGGTTGCTGGGGTTCCCTCCACCCCTGGCCTCCCATCCCTGTCATGGTGGGTCCACACACAGTTCATGCATGATTGCTCACCAACAGTTTGGTTTGACAGTGTTGTTTGTATTCTGACAGGTGTCTTTGTAGAAAGTCATAGTTACTGTTAATTAGCAAGTAATTAACATGTTAATTAATGTAATAGCTGTTCCCAAATGTTTCCAGAAGAAAAATCCTCTAAGCATAAGAAATAAGGATGTTTTTTATGGCTGGCAGTGGAGGGTGAGCTCCTTTGCAGCTTTTGCTGTGGTTACATGTGTAAGGCATTTATATAAGGATATATATATAGGTAAGTCATTTACACCATATGGATTCTGTTGTGTCTAACAGGGTTTGCAAGAGGACACCACCCTGTCCATCAGTCAAGACACTTGTAGGTACCCTCTCCTCTTCTCAGCAGCCTGTTTTCATGAAACCTATACAAGCCTATCTTTTTTCTTTTTTTCTTTCTTTTCCTCCTTCACCAAATTTGGCTGCAATTCTCCAAACAGCTGACAAGTGAGAGCACACACACACATATCCACAAGCAGTTGCATCAGCCTGGTTTCCTACCTAGTTGACCCATGTGCCAAGACCATTTCAGCAATACCTGCTAGATAAAAAATCATTCCCTCTAAGTCTGACTAAATTTTTTTTTTTTTCTCTCCCAGACAATTTTCCGGATATACAAAACAGTTTTGATGAACAGTGTTTTTTCAAAGCAAAGGGCAGCTGGAATACTCAGCCATGGAGAAAGCCTGTGAAGTGCCATGTGCTGTCCGTGAAGGAAGAGGGACAGCCCTTAGCTCCCAGTGTTGTTGCAGATTTTAAACACATAAATGGGCTTGTAACAGGACTGCTGCCATTGCTGCACCTGGGCACCAAAATGCTGTTTGCAAGGTGACGATCTGTGACTGTCCTTTCTCCCATTGTTTGACATGGTTTAGTTAGACTCTAAATTTTTTGACATCTAGATCAACTCTAAGTATTTCTTCAAACTGGGATTCTGTTCCTGACTTTCTACTTTCATCTATTGGTAATTATCATTAAGAATACTCTTTGCAATATCATGTTACATTTCATAAGGTTCTAATAAATTAATTTAAATTCACTAAGTAAATTTACCAACTTTACTTGCCATCTTCATTATCTTTAAACTATCTTTGGGTGTTTTAATTTCAAGCTGCTATTGATCTTCCAGACTTAAGGACCAGAAGATATTTTCTTACACTTTCTATTACTGCTGTACCTACATAATATATGAAAGAGGCATCAGATGTTAAATATGGAGAATAAGTATGAAGAGCTGTAGTTAAAATCTTACTGTGACTTTTCCCCAGACAAAGAGGATAAAATTGTAATAGAATCAGAATCCTTCATTCTTATGAAGAGAGCTGAATTCCCAGGCTGACCAGTGGGTAGACTGTTCAGCATGAGATTTCTGTATTATGATGAGATTGAAAGACTCAGGTTAAATGTAAAGCTGAATCCTTCAGGGCAAACTGCAATCTTCCTGAGAATTTCTTCAGTCCAAGGAGGAAAATTTTCTGCATTGTTAAGCAGAAGGGAAAGCTCCATGGCTTTTCTCTGGAATATCTGAAGTCAAGATCTTTTGTTATATCGCAAATATATGCCAAATAATGCAAGGCAGTAAAATCCATTCTGATTGCTGGTACAAGGAAATATATGGCCTTGAACAGCTCACAAAGAAAATGCGCAGAGAGAAGCAGAAAAAACTCTTTACAGTGTAGAAAAGAAAATGACAAACAGTAATTTGACACACTCCCCTCAACACCTGTGCAGGCTTTTAAGATGATTGAAAAACGCATTGGCTATCTTCTATTTCTCTATTTTCTTCTTATGTGCAAGTCCTGGTTCCTTCTAGGAAAGAGAAAGAAAATATTGTCGTAACAAGGGAGATGGGGAAGCATGGTGACTAGTAAAAGAAATCTGAAAGGTTTAAATTGATATGAAATGCAGTTCTCCAATTGAGCATTGTACAGCATTTGGACTTATTGAAGCCTTTCATAGTCAAGCCAAAGCCCAGAAATAAATTCTGAGTATGTTTCACATCAGGAATTAAGATAGGCATTATCAATTAGTTGTCACTTAACCAAAATCTTGTAAAGAATGATTTTTTTGGTAAGGAATGTTTTATCATTTAAAAGTTTGAATATATGCTATAGAAATACATGTGTTAAAGACAAAAGAGTGAGTCCTGGAGCAGCCTAGAAAGAAAGAAAATTACAGATAAGAAATCAAAAGGGAATTATTGATGTACCAGAGTTTAGTGGGGTGTCAGACCTGAAAAATTAATGTCTGGTATCAGCATCTGACTTATGCACAGTGAAGCAAGGTGAAGACATACATGATCTGAAAATATCCAAGCTAGCTCAGGAATTAGGCATATCAGCATAGTCCCTTACTGAAAATGCTTGACCTTATCTTGTAGATTAATAGGAATATTATATAGCTTGTGCACAGCACTGAATCAACTTTTAGCTTCTCCACAACACTGCATTGACTCAAGTGCATTACTGTTTGTCTAGCCTGGCTCATAAGACAAAAAGTGCCCAAAAGTCAAGGAGACTTAACATACGGTGAGAGCTGAAGTGTCAGGATACAATCCTGTAATGGTGGGAGTTAAGAAACATTGAGACTACCCTGGAACTGGTGGGAGGGGATGGGGCGTGCAGATGACAAAATTCTACAGAATAAATGGAGGTGGGGAAGAAAGGAACATTTCCAAAGGAGAAGGTGCAGTATGATAACAGTCATCTCAGGTTTGACAGCAATGGATACACCTTTCTGACAGGGTTTTTTTCACCCAGCCAAAGAAAACAACAAAGACATGAGAGAACCTCTTCAATACCAGATCTCAATCAGAAACAGGGATGAACTGTGACTTTATCAAACTGCAGGAAGTTATGCACCAGAAAAAGACTTTCTTTCTCAGAGCAGTGAACATGTCTACAGTGGATTAATAATTAGAGAACATTGTGTAATGTCTACCATTAGTGGTAATTAAAATAATTTATTACTTTTTAAATGCATCACCCTTTCAGAGAAATTACTCCTCTTTCCTCCAAATGTGAAATTTCTGATGTGTCCCTAAAGATTCATCCCTGATAATACAAGATTTATATGTATCAGATATTGCAGCTTTAAATACCAGATCTTCCCTGGCTGCAGGGCTCTTAGGTGTTAAAAAGAGAAGGTCAGTTATACCTGGTTTTTAAGAAGGTTCATCTTTCTAAAACAGTGGTAGGAAAGTTATTAAAATTATAGGAAATATAATATGTACACATTATGTGCAGAAAAATATGTAATTAACACTCTATTACTAACGTTATGTAAGTATTTTAATAAAGTGAAACTCTAGCAACTCTTATACAGACCACACTTCTTATTTGGTAAGTTAGATAAATGAAGATGTCAGCATTATTTTCTAACTATTCTCTGTAAAACCACCTCATCTACATATTTTTTGTAAAATGCTTGCACTGTATTATTCTGCTGGTTGATGCTACAGACATGTCATTCCATCACCAACATTATTAGAGTCACAGAGTTCTGAAATGTTTATTTTAAAAAACAGTAAAAAGCAGAGCTGGATTTCAGTGATGTCTTGTAAGATCTCTTCACATGAAAACATCTGTGTTTTTTAAAAAATTGAACACACACTGAACTACCAAATTATCAAAGTTTTTCTAGGGCTTTGTTGGGTTTTTTTTTTGTTAACTACTCCCTTAACAGACATTACACACCCTTTTTATACTCAAGATATACCACTATACATTTTACAGCTGAGTTTCTACCTTGGTTCTTCTTCGTTATATCAAATAGCCTGGTGCCTGTTGTGGGAACTAGTTTTCAGATAGATGTTTCAAAAACCTAATTGTGGCTTATACTTTCAGAACCATTACAAACAGAACATGAATAATAAATGCATAAATGCAATCAATGAGACTAAGCAAAAGGAACTTCTCAAGAGAAGAGTAGTATTCTGTGGAAACAGTTATGTGAGATTACAGGACACTGGGAGTTAAAGCTGTGGAAATCTCATGTATTAAGAGTCTATTTGGATTGTTTTGGAGGAGTTTTATATTTATTCTTTTAATTTTCCTCTCCCTTAGAAGTCTTGGTAATGCTTTCATGGTAACTAATACACTCCCCTAGGCAAAGAGATCAGAAAATAATTAAAAATAGTTACCACTCATGTTTTTAAAACCTTTGAAATATTTCTTTAAAATAATAGCTGTTGCTGATCTTGAAACACCTGTTCTGTATAAAACAAATCTGATTAGAATTAAATACCTGAGTGTGCTTTTGAACATGGACTTCAGTAGAACATATAGGCACATCAGAGTGCAGGAATTGGAAGGAAGGAATTCTTTACTGTAAAGGTGGTGAGGCATTGGAACAGGTTGCCCAGAGAGGTTGTGGATGTCCCCTTCCTGGAAGTGTTCAAGACAAGGTTGAATGGGGCTTTGGGCAATCTGATCTAGAGTTGTCCCTGCCCGTGGTTGGGGGCCTGGAACTAGATGATCTTTAAGGTCCCTTCCAATCCAAACCATTCTGTGATTCTATGATTCTATGCATTGTTCATACAACAACTAAATTGGACAAGGATAGTGGGAGCCAGTGATGGAGTTTCTTGACAGAGAAACTATGAGACTAGAAGGCTCTTGCCAATGTTGTTACTCAAATATCAGTTTTGAGCTTGAACTTATTTAGACTTAGAATAGAAATGGATCAAAAGAGCAGGACTATGCTAACAGAAACTGCTACTAACACAAGGTTAAGAGACGTTAATGCATACAGGGATGAGGAGGTAGTAAAGGAAGTTTTGTATAGTCATGGAAATTGTAGGAATGGGATAGAACATCATGCATTTAGCAACTAATAATAAGAAGCTTGGTTATTAACCCGGAGATCATCATTTGGAAGGCTGTAGATGAAAATAAAAATTTGATATATTACTTAGCCATGCAAATGACTGTGAACAACTAATGAAATGTGACAGTTAAAACATCAAATTTGATCAGATAGGATTTTCTTAGCAGAGAGGAAGAAACACCATTGCCTCTGCACCAGGGAAATATCATGTGTAGTATTATGTACTTTCCTGAGAATGAGAATAGATAATTAAAAAATCATCCACTCCCAAGCTGTTGTTAATACAATTTTCTAATTGGGGTGAGCTGTGAAGAAATGAAATGACTTTCTATGATCCTCACATTGGCAGTACTGAAGCTAGATTCAAAAAGAGGCATCTGTCCTATCTACTCACTCATGTAAAGCCTGGATCTGGCCAGGTGTTTAAGGGTTGTTGCAGGTGACTGTGGAAAATAAATATCTGTACCTTCTTGATGAAATAGTACATGTGGTGCAGTATGTCTATTAAACCTTGGCTTCATGTTTGATTTAGTCAGTTTCTTTCTAGTAGTGATTGCTTTTTGGTTGGTAATTAGGGCACTTTCCTGGCTTGCAAGGGCATGTATATAAGCTGTAATATGTGGTGTAAGGATCTGAGCTCTCAGAGATCAAAGTGGTAAAGCCACATGAGACAGCACAGCATTGCTCAGATCCTGGGGCAAACAGCTTGGGTGTCTCTGCACTGGCCCTCCTGCCCATTTGGCTCTGATCTGTGGGTGTGCAGGTACTCACTATTTCTGTACCGAGGCACTTACCAATTAGGATTTGCAAACAATGAAATCCTTCTGCAAGTTAGCCCAACATATTTAAATATTTACTATTCTCTGAATAATTTTCTTCAGGAACTGGGACACCTTCAGGTTATCATTGGTTCTGGTAGAGGAGATAGATGGCCTGAAGGATAACAGACAATGTGTTATGAAAAACTACTAAGGATGGAGGACAAAGACTAAACCAAAGATACTCATTCGATCCTGTCAAGTCCCAGAGATGTCTCACTGGGTGATAGCAGGAATATATAATGAAATTACAAGTTGCTGTCTTTTAATAAAATAACCAACTACAGCTTCATGACTGTCTCACCGTCTATGATGAAGATCTCCTGAGTTCCCTCCAATGGAGAGGTCCATGTTCCGCAAAGGGTCCTGGTATGGTGAGCATATGCTTCTGGTGAGCATTTTCTGCTCAAAATGATGTTGAAAAATCAGAGTCAGAGGAACATTTTTACCTCATGAGATGTTGAGATGGACAGATGGACAGAAGTACCTTTTCAGAATCTGAATGGCACTTCCTGGATGGCAGATATAGCTGGGATGAAATCTCTGTTGAGATATAGTCCAACTGGTCAGGAAATGGTCTTGTACATTGTTTTATTTATAAGTAGAATTCAATCACTTTTTTTAAAAAAAAAAAAAACACCAAGAAGAAAAACACTTTCAGTACAGAATTTTAATCAATAAAAGGATGGAGGGATAGACTGGTAGAATCTCAGTCTGTCTTTAATTTTTAATTTTTGTACATTACAACAAATAAACTCAAATTCTTTTAAAATTAGGTATAAAACCCAACACATCTCTTTTGTAAGCCAGGAAGGTGGAAGTAATGTTTTTCATCCTGTGGAAAATAAGCTATTGTACCAGCACTTCAGATCTCAACAGAATTCTGTTTTTCTTTTAATATATTTCTAAAAATATATATTTTCATGGATCATTGATTTCCAATTCCCTTCCTTTGACTCTGAATCAGGAAGGAAAAATATTATCTAGATCAACCTTGTTTTGATTTAGGATCCTTTTTGGCATACTGCTTTGGGCATGAAAAATTATTTCCCTTTTCTTTCTGCTCATTTTCCCCCTTGTCACAGAAAGGGTCTTAAAAATCTGTCTGATTCATGTTATTCTTCTTCCAAGAGATGGACTTCTGTCTTCCTCAAACCTGCAGCACAATAGCAAATGTACCATACTTCCAGCCCCAGATGAAATCTAACAAAGACATAGATGTCTTTGCCACCAAACCCAGTGAACTTTCAAACGTGACATTTTCAAGGGATGAATCAGAATCAACAAAGTTAGACTGTTTATGTCTAGAAGTCTTCTGGAGGAAGTCTGGAGGGCTTTTCTCATCTCTCTGTGCAGGGATGAGTCACTAAAGGCAATTACAGTAAAGGCAATCTATTCACATCTACTGTGGATGTTTTTGGGATACAGGGAAAGACAGGTGGAAGGAGGCAGATAACTGTTTGAAAGAAGGAGTGAGAATCCTGGCACTCTGTGGGATATTAATTTTATTAATTTCCTTTGAAGATATTTGGTTAACAAAATCAATTTAATTAATACATAAGGAAATCAATTTACTACAGTTTGCTTCACCATGTGCTGTGGTGTTCCTTTCCCTAGTACTTGATACATGTCTGTGAAATCACTTAGATTATAAACCAATTTACTTTCGTGGGAAAATGATCAAAACCTTAGTGTTTCTACCAATGATGATTATTTCAATCCTGCTATAGTCAGAGAAGCTTCACATTTCCAGAAATCCTAGGTATAACTTATATCACCAGTGAGCAAAGCTGGAACTACCTTTAGGAGATGCACAGAACAGAGCTGGCACTAAGGAGTAGGACAGGAGATAATATATGCCAAAATTATAAGATTTTAACTTTAAACTGTTACAACAAATGATAAATTCTAAAACTACAATTATTAATATTAGACCTTAACTTTTCACTGGTATTGCATTGTCTTTGTCAGACTAGTGTCAACTAGTGAAATAAGTCTTGGGGAAAAAATCAGTGTCAAAACGTGGAGATGGCAATCTAAGGCCAGGATATATTCCCTTGTCTTATAGTTCAATAATTAGATAAGTATGCATCAATAATGACCAGGTTATTCATGCTTTTCACCAGTAAAGTATACAAAATGTGTTGGTAGATCTATATATCTGTATCTCTATACCTATCAGGAAAGGTGATTTGTTCATTGTTGAACTACAGCTGTTAGACTGCATTAGCAACACAAGAGCATTTTGTCATTTTCTCATGCTAATGAAAGTTTTAGAGAGGGAAATGCAGAACAATGTGAAACATCACAGGAAATTTGATGTATGCAAATATAATTATTTACATTGGAATCTGGCCAGACAACATAAGCCCATGTACACAAACACAAGCACAACTCTGTCCAAAGAACAATAACTGAATTTTGAAAAAGTGATAGCTACAGATGAGTTTTTGAAGCTATGACTAACCATCCAGGCTTTATTCTCACAGTTTGTAATTTGTCTAAAACTCTGACTTGATTTATAACCTGATTATTTATTCATACCCTTTCATTAACTGATGTGCAATTTGCCATTACATTCATAAACCTTTTCTGACATTGATTTACTATTCAGCAAAGTAGTGATTGAACAAAGCTAAACTAAACTAAAGTTGAATACTGCTTGAGAAATGACACCTCGGAGAATTCTGGAAACAAAGAGCTGAACCTTTCCAGGGAAAAACTTGTAGTGGGTGAGGGCTAACTCCTTCAGAGCTGTTGCAATACACCATGACCAAGAACCTACTGTTTGGTGTGCTCAGTTCTGGACTCAGTACAAGAGAGACATGGACACACTAGAGAGAGTCCAACAAAGGACCACAAAGATGATTAAGAGACTGGAGCACCTCAAATATGAGGAAAGGCTGAGAGAACCGGGATTGTTCAGCCTAGAGAATAGAGGGCTCAGGGGGAATCTTATTAAATGGAAGTAAATACCTGAAGGAAAGGTGCAAAGAGGATGGAGCTAGGCTCTTCACAGTGGTGCCCAGTGACAGGACCAGAGGAAATAGGCACAAACTGAAACACAGGAGATTCTGTCTGAACATCAGAAAAGACTTTTTTGCTGTGAGGGTGACTGGACACAGGCAGAGGTTGCCCAGGGAGGTTGTGGAGTCTCCCTCCTTGGAGATATTAGAAAGCTGTCTGGACACAGTCCTGAGCAACTGGCTCTGTGTGTCTCTGCCTGAGGAGGGGAATTGGACAAGATGACCTTCATAGGTGCTTTCCAAACTCAACTGTCCTGTGATTCTGTGATTGGTGTCCTAAAACACATAAAACACAGGTAAAAAAAAAAAAAAAAAGAAACATAATGTTTTAATAGTTCGCTACAGCATGCATAAGAGTAGAGTTTCCTTCATGAATCAGATATTATGATACCGAGTCAGACCAAGCAAGGTCTTAGGCAGACTCATACAATGTCAGAAAAAAGAAGGGCATGAAGCTGAGACACTAATGGGGGCAAACTATAGAAGAGAATAGTTCCTGGATGCTTGCACTCAGCTAGCTTGTGGAGCAGGACCATGCTAAATTGACTTCATGTCTTAGATGCAAAAATAGGTTTAGTACCCATCTTCACAAGCTTAGTGCTAAGGATAAACACACCATGTATCTTCAATCAACATACACAAGAGTAACAGGATCCAGAAAGCAGCTGTTTCCAATTATCTGTCATCTGAAGAGCCTACTGAAATGGCATGCACACATCTAGCATACATCAGCGGAATCACCAACAAAATGGAGTTTTCTTTCAACACAGAGATTGTGGTGTTATATATCCCTTATTTTTTACAAAATAATGGTCTGAGTGCTTACCCAGAAAGTCAAAAACTTGAATCTATCACTATCCTTAACTTGAGGAGCTCCATGCCCATTTTTTTCACTTCCTACCAGAGGTGTCTGTCAACAAGACTAGTCTGAATGAAGACACTTCTCAAACCTTCTGTTGAAACCCAGTCCATTGTGTGAAGAATTCAATGAAAATGACAACTGGAAAATCACAGTAAGGGTGGGATTCAGATAAGGTGTCCATGATGTAGGTATCTCCATGTGCATGAGGCTGTTAAATCAATGGCACCCAGGGAGCTCTCCAGCTGACCACGAGTATGTACCTGCTTTAGCATGATCTGAATAACTCTGCGTAACAATGGGATCTCCCCTGAGTTTAATGAGATTCAAGAGCTTGGTATTTAATTTTCCCCTTAAGATTTTTAGTTTCAGACCTTCTGCATCAAAAGTATGACTGGGCAAAAGTTCATACATATGCAAATTCTCATGGCTGGCAGTGAAGCTCCACAAATGCCCTTATTCATGAATAATAAGATTGTGAGGAGAAAGGGGGGAAAGGCTACAAAAACAACAGGAAAAATAGAGAATAAGTACACAAGAATAATTACAAGAGTATGACGTATATGACTTCTCAAGCAGGGCAGCTGGCACAGAGTAACCCTCCTGCATAATTCTCTGACCGCAGAGAAAATTTCAATGAATGTCTTTGACTCACTGCTCTACAATTCCACTAAGAAATGGGGCTTCAGCAGGTATCTGAAGCAGAATTAGGGAGTACCTGCCATGCAGAAGGGAAATTTTATATGAAAAGTGGTATGAAAAAAGGTGAAAAGGTGAGGGGGATGACAGGCAGAAGTCTGGGTGGTCAGGGTGATATTACCAATTGTGAACAGTCCTTACATAATTGTTTCAGTTTCCTTAAGAGAAAGTAATTTCTTCTTCCACTGCAGTGAACAAAAAAACCTAACAACCATTTCAGCAAAAAAAAAAAATTTAAATAGTTCAGTACATTCAAAGAGACAGAAGCTGTAGGGAATATTAGGTTTTCCAACCACTTAGACATTCACTGTCACTCACACTCACTTTTTTGGTTAATACCAGCTGAAGCGCATGACAAGTGATTGCTGGCTGCTAGTACTGAGCTGTTCTGTGAGTTAACACAGCAGGAAAAGTAGCCTGGTTCATTGAGAAGATAACCTGAAATTGAAAACAGGGAGTTAGAGTTCAGTACGTGAATTTGGAGCACAGAGAAGGTAATATTGCCTGATGGCAGGATAACATGCTAACTCTAATGCACTGTCCAAGTCGTTAATGGGTTCATTGATTCTAAGGCTAGAGAGGACCATTACACCTTCTAGTCTCACTTGATACAAAACATAGTCTACAAAATCTTCCAGAAAGTCAAGTCTTACTTTGAAGGCATCATGGGAGGGAACCATTCACTGTCCTTAGAGCTTGTTTCAGTTGTTAATCACGCTAGTGAATTTTTAAAAATGAGCCTGCCAATTCTCAAGAGTGTTGCTGTTTTTTTTCAATGCCTTTCATTTCTAGATGGGCAGTTCTTACTGCCTGACATTTTTTCCTTACCAAATATTGATTTAATAGAACTAATGCAACTTGCAGTCTTTTTTTTCAACACCTGATAGGTGTGTCATTTACACCTTCATTCTGGCTTTCTCCAGTTTTGCAAGTCTCTTTTATGGGATTATGACACTACACCCATATGTGGTTTTCCAGCATCAGCCTTACAAATGTAGAGGTAGGATCTCACTAATATACTTATTTCTTTTCTCTTCATACATCCAAAGAACTACATTTTTTCAATAACAACGCACCTGGCTGTACTTATACTGAATTCCATTCCTAGTCCCCTCTTCACCCATAAGAGAGAACTCTTATGAAACACATGAGTTTCTTCTAAAAGGAATTGTAACAGGCAGGGGATCTAAATATATCTGGGTTTCATCAAATGTCACAGTCAAGATATGGTCAAGTCATGTTTCCCAGGACAAGGACTGTAAAGGCTGTAAAACCAAGACTATAGGTTCATACCATTCCATAAAACCAAGGCAATTTTGATTGCCTCACTTTGGCTGGAGTTTGGTTTCAGAGTCTGAACTTTTCTTAAAAGAAACTGAAAGGAAGACAGACACATCAGGCCTTCAGGGTGATCTTTTGGATATTGATTATTGCTGTAGATGCCATAAGAAAAGCTATTATCTGTTGGAGGGCTGGTAAGAAAGGAAACATCCAGAGTGAGACTCATCTGACCTTACTACATCTACATCTGAGCTAGGCTCCCTTTCAAGTCAGTAGAAAGAAAGTGGCACTTTTTCTGTGCAATACATCTAACCTGTCTTAAATACCTCTTTAATATACTTGAAAATCTCCCTTCACTTACTATAAAGGGAACGAAGGTTAGGTAACTCAAATACAGACATAAGATTTCAGACTGATGAGCCCTGCTACAAGTAATTGACCCTGACCAACTTTCTTTACCTATTTTCATCACCTTGAGGGCATGCAATTATATTCTGGGAGGAAAGGAAAATGAAAGTGAAAAATCATGGTAGGAGGTGTTAAATTCTGACACCCCTTGAAGTATGATGTCTTCGAAATGTATTTCTTTCCCTATTCTGACTTGGGGGAAAAAAATGCTGTACATGTTATGCTGCTAAAAAGTGTCAAGTATGTAACTTTTCTACATTATAATTTTTGTGGAAAAGAAAAGGTGGGAATGATGCTAATTTCCATTGCTGAAAGTTGTTTGATTTTAAATTTTACATGTCCTGTAACCCATGGCTCTATCCTCAATTCATCCTAAGATCCTATAAACTACTCTTTAACGCATGTTATATGTTAGGAGAAGGTGAAAAAAGGCTTGATAATTTATTTGATCCAGAATGCAAGATATGTGTTGAGTTCTTCACTTAAATAACCATGCCCTTGATTTCTTTTGGGCTTTAACTCTAGTCTATGACAGGCAGAGGAAAATTAAACTTTCCTGGAGAAAGTACTTTTTCTACTAATGTTAAAATTCTCTTGAACTTTGAATAGCCAATTAGCCATATGTCTTGAAAGCCTACCTGGCACAAATATTCTCATGTTTGATCAGAGTTCAACCACCACACACACACTGCAAAAGACCCTAAAATATTTAAATGTGTTTCCTAGCACCTGCTTGTATATTTTTTGCCCACAACATGTTATATGGAAGATAAAGTACAAACATATGCTGACTATTTTTTGGCATTTGTCAAAGTCACCAGCAACTCACTTCCAGAGGGTTAGAATATACAAATAATCACTTTTATTCGTATTATGTTCCCTATATTTTAGGCTAATTTTTGCTTGTTATAAACTATTTATTGGTTCCAGCAGGCATGATGGCAGAAATGCAGCAGTCAGAACACTCAGATCTGTGTAAACTGGCATTAAGTCTGGACTACTACAAAATCCCCCAAATTTTTAGTTTAAAAAAATTCACAGTCCCAGCTTTTTCTGACATTTACAGACATCAGTGTTTAACTTGAGCCTTCTCTCTGGGCTTAGGTGGCCTACATTCCTCCCAGGATTTAGAATCATAGAATCATAGAACGGTTTGGGTTGGAAGGGACCTTTAGAGATCATCTTGTCCAATCTCCCTGCCATGGGCAGGGACACCTTTCACTAGATCACTAGATCAGGTTACTCAAAACCCTGTCCAACCTCACCTTCAACACTTCCGATGATGAGGAATCCACAACTTCTCTGGGCAACCTGTTTGAGTGTCTCACCACCCTCACTGAAAAGAATTTCTTCCTTAATTCCAATCTAAATCTACCCTCTTTCAGTTTAAAACCATCGCCTTTTTCCTGTCACTACATGCCCTGGTAAAAAGTCTCTCTCCATCTTCCTTATAAGCCCCTTTTATTTCTTGAAATACCACAATAAGGTCTCCCCAGAACCTTCTGTTCTCCAGGCTGAACAACCTCAAATCTCTCAGCCTTTCCTCACAAGAGATGTGTTCCAGCCCTCTGATCATCTTCATGGCCCTCCTCTGAAACCATTCCAACATGTCCGTGTGTTTTTTGTGCTGGGGAACCCAGAGCTGGACACAGTACTCCAGGTGGAGACTCATGAGAGCAGAGTAGAGGGAAAGAATCACCTCCCTTGACCTGCTGGCCACACTTCTCTTGATGCAGCCCAGGATACGGTTGGCTTTCTGGGCTGTGAGCACACATTGCTGGCTCATAGGCAGTTTTTCATCCACCAATACCCCCAAGTCCTTCTCCTCGGGGCTGCTGTCAATCCATTCTTTGCCCAACCTGTATTTGTTCTTGGGATTGCCTTGACCCATGTGCAGAACCTTGCATTTGGCCTTGTTGAACTTCATGAGATTTGCATGGGCCCACCTCTCAAGCCTGTCAAGGTCCCTCCCACCCTGGTGCTGAGGGTGCACTCAATCTCACTGTCTATGTCACTGATGAAGATGTTAAATAGTACTGGTCCCAGTATGGACCCTTGAGGGACACCACTCGTTACTGGTTTCCACCTGGACATTGAGCCACTGACTATAACTTTTTAGACACAGTCATCCAGACAATTATCCATTCCATTCACCAAACCCATATTTCTCTAATTTAGAATGTTGTGTGGGACCATATCAAAGGCCTTACAGAAGTTCAGGTAGATGATATCTGTAACTCTTCCCTTGTCTAGTGATGCAGTCACTCCATCATAGATGGCCACTAGTTTAGTCAGGCACGATCTGCCCTTGGTGAAGCCATGTTGTCTGTCTCTACCTCCCTGTCTTCTATATGTTTCGACACATCTTCCAGGATGATCTGCTCCATGATCTTACTGGGCTTTGAGTTGAGGTTGACTAGTTGGTAGTTCCTAATGTCCTCCTTTTTACTGTTTTTAAAAGTTGATGTGGTGTTTCCCTTTTTCCAGTCACTGGGTACTTTGACTGACTACCATGACTTGTCTAATGTGGTTGCCAAGCCACTCTCTATCATATTTGAAAAGTCCCTCAGGACCCTGGAATACATCTTGTTGGGTCCCATGGACTTGTGTATGTTGACATTCCTCAGGTGGTCTTGAAACTTGTCTTCTACAATGGAACGGACTTCATTCCCCTAGTCCCTGACTTGAGGTTCAGGGGTTTGAGATATTTGGGAAGAGAAATTACCATCAAAAACTGAGGCAAAACCATTGTTGAGTACCTTAGTCTTCTTCATGTCAGTTGTCACTAGTTTCTCAAAGACAGCTCTGTGCAGTCAATCCATTCTTTAACATAAAGGGCAACCTCCCTGACCCACCTTCCTTGACTGTCCCTTCTGAACAGTTCTTAACCTGCAGTCTGGTAATCTCTCATGTGAAAAGCCATTTCCACTTTGCCATGGGTTACAGACTACATTCCTCGTTGCATATTCAGAACTTGGGCAAACTCCATTAGTTAAATGTGATCTGTACAATCCCATTTTCAGGTGATCTGACTCATGAGACAAACCTGTGTCTCTCTAACCATAGTCCATACGAGAGTAACTTTGATAAAATAATTCCTCTTCATGCACCTAAAAATCCCAAAGAATCAAAGGAAAATCCTCCTGGAAAGGAGCTCATGGGATAATACAATCTTTTCTTTAGCTCAAGGAAAAGCAACCATATTTAAGTTAGTCCTAACATATGCTTGCAATAAAACAAACAAAATATTGCTAAGCAAATTCAATACTTAAGAGGCTTCATGCAGGCAGCTGTTACATCTCAGTGACTGTTTTCTATTTATTGCCTTATTAGAAAGGAGCCCCACTGTGTAATCTTTTGTTTTGATAACCAGTTTTGCAGTAGAAATCAACTTTTTGTTTCTCATGCACTGTTCAAACATGCCTTTTCAGAATAGTTTTGAATTTCACTCATTTCAAGGTGTTTTGTTAAGCAATCTAAAGAATATTCATTATTAAATTTGGATGAGTAGCATGTTTGATAGCATGCTGTTTCAGAAGTGATTTTGGTTGTTTGATTTTATATCCTCAGGCCACTTGGTAGCAGAAAGTGGTTTCTCCATTGGAATCAAATTGAAAAATAAGGTTTCTTTATTCCTGTATATATTCATGACTCAGAGCATTGAATAAACTGCATTACAAGTTTACACCTCTTAAGATATTGTTCTCTAAAGAAAATTAGACTCTGTTTTCTGACAGTAGCAATAGTCTATTTAAAACTTGTTCACTGACACCTGTTTTACTGTATGGTACACAGTGTTTTCGCAGACAGAAAAGTGGAAGGACTTGATCACAACTTGCCTCCAAAATATTTTTGAGCTTCGTCAAACTGCTGTGCTTGGTGCAAGATGAGAAGACTGGCTGAAAAGACTTTCTGGAGGTGCACCTGTTTCCATCTTTGTGACTGAGGACTGAGCCTGGTGCCATTACAGAAAGTTATTTTCAGAGTTTCTGGCAAATAAAGCAGTTTGAAGCCATAGATGTTTTCTTTTGGCTTTCCACCATTCTTGTTCCCCATGGCTGTGGCACTTCATCCAGGCCCTTCTGCAAAGGTTGCAACACGCTCTATCAGTTGGAGACAGCCTCTCAGAGCAGAAAATATGTCCCTGCTTTCATCAGTCTGTTGAAATGAATCTGAGACAAACTGTTTGACAGCATATGGCTCTGTTTGGGCACTTCAAAGATCTCGAGGTCCATTAGATCTTGGACCACCTGCTCTGTGGGGTATGAAAGCTGGAGCTGGCATGCAGCAGCAAACCTCACGCTGCTGAACCAGTTCTTCAGCCCTCAGTTTGGAAGATATAAAACCAAATGCCAGTGCTACCTGTAAGAGCTGGGTGTTACCTGAAGCCAGGGGTCATCTTGCAAAGACAAGCCTGCTCCTTGGATTAAGCTCACCAAAGAAAATTTCTCCCAGAATCTTGCTGCTCTCAGGTACATGGTTGCAGGCTCCCAAAAGACTACCCTGTGTCTCTCACTTTGTTTGCATTCAGTCTCTTTTTGGAAATAAGAACATGGTTAAATGAGTTAAATTATTCTGGACTCACTTGAAAAATGAGACAAGCTTGAAAAAAACAAAAATAACATGTTTATTCTTGCAAAACAAAGGGGGAAGTCTTAATTAACAGGTTATATACTCAACTGAAAATCTCAGCAGCTAAATATAATAAGCTTTAAAATTAAATTATACCTAAGAAGGTGGTTCCTAAATAGTAGTTTTAGTGTCTCAGTTATGTAAGGGACATGTCCTAGGGTGTGAAATGATACTAATTATCTCCTACTTTCACCTTGGGGAGCTCATAACACTGAGGTGCTTTCTAAGCATATTTCTTCCCTCCCTTTTGCTTACCATACGATCTGTTTCTGCCCTTTTCTTTAAAACTTCCCTCTTGGTTATTTTAGCCAATACAGATTCAGTTTGTGGGGTGAGATCACATACAGTAGTAGTGCTGTTTCTTTTCTGTACCTTTTTTTTGGATACCAAATGTACAGTGAGATTGTTTAGTTCCCTGGTGTTCCTTCAAAGTAAATACCGACCTGTGTACCTTAAATAGAACAGTCCCTTTCTTAAACAGAGCAGTCCCTCTAGCTGATAGAACTTCTTCCCAGTTAAAGCATGTTCAAAGCTGTTACAGCTCTTTACAGAGATACATAAGGAGTATCCTATATAATTTCTTTATATATCTCAAGAAACATTTCATATTATCAAATTCAGACATCCTCTCCAGCTTACCTCCAGCTTCTCAGGGAGAGTGGACATGTTAGGCTAAATAGTACAGTTGACAGACTGTGTAGAAGGGGTTATGCCTTCCTCACTTCTCATCCGTTTCAGCATTCAGCATCAACTGATACAGATATAAAAACTGAATGCCTGCTAATAAACTAATAAATAATGAAATAATATTATAAAATGATAAACTAGTTTTGAAGGGGGAAAGGTGTAAAGCCAGGCTCACTAGAGATAAACCTGGGTGCGGCACACAAACGTTTGAGGGACAGTTTGCTACTGAGGTTCTTCAGTCTCCTCCATGATGTGCTTAGCACACTGGGGAGCACATTTGAATGTGAGTCAAATAAGGGAAAAATGCACCAATAAGTTTAATTCATGATTGTGGGATGTCCGATATCTTTGTCTTACTATGTTAGCTGTTCTTGAGGCCTTAGAAAATTACTTGTGAGAATATTAGCAAGACTACTTGGTTTCCAAAGCTCCCACTGTGTGACAAAACAAATATCATGTGAATAGGTGGTGCCCAGTCAAATAATCCCGGTTAAAGAATTATTAAAGAAAGTATTGCAAGTGATACAGAGGCTATATGTGAATAGTTGTTAAATACATAATTGGAGCAGTTTTACACTGAAGTCTCTTAGGCTTTTTCCAATAAAAATATATTTTCAATAAACTATTCTAGATTTAATGTTATGAATCTCTTTGGTTTGTAACGTTAAAAAAGGAAATAGAAATTTCACTGTCTAAGATGGAGAAAACTCAGAACCTAGATCTATCTGATACTAATAAGTTACCTAAGTTCTTTACTTACTAAACTGGTTTTCTGTTGAGAACTCAATCAAGTTCAGAACCTTTGAGTTTGACATCTGAAATCTTGGCATGGCACATGACCTTCTTGCAGTCACCCAAAGTTACAGCTAAACTGAGTATGTTCTGTGGAATCATCAATAGCTGAGACCACTAACAAAAGACATTGTGTTTCTTTGTTCATGTTAGAAATAAGAACTGCTTGTAATTGAAGTGTGAACCTCTTCTGACTGTCATGGATATTCAATAACACAATTGTAAAATTACTCCAGTGCTTAGAAATGCAGAACAGATAGAAACAGAGACTGTTCTGTGTCAACTTTGATTTTGTAAGACTCTCTGATGCTAGTCTGATATTAGGGAGAAATTACATGCTGGCATAATTCTACTGATGTCAGTTAAACTCTGCCACTAGAATTTTTGGCCAATGAAGTAATAGATCATTTTTAATATAATTTTGAGTGCTACAATAGCAAAGTTGAAGGCTCACAGGCAATCATTGCACAGTTTCCAACAGCAACAATGATTCATAATAAAGACAAGTAGAATGTAGCAGAGACTGAAATGCAGGATAACAAGCCAGGAAAAAAAAAAAAAGGGAAAAAACTTATAGACCAATCTAAATTACATTTCATTGATTAATGACATGTTGTGAATAAAACCGGTTAGTGTAACATAACAGACAATTATAAATACATCAGGATTAAGAGAGGGCAAATATAAGGTGATATAATAAATCTTTTAATCCTATGCTACATCTTTGGGCTGTAGGCTTATAAAACATACTCAGTGGGATATAAAAAAAATCATAGGCATGTCTCCTGTGTTCTATTTACAAAATACAATCCATACACTTGCAAACATCGCACGTTTGTGTTTTAATTATCCTGCATTTACCTGGTGTTAACGGTGGGTCATATAAGGTTGACTCCCATGGGAAGGATATAAGATGATATGGAAAACAAGTGGGAAATTTAATCATGCCATGCTCACTGAAACATTCACTTGGTAATTGGTCTGACTGAGCTTGAAGATTATTTTGTAAAGATATACCAGCAGTCACCCCTGGCAAAGTCCCAGATCCATTTACCTGTCTGCCTACCTAATTATTTTTTTAAGTACTCAGTTGATCTTCAGTAAAAGAGTACAATTAACCCCTCTTACTCTGTAAGACAGACTGATTTGTTCATGAGAAAGGAGAGATGTCCAAACTAAGAATTTAATCAAGTACTTGGTTGTGCCAGGCCAAGACACAGTGCATGTACTGCGTGCAGCTCTCACAGAATCCAGCCTGCTCCGCTGCCATCATCAGTCACGCAGGTAGAAATTGCCTCCAATGGTCTGCACATCTTCAAATTAATTGTTTCTTGTCACATTTAAAAGATTTTTCTCAGTACATGTTTCCAGTGCATAGAGCAATCTAGATGTATTTGAGCTTTTTCGTGCACACAAAATAGGAGAGGTGTGATGGTGAGGTGTTCCCAGAGCTTATTTTACCAAGCTGATGCAGCATGGACTTTCCCAGAGCCCCACAAACCCAGATTTCCAGCAAGACAGTTGCCCATGTGTCTGCCTGCCTGCTCTTGAAATAACAGACAAAAAGCAGAATGAACTGTGAGGTCTGACGCTTTAGGGTCTGAAACTTAGCTTGAGGAAAATTTTCAGAGTAAGTGTGTGTGGCAGGGACTCAGAAAGCCCCAGTTTTACAACAGTGCTCTGGGCAAGTTTCCATGGGAGCCCTCACTCTGGTTGACCTGCACTGCCCCCTTTGCAGGTCATCATTCAAAAGGAAGGTTATTTCACAGAATATGCCACTATTCTTCATCAGATAAATTGCCCTCATTTCAGTTTATTCATAATCTTTAATAATGCAGATGTTTCTCAGCAAGCATTTTTCATACTAACATATTAATCCTGACAATTAAACCAATGGATGAATTAGTCTTGCTTAGTACAGAGACATAAAGGAAATGTTTTTACAGGTCCTGCAAACTAATGATGCCCCTGTCAAAGGATTAATGATAGTGCAAGAAAAATGGGAGCAGGGAGACAGTGATAAGAAAAATTGAGAAGACATCTACATATAGAACTTGTTTTGACTAGGGTTTATAGTAACATAAATAAGTAATCATAAATTTGTATGCTTATTAAAATCTCTCTAAGGAAGTCAGAACTGCTTGTGCAGAATTTTCTATTTCTTAAATTTCAAAATCAAATAAAAAGAAAAAGAAATACAGCAATGAGCAGGACAGTGGTGGATAAACTTTAAAAATATTCCACAGGTAAACAGTACAATAAGTGAGATAAAAACTATCAAATTTGGTAAATTGAATAAATAATTTAAAAACAGTTTGGGAGAATAAGCCACAGCTGCTGGTGTCATCCTGAGTCATATAATGGTTTATTACACAAGTTGCTAGGGCATAGCAGAATGGAGCAGATGTACTGGTAATCCTTGATGTGCAGTGCAAGAAGACCGGAAGAAAGCTCTGGCACAGAAGCATTTTGACACGTAGGAGGAAGACTGAAAGTGCTTGTGAAGAGAAAATACCTTGATACTTAGATCTGCTTTTCCCACAGAGCCTGAACTTAACTGTTGCTATCCATGGGAGGTGCAGCTAGAGCAGGCACCTATTTGCTGGTATCTACTAGGTCCACACTCATGTCCTGCAAACAGGAGGTCTGAGGGGAATAATAGTAAGTCAGGACTGCATCACCTTGGTTAAAACACTGCTAATGCTCATTAGGGAATGAGTGAGCTTCACCTACATGAGTTAAGAGATGCACTGTCCACTCTCATTTCAGCCTTCCTCATCCATCCCCCACCCCCGATGATGAGGATCTTGTGCTTGGGCAGCTGTCTGAGTCCAAGACATATTTGTGAACAGCCACGCACCTGACAGATTCATGGAAGCACACTCAGGCGGGCAGATAATTCAACAAAAATCCTAAGAATGGTGATTTACATTAATTTAAAAAAACCAAAACCAAAACCAAAAAACATTTCAGTAGAACCATGTTTCATTTTCTCATGAGTTCTTCTCCAACATCACTTTGCAGCAGCAAATAGAAGAAGCCAAATCAGTTGTCAAAAGGCTATTTATTCCTACCTGCAAGTCATCTCTCCATCTAATAAAAATATCACATAAGCCTCTGACCTTGTAAGCCTTGTCCTAGGCAGGAACACAGGGAATTCTTACATAAATCATGAACTTCTGTCTCTGAAACCTCTTTCCCATTCTGAAAGATAATTATTAAGGTCAGAAAGCTGGCATGAAAATATCTTATGATTTAGGTTTGGAGAAGTTATAGATGAGTATGAATGGTGGCTTCTGTTATGAAGCCTCAGCTGTTGGTAAGGATCAGTAATAACAAAAGGCACACCAGCTCTGCCTATGCTCCACTGCCAGCTGATTGCATTTCTATGTACGGCTTCCCTTTCCTTAGGCAATGTAAGTGTTCCAGGCAAAAGCTCCATTTCTTGTCTCAATAGAACCATAAGCAATAAAAAGCAAAAATAATAAATAACAAAACACTACTCTCTGTCTTCCTAAAAGTATGCTTCTGGAAAGGAAACAAGTGTTAGTAATTCTATGATCAGCTTTACTGTATTTTTATTGTAAACCTTCTGCTAAAGGCTATGCTAAATTTTCTTGCAGTCTACGTACAGGATGCATATAACCTTAAAACCAGGACTTTCCATTCCTGAAGTTATATGAGGCTTGTCTACCTAACACTTTTCTTATTACTGCAGAGTAAATTAGAATGCAAATTTACAGCATATTAATAACTCAGCATCAAGTCCCCATGTGCACTGTTACCTAATGATGTATGTAATATACATTAGCCTACAGTAAGAATTGAGTCCTTTTTCCTACCATGAAGTGAGAACCAGATTCCCCTAATGCTGAAGCAATAATGTTGTAAGCTGCTGCTGAACCTTAGGAACATTAGAATTGCAGTGAGTGATAATTATAGAACATCTAGGAACTGGTTTGTTAAAATATTTCTATAAGGTACGCTTGTTGTGAAGATCTCATATCTTTACTGACAGCCAACGATATTGATTGTATTTGGACATTTAACATTTAGCAAGAATGGCAGAAAATATATGTGAAGGATATATGAAGCTGTCTTCTGTATATCTACTTGACTATTGCAGCTCCGCAGCTCCACAGCTCACCAGAACTAGTTTCTTGTCTTTAATTATGGTCTTAATTATAATGAACAAACTGACCTTGGCAAATTGGTTTTTCAAACTTCTATTCCAGTCAGGGATAATAGCCAATAAGACACTCCAAGCACTGACCTTTTTGAGGCCTTTTACAAGATACCCTAATAATGATGGTTTATAAGGTGTGTTGTTCCCTTAGAGACAGGATAATGCTTCCCTGCACTTGATGTGCAGTTATGGTCCACACAATGAATCAGCAAAGAGCAGCTATGGATCTCTAAGTTAACACCACAGCTTGTGCACTAAATTCTCCACATTGACAAACCCCAAGATCCCAGGTGAGGTACACAGAACAACTGCAGCACAGCCGTAAAATGCAGAGGGATCCTGTTAAGCTACCCAACCTCAATGTCATGATATGAAAGACATCTGTATGTAGTGAAGAGGTGAAAACTTAGCTTGTTTATGTGTCAGATAAGCCTGTTTGACTTCAGATGAATCATTCTTCAAGGGGAATATCCAGGAGATCACCACTTACGAGGGTAAGAATTCCTTATTGAAAATGCTAGCTCAAAGTATATGTTGTTAAAAGGTCTATGTATTATTTCTTTTACTGCTTTCCAGAGTGTTTTATTCTTATGAAGTTCAATTATCTTTTCAGAACAAACCCCTTCAGAAAGTGGAAATAAGCTAGTTATGCAACAGGTTATTTTGCCTTTGTTGACAAAAGGATCCTCTGATGCTTAGGCTGACTCTGTTTTAAAAAGAAAAGTCATGTTTACCACTCACACACTTACTGGAATTAAGGGAGGGGGGAACATGACATGTAATAAAGATAAGATGAAAGGGATTTACTGTAGAAGGTACCACATGCAGGAAAGTCTTGCAATGGAGAATGTTTGAGTACTCAGGATGTCAGAGAAGTATTGAAATTAATTCTGAACAAATTCAGCATTTCCATTGGAGAAATACAGGTTTTTAAATTGTCAGTCATTTACTAACCTCTTCTATCAAAATACAAATCCATTTTACGGCTTTGTGATATAGGGTCACTTCTTCAGTTCTTGATGTTAGAAAAGACATCATTCATTGCATATAAGTAAAATCACAGTAAACCAAAAAATCATGTTACTCACAGAATACAGTCATCAGCAAGGTCAGCTCAATGTCAGCAACTCATAATGAAAAAAAAAACCTGGTTAGATGAGGAGTTACAAGAAAATAGTAGCAGAATAATTATTGTACCAGTTACAACAATTATGTATAGTCTTTTCAAAGATGATGGGATACGATATTACATTTATTCCAAAGCCATAGTTGTGCAAGTTCCTGGGTCTTTTGCTTCCCTCCTTCCTAGCGCTGGGGCGGGGTGGGGGGCAGGGGGGGGGGGGTGGCAAAGGGAATAAAGGGAATAGTGAGCAGTGTCTTTGCTTATTTTCCCCTTCTCAGCGCTGGGGGACAGGTGGAGAGTGAGTGGCTGTGTGGTGCTCAGTTGCCTTCTGAGCTCAAACCACAAAACATGTATTTCCATCCTTCCTTTTTGAGGGGGAATGAGCAACCATGCAGAGACCCCCCGGCATGCCTGAAGTTGCCATATAGATAAGTAGACAATCAGCAAAGAAAAGTTAAATACAACGTCTTAACTTTAAGAATCTGCAGTGAGATGTGTGGTATCTTGGCTGCCAGAATCAATGAAAGGATGATGGATTGAGTCATATAAATAAATGAGTCTAGGATTTGCTTAGTCAAAACAGCACAGACTGGCTTCATGCCGATGCTGTTGATGTCTGGCCTCTTTAGAAAAATATATCTGAACTCCCGGTACTACTGAAAAGCACACATTGTTGGGGTTTTCTTTGTGGGTGGGAATTTTACCTACTCATGCCTGGAGAGCTTAAATTCACAGTCCATCTGGAAGAGTAACTTCATAGCAGAAGCTGAATTTGTGCGATGGCATGGGAAGGAAGTCCTGTGTGATGAACATGTTCTGATCTCCTCTTCCTCCTGTGTCAGATGGAGACATCATAGGTATTGGCGAGGAGCAGTACCTTGCATGTCTGACCTCCAGCAAAGCAGGCAGCTTCCTGCATCAGCTCACCACTAACCTTAACAGTAAGGCATCCTTAAGTCATAATAAACAGAGGTGAAGGGACGTCCATTTTCCCTGTTCCTCCAGGAAGATGAATACATAGGTATGCTACTACAGACCTGAGCAGAAGCAATGTGAAAATGCAGTTAAAAGGAAAGACAGAAAGTAGAAGTGCCATTGCAGCCAGTAAGCCTTCTGGGGTGGGTAAGAGAAAACAGTGGCAGGATCATGTGGTACCCATCATGGAAATGCAGGGTTCATCTGATGTGGACAAAGAGCATTCCTGCCTGTACCTGTACTGTTGCACCCTGGACCCCGAGGCAGCCAGTTTTCAGAGATTCAAATCCACATTGTTGCAATGATGCTGTTTACAGCTGGCAAGACAGGAAAACATGCAGGTGGTCTCGCTGTTTTCTTTGCCTCCCAGGTAATAGCTATGTTCTGTGTACAAGCTCAGAAGGACATTTCTATATTAAAAGGAATTTGTGAGTGTGTTAAGAGTTCGAGTAGCTCTGAGACATCTTCTGTGGATGGGATAGCAGAGGTTGGTGCAGTTATAGTGTGGATGGGGAAGTTGCTTTGTGGTGCTGCTCCTTTATCAAGCAATAGCGTACCTCTCAAAAGGCAATGCTAACGAAGAGATAGCAATCCCCTTAATCAACAGACACCTATGAGGTCGCCATAGCTTGAAAAAGTTAGGACAAAATGTATCTCATTCTGGGAGTCGGGAGAATTTATGATAATGCGTCAAAATATCAGTGGTGATATCTGTATTATTTGGAGCTTTTGGAGTAAGTTTCTTCAATCATAAAACTGTGGAGGGTTCTGAGAAACTTGGCTGAGGTTGGAGGGCAGGCAGCAATACTAAATGCTGATATATACTGTGGCAATGTAGATATCATTTATTTTGTTCCCAAAACTGCAACAGAGATAATACTGTGCATAATTTCAAACATTCTTGAGACCTTACTAAATATTTATGAACAGTTTCATATAGCAGTTTGGTTTAAATTTTCTGCAAAAGGTTGAATTGCATCACAACAAATTCTCTATTTTATTGCATCCAATAACAAAAAGTCCTGGAAATTATTATGGAGCTGATACTTTTGAAAAATTTGTATATAAAATACATATACGTATGTATAAAAGACTCTAGCATTAAATCTGTAAACAGCCTATAAAAGGAGACAAATATTTAGACATTACTCATAATAGACTATTCTTGCCAAGCATATACTTTTAATAACTCCATAGACAGTTGCTACTAACTGAACCTTCAAAGGACATTGGATATTCCACGAAAGAAAAATAAAAAGATCTTGTTTGGCAAATGCAGAAAGAAGTAAGATGCATAAAAGATACTTTTTTGTGAAAATCTGCAGCATTCCATTACATGTCTTTTCATCATGAAGATATGTAAAATAAGACCAAAAATAGTGTGACATATGCAACTACATCCCTAAATTGTTTTGTATTTACATTGCCTAAAGAATGCTGTAACAAACTATTATGACGTGGAGGAGCTCATAGGAAAATGATCTATGCTGTAGAAAGGATGATAAGCAGCTTGGTTTTCTTTGAAACAGAAAAAGTGTTTATTCAAATTAATTCATCATCAGAGTCAACAGCAGAAATGAAACAACACTTGCACAATACAACTGCAGTAAAAGCAAGCACCACTCAAAACCACCTCTCATTTCTAAAGATCAGGTGGATTACAGCATTTCCTTGCTATTCGATATATTTCTTCATTACCTAACCATCCTTGCTGTCAAGACACATTGGCATTTGATCAATCTCTTGGTTAAAACCAATATTATTAAAACCAATATTATTGCTATTGGATATATTACTTCATTACCTAACCATCCCTGCTGTCAAGACACATTGGCATTTGATCAATCTCTTGGTTAAAACAAATGTTACTTAGGAACCACAGATAACACATTAGCTGCAGCTCACATGGATGACCCTCTGGCTTTGTATGCTTTGGCTTTCTAACCTACACTTTGGCTGTTGGACCTCTTTGTCTAACTACAACGTGTTAATTATCCTTTATTTCTCAGCTCAGTGTTTCTGTTCTGGCACAGGCTGACTTGCTGTGTGGGAAGTGTCTTCCATGTTGCTGTTCCCTCAGGGGGGAACTCTGGAGGCTATGCCCACTCTGCTGGAGGGAGCAGGCTGAGGGGTCCCTGAGACCAGTGCCATGCACCTGTGTTGCCAGTTTGCAGCCCACCTTCCATTCTGGAGAGCCCTGAGGGTGCCTGTACTGGGAAGGGCGCAGCTGGCTCAGCCCAGCAAGGGCCAGAGGACAAACAAGGTGTAGTACAGCAAAGTCTCAGCCGGTCACCTCTGCGGTGGTGGAGAAGGGCTTTGGTGTATGTTTAATGAGTAACAGGGACAATGACTTTTGCCATGTTGTGCTACAGTGCGGATTCAAGACTGAGGCCCCTTTCAAATGTTTAATTTGAATAAGATGTATATTTGGGATAATACTGACAAACAGATCTTTCAGAGGATCTTTTGACCAGTATGACCAGTTTCCTGTCAGCCGTAACATCCTGTTTATATAATTTCTTTCCTAAACACATCAGCTTCATTTTAACACTACTTGGTTATCTTTCGAAAGCTGCTCCAGGAACTTAACCCTCTGGTACATGGAAACTCTCTTCACATATCCAGGTTTTGGTTTTTTTCCCATGACAACTGTGTTGCATTGTTGTCAACTTTTTCCTTTGGCTTAAATATGTCTCCATCCTCCATGATATATCATATTCACTTCCCAGGTCACAGGTATACATGTCCCCATCAATACCAGCACTCTGTCTCTGCTGTCCCTCCTCCTGCCTTCATCCATTGTTATATCCATTTCCACTAAATTTTCCTCTTCCTGTACTCCCATTCTCCAATAATTTAAGTGGAAGTAATTTATTGGAAAAAGCCCTCTTCCCCTGAAACCTTTCCCTTGGAGAAACACACCCCAACCCCCATGCCATAAGTCTTTGAAACAGGGAAAGTTTGGGGCCATGGACGTGGGTGACGTGAGTGTGAGGGTGTCTGTGGAAAGTCAGGCTCCCCCCTCTGTAGACTGCAGCAACACAACAGGCTGGAGTCTAGCTGCAAGTCAAGAGAATAAGGGTCATTCAACCTGCAAAATGCAGCCCCACAGAAGGAGGGGATAGTGGCAAGTGCAGGACAGCATCAGGTGCACAGGCAGCAGAGCAAAGGCTTTTCATCATTGGGTCATTTTGGTGCCCTTAGCCATCTGCTTCTATGGTGACCACCTACTCTGCTTAAAACATATCCTGACTACAGGCAGAAACTTCAGAAAAACAACTCTGACCCCCAGTGAACAAGGACTGATGCCTTCTCATCAAGGACTAATTGTTTTAGGACTTTCCTATTCTCTGCTCTCTGTTTACTGACCCTTCTGGTCACTGTATCTTCTTTTTAATATTCACAATAACTATAAAATCATACCCCTGGATCTTCCCATGATGTCTAGTGCCGCTTTCAAATCCCACAAAAGAACTATGCTACAGATTTAACTTCAAACTTGTAACTACTGCCGTGTATAAATCATACCTGATACTGGCAACACAGTTTTCCTTTCTCCTCATAGCAGTATAATATTTTTATTAGTGAATGTAAATCTAGATGACACAGGGGCTTGATCTCCCATCCTACTGGTGTTCTTATACCATTAATGCTCTTACTTTTATTGGATATGTCAGAGTTCTCTTTTAGTGTTTTTTATTGAGGCTGATTCAGTATTCACTGGGCAAGAGAGAGCCTGATTTTACAACATATTCCCAGGACAGCCAGGCCTTTTGAACCCATGCCATGTACTCAAATCCTCACCTAGCAGACAACTATATAGTCATCTTCTGTTCTGCTTTCCTGCATCTTCCCAAATAAAGATACCAATCGCTCTGCTCTCAGATTTTGATTATTTGCCACTTCCTCAAAATTCTGGGACTTCCTATTTCCAAATTTTCACCTGCACCTTTACAAGGAAGCACAGATGTTGCTGACAAGTGAGTTCTTGTAGCTAACCATGCATCCAAGCTGACCCACACAAAACAAAATTGCCACATTTTAATTGGCACACAGTAGCTCACTTCCACCTGAGACAGCATCTTCCAGTCCCTCATGCTTGCCCAATTATTTCCATACATGTGGATTTTGAAGCTGTGGCCATCCTCAGTTTGAGGCATTAATACTGAAATCTGTGCACTCCAGAAAAAAATACAGTGTTGATAAGAGGACAGTATTAAATCATTTCTTTGTTAAAAAATAAAAGTAACAAAGCCAAAAGCTCAACCCTTCTCACATTTGTTTAATTTCTACTTAGCAGGATGCATAGCTACGCTGCAATACCACTGCTGTGACTGTGAAAATATAAAGCTGTCACCCAGCTCCACATTTAGCGAAGAGATCTTATAGCATTCCCACAACATAAGCAGCAACTTAGCACCTGCCAAGTCACAGCATCAGTCTCTGTGTGATGAGCATCACCTGTTTTAAATAGTCAATAGGGGGCCCCATATAATTTTGCAAGCAATTTTCTGCTGAATTACTCTTAAGCAAAGCTCCAAGGAATGGTGAGAGCACATGTGAAAATGTGTTTCCATAGGTTTTGGGGTGCCAAAGATCCTTCTCCCAAACTTCTCTTCTGAAATCTGTGTTTAATTCAAACTTCCTGGGAGCTACGTGTGATTTTGTTGCACACCGTGACAACCCAAGCAACCTCAGCAGATGACAAAGGTCATTCTGGAGGGCACCGTGACGGTCCAAGTATCAAAGCTATTGGAAGGACAGCACCCTAGTTCTGTTGGATATATCGCTATGTCTTGTTATTCTCTGGATAGAGTCTTTCCTTCACCGTTGCAAAAGGAAGACATATTTTCCAATCCATTGATAAGCAGTCAGTTCATTGAACTTCCTAAGCCAAAGGACAGTTTCATCTCCTCTGCAGAGACTTGAGTTCCCCTTGACAAACAGAAAGATAAGACTTTTTTTTAAGATAGTGGAGAGCATACACTACTTCTTGGGGGTGTCCTTTCACTGCAGGGTTTTAGTGACAGACTGAGGGCACCACACAGGGAAGGAATAAAGAAGACAGTCCACTATAGCTGGTCTGGCACTCCATAACCCAGGAGGTTAAACTAGTATTTTGCCCAGAATTAAAAGTGTTTGGCAGAAATATGTAGAACTGCTGAAACCTAAAAAAAATTCCTAGACTTTGATATTTGCATTGTTGCAAGGAAATTCTGATTTTGTAAGCCTCCACTGTCCAATAGACCTCTCAATAGACAGTATTTTTTAATTAATATTAAAGGCAAGAGTGTAGGATAAGGTGAATATTCAGAATAAACAGCAAGCTAGAAATGGTATTCAACTATGCTTATTTTCTCCCAAAAGGAAAAAATTAGTGCCTGCCATATATTTATGTCACCTGCTAACTATGCAGTTACTGGGACTGGGTTAACCTTGGCTTTGTTTCTGTTTCCAAGGGGAAATGGATGTCTAAATCTTAGATGTTTTTCTTGTCTTCTGCATTCTGAATGTTTCATAAAGTGCCCAGTTCTATGTCTATCTAACAAAATTCTTTCTGCTTCTGATTTATCATAATTTGCCTTTTAGTTGGAGAAGTTGCCAAAGTCAATTATTATTGTTGGATATTTGAAATAATTGATCCAGGTTTGTAACAAGTAGGAAAATCTCACCTGAATGTAAAACAAGACACATGCCTGAATTGCTGAATTTCTCTTCAGAACTATTTAACGCTTCAATGGTGACTAAATGTAATGGGCATTCTTGTCTAATTTTCCAAATGGAAAAGGGAAATATTTTTATATTTGTTAAGATATAAAAATTGTGTTTTAAATGTAATAGTTTTTTAATAATAAAAGCAATTTAAAAAAACCCCATAAATCTGAGCCCAAATTTACACAAACAGGAATTAACACAGCCTGTTCCCATCAAAACAATTATTTTTTTCAAGTGAACCGACTGCATCTGGATTTGCAGAATGAATATGAAATTCTGTATCATTCATCAATGTATAGTCTACACCAGGCCTTTTTTGAGGAATAAATCTTATGTGGTTGGGTTAAAACAGTATGATATTTCTTAATCATAGTCATAATTTTGCAAATATATTCACATTGATTAAACAGCTATGTTTAAAAGTCCAGTTCTGTTTGAGTGGATTTTTTTCAGGCTTACAAATAGAAAAATTCATTTCCTTCAGGTCAAGATATGAAATGGCTTTTTGTGTGTCACCTTCATTCCCACATTATAATGTAAAGACCAGGAATTATATCAAAACCCCCTATAAATAAGTAATCAAGAAAAGATAGGGCTTGCTTTGCCTTATTTCCTCATAATATTGATTACGAGACAGAAGTTGTTTTGTAAGCCTTATGGAAGGTCTTGTTTGTTTATTTACTTTTTTTGTTTCTTGACCAATGGTGATTGTTCATTACTCAGATTGGTGGGATTTCAGAAATTTCTCAGGAAGTAAAAATACTCATTTTAAAATGAAAATTCAGAACCTTTGCCTTCTCACTTCCAACCTGTATGCAGGAACTGTATTTCACTGCTCCATGAAGATTTGGTTCCCTGAGTGCTTGGGGATGCTGCTTACCAGTGGGGAAGGTGCTGTCAAGGCACTCTGGAAAGCAGCAGACTCTGCCTTCTGCAACGTGCAGAATATACTAAGAGCAGGAAGGCAGGAGTCTTCTGGTGAGCAATGAGCTTACTTGATATTTAAGCTTTAATGAAGTAAAGAGAGATAAAAGCGTTAAAAATCCCAGTGGAAAAAACATAATTTTCAGTCTTTTTCTTCTCACTGTTCCTTCAGCATCAAAAGAAATAGTCATGCATTATTTTAATAGCCCTTCTTTAGTGCTTGAAGGTTCTTCCTATCTTGACAAGATGTTAGCTTTCAAATTTTTCCTGTTTCGGATATCAAATCTTTCAATCTAGATATTTCTCAATTTTTGTGAGTTAATACCCTATATATTTTTAAATATTCTTAAAATCTCTGTCATTGGATATGTTCTCAAAGCTTGTCTTTTCCTGATGTTTAATATGACTGTGATTTTCTCTCCATGACAGCTGCAAAGTCTCTGTGCCCAGCCATCTTAGATGCATAAGTGGTGACTGACAGCTTTGCCTCCTTATATTTTTGTAAAGGATTCAAGGAAGAAGGTGATATGATAATTAAAATCCCTAATTCTGAGTTTCTTATTACTCTTTGTGGAATAATATATCTTGAATGACGGACAAAGCTGGAAGGATGCAGCTGTTAATGACTTAGGCTCTTCAGCAGTGGGGAAGGGAGTTTTAATACCTCACTGCCGACAGATCTGTGGTTCCTAAGTGTCAGTTGTCTTGAGGACTTAAAAAAATTCAGGGTGGAAAAGCCATAGTTAGCCAGCCCTGCTAGAAAAAAATGGAAAACAGAAACCAGAAAATTCATATATTCATAATTTTATATGTTTTTGTGGTATAAATTCATAAATTGAATCCCTATTATTAGTACCATCACAGAGTTGCTGAGGGATCTATGAGCAGGGGGGAGAGGAGTTTCCAAATACAGGACATAAACCTTCTTCTGTTACTGCTTTGAGGATGAAATCTCAATCCTTTTGCAATGAACACAAAGAAAAAACTCCACTGACTTCAGCAGAAGAAAGAATTCACATCCAGCTCTGCAGATATTGTAAAAACAATAATTAAGACTCACCCCTGTGAAATAAATGAGTGCTATCACTCTCATTTTACAGATGGGAAAACTAAGCCACAAAGAAGCTGTAGGATTTGCTTAGTGTTGCATGCAAAGTTGAGTATAAACCAGGCACTTGCCTCATAATCTCTGTCCTTAATAAGTGGACCACACATCCTTCCTAAATAGAGTTGAATGAAAAATGCTGTCTGGACTCTTTGCAGAATATATGTGCCCAGCAAGTCATATATATGCTGGTGAAAATTCCTCTGTGGCATACAGACCTTGAAACACTTCTGAAATCATAGTAGGATTTATAATACAGATTTTTTTTATCCACAGAATTTTTAGGTTTTAAGGAAAGAATTTTCTCTTTAATAAGTAAAAGTCAGATGTGAAAAATGGATATGATGGAGGGAAAGGCGTGTGCCACTGGGAGCTCAGAGAAGGTACGTATAAACACAGTGTTTGAGGAAAAAATTGCTGCCTTTCATCACCAGACAAAACAACACCGAGGTGGCATTGCCATTTGTTATACACTGTTTCCCTGTTTGCTTTACACACCAAAGGTTACCATTCACAGCCCATAGCCAGTAGTGACCACTCTAGAATTCAGCAACTATAAAATTGGTTATGAACTGACTGGAGATTTGCTTTGAACCATGCTGCAGTTTGGCCCATTGAACACAGGTCCCCCTGCTAACTCTAACCTCTTAAGCAATTTCCAGGCCTGTAATTTGCATTTCCTGAGCATGACTATTGGGGTGAGATCAACCTGGCCACACTGTCAGCTGGTAATGCCTGATCCTCCTTGTTTGGATGCAGAACATTTTCTGCAAATTTATAACCAACAGAGGAAAGTAGAAACTTCTAGTTTGCAAGAAATCTTATCCTAAAGGCAATTAAAGACAATTATCCTAAGTCAATTAAAATAGGTCAAATGAATCATACAATAGGATGCTCCTACTTCTCTTGGTATGCAATAGAGGAAGATGAATGTGCATGGCTCAGTTTTGTCAGGTGTTGGAAACCCCAGCCCTGGCAGCTTTGATGAACTATGGCCATCCTTCTTTACAGGAATTAGGTTTCCAATATGTTTTTTATTCCTGACAAATATCATAAAGTTCTGATAAGCAGCTTCTCCCTTCCCTTTCCCATGTGGAGTACTGTCAGACTAGCTCTTGGAAATCTGTAACTCTCTCCTGTACCACTAATGGCGGTCAGTACTCCAGTGACACATTCCTGAATGCATATTCTTTTTATCCTCTCCCAGCAGGACAATTTCTTTGCACATCCATCTGCAGAAAAGCGAGATAAGAAATGAGTCAGAAAGATGAGGACATGTAGAAAAATGATGAGGCATATAGAAAAAAGGAGTGATAGATGATAGATTAGATAGATAGACAGTGAGAGAGAGAGATAGATAGATAAGAGTCATCTTGCAAGTACTGAACTTCAGCAAGGCTGGTACAACTTTAGTAGGATGCATTTTGAGAAACTTACTAGCAGTCATGTCAGTGTGTAGCAATGACAACCTCTAAGTGTGCCTTCCTCCTTTGTCGTATTGCAAGGAGACTCATCTCTGCCAATGACCTGGCTAAAAAAGTTGACACATCTTTCATTTCCAAGATAGTCTCATTTCAGTCATCCTGGAGACTCTAATCAAAGATGGCTTGCCAGATTACAACATCTAATTTTTCTAAGTTTAGGACAAGTATTGTTTCCCACTTGACCCATTTCAGGTGTCTTTCTGATTAGAGCTAGCAGGAAAGCAAAATTGTCAATCTGTAGGGAATGCCATTTTAAAAAGGCATATAAGAGGTTTTGAACTCAATCAAAGTCCTTATCTTTTCATACTGTTTCTTACAAAAACAGCAATTCTGAGAAAGTGTGATTTGAGAATCATTGAAACTGTGTTACCTAAAAGAGAGATGGTCCCTGGACACTTGCACTTTCTAGCACTGGAGCCACCTTGGTAGATCTGCCTGGCAGCCTGCTCGGGACCACTGGTCTCTGGAGCCTGTCACAGCACTTCCGCGTTTGCTTTTTTTGATCTGCAATAAGCCATAGGAAGATCTGACAGCTGGACTGTTTGGACTGTTCAGAAGAGACCAGACAAAGTTACTGCTGAATGACCCTTAACTGTGCTTAAGTAGCAGCTTAATAAGCTGCTGCTAAGAAAGTTGTTTTAATGATATATCTGTTTTGCTCAAAAAAGTCTGCAGCACCTCTGGTACCTGGTACTATAGCAGGGTAACTGAAGAAATCAGAAAGAAATAGTAGTGCTTTGTACTTTTGGTCCAGTTTCCCTCTCTGCAATCAACAGGAGGTTTGTCATGACTTCAAAGGGAGCAGAAACAGGCCCTCTGTTTGAAGTTTAGTTTGCAAGCTTCTTGAAGCATGCTACAATGGCTCAAATGCAAGATGAAAATTGAAGGGTAGAAACCTTTAATTAAAAAGAAAATCAACAACCAAAAAATCCCAACTTTAAAGCCATAAAGAAAAGCTTCAGCTCTTAAAGAATATGATCTGAAAATGCTTCAGGGATAAATTACTGTAATTGTTAGCCTGGCACCAATGAGCAGTCGCTTCCATTGGAGAGAAAAATAGAAAGTAAAACAAAAGGAAGGAATTTTCAGCTTGATTGTGTTGATTCATTATCACTTAATGAAAATAGAGAGGAAGGAAAGGAAAAAAAGAAACTTCCTAGCTGCTATAATGCAGATCCACTGCTGGCTTCATCTTCTTTAGATCAGTGCAAAGAAAGAAGAGACTTGTTTGAAGTATGCTGATGAGGGTTCCTCTGCAATAAGCAAGTGTCCCTGCAGGGAGAGAGAATTTCTTGCCTTTCATTATCACAATTCCTTCAAAAAGGAAAATGAGAGGAAGGGAGCCGGTGCTCTGGCACGCTCTTGTATGTTCCTCTGGCCCTCAGCCTTTTTCATGCTGGATTACTCTGATGATATGGGGTCTCCTGCTCTCTGCCTGGGTTGGGCTTATGGTTAAGGGAGCACTGCCTGGCTCCTTCAAGATTTTCCTTCTCAGCTGTACCCAGTGGGAGAAGGATTCAGCAGAAAAGGGTGGCCTAAACAAGGGATCTGACAACTGACAAGTGTTGGAAAGATTTAAATACATTTGCACTGCCATTGTCTTCTCAGAGGTTAGTGTATGGGTTTTACATGGGGAAAGACATAAAAATTTGACTGGGATAAATGGTTGATTTTACTGAGGTACTTGCAGGCACTGGTTTTCACATCTTATAGAATGTGTCTCATCTGAAGGGTAAATCTGTTCATAATAACTACGAGAGGGATGATAAATAGCAACCAAGGTGATAAAACAATTATTGTAATAATTTTCATACCCTTTGTGTTTATTTAAAGGCATATTTAATCATTTTGTAAACTACTGGTGTGTCTGAGATAATAAATACTATATGGAGACAGATAAAGGGACAATGATGATACACATGTCAACCTACAAAACATACAGCAGTCAGCGTATATGTTAATTGATGAAAACACTCCTATGATGAATCTGAAAATACGCTCTTACAAATCATTTTTCACCATTCTTGAGAAATGTGTCATAGCTTCCAACATTCCAACTTGTTAAGACATGACAGATGAAGTGTCACTGCATGTTTAGTAATAGGAGAGGGCAATGGTTAAGTTAAATAAAGTCTGAACCACCGTTCCTGACGCAAGCCCAATTACTGAGTGTCTGAGAAAGACCGAGGACATATGAGACACCCATCTCCTGTCATTCCCTGTCACATCATCCTTCAAGAAGCCAATCTCCACCTACTCTTCACACTTTCATCATCTGCTTTTAGAGCTGATTCCCCTGCACTTCCCTTTCTTTTTGGTGGCGGTCATGATGACCCTCAGGAAAAACCTCTTCTGGGTGCTGTCCTCCATCAGTTTGGAGTAGATGTCCTGCAGGAGGCTGAAACAATATTATCCTAAAACTACAGGACCCAGTTGCACTGGGAATATGTTTGTGTTGGCAGAAGAAGAGGTAGAGTGGCTGTTCCTGCATGCGCTGGAGTGCATGTACTCTCTGCAACCACAGCTTTCCAAGCCTGTAAATCTGTGTTTGCCCTCAGGATGTGCTAAACAACAGCCCAGTATGGAGGTTTTCAGAGGCATTTGCTGAGAAGCTGTGGAGAAGAGAAAGGGAGACACATAATGAATTTGCTGTAGAAGATCAACAACATACCTGCTAAACAACTAGCTTACCAGCAAATAGATACATTGAGCAAACCTGAGACAAGGGAAAACTTGAGATTAACCTTTAATGACAAGAAGTAAGGGTGGGAGCATATCTGCTTGCATTTATTTTTTCCTGGTGCAGTATATAGCATGGCCAAGAAAACAGTTCAATCAAAGCTGCCATCCTTAGTACTATGATTTTAAGTTAACAAAAAATTAAAATTGATGTCCTTCTTACTACCTTTCTTCTGAAAAGATCTTTCTCTTCCTTTCACATCATTAAGAAAAAATTTCCAGCTTTCAAAGACTTCATTACCAGACTAATTTTTAATGAATTATTTCCATTTCTTATTCACTACCATCTTGTTAAGAAAATAACATGTAGAAAGACTAAAATTGAGTAAGTTTCTTGCTTCTCTTCCCTCCAAATTTGATGAACATTTTCAAATGCTGTGGAGGTACTCCCAGTTCTCGAAGTAGTTCCCAGCACACAAACACATTTTAAATAGTATAACTGGGAAAGAGAGATCATACCCCATATGATTAAGGGCATCTGCATCTGGCCTTAAGGACTTATTGTAATGAGAGTGGGTTTAAAGTGGTGTCTCATCAATGCTAGTATTTGGAGTTACATAAATAAGCAAACTTCAGCACTTCAGGTGCAGGACAGTCATCTGAAGTGTTGGGAGAACACTGTATTGACTTAAACATTTTCTTTAAAGCCACTCTTTTATAAATTTGATCAGTAAATCTAATCCCTTCTTTTTCTAGAGCACTTTATCTGTCTCTGGGTCAGACTAATAAATTTATAACTGCTTCTACCCTGTAGTCAGACTGGTAAATTTATAATTGATTTTATGGTGCTCCACTACAGCTATGTCCTGAGAGCATCCTGGTTTCTGCTGGTTTCACAAGCTTCTTTGACTTAGTGCTATAGAACGTATGGCTTTTCTGGCAATCAGTACATAGGTTTCTCTTTTCAGAGTAATGTAACCACAGAAATAAAGTTATTGTCACGGTATAATCAGTGTTATGTGACCTTTTTTTTTTATCTGTAAAAAAGACAAAGAATTATTGGCAGAAATATTTAATGTTTTCAGGTATCTGGATGCCTGTCTGGCAAAATAAACACTTAAGCACATTTTGATGCATCAAAATTAATCATATTAATAATGACTGTCACAAATTGTGACATGATTAGGGCAATGGCTGGAAAGAATTTCCCAAACTAAAAACCTTGCTTTGTTAGTTGTTGTCATTACAGTGGTCTTTTATATAGCTGAATTCCTATTCCAGTAGGATTACCACAGATATCATTGTCTCTATGGAATATAATTTTTTTTTTCGCTCCAAGAGCTGAAGCCTTTCTACACATAAGTCTCATCTTCTTTAATCTTATGACTTTTTTTCTGACAGAATGATGTCTGGTTTTGATGTCAACGTATCTTCTACCCATTTCCACGAACATTCAAGTTACTGTCTCCAAACACTACTGTCCTCTACCTGAGCTTACACAAGGCAGTAGAATCTGATGGGCCTGGTCAGAAATAGCTCATATGAAGGGATTGTGCCTTCATACCCTACCCAGTAACACAAAAGTCAGACTGCCTGTTTTTCATCCTTTGAGTATATTCTCATTCATTCCTTTCAAATTTTTTTTTTCTTGAGTGCTTCTTCCATTTCTGCACAGTCTTATGTATTCTTTACTCTCTCCACCATGAACAGGCCATCAGCCAATTTCGTCTTTCCTAGATTTAGTATAACTTCTAGATTATATTATACCTCTTAATTTATTGTAACAAGCAAATTATATATAGCATCATGTCAATTAATCCTTTCTGTTGTTTCAGAGTTGTAGGCAGTTCATTCCTACATTACTTTAATTTGGTTCTACCTTTTTGTCAGTTAAAATTAATGAAGAACACACCGCTTTCTGCCCCCTGTTAAAACATTTCATTTTATTTCTTTGCGTCTTGTTGCCCTTCAAGACAATAGATCTCACAATATCTCGGGTCTTATTTGAAAACAAAATGGCATTCAGCATGCACAGCAGTCTGACAGTAATAGAGATATTCAGGTTTTTTTCTTACAACACATTCAAATGAGTAATTTCAGACAATGGCATGTAACCTCACTGCAAAACAAAGTCAGGACAGGTGAGCATCCTATTTTTATTATCCAGCTCTTTACTGTTTCTGAAGGTGGTTGAACTTTTTCCAATAAACATTCATTTAAGAGGGCCTTATATTAAAGTAAAACTTTTTTTTTATTTCACATTTTTCCAAGAAAAGGAAAATGTGAAAATTGAATTTGTCATCTCAGTCTCTTGCATCGTATTTTTTCAGTAAAGTACTAGAGAAACAGGCAAACAAGGAGGAGGGCAGAAACAGGTGTGGAAAACAAAACAGCTTCTGTAAAATTACAGCTGAAAACTTTTGGCTCTATAAGCAGCTATTTTCCAGACCTGTGGAATAAAGGATCTGAATATTCACAACCATTTTCCTCTGGTTTTTTACTAGATCTAAGAGCTTTCTCTGGACCTTAGGCAATAAAGAGGCATGCTTTATAATCCACTACATTAGTTAATTCTCATTTGTATATAAACAGTTTCATTTATAATAATGTGTATTCCTCAGTCTTTCTAAATGCAAATCATATTTGTTATATAAGAAAAACTCATGCTGCAGTCAAAATGGCCTGAAAGACAGGCCAAGTGTTATTACAAAATTATTCCATTTTCAGTGGAAATTATTATGCCTGGAAAGTCAAAAATAGATTTTGTCAAGAAAATCAGCCCATTCCCAGGTCTATGACAAGGATATATATTTCCCCTTTTAAAAAACTTTTTTGACTAAATGGTATGTGACGTTGGTGAGAGATTTAGAAGAAAGACATGGTAAAGTCAAACCAAACTGGCAACTGCAGAGCACTCATGTGCCCTGAAAAGTGAAGAAGGGCACTGAGTTCCCCAAGTCAGCTGCTGGCCTGGAAGTCAGACAATGCTGCCAGTGGGATGTGTTGCCTAAACCAAGTAGCTGTCCTGAGAAGTAGGGCAAATTATCCCATGGTCAGCACTGTGCTAACTCCTCTACCCTTGATGCTGGTGCTGGCACCTGCAGAACATTGTCCTGCAGAGTGTAGATGCACTATTTACCTTGCAGCTGGCTTGGAAATGCTAACACTATGCTTTTCTGGACCGAATAGGTATGTGTCAACTTACCTGTAGGGCTGTCCACCTTTTGAAATTTGTATATTCAGCCATCTCACTGGAATCCCACAACCTTGATGTGATACCACAACTCTGGTAAGTCCTAGTTCACTTGAAATTTTATGTATGTTCTAGATTCTTAACATAACTTTCAGCAAAAGTATCACTTGAAAAATGGATGTTGAACCAGAAAGACACAGGCCAAAAATACAGATTTATAACTCAATGAAAATATTTCAACCAACTCTGCGTTCCTCCTGATAAATATACCTGTCTCGGCAATATTCATACCTTTTCTTAAATTTCATGTTTTGTCTAAGAAGGAGAATGTTATAGCATTTGCATTTGGAAATCTGAGAATATATCTGACACAGGGAGCAGCAGTTCCATCCCATCCAGGTGCTCCTTACTCTTCTTAAGGATGCAGTCTCCTTTCCTTAACACAACCATGACAGGACCAAACAAGCAAAATAAATTTATGTAAAGACATGTTAACAGCACTGTCTACCAACTACTGCATCTGCGGCTTCTAGAAATAACTCCATCTCAATAAGCAACGTGAAACTCTGCAGCTACAGAAATGTGACAGCAGTCGTAATATGTGGAAATGGAGGTATTCTGCCAGGTTTCTTGCAAGGTTTCATGTTGGCCAAGCTGCTCTGCAAGTGTTCTTAGCCAGGAGGACATTGTCCACTGTTGCACATAGGCTGTCAATAGGTATCAAGTCTGTGATCTCTCCCTTGGCTTATTTACAGGCTGTTATAGTGACAGACTGAGGATGCACAAGCAATTTCTTTTCTCCAGTCTCCTTCACAAGCCAGAAGGACTGTAAGGAGCTTCTGGGGTAACTGTTGACTGCCACTGCAGTTACCTTTCATTTTTCTTTCAGTGAATCTGTATACCACTCTTACATACCAATTCAGTTTTCCAGGCTCTCTGTAAAGCCTCTTCTAAAGAAGGAATGAATCTAGGGTGTTTTTCCCATCTACTTTTTCTACTTGCTAGGTTATAGCAGCTCCTTATCTGGCAGGTTGACATAATTGTGTGTGACACTAGTCTCATCCCTTGACACTTACAAATCCAGCTTTTGCTTTTGTCCTGCTGTTTTCCTCAAGCCACCGAGACCCATTGACTTTATTCATGTGTCTGGATTGATTCTACCTTCCAAAGGAAAAAAAAGTCTGTAAATCAAAACAGTGTTGGGAAGTTCTTGGGAAGAAGCAGAGTGGATGAGAAAGTGACAGCTGTCTAGGGAAGTACATGCAGAAAGGTCCAATGTAATGGCACAAAGAGAAAACATTCTATGCTTTCTCTTTTCTCCCTTGACACCTGCATGTCTTCCATATAACTAAAGTGCTTTGTGCTCCCTCCCATCAGCATGGCATAAAATAGAGTACAGGTCTGAGAGATGGAGTTATTTAAAACCTTTGAGCCTGAAAGTTCAGTTCATTCTTGTCTGGTTTGGAAAACATATTTTTCAGGAAAGACAGAGAATGTTCCATTCTTACGATAAAAGCAGGAGTCAAGAAGAATATCTGATTCATTGCTGTGAGCTTTCCTTGTCTGATGAGGAAGCATGAGCCACAGAGTGTATGAACAAATTCAGAAAGATAAACTATTCTCCACTCTTTTATAATAGACTATCCTCTGGCTTTAGCATATGGACAGGATATCACACAGAACAACAGTTTCTTATTATAGATTAGGAACAGCACTGAGCCAACTGCAGTTTCAAATCCATCTGCCTATACAAAAATAGTTTCTCACTGGGATCTTCCTTCTAATGCTGAATTATTTCTGCCCACAAACCTCTTCTTCCCAAATGACTTAGGAAACAATGCACTTTTCAAAAAATATAATTAAAAGGAACAGAGAGCTCCCCCTACCTGGTGTCTTTACAGTGGCCTGGCATTAAGCACAAAGCCCACAGTCCTCCCAGATCCTGCTGGGATAACTTTATAATCCATATCGCCATTGTGTTGATTCAGTATTCTGTGAATATCCATATGCAGTCTTTCTCCTGCAATCAGATTTGCCAGAGCAGACAGTAGTATCTATGCAGAGCCCCTCTGTAGTCTGCATGTTCGGCACTATTGCAAAGATCTGTGGCCTTCCCTGGATCTGCATCCACTGGGCCATTTCCTAGCTTTCCATTGTTCCCTATCCAAGACTTCTGTTTCTAAGGAAAAAAAATAACTTTGTTGTTTTTTTGGTGTTTTTTTTTCCCCAATCTGACTGCCTATTATTTTTCCCAGCTTCCCTGTTATTCTTCCCAGTCAGCTGGTTTTCCTACTCAGAATTCTTTTTTGCGCAATAAAAAAAATAAATCCGCCATTTTTTTCAATCTTGTTTAATTCACATCAGCTCAAAACTAACTAAATTTTCTTCCAACAGAAAGAGGACTTCTTCTGAAATTTGTGCTCAGTTGAAACGTTCCTTCCCCCAACTGCCTGATGAAAATATTACCCTTAGTTGAAAAAGGGGATGAGGTGTGGGATTAGGTAGTTTAACATGAGTGCTTTCTCTGTTGCATTTTGAATTCAACACTGTGGATCAGGCATTGTGCTGCAGCACTCACAGGAGCCCAGCTCTCATCTCCCTGTCTTAGCTGTGTATTGGTTTAACTCCATGCAAGTCTATGAGGTTACACCAATAAAAATTTGGGATGACAGACTGGAGAATCAGCTCTATATTAATTTTATTTTTGCAAAGACAAATCTTTTTCTAACTCAGTTCAAAGCATTCAGAATTGTTTCTAGCTATTCTCCAAAACTATTCTCTTCAATTTAGAGCCAGAATCAGGGTACCTTGTATACAGCTCAGCCACCTCTGTGCTCCTGCAGCATTTTAGTGAAATGTCTATGGTACATCACTTTCAGAATGGCAAAAAGCCTTTTAGACAGACAGAAATGGAGCTGTATGAACTGAAGTGGCTGTATGAAGTTTCTTACTCATAGGCAAGGAACTAGTGGGAAATTGAGATGGAAACCAAATACTACATTAACAGGTTAACAGCCTATGTAAATCATAGCTGATCATCACCTATTTACTTGAGAGTATCTATTAAAAAATACTCAGTTTCAAAAAAAATGTTAGAGATGAATGAGAGGCTCAGAGTGCTTTTTTGGTAATTAAATCGTTGTCTAGATACACTTTACAGATACATCAAAGAAGGATGTGATTCATGTTTTCCATTAGCTGTTGAAATGGTTCTTGGTCACTGACAGGAAAACTTGTGAGTAAATAAAGGTAAATTGCTGAAGACTGTATCTCACTTCACTCTTCGCTGGGTAAAAAACTGGCTGGATGGCCAAGCCTAAAGAGTTGTGGTGAATGGAATTAAATCCAGTTGGTGGCCGGCCACAAGTGGTGTTCCTCAGGGCTCAGTATTGGGGCCAGTTCTGTTTAGTATCTTCATTAGTGATCTGGATGAGGGATCAAGTGCACTCTCAGTTAAGTTTGCAGACAACACCAAGCTGGGAAGGAGTGTTGATTTGCTTGAGAGTAGAAAGGCTCTACAGAGGGATCTGGACAAGCTGGATAGATGGGCCAAGGCCAATTGCATGAGGTTCAACAAGGGTCAGTGCCGGGTCCTGCACTTGGGTTGCAACAACCCCATGTAGCATTACAGGCTTGGGGAAGAGCAGCTGGAAAGCTGCCTGGCGGCGAAAGAGCTGGGTGTGTTGGTCAACAGCTGGCTCAATATGAGCCATCGGTGTGCCCAGGTGGCCCAGAAGGCCCATAGCATCCTGGCTTGTATCAGAAATAGTGTGGCCAGCAGGACTTAGGGAAGTGATTGTCCCCCTGTACTCAACACTGGTGATGCTGCACCTGAAATACTGTGTTCAGTTTTGGCCACTCACTACAAGAAAGACATTGAGGTGCTGGAACTTGTCCAAAGAAGAGCAACGAGGATGGTGAAGGGTCTAGAGAGCAAGTCTCATGAGGAGCAGCTGAGGAAAACAGGGTTGTTTAGCCTGGAGAAAAGGAGGTTCAGGGGAGACCTTATCACTCTCTACAACTACCTGAAAGGAGGTTGTAGCAAGGTGGGTATCGGTCTTGTTTCCCAAGTAAAAAGTAATGGAACGAAAGGAAATGGCCTCAAGTTGCACCAGGAGAGGTTTAGATTGGATATTAGAAAAAAATTTTTCACCAGAAGGGTTGTGAACAGGCTGTCCAGGGAAGTGATTGAGTCACCAACCCTGGGAGTATTTAAAAGACCTGTAGGAGTGGTGCTTAGGGTCATGGTTTAGTTGTGGACGTGGCAGTGCTAGGTTAAGCGTTGGACTTGATGACGTTAAAGGCTTATTCCAACCTAAACAATTCTATGATTCTATGATTATGTTTGAGTGCAACAGTGATTTACTTAAGGTTAAATTATGCTGTTGTGTCAGGAGCAATAAGAAAGCCTCAGAGCTGATCATGCTGATATTCCTTCAGGTAGAAAGTAGTTTCTGGACACCAAAGTGGTAGCGTACGTGACCTATGTTGCTCCTCTCAAGAAAGATGCAAGCAATACATGGCTTCAGGAAGAAACCTGGAACATGAAGACCTTGATCTATGTTCTTCCCTACTGAATATACTCAGGCCTTTCTGACTGCAGTCACATTCAGCAAGGTCTACAGTCTTTTTCAGCTGTGGATAGTTTCACTAATCCAAAGACAGTCAACTTTGGTATAACAAATGTAAGTCCATTAGAAACTTCTGGCTGTTCTTCTTTAGTTCATGGGGGATTTTTTGTTTTGGTTTGGTTTTCTTTCTGCCTTTTTTTTTTTTTTTTATCTAGGGCTCTTAACTAATAACAAGCTTTGAAAATGACATTTTCCTAAAAGAATTTTTAAGTTTTCTCTATGTTGGGAACATGTTCTGAGACATTTGATAAGGCATCATGCAAAATGCAAGACAATGAATGCTGTAGAAGAGTTTCCATCTTCTCTGGGATGGTTCTCCATTTAGATTTAATGTGTTGGTCTCAGCCTTTGTTGCATTGTCCTAAGTAATTAACAGACATGGCTCCTCTGAGATTGGAAGACCTTTTCCTCTGGCTCTTACTCCTCTCCATAAGAACAGAAATATAGAGGGTTCATGGTAATTACCCAGATTTAAACTGCACTCCAAAAAAAAGGTAACAAACAAAAATGTCCCAGTCTTCTCAATTTCCCATCAAAACAGATGAAAACATCATCATTTTAGCCTCACTTCCTAAGGAAATGAGAATAAACAATCATGTGGCTGTGTGATGCATGTCAGACCATCCTTCCCCTAGTAACTACTGACTGCAGTTACCTATGTTAAAGAAAACTGATTTAGGGGAAAAGGCCACAGAGATATTTTATTCCTAAAAACATGAGAAAATAAGCAGTCCTTAGATTGGTGTGGGTGATGTTCAGTACATCACTATTGAGACATATATTACTTAATTTATTTACTGTGAGGATTTATATAACATAAAGAGCGGATTGAAGAAATTTGCATTGAGAACCTTCCACAGCTGGAAATATACTTAGATATGTACATGCATGGCAAACACCAGACTTAACTCAAGAACAAAGGTAGGTTCTGAGTTTGATGGATGCAGCAGGTAAGAGATCTGGTTCCCCAACATGCAAGTGGCTAGCTGTATTGTCACCTGGGAGCTGGGAGCAGGTTTCGGGAGGCTTTAGTCCCATGACTTATGGAGTGCTGTAGTCTCCTGGGCTGCACTCCGTGGGTTTTAAAGCAGAAGTTGGGGGGCCATATACTTAGGAAAAACAGGAAAAAACAGAGAATAGGTTAATGTTCTCACCTCAACACTTGTTGACATGGACCCTCCTATATTTCATGGAATCACTGAACAGTTGATGTAGGAAGGGACCTCTGTATGTCATCTGGTCCAATTCCCCTGCTCAAGCAAAGCCACCTAGAGCAGGCTGCCCAGGACCATGTCCAGGCAGGTTTTGAATATCTGCAAGGATGGAGACTTCACAACCTCTCTGGACAACCTGTTCTGGTGTGTGAACGAGAGTTACTTCTTAGCTTATATATAGATTTAGAAAAGCATATCCAAGTTTTCTCCACAAGGATGGTATAAGGAGGTTTGTGGCTTCTTTATCAATAATTCAGAGTACACAGAACCATACTCTACAAATCCAGTTTACCCTGTCTGGCAATATTATGAGAATTTTGACCAGCTTTTCAGCGTTTTAATCAAACTCACTCAATTATACACCTTTTGCCACATAACTAGCCAACTAGCAATTTTTTAGATACTCATCTTTCTCCTTTGTGATTAAATCCAGCCATTAATGAAAGATTTGCCAGAATAAGAAGTGAACAATTACTGATCTCGACAAAAGCTAACAAGAACATTTCTTAAAGAGCTAGAATAAAGCACAGGAGAACTGTAAATGTCAATCTTCTGCAAAATAAAGATAATTACATCCAGCAAGATATGTACTCTTGCCCATTTGCTTTAATGGGAGGCCTGAAAGAGCAATACAAAGCATATGCTTTTCATCTAGGTTCTTACACTCACTGTATGCTTTCTTTCCTTTATTTTCCTTCTTTTGGTGGACCTTCTCAGCAGCTCACCCTCTGCCCCACCAGCTGCAGTGCTGGCTCTGCATGAGGGGAGCCCTCCACTCAGCATTTTCCCAGCCTGACTCCAGCTCTGTTTTATCTTTCTCTTCCTCTTTGTGTCTCCAAGCATTCATAATACCTCTTACTCCTGGGGCTATCTACATGTTCTGGTTGCTTGGAAACCATTTTTGAATGGCTACATAGGATTTAGGAAAACTTGTCTTCGATAATTCTCCCACCTCCTTTCTCATAGTAGAGCACTGTTTTAAGTACTGCAAGTAATTCTTTTAACTTTCATTCTTGTTATCTTTAATGTGGTTCTTACGTTGTTCTCTGTTCTTACAAATACCACACTTACTTTTTTTTTTTTTTTTTTTTTTGCTTTCTTTTTCTTTCATCTTTATTCTCCAATGTAACTTTTAGTGCCACAATTCTGTAAAGTCCTTTTAACGCAATGCAACTGAAAAAGTCATCACAGCCAGAGTCCTGGAAGCAAGCTTTGTCCGGAGGTACAATGTAAGATCACAAAGAGGCTCTACTCCTGAAAATGTCAGGAGAGCATAAATAAGACCTGCTCCCTTCATCCATGCTAACTTGATGCTGCTGTTGAATGAGGAGGAACTGCAGGGCCCTCCCTATCTCTCCTGCAACTGGGAAACAAGAATCATGATCAGGTCTTACCTGATTAACACCTGTCTGTAGATCAAAAGTTAAAATAGGTAGTAGGCCCACTGTGAGATCCAAAATGAGGGCATAAAAGAGGCTCTTTGTCCTCCCAGTGACTTAACTGGCCAAAGTATAATTCCCCAATAACTTCCTAGCTACACTTTGCTTTTTATGAACACCAGATGTTTTCTGTGTGTTGATTATCAATATTCTGATACGGAATAACTATATATCCAGCATGGGATCTTGTAATATACCTTATTAAATCCATGGACTGAGTTAATATTTTCAAAAGGGCAACATGCTTGTTTCACTCTCTGTGTCTCTTTGGGACTCTTGAATCTGTACCCACATTTCCTATAATTCTCTAGGTCAGATATAAAATTCTTAATACTTTTTTACTTTACTAGTAGGTTTCTGAGTCTTAGGGATATTCTAGTTGATTGTCTAAAACTTTTTGAAAAAGAATCAAATCATTCACTATGGGTAACTTGTTATTTCCATTGAACTAACATGTCTTAGGTAACTTAGATCACAAATAAAATGATTTATAGCTGAGCAGGTAACTGCCTATTTAAAAAGGCTGTGCAAATGTTTCTGGTTAGGACCAAGAATAGTGACTATCACTGACTCTGTTGAAGGAGTCCCATATTCATTTGTCACTTGTGCTCCTTCCTTATCATCCTAGCCCAGAGTCTGACCTTTCCCTGAATCCTGGCACTGGTCATTCCCTGACACTCCATAGTTACAAGTGCCGAAGGGTCTGCAGACCAACAGAGCTGTGTGAAGGTGCATAAAAACATCTGGTTGTGCTGTGTGTTAGTGCAAGTCAGGGTTAGAACTCTCTCTCTTTAATGAACACTGAATTAGAGCAATACAGTTGATTATTTTTCTTACAGTTATTCTATAATACTCCAGAAACAAAACTGCTGTGTCAGCTGAAGATTCAAGAACTCAGAACTCAGCTTTAGATCATTTAAAAAATTTAGTTTGAAAAATGAAGCTGTTTGTTAGTGATAAAACTAGAAGTGTTTTTGAAGCCACTCAGTATGACTACAGAGACCATATCCCTGCTGGAGGCAGCTATGGCTTCAGGTGAAGACACAGCACAATGAATAGTCACAAAAGGTCTCCCAGACATCACTTATGCCTCCACATTTTCCATCCTGAAAGCTCTACTTCTACAGCCTACAAGAAAATCAGAGAGAATGTCACTCTTCTGTCCTTCCCCTGGGAAGTCATATATGTCTTGCACTGCAGCAGAAAAGCAGGGAACAGACTAGCCCTTGATACAGGAGGAGTGTCCTTCACCCTGACATCTGAACATTTAAAATGCAGAAGCTCTGAAGAGTCCTCATTTCTACCACTCTTCAGCTGATTTTATTGTTGCATTATACCCCTATCTTGAAAGTGATGCTTTTGGCATTAGATATATAATACAGTCAAAGTTTGCTAAGCGGCATAAATTCAGTTTTTTAAATTTGTACATGGGCACCAGTCTAGAATTGGTGAGTTCTTCAATAGACCTGAGAAGTTCAATGATCACTGTGTTATTCTGGCCTAGTCCTGTGATCCTCTTACTTCTCTTACTTCATCCACTAACATTTTAAAAAGCAGCTGCATGCTTACATCTCAGTGTTCCATATGCTGGAGAAGGAGGGAGAGGGAGGGAGAACCTTTTTTTCACTGCCTTTATTCCCATGAGAACGACTAATCACGTGGGAGTAGAACAACAAGTTCTGCTAGGCACACAGAATCTGCTTATGAGACATCTCTGCATACTCTCGAGGTTTCATTAGATTTAAGTGGATTTTTTCCACTCCTCCAGATCATTGTTATTTCAAAACCAAATTTATTCAAACTAGGGGAAGACACATCTCCTCAAGTATGCCAACTTCAAACTCAAGCACAAAATGTACTGTATGTATTTTTTTAAAACAGTTCAATGATTAAAATATGCATCAATTAGAAGAATCGGCTTATGGTAAACTCTTTCTTTTCACGCTGTAGGGAATGCTAATAATTAGTGTGATTTCTGTCATCTTTCTAAGACACTGCTGAACCTGAAATTATTATGGAGAAATTATTTTTCTATACTGGCTGTCTTGCAAAAGTAACCAGTTCTGTGTTTGTTATAGGATCATCTAGGGAGAGAGCAACACAATAGCTACACCCAATGGCAACTTCATTAACTGCTATTTTTCTAAAGAAAACTGCTAGGATTTTCTTACCAGGGACTTAACAATCAAGGTCAAACATAAATACTTAGGGCAGTTTTAACAGTTGCTTTTTCGTGAAGATAAATTAATTTTTAAATGGTTTCTCCTTGAGTAATTTTTTGCTTTCATAATTCAAATTTTCCTTTAAAATTATCTTTTAATGCCCAGCAGTGTTATTCTTTTGACTGGTTTATTATCTTCTTCAAGTAGTGTGCTTGGACTAGCATAAAGAATTGAGCCACATATTCTTCTCTTTACTGAATTGTCAGGTTTGATATTTCTACTTCATTGTGGTGACAAAAGTAACTTTCAGATTGTGAGCTGCAGGAGGTGCTGCTATATTGTATCCTGGGTTTGCAAAGAAAACTGAAAGTGATGCTCTAATATGGATAAAAGTTATCTCCAGTTTTGTGGAACATCATGTTAACCTCTGAGGCTATAGGTGCCAATAAACAAATAAAGAAGGGGTGGGAAAAACATTTTTACCCAGTTTTTGGCTTCTGAATTTTAGTAGAACAGCAATTTTTCTGATTGAGAAGTTAGAAAATTTTGATGGAAGTTTAAAATTTCCATTTTGCTTTAAGAAAAATGAAAAAAATGTCTTACATACTTGCTCCTTTGAATACAGGATTATACCTTGAATTTGGGACGTTTGGGACATTTGGAAGCTTTGTACTAATTGAACCAGGCTAAGTAAAAATAAACAAAGGGAAGAAAATGGAAATCATATTCTGAAGTTTTAGAGTCTACAGTGTATGGGAAATAATTTTAACATCATGAATTGAATGTTAAAGAAAGAACTGAGAAATAGGAAGAAATAAAGCAATAGACTGGCAACCAAGGTTTCTAGTGAAAAGTGGAGGCCTTTGTTCTATAGCTTTTTTTGGTTTATGTTTGCACTGTGACTGATTTGTTTGGTGGATTCATTTTTGCCTTAGAAAAAGTGGCAAAATCTCAATTTTCAGTTGTTTAATTACTGGGATTTTAGGGAAAGTTCTATAAAAATTAATAAATGAAAGGTAAGAATTTACAGATTTTCTTTTCTTTATGGTACTTGAACTTGGATTTTTATAGTGTATAGATGTATTTTCCAGTCACATTCTCCACTGTTGTAAAGGAAAAGTGATTCATGGGCTGCAGCAGGCTTTCAGAATTACAATGTATCATGAACCTCAACCGGTAACTGCCTTCAGTCACCTGTTGCCCTGAGCAGTTCTGTTGCATGACGTGTTGTTTATACATTCACAAAAACCAACCGTGATGTTCCTTCTAGACACATAAGAAATGCTGATCCTCCTCTGGAGGAGCGCAGACTCCAAGGTTTTAAAAAATACAAAGGCAGAGAAGGTGCAAAGGGTTCTCTGGTATGGGGTCAGTGATCAGAGAGGAGGGAAGACCTCTGTCCATAAGAGCCATCTGCATCCATTGGAGCAAACTTCCATCCCCAGCACAAGGTCCAAATTTGGGTACTGCCTTCACTGTATAGTCATCACCAAAATTTACAAATCACTGTCCTACCACTTCTCAACATTAGCAGGAGGAAAAAAACCTACAAAAGCCAATTTGCTTCTCCCATTCCACTGCTCTAGGAAGAACCCAGTCAGATGCCAAGGAAACCAAAATGACACAGAATGAATGGGCATGAGTCATCACTCAAATCCACCAACATGTTTCATCAGCTTCACCTGGATAGGCTTAAAGGGGCAGCAAAGCCACTGCTAAACTCATGTGGGATTTTTTCATCTGAGCGTCTAGCCTTCATCATTGCCTATGGAAACAGGACACCCTCACTGATACAAGGCACTGACTCAAGCCTGTCTTACAGAGGATCTTTCCACACCCAGACTACTATTTTTGTTCAAAAACTAGCACTGCTCTTCAGAGTCACAGCTGGAAGTTCAACACAGCTGAAAGTTCACCAGGTGGAAAACTAAAGTCCGAAGTCAATTGCTTATTAGCAAAAATGCTTTGAGTGAGAACCTTGCAGATTGTATTATCTGACCATGTGTAAGAGTCTCCCAGATCACATTTCTCAATCAAAGTTCTGCTAAAACTGGTTATGCTGATTGCAATTTGCTTCAAGGATGGTTGAAGGTTGGTGGGAGAATGCCAGCATATCTATTGCTGGAATATATGCATTAAAACATCCAACAACAGGCAAAAATGCAGCTGAAAGACCCCATATATAAAAACCTGTCATCAGAAATCCTGGTTGCAGCATGGAAACAATAGAGCAAACAGGGTTTTAATTTGCCTGCATACAACAAAGCACATGTTACACAGAAAAATCCCTGTAAAGGCAGATTTTTTCCTTGAGATTTTATCACCAGGGTTAGCAGAAACCTTGTCAAGGGTGGCTGCTCCTCATAAGCAAAAGAAGCAACTTGATTCTGCCGAGCACATGTATGTTCCTCATGTGGGGAACAGGTCTTCTCCACAGTGTTTGTCATTGATCAAGAAAAATGGGAAGAGGCCCTGATGAGACTGATGATGCCTCTATGCCTCTGTCTTAAATTCAGACTAGTCAGGGGTTACCCTGTCACTGACCTGACAAGCACAACTTGGCTTCAGGCTCTTTCAGATCCTCAATGCTGGGACTCACGGGGAAAAAAAAAAAATCTTTTTGAAGGGGAGGTGGCAGAATTTTCTTTTAAGCTCATCCATCCAAGCTGATACTTATCTTCCCAATAAAGATCTGAATGCCTAAACAGCAAAGTGACTTCAACATCCAAAAGAACAGAAAGGACGCTGAGCTCATACCGTAAAGGTTTTTCAGCAAAAACATGATAGTGCTAGGTCCATGTCATTGGCCTTTTCTTTCTGTAATGAATTAACTCACACAGGTACTGCATTTAAGGAGTTAGGTCTGGCAAATCAAAATCTCCTATTCTTGCACTTACTGAAGACAAGGGCAGAATTACCACTGATTCTGAGACAGGAATTCTCTGACTCATCAAGCTTAAATATCAGTTTATATAATGCAGCTGTAGCGTAATGACTGTGACTAGCCTATCCGCCAACTCAGGGAACAAATCAGCAACATGAGCAAATGGCAGTCCATGGGCATGCCCTGGTTTTATCTTTTTCTGCCTTCACTTCCTTGCTCACCTTCAGGTTCATCCTAGAAATCAAAGGCACCTTGTTTCATTTTTTTTAAAGCCTTCCTATTTACACTGCAAAGGTCTTCAGGACTTAGACAGTGCCTTTCCACTGACACCTGCCCAACATATTTGACAAGTTACTAAACTAGGCCATTGTGCCTACTTAAGGAATCACAGAATTTGGGACACACCACATGTGCCCTACCCACAATGGCTAGCCACATCCTGAGACCAAACACTTTCTCTTGAGTCACAACAATCCATGGGCACGTAGGGTGCCTTACAAACACATGAAGTGACAGCTCCATGCCTTGAATATCTGACAATTTACAGTTCACTTTACACACCAAGGATCACAACAGACAGCGGCAGAGTTGGTAAGAATGTTAGAGGACAGAAACTGCAAGTGTGGAAGATACTGAGATGGGCTTGAAGTTGTGTGTTCACTGTGGGAAAGAAGTGTTTGGGATAGCTTGCAGGCACACATGTAAGAGATTTTTTTTTTTTTCCCAGCATATAACATAGGCTGATTTTGCAGTGCTCCTCATTAAAGGGTAAAATAACATTTCCTTGGTAAAAACTGTAGAGGGTTCACATTTAGCCACTTAATTCATTGACTTAAAAGGGTAATTAATTCACTGATACCACCACTTCCTTCAGGCTACTTTTTAGCATGAAACTAGTATTGCTGGAACAGTCAAATAAGCAAAATCATTTCTCTGAACTGTTTTATTTTTAAGGTGCTGGTGAGGAAATCAGCAGAGACCTGAGTCAGCCCCACACATCCCTGCTGGCTGTTTGGTCAGCCTCATTTCATTATTTGCGTTCGTGCCTGGCTGCTGCAGGATGTAACACATTGTTTTGTCTGGAAAGCGAGCAAGCATTCGGAACACATTACTCACAGGCTGCAGCTCCTGGCAAAGTCACCTTCATGTCACATAACTCGCAGGTAGGGAACACTGTGACTGCAGCTTACAGGAACTCTCCAAAACCACTTGCCCCAACTTCTGCAATATCCTGTCGATATCTACAAGGCAAGATCCTACTTGGGCATAAATGGCTCATGAAATGTGTCTTGTTGCTTTGAAGGATGAGAAAGGCCATTATGGCCTTGTGATTTGATTTCGCACCTATCACAGAATGTGACAAAAGGCTAACTCTTCCTTACTGAGGCTACTTTCTCCCTATGCTCCTCCCACAATCAAGGGAGAGGGAGGCTCCTGTAGATGGCTATAAGGGCAGACTCCTATACCTGATTCATTCAGTCTCCTCTGATTATAACGAGACCCCAGTGAGATTAGCCCCACAAAGCTAATAGCCTTTACAAAGACTTCTTAAGCACATTTTGATGCCTATTACTGAGCTCAACAACTCACTGAACTGAACATTCATTTCAGAAAGTCATCTGGTTCTTGAATTAAAGGCACTACAGATAAGATCATCTGATGTCTCTGCCTCAGCCAGTCACCCTCTGATTTCTAGTCCCTGTAGGAAAATAGGACATGCAAAATATTTTGGAAAAATATACCCTGGAGTTCCTGGAACCTAAGGGACCACTTTCAGACGTTCAGATGACATGAGTCCACTTCAGACAATGCTGAATATACCACTGCTTCTCTATTTTCATTATCCCTTAAATTTTATTTTCTTTTTTACCTGGTAGGAGGTTTTTCCTTATAGCCAGAGAATCACAAGCAAGTGAAATCTTATCTTTCATTAAAAGAGAGAGACAGAAAGGCTTTTAGCATGTGTATCCATGCAGAGATGCTCATAAACATGAAAAACATGTCCTAGAGTCTCAATGTGAATGCAAGTTAAAAATGTCGATACACTTTTAAAATAAATCTAATGATTTGCAGGCCTTTCTAAACTTTGAGCACATAAGGTTGAGAACACTGTAAATAACAGTTTCTGGCCCAAAATGAAAGACATATTTTATCATTTTAATGTACAATGACACAAAAGCTAATTAAAGATGATCTGAAACCTCTGTTAAAAAGTTCATAAACAAGACAAGCCATTCAGGAGAAAGGTGTCACATTTGAAATGTCTGCTTACACCATAAAAAAATCTGTCAGGTTAAGCCTGCAAGGCAGATTAGGAAAGAGTAGTAAAGCATTTCCACCATCTGCACTGGTGGAAGGAAAGGAGAAATATAAGATTTCATCAACATATCCGGAAACAACTCCCACCTTGCAGTCTGACATCAGCTGCAAGACAAGAATTTAAGTTTGGGCTGAGCCTTCAACAAAGTCATCAAGCCATAATCTAGATCAAAAACCTCTTGCAGGCAATTTCTTTTTGCAGAAAATCATTCATGTTGTCAGCCCATTTCCAGCCCCACTTCACCTGGAGGTCTAGGCATTCTTCCTCTCAACCCAAACCCTAACCCTAACCCAAACCCTAAATGAACCATGTAGACTGGCCTCTTTCAAACACACACTTCCACCCCCATCTCATTTTCACTCTGCCATTTCTGTATGGATAGGATATATTACTTCCATGAAGGAGCAGGAGCAGGGAAAGCAAACTGCATCATGTCCAGGCTCAGCTCCGTATTCCAATTGCCCCATGATATTCACTTGTCATACAGCTGACATTGTCCTCCTCAACACTTATACAGCCACCTTCAGTATATCTTATGTGTCTCCTTCAGTGAGCTCACCCTCCAAGGTTCAAGCTCCAGGTGTGTAGGACCGGTTCTAGAAGGTTCCTGTTGTGTATCCAGGTGCTCAGAGAACTAGGTGCTTTAGTCAAGGCTTTATGACAGTAGGACTAGCTTAAAAGTGGATTTACATAAATATAAATATCTCATCCTGAGAAGGTAGGCACAGGGGAAATGTTTCCAAACCCACACTTTGAAAGTCATTGATAGATTTGCCAAAGGTCTTGCTTTAGAAGAATAAAATGGTTTTTTTCTCTTTTATTTAACATTGGTTTGTTATTCATTAGCATGCACCTAAACTGTGTTTTCAGGACTTTTCCCTTGAATATGGGGATTAAAAGGTATTTTGAAATTAAGAAAGGTATTCTTAGACACTCTTATCACTCTAGGAGCCTGATCTTTGACATGGACATCATATACTCAAAACAAAACCATGACTTCCCATAAGTGCATTCTCCTACCACCCACAATGATGGATCAGCAATGAAAGAAAGTAGAGAAGGCATTTCCTTCTCAGATGTAAAGCACTGATCTTTCAGAAGTTTACTTCAGTTGACAATACTAAATCATGACCCTGAATCCCAGTGGAATTTCTTTTAAATTGGTGTACTGGGTCTGTCTGGGATGGGATTAATTTTCTTTGTAGCAGCCCGTATGGTGCTGTATTTTGGTTTTGTGACTAAAACAGTGTTGAGAACACACCAGTGTTTTAGCTATTTCTGAGCAGTGTTTGTATAGCCTCAAGGCCTTCTCTATTTCCCACTTTTCTTCCCCAGTGAGTAGGCTGGACAGTGGACTCAGATTGACCAAAGGGATATTGCATGACACATAATGTCAAGCTCAGCAATAAAAACTGAGGGATGGGTGGTTTGGGGAAGCTAGTCATTGCTTGGAGACTGGCTTGGAATCAATCTACTTGTGGGAGGTGGTGAGTGACTGCCTTTGCATCACTTGTTTGGTTTTTTCTTCCTCTTTCCTTACCTTATTAAACTGTCTTTATCTGAACTCATTATTTTTCTCGCTTTTGCTCTTCATATTCCCTCCTCTGTCCTGCTGTGGGGGCAAATGAACAATCAGCTAGATGGTGCTTAGCTGCTGGCCAAGGTCAAACCACCACAACTGGGATTTACCTGAATCAGGGAAAAACATAGTTCCTTCACAGTCTCCACCTCCTTGCCTTCAAAAGACCTCAGAAATTGTCCAAAAGTCAAAACGTTCTGGTTTGCATATGTTCACATGCTCCTGTTGAATGCAGGAATGTGACCTCGACTACTGTGGAAGACAAAATCTAACACACAAAGTGTCAATGTGTGCAGAACATGAATCCAAAGACATGAGTAAATGGTGTGTGCTGTCTGCTCATCACAGGAAAATGTGGGTACAAAAAATTGAAGAAATACTTATAAAAGATTCTGGTTGTATCACATGGGCCACTGCCTACACTAAATGAGTTGATGCTACAGTAGGGGAACTCTGGTATGACCAGATCCATGGAAAAATTGGTTGAGTATTGTGGATAGACCATGACAATGACATGTACTAGTGGAGTCCCTATAGTGTCTAGTGCGCCAGAACGGTCTTGATGGGGGTCAGTCCTACTCTTGGCTTCACCCTGGACTTTGTGATGAATCCAAGCAGATTGCATTACCTGCCTTTTCTGCTTACAGCCATAAACTCTGGGCAGGGGTCATAGCCTCCGTTGCACACTGCTTTAGTGCCTTTGCTGAAGTGCCCTGGGCATCAGTAACTCATCTAGGAACAACTGTCATGCGTTTATGGCAGACGATGGGGCGCTGGCTGGAGGTGTTGCTGGGCAGGCAGACTGAGAAACTGCCAGAGTGGTGGCTGCAGTCACAGGGTGGCTGGTGAGGGAGGCCAGACCCCACGGAGGAGATGGGGCAGCAGGGCCTGGCGAGGCAGCCCCGTCAGAGTCCTGAAGATCTCAGAAATGGGGTTGGAGTCATCAGCCCCTGCAGGGGAGGTGGCAAAGGCAGGTCCTGCATGGGGGATACAGAGGTGAGGGCCACAAGGGCTGCAAGGACTGCAGGCAAGAAGTTCATGCTGACGGTTGCCACGGGGCATCGTCAGGGCCTCCACGGATTGCTGCAGCCAGGGCCAGGCAGTGACCCACACTAGAACAGGCGGTGACCCACACCAGGGCCAGCACCCATGGCCAGGGAGAGCGGTGAATTGTCAGGGTGTCTCTGTGGCCGGCGTGGGGCAGGGGGGAAATAGGCTGAGCACTGTGGGCTCCATGTGCCGGGGACTGTTCCCAGCCTGGCAGCACTGGCAGAGAGGCACCAACCTCGTGATGTAACCTGGCTCTGCATTTGTAAAGATGCTTTTATTCTCTGAGCAACAAGAAGAAATTAAATAGAAGGCCCGTCAGTACCGCAATGTCAGTTTTCCTGTGGCTCCATAAAAGGGCTTTTACAGCCAAGCTCTGCTGGACTGGCACAACCGTTTGTGAAGAAGGGCCCTGCACTCTGCTTCATGTTAAAGGTGGTAAGGAAGGATGGGTTCATGTCATGGCACCTCACTGCACAGGAAGGTGAAGGCTTTGCTCCTTCTTTCGCGCATGGCTCTGGACTGAGAGCTGCGTGACAAATATGGGTTTGCATTTGTTGAGAGCTGAACGCAGAGACTCTTTAACCACTTTTATCTCGAACCCCAGAATCTAAACTGTGTAATTTACATGGCATTTCAGCTGTGACCACAAATGACCGCATAGAGCTTTCTGTTTTTTCCTTAACCACGGCTGATGCTATTTCAGCGGACAAGCGCAGCAACAGCAACATCTAGTGGCAAGTGAGATGATTGCTACACCAGAGCAGACACCAACTCCAATAGGGTATAAAGCAGACCCAAATGTACAAGAATAGAAAGTAGCAACAGAAAACTTTTCCTGCAACAATTCGTATTTCAAAGTTTTCTCATGTTTACACACATACAGAGTATATAGAATATATATATATCTCAAATGTAAACTACTCTTCCTTTGCTTCACATGATTAACACTTCATTATATATATATATTATATATATATATCATTACTTCAAACACCAATTGATTTGATGACAACATGTTTGTATCCTATTTAACATTCTCAGATTTTAAACATAAAGAAGCATAACAGCAGAATTTCAAGGGAAATTATATATGAAGTTACAGTTTTGTTAGGTACTCAGGCAGTGAACAGTATGATGCTTTAAGCATGAGAGAAACATTAGATGTATAATAAGACATTTGGGATTCCTGCAAGGACAAGAGTGTACCTTTTCTCTTTACACAAAGTTCAAAACAATTTAATACTATTTTTTCTCTTTTTCCCTTTTGGCACTAGTCATGTGTTTAGTATGTCAGACATCCACTATTCAAGATAGATGATTTTGTAGTTAAAACATGCATCCAACATCTCCTCTTTACTATTGTTCTGGATCTGGCTGGGATGGAATTAACTTTCTTCACAGCAGCCCATACAGTCATGTGTTTTAGATTTGTGGCCAAAACAGTGTGGATAACACAGGGATGTTTTAGCTATTGCTGAGCAGTGCTTGCACAGCAACAGGGCCTTCTCTGCTCCTGCACCAAGTAGGCTGGGAGTGAGCAAGAGGCTGTGAGAGGACACAGCAAGTGCAGCTGACCCAAACTGACCAGAGGGATATCCCATACTATGAAATTTCATGATCAGTAGTAAAAGTTGGGAGTAGTCTTTCCAAGGCAGCTGCTGCTCAGAGAATTGCTTGGCATTGGTCTGCTTGCTGGTGGGAGGTGATGAGTGATTGACTTTGCATCATTAGTTTGGTGGTTTTTTTTTTTTCCCAGCCTCTTTCTTTCACTTGTTGAACTGTCTTTATCATGACCCACAAGCTCTTTCTTGCCTTTGCCCATTCAATTCTCTTTCCCACCCAGCTGGGAGCAGGGAGTGAGCATGCAGCAGGTGGTTGCTTGATTGCTGGTCAGGGTCAACCCACCACAACCAAGCATACTTTACTTCATACCCTGTTTTAAATATGCACGTTAGATTGTGTCTACCGAGAACTACCAAGTGTGATATTTCTCAGCTAGATCCTGGAAAAAATAAAGGAAGGACCTTTCTTCACAAACAGGAAAATTAATCAATTTAAAACTCATGAGGCAATACCTGTTATAGATAGATATAGATTAATATATACAGTTAGACAGAGACAGCCATTCTAATACCTGTGTCTATGTAGTCACCAAAAAATTAACAGACTTTCTATTTACTATTAACTACCTATTTACTATTTACTATTAACTACCTTTTGAAGGACTCAGATCTCTCCTTGACCATCCCAAAATGTGCACTGTAGAAATGTTGCAAGACCCAAATTCTGGTCTCTATGCCTTATTTGCAGCTGCGTATAGGCATAACATTCTACATACAGAATCAGATAATGCTCTATTCAACCAGACTTAAGTGGTAGCTGAAATAAGAGAATCTACATGCTGTGCATTGAGTCCTATTCCATGCAAAGACCCTGAGCTGAAAGGTGGCCAACACTTCTGAGAGATGGCTTGGGGAATAATTGATATAGCCTATATCTAGATAGTCCCATTCAACCGTCTTTGTACTTTGCTGCAGTTTGGAAGAGATGGGTCAGTTTGTCTCCTGGAGCCTTAATCCTTCCAACTTTCCCTGTGCAGTCACAAGGGTTCACAGCTGTACTAAAAAGTTAGAGCTAGGCACTGGCAGAGGATAACTTTCTCCAAATGAAGCTCCAACTTGAACTGAGACAATACATCAAAACACCCAGTTCTAGCTAAAGGAAAGCCTGATGAATGTTAACATTACAGTATCACACACTCCGAAGTATGGTATCTCAAAGTTAAAGTAGTTTCTTCTTCCAGGACTTGGAGACCAGGCTTTGACAAGGAAAAAATTCCCTACTTCTTATACTAGTTGTACACTTCTTATACTCTGCTAAAAAACTACACCAGTTGCTGCAGCATCAATTACCACTCAAGCTACATGCACAGATACTCACTTCCCACCACCTCCTCCAAGTGCTTCCTGCGCCAGGCATCTGGGCTATTGCAAGATGTACTTCACCAACTGATCTAAAGAAATAGCAGATGGCAAGTGGCAGAAAGATCCCTGATGGATAATTAGATCCTCCACTACTTCCCTCTGCCTCACAGCTGCTCTTCCCTGGGCTCTCAAAAGTGTTACCAGTGTGGAAGTATCACTGCCCTCCCAACGGTCATCAGGCTAGGCTGTGAAGTTCTCTTCTGCACAAGTTAATCCATATTTTAAAGGAAATCCAGAATCAATTTTCATACCAGCTTCCCCTAGACCTTCCTGGTGTCTTGGCTTCTCCATGAACCTGTCCCTGGAGACGGCTTTGCCCTCGATTTGATCACTCACTTCCAGAGCTGCCATCCCTCCAAATTATCACAACTAAAGCCAATCTGGACTTGTGTTCCTCCAAGTCTATTTTGTCATCCATGAGACTCTTTCCATGAAGCACGTTTTCCACAGATGAAATGAGATGATCCACAGCAAAAGGCCACCTTGCCCCTCTGTCCAATTCCTGGTTAGAGAAAAACTGTCTTCAGGAGCAAGTTTCCTCCTGAAATCTGGTATTTGTATGCTATTCACATCCAGAAAAACAGTGCTTAAAACCTAAGGAGGGTATGGATTGAGCATGTTTATTCCTCTAATGACAAATCATAGTGCTGACCCGGTAAGTGTCCAGGCCTTTTTTGAATGCTCCCTGCACAAATGTGTGTCACAGACTATAGCAAAGGAAGGGGAAATATTGTATTTGCTAGGTTTTTCTTTCCTTTCCAACATCTACTATCACTGACTGTCCCTTCATTCCTACCACCCAGGACAGAATTACAAGTTCAAAAGTGACCAGTCATGAGGAGTTAGGATTTACTGTGCTACATCAGTCCCCAGGGAACATGAGAAAACCAGAGCTCACTACAGTGAACAGTTTTATTTTGCAGGAAGCAAGCAGAGTATAAATTAAAATTTGTCTTTGTCAGGTACTGTGTTAAACTTGGAAAGAATGGGAAAAAAACCTGAAGCAGAAACTGTGAACAGATCAGTAAGTATAAGCTCTCCTTGGCACATTTGTTTCATGGGTAATTTCTTATGGAGCAGGTGTTAACTTATTTTTCCAATACTCAGATGTACAACCCCTATGTGCTCAACAGTCAGTGATTCTCCTGACAATGCATCAGCTTACAATAGAGTTGACTGCCTTAACAAAAAGCTGTTGATGCCTTATCTCATTTCCTCACTTATGTATGCAAGAGCGCAGAAGAAAGAAGAGGGAATTATTTCCTTTCTCAAACAGCATCATAGAGTTTTCCTGTTCTCTTGACTTAAATCTCTCCAAATCCAGCTGCCTCAAGGAGCTTGCTGTATTCTGTTGCTGTCCTTCTGTCTGGACCAACATATTCATCGAATACAGTTGAGTTTCTAAAGGCCCACTTTTATCTTCATTCAGAAGCGATTCAACCAGCAGCACTCCACCGCCTGGTTGGATAAAGAGAAGTAAAACACACACTGAGCTCTGAGAAGATGAGATATTTTCAGCTGAGGGATTAGATCCTAACCTTTAGTTTCAGGAAGAAGCAGCCTCTACGTTAAGCCATATTTCAGCACCACAGAAGAAGACAATGGAAGAGCAGAAGCGCTGGAGCATGCCTCTGCTTAGCTACCTAGGTACTGATGTACCAGGGCTGAAGGGGATGCTATGGCTGGGATGGAAATTCCCATTTCCCCCAGCTGAAATCCACAGGAGCTTACTGATTTTGCCGAGAACTCAGCTCTGTAAGCAGTGTTTTCAAAGTTCCGAGGGTTCAATGTGATGCTTGATGGGATTTTTACTATGATGTATGCAGTTGTCTAACAGCATAGTGTTATGGCATATATCTGATGTTTCCTTCTGAGAGTAGCTATTTTAAAACAAAATGCCACAAACCATTTGTTCTGGGTTTGTGTGTGTGGCAGGGGTTTTTGGTAGCATGGGAGGGGACTACAGCAGTGTCCCCCTGTGAGAAGATTCTTGAAGCTCCCCCAGCTCCAGGTCAGACCCACCTCTGCACCAAGGCTGGGCCAATTAACGATAGTGGCGGCGTCTCTGTGATAATGTATTTAAGAAGGGGAATCTGGGAGGAGGAATGGGAGTTTTGAGGAGGAGTTGCTTGAGGACACCTGTGCGAACACCGAGGTCAGTGGGAGAGAGGAGGAGGAAGTGGAAGAGGTTTGCTGGAGCAGATATCCACCCAGCAGCCCGTGGTGAGAGGTCAGGCTGTGCCCCTGTCACCCATGGAGGTCCACGATGGAGCAGATGCCCACCTGCAGCCCATGGAGGACCCCATGCTGGAGCAGGTGGCTTCTCCCAAAGAAGGCTGGGACTCTGAGGGAAGACCTGGCTGTTGTAGTTCAGCACTGGAAGGACTGCCACATGCAGGAGTGATCCACGCCAGAGCAGCTCTATAAATGCTGAGGTGCGTGGGAAGGACTGAGGTCAGAGAAAGTTTTTGGAGGAATGTCTCCCATGAGAGGGACATCATGCTGGAGCAGGGAAAGAATGCAAGAAGTTCTCCCCACCCTGCCCCAAGGTGGAAGGAGAGGTGGGACTGACCACACCCCACCATTCCCTACCTCCTACACCACAGAGGGGAGGAGGTAGAGAAATCGCGAGCAAACCCGAGCCCGAGAAGAAGAGAGTGGTGGGGGGAAGGTGTTTTTAAGATGTGGTAATGCTTCTCACTGTCTTACTCTGTCTGTTAACTCTGTTGTTAATGTTTGAATTAAACTGAAATTCTTTTCCTTCCCCTGAGTCTGTCTTTTGCCTGTGACCATAACGGGTGAATCATCCCTCCCTGTCCTTAACTGGATTCCTGAGCCTTTTTTTTAATCCTTCCTTCCCATTCCTGAGGGGGAAGGGGTGAGTGAGTGGCTGCATGGTGCTCAGTTGCCCTCTGAGCTCATACTACAACAATATTTGTTAATCCTTCTGAGAAAAATGCCTTTTAAAGAGCTCATGTAATTGTCTTATACAGAAGGTACGAACACTGGTAGAGACGTTAGATAACCACTCTGTTAGCTTTTATTATCTTGAAAAACATAAGCTCAAAAAATGGCAACTGAACGTGCAGCATGAAGCCGCTGGAGGGTCTCTTCCCTCAGAGAAAGCTGAACCTCAACAGATGTGCACAGGGAGCCCTCACCACCAGACACGCAGACACAGAGTTCATGGGAGGAAAGAGACAAAAGCTAATGAGAGGTAAGGGAACTATATCACCTCCAGCCTAATGGTGACACTCTTAGTGACCCATGGCCCCCAGGAACAAAACATGACTCTGGAGTGTAAAAAGGGCTACTGCAGGCTAGATTTCCTTGGCTTCCTCGTTCCCCAGTTAGAAAGATGGGACATGAAAACCAGAGCCACTAAACCAGGTGCCAGGGAAGCAGTAATGGAGCCCATGAGGGAGCCTGACCCATCCCATGAATTCTGGCTGCGCTCAGCAGCGCTGGGACAAGAGACTGCAGACAGTCTCTCAACCTGACCGAAGGACAGGAGAGAAAGAGTCTGGCACCAGAAGAATGTATCGAGCAAGGCATGAACAGATGTCAAACTTACCACGTACACAAGGGGATAAGCCACTACTCATACAAATGAGACTCTGCAGAGAAAAGCATTCAGCTTCCTAATGCTATCACCACTCTCACATTTCTCTTTTTGACCCAATCAAGACAGTAAAATACTCCCTTTATTGCTGACAAGATTCTGAGATACGTCCTGCTTTCCATTGTTGTACCTGTCATATAATATAGGAGTTACTTTTCTTTTCAGAGCTTGTAAAAGTAGGCAGTTCAGAGGCTTGTTAAAGATCTACTGATGCTCATCTCCCAGGTCATAGATCTGCCTGAAAGAAGAAATGTCAAATGCAGCAAGAACATCTCTGCCACATTTACCCCATATTGAGTTCTGGTCAGCCAATGAATTTTAGCACTTCTTTTCAGCATTTCAGCATTAGTTTAATTTGGACACAATTTTTTATATCCTTCTTATATTATGGACCCCAAAACTGCACACAGTACTCAAGGTGAGGCTGCACCAATGCTGAGTATAGTGACACAATCACTACTTTCAATAGGGTGGCTAATACTGTGCTTAATATGCCCCATGATACAGTTGGTCATTTTGGCCACCAAGGCAAAGTGTAGACTCATATTGAGCTTACCATCAACCAAAACCCCCAGACCCCTTTCTGCAGGGCTGCACTCAAGTCTCTTGTACCCCAGTTTATAAGTGCATCCTCAATTACACCATCCCAGGTGCAGAATCTGGCATTTGTCCTTGTTAAATTTCATACAGTTGGTGATTGTCCAGTGCTCTAATCCATCAAGATCTCTCCGTAAGGCCTCTCCACCCTTGAGGGAATCAATGGTTCCTCCTAATTTAGTATCGTCAGCAAATGATTTGGTAACACCCATGAGAGGGAAGACTCTTTTACCTTCAGTAAGAACATGGTTGAGATTACTTCTCAAAAACATGACATGAATGTGAATTTTGAAAGCACTGCAGATTGTAAATGAGGAAAATTAAAACTGAAATTGAATAGAGGAATTTTATGCAAATGCACATACACACAGGAAAACAGCATCAGCAAACATTAAGGAAATTGAAACCACTGCGTGTCTGCCTTAATGATATGCTGTCTGGAAGAGAGTCATTATAACACACTCTATATTCACAGTCCCTTCCATCTGAAGGGACATAATATACAAACGTCATCAAACTCAGTCTGCTACATGGTAAATTTGGGGAGGGAAGAAGATATTTGTAAAATCTTGTTCTTTTCATGGTATGACAGAGGAGAAAAACGCACTTCAAGTCAGCCCTTTGTTCTCAAACTCCAAAAAAGAAAAGTGGGAAAAAATCCCAACACAGAAGGAACCTTCTACATTTGAGGCAGTCAGACAGCAAGACCTCAGCTATAAACCCCTGTTTCTTTAAAACTTCATGCAGAGACAAGGTCTATTCATCCAAGCCTCCAAAGGTCAGAGGAGTCTCAATAAATGTTAGGTCCATCCTAAGGGCCAGGTCTGCCTTGGTTTTGGTTTTTTCCTTTTAGACTTCTATCATGCCTATTCCAAGTGTAAAGTCAGTGTAGTATTAGGATGCTTTACTGTGAACTGTTTTCTTCTCAGAGACATTAAGCAAGGCCCTTGAGCATTCCAGTCTTAGACATCTATCCAAGACTGAATTCTATTTCTTACCTTTGAGACTAAAAATCCACTGCTGTATTGCAAGATGATTTGAGGATAGTCAAGGTCTTCTGTGGAACTCATTTTCTTTCTGGACTGAGACACAGATTCTCTGGACCTCTTAATTTAAATAAGCTTCTTTCCACCAGGCACAGAGCACACAAGATGATCCACTTAATCTTATTGCTTCTGAGGAACACACTGGTTACAAAATGCGTTAGCTAAGTTATTCGGCTTCAATGGGTCTTTCTACCAGGTTCAGCTGTTTCTTTGGCCCTTCCATCATCAAGTACAAGGCTAAAGAAGCGGTAACAGATTGAAGCTTGTATTGTCGGTTCAGCAGTCAGTTAACATGCTGGTACTTCAGAAGCACTTGAAAGTTTGTAACAAGCAAAACAGAAATCACTGCAGAACAGCACCAGGGACCGGAATTCAGTGAAATGTACCAGGAATTCATAAACCAAAGCAGAGTCTTACTTGGGGCCTGTTCAAAAGGAGCTCTGCTCCACTGGGCTGGCTTTTTGATGCTGGAAGACTTTGCAAAAAGAAACAGATGATAGCAAGGGATAGTGTTTAATAAGAAGAAAAGACAATCTATATTGATTAGACACGCGGCTTGGCCAGACAGGTGTGCTGATCAGCAGCTTTCAAAAAATTACCAATACTTTTTATTTCACCTCCTCTCCCTTTCTCTGGGCTTGTTCTTCCCCTACCTACCTTGAATACTCCCTTTTCTTGCCTTTAACCCTTTCTCTAAATACAGTAACTTTCTCACGAGCCCCACAGCCCGCTTAATTTCCTGTGATGTTTGTTCTCTCTCGTAAGCCCCCATGATAATCTTGTTTCTGCCCTTCTTCTCAGCTACAAAGATCCAGTTGAACCTTTTCATTGCTTTGAGGGCATCCTCCAGTGGTCCTCTACTGAGTGGCCAGGGAGTTCTGATGTTTGGCACTGTTGTCCTCAATGTCTGTTTGATAGCATTTGTGGAACTAGGTATGGTTTCTTAGTGCTTCTGTCTCTTGCCTTTGTCTGTTAGGCTGAATAGCCCTCAACCAGCTATCTCAAAACTCAGGTATCTTTACATTACGGGTACCTACATATTTTTAACATTTAAAATATCCTAATATATGCAACTCAGAGGCAGTACCTGTTCCCGAGGTTCTAACACCAAAGGGTCTCCTGCATCACCTGAGTACTAGTTCTGAACATAGTAAAAAAGTTAGAGCAAACCCCAAACTGTAGAAACACGTAGAGCTCCTCATCCTGGACAACATAGCCTAGAATCTGTGCAGCTTGCATTTAACAAGACACCATTCCTCCAAAGGAAAAGCCTAGACAACAGGTTTCAAGAACACAGCTATGTTCATAACGGTCATCTTCCCCTGCTATCCTCACCTCAAGGAGAGCGCACAAGCTCAGTTTCTATTTAGGAACTTTCATTGCACATGCGCTAAGTGAGAGTCTGCAGAGTGCATTCATTTGCACAAATCTAGACCCACTCTCACTGATCACGCTACAGCTTTTTCAGCTCCTCACACCCATTCCAAAGACGGTTCTACAGGAAAAGAAATATCTAAAACTTTTCACTAACTCTGTGCCTTTTACTAGTTAAAGTAGGAAGCAATGGACATCACTAGTACTTTCTTTTACCAGGGAATTTCTTGGGCCACTAGCTTTTACATGACAACGGTCATCCACAGAATTACAGGGAAGACCTGGTCTGAGGGTGCAAAACCCTTGATTAGGCACTTGGCTGGCAGATGGAGATTGCTGGTGAGGGTAACTCTGGTGCTACCACATCATTATCCCTTCATGTTGTATCACAAATAGCCTAGTTTCAAGGACAGCACTCCTGATCTTCCCATCCAGAGCAGGTAGAGCTCACTTTACAGCTGCCACAGGGCATATGTGACTAGCTTAGCTAACAATAAAAATAGAGTTCCAACCAGGCAGCCTTAGTCCTGCAAAAGATTAACCTACAGCTATGGCAAAGCATTTGGTTGAGCTGATCTACAAATTCATTGAGAGGCAGCAGGAGGTGTACAGAAAGGATAAGGCATGTGAGGGGATATCAGGTCAAATGGATTTTCTGTGCCGTGATTAAAGACAGAATGGTACACACAATTTCAAAAAAGCCTCCAGAGCACAGTACCAGAAGAAGTACAAAAAACAGAGGTACACTTCCTTTTAGCAGTAATAAAAAATACTTACACATATAAGAATACAAGCACTAGAGGGATCCATTCTGCACACCCAGTTCTGAACAAATGCAAGTAGCAAGTAGTTTGGGTTCATTGCTGCTTTACGTTCTCCCTCCAGACATCTCTGCAATGTGATCAAACATGGGCAGCTGCACTAGGCTTATACATAAGTCTACACATTTCACATTCTGCTGCAAAATTGTTTCTACTCACCTGTTGAAGTTGCATTTATGTGTAACTGATCATCTGTGATTTCAGTTTATATCCCTGGGCCCTTTGGTATTAACCTATCCTTGTATTTCAGAGGCCTTTGACAAAATTGGAGGGGCGGGGTTCAGCAGCATTCAGGATGTGACCTCCTGATAACTAATGTTTCATTAACAAAACTAGTCAAGTGTTCACCTCTGGTCTATAGCTGTTGAATAGCTTACACTCCCAAAATAATGATCCATTAGCAGACAGATGCAGATTTAAAGTTTTGATAATCACTTTCTACCAATATTGATTAATTGGGGTGTTGTGACTTGTACATCAGGAAAACTGCTTTATTGCAATGGTATACAGATGGAAGACATCCACAGACCTCACATTTGAGGGACTGGCATTGCTCTCGGGAAAAAAGCTGCTTTCTAAGTTACTTGGTATGAATTTGGACTCATGGGACAAGCTTAATACTTCTAGAGGAATTACTTGTGCTTGAGGATTTCCTGCACCTTCAAGGATTTCTTTATCTATCCTGTACCCCTGGGGAACATGTCTATCCTGTATCCCTGAGGCTGCCATGCCAGGACATGTCAGGACAAATGGTGACTCCAGCTTTTCAAATGTCAGGATACCTGAGAGGAACAGGCTGAGTATGCAGAACACCCAATCATTTCTGGTAAAGTGTGGTTTCCAACTTAGTGTGGCCTTATCATTAAAACGTCACAAGATACAGTACACGAGACAGATACTTTTTTTTTTTTCCATAATGACAAGGTACCTTTTGTATCAGAGTAATTCTTTAGAGCCATGGGTAGCTGCAGACATTTTTCTAGAACAGAAACACTACGATCACAGGTTTCTGAAAATAACCATTTTGCTCCATAATAATAAATGAGCTTCTCTATCAAACTGGTTTATGTTTATATGTGACAGACTCACGGTGTTTTGCTTATTAATATATGCCCACAGCTGAGGAACCTCTGGTTTCCACCAACAGATATTTCCTACCTTTTTTTGAGACAGTTATTTTATAAGAAGTTATTTTAAAATAGTCGTTACCGACCACTGTGCAAATGGCATGGTCTTCCTAACCACAATGTTGCAAAGCTATGCTTACCAGTATGTAATCTTCCAATGTACAGGTTGTCATAGAGGACATTTCCATACTTAATTGATCTGCTTTTATTTTTTTTGAAATAGAGTTTACAATTAGCACATTACATGATGGAGGTAATATTCCAGACAGAATCCTTCACTGTTTGTATAAGTTTGACATTTGTGGGGGCACAACCTTTGACAGCAACAATAATCCACCTCAGTCTGTACTAAAACTTGCACCATTTAATTTTCTGTGTGGAATCTTTAACCAGGTTATTGATCATCAGTGAGAATTTATTCCAGATGGTTGTAGGTCTGTGCTATTCATGATACCCCTCACTATCCCTAAATTGCCATAAAGAACTTAGGCCACTGTCTCTCCCTTTCTTTCCTCCAAAAGTGGAAGACTTTCCAACTCTCTGTAGTGATTTTGAATAGCTGAGTTTCTCCCCACAGAATTAAACTTCCTTCTAAATTTTTAATTGATCATTTTATTCCCTGAACTTTACTGAATCTATTAAAAGATTATGAATATCACATAGTTCACACCAAAATTGTTATCCTTCCTGTAATACAGCAAATAAGGAAAATAAACCCAGGGAATGGCTAGCTGTGGGGACTCCACTTCTGTGAAGTTTAGATAGGCAACATCAAAGCAGTCCCAAAATTTTTATTTTACAGTACCCAGAGTAAAGATTGACCACCCTGTAGTCATTTTACATTTCAGTGGAGTTGGGTTTTTTTATGGTACGTTTGCTAATTTTTACACTCCAGTTAGTACACAAGTCATTCTGAAACAATTCAGGGTATTTCCACCCATACAAACGTTGGGAATCAGTGACACATAAAGATACTGGTGTATTCATAATCCCAACATCATAGCTAAACCACCTGATCCTCTGTCTTGTTAGTCTTCAAATACAACCTCTTGAGTTGTACATGTCCACCTTAGATGAAAAGGCTTCTTAAGGGATCTGGGTATCAGCAGGGGTCTGTGCTAAAACAAAAGCATTTAACTTATGTATTTTTTTTTCTAAAGTGCTCTTCTATGCATGAGTAACCCAAACAGGGGCTTTCCAGGTCAAGACTACTTGGCCGGCTCTCCATGACAGCTTTTACATGCCTGCTTTCCTGTCTTGGTTTCTAACATTACAAAACCTGACTGTATCCCAATTGCTTGCCATCCTCCATAGGAGCCATCCCAGCAGAGCCCACAGTGAGCCCATTTGATCACTTGTTGCCAATGCATTTTAGACAGCTCATAATTCTGCTGTTTGTGCCTCTGCAAAAGGCTGAACCTTACAAGCAATGTAGGTACAACAACCTTTAAATGCACTGCTGCTCTTTCCCCAAGTACCCTTCCTATTAGGGTGGGAACTTGATCAGCCCATGAACTTGAACTATTATCATAAATGACCTCATCCTCTCTACAATTGCAGCCAGTACCTCAGGCATCTTGGCTGCTATAGGAGCCATCTGTGGGGTCACAGCACTTTCGGTTGCCACTGTTGCCCACCATCTGTGGGCTGTGTTTTGCCACCTGCTTTGAGCATAGGCCACACTGGAGATATTGCCATATACACTAGGTCACCGTACTCACCTGTAGCTGAACTCAGCTTTCAAGAGAGGCCACAGTCCTTCCCCAGCCTCCTTTAGTCATCAGCTCCAGTGTGGTGGGGCCGAATCTGGACCAGTAACCAGTACTTTGGCCTGAACTTTCCCTCTCTCTGATTTATATTCAGCCCATACTTGGAGAGATTTCTTTGCCTAGGAACGATCTAAGGTCTCCTTCTGGGTTGGGAGCTTGGTTTGCCCAACATCAATGGACAGTTGAAATCTGATTTTTCCTTCCACCAGTCAAGACACTGCATGAAACTGATTAGCTAAAGGTGAACGCTGAGTTATTTTTCCTTAAAAATGAGCTGCCGGACACATCATGCCTTAAATCCATTCTTATTTGGACACATAGAATCACAGGATGTTTGAGATTGGAAGGGACCTTGAGTTCATCTGATCCAGTCCCCCTGCTCAAGCAGGTCCACTTAGACCTGGTTGCACAAGACCATGTCTAGACAGCCTTTGAATATCTCTGAGGTGAGAGATTCTACCATCTCTCTGGGCAACCTGTGTTAGTGCTCAGTCACCCTCACAGTAAAAATGTGTTTCCTGATGGTCAGAGGTAACCTCCTGTGTTTCAGTTTGTGCCCATTGCCTCTGGTCCTGCCACTGGGCACCACTGAAGAGTCTGGCTCCACCCTCGTTGCACCCTCCCTGCATACAAAATACTTCTTCTTGCTGATTAGACATCCTTGTCTTCAGCAGCTGGAACACTGGGGCCTTAACATTTACTCCTACACATATTAATGCTATCACTTTTGCTGCCTTTTTAGCCTCCTTTGGTGTCCAAGGCTGTTGAATGCCACTTCTGACAGCTAAAGGCCTGAAAGAAATGTTTGTATAGTAGTGTTAGATTATCTAGTCTCCAAATAAAAATTAAATCCTACCAACATTTCAGTGTTTCCATATGAGATTTTATTTTTTTAAAAAAAATATTTTTAATAAGCATTAAGATGTGAACAGTTTTGTTGCACTTTGGCATCCTTAGCATTCATACCACAGCCTGGAACTGCAGTCTCCCTTTTGCACTATAAATGGTGAAAGAAGAAATCAGCAACATGTGCTACTGGCACTGCTGCATTTATCACACCAAAGGTTTATTGATTGAAGACTGTATTCCATTTCAAAAAGCATTACCTGTTTTAAAGCCACAAGAGATGGCACAGGGTAAAGACTAAATATGTGCCTTTCTAACAATGTGAACCTTAAATCATTCTCAAAACCCACCCTGAGACATTGGAAAGAAATACTGAGTTTTATGTGCTTTTAGTAAGCCCCTGACAGTCTGATTGCACTAATATGTAGCAGACAGACATATTTCCTATTTTAAGAAACCTGTTTTATCTTGGTACAATCAAATTGCTTTTGGCAAGCCTGAACATGGATACTGCACCCTTTCAGAGGCTGCAAGGTGTGAGAACATCCAGTTCTTCAGAAACACGCTGACCTTCTGGAAGTCACTCTACTGGCAGCCTTGCAGAAGACATTGTGCTCAAGGAGACAGTGGTCTTGGACAGGACATGTCTGCTCTACTGCACCTCACACTTAGGGCTTGAGAAGCCTGTATGCTAGTAATGTAATCTGTAACGTATAATAACTTTGGGAAAGGTAAGTTGCATGTGGATCAAAGGGTGGAATGTATTGATCCTGGCTGGGAGCCTGTTGAACGTTTAGGAGGTAGTGACCCGCATCACAGCTAAGCTGAGCAGGCTCAAGCCCGTGCTGCACCGTGCTGCATGTCCAGGGTGGTCTTCAGGCCCATGCTGTGCTGCTGACACCCCTGGGCCACGGGATGAGCTCAGCCAGCTCACCGTAACAGAAGAGCCTGCAGGCAGCTCCCTCTCAATGCCAGCGATTACACCGCCTGCATGATCTTGCCTTTATCTAACAAGGTAGCAACAAGTTCTCATAAGAATGTTCTTTTTCTTGCAAGACAATTATATAATAACTAAAATGACCCAAAATGAGGCACTTCCCTCCATGGACGGGATCTGTACAATGTACTGTGGGAAAATCCAACTGGGCTCCATCTAATGCTGTATGAACATGTGTGCCTGGCATCTGAAGGGAGGTAAAATTTACTTGCTATCTATATTCCTCTTCTTACTCTCATTAAAGAAGGTATTTTATTAAATAATTTGTTTTGGGCCTTCTTTACTGAGATCCACAAAGCACCCCCCACCGTCTCTCTCTCACCTCACCCTCCCATCCCCAGTTTAGAACATTCTCCAAAACCCTGCCGGAACTTAATTAAAAATGTTGCTCTTGCCCAAAACTAAGTTGGTTTGCAATAAGGCTTTTTTTTTTTGAGGCACTAGAGCATCAGAAGGGAGATATGTGCAGGATTTGTGGGGAAAAACACACAAACACTTATAGCAGCACATACAGTCCAGGACTACCAGTGGGCAGGTCCCAGGTCCCTCAAGGGGGCTCTAGGAGCACGCAGGTGAAGGGAGAGTCAGACCCTGGAGCCAGCAGGGAGCCTGGGTGCATGTGCCTGGTTACCACTGTCCCGCAATGCTTCTGCAACCACAGCTTCCGTGGTGGCAATTTCCCACCCTTCTCCCCTCTGTTTGAGGTCTACTTTGGCAAGGTGTTTCTAGGCAGCCCTCAGCCCCCAGCTGCTGCCTGATCCAGTTGCATACCGGGCTGTTGTTTTTTCTAGGCAAGGATTCCTTACTCTGCTCCTCCACTGTTTTTTCTTGCCAACTTACTGTTTCTTTTGTTTGCTATATTTGAAGCATTTTTTTCCTGGTGCTCAAGGCTGTGCTTCTTCAATGACCAATGACTGCTGGGGCACCTGTCTTCAGCCTGCAGCCATGCTTTCAAGGCTTATGTTATGATGGAAAAATCTAAGTGTGGGATGACAAACAACAAGAGACACTTGCTATCAAGCTCTGCTTCACATGGTAGTTTCTCAAAACAGCCAGATTAAAAGCCCTGTAGGCCAGAGCTGGATCCTTGTGAAGTCAACACGAGACAAAGTTAGTATAAGGCCAGTGACCCCTCACCAGCAAAGGCAGTTCTCTTCTCACTGACACCAGGAATCACTCTTATGGGCAAGAGCAACACCATGCAGAGCCACGAACCCACCTCAGCCAGTCTAATGAAGTCTTGAGATTTGAATTATTATTAGTCCAGATCTGTTTACCACTGAAAAAGAAACGACTGCTGTCACAGACAAAAATAAATTATACCAACAAAAATAATGATACATTTATTATTGCTGTACACAGATTCTGTAGGGCTATGGCTGGCCCAGCCACCTGGATGCGCTAGTAGATGATGGGGCCTTGGCCGGAGGTGTTGTTGGCTGAGTAGGAGAAGACCCACCTGGTCTGGAAAGACCAGAGGTGAGAGTTGATGACCTGGTGAGGCACAGAGATCAGACAGAATTAGAGGCCATGGTCATATTCAAGGGAGCCATGAATGCATATGTGCTGGTGGGCACTGAAAGCGAAGCTGTGTGCAACTCTCACTGATGCACCTTGGGAGACATTATAGAGCATCCTGGACTTGGCTCCTTTGCAAGCTGTCATGGTTTAACCCCAGCCAGTAACTAAGCCCCACTCAGCTGCTCGCTCACTCCCCTCCGGTGGGATGGGGAAGAGAATCAGAAGGGTAAACGTGAGAAAACTCATGGGTCAAGATAAAGACAGCTTAATAAGTAAAGCAAAAGCCGTGTTCACAAGCAAAGCGAAACAAGGAATTTATTCACCACTTCCCATCGGCAGGCAGGTGTTCAGTCATCTCCAGGAAAGCTGGGCTCCATCACACGTAACGGTGACTTGGGAAGACAAATGCCATCACTCCAAATGTGTCTTCCCCCTTCCTTTTTCTTCTCACAGCTTTATATGTTGAGCATGAGATTATATGGTGTGGAATATCCCTTTGGTCACCTGGGGTCAGCTGTCCCAGCTGTGTCTCCTCCCAACATCTTGTGCACCCCCATCGTCCTCGCTGGTGGGGTGGTGTGAGCAGCAGAAAAGGCCGTGACTCTTTGTAAGCCCTGCTCAGTAGTAACTAAAATATCCCTGTGCTATCTACACTGTTTCCAGCACAAATCCAAAACATAGCTCCATATTAGCTACTATGAAGAAAATTAACTCTATCCCAGTCAAAATCAGCACACAGGTACGTGGAAGGAAATTTCCCCCAGGGACCTGTAGGGTGGAGAGGCCTCCCTTTGAAAGGTAGCAGCCTTCAGCTTCCAGTCAGCATGTTAACAAGGCAAATTCCCTGGCTCCTCCTGCCCTCTGCTCTTTCATATAATTCCCAGGCCATCAGGCCAAGGCCCTGCTAGAAGCTTCTGTCCTACCACACAGAGTGGTCTTGGGGAGAGCTGCACTCACCAGCCCAGCTGGGTACAGCCAGTCTCAGCTCATGGATTATGCTTCCTGTCTGGTGCATTCTACTTCTGCTCTTGGCTGATTCACCCCTGCTATGGCCAGCTGTCATTCATTACTCCCAACTCATATTGGAAGCTAGAAAATTTATCTCAGCCTATATGGCTAAAAACTCCATGAGAATGGGAAAGAACTATGTTGACAAGAGCCATCTGCATCAAACAGAAAACCTGCCACCCCAGCACCATGAAAGGGTCTGAATTTGGGGAACTGCTTTCATTACCCAAAACACGAGTAACTTGGAAACCTCCACCTTATTGCTTTGTTCCTGTACAATCTTTTTTAACATTAAAATATCCAATGACAAGCAAAAAACACAGCTGAAAGACACCCTATATATCAAGATGTGATCAGAAATGCCTGTTGGAGCATGGAAAGCATAGACCAAATAGGGTTTTAATTTGCCTGCATACAGCAAAGCACTTGTTTCAGGTCTTCTTCAGAGTGTTTGTCAGGAAAAAAAAAAAAAAAGAAAAAAGAAAAAAGAAAAAAGAAAAAAGAAAAAAGAAAAAAGAAAAAAGAAAAAAGAAAAAAGAAAAAAGAAAAAAGAAAAAAGAAAAAAGAAAAAAGAAAAAAGAAAAAAGAAAAAAGAAAAAAGAAAAAAGAAAAAAGAAAAAAGAAAAAAGAAAAAAGTCTGATGAGACCAGCTATGCCTCTGCTTTGTCAAGGCAGGTCTTAAGCTCAGAGCATTCTGGGCTTACTCTCTCGCTCTGGCACTGACTTCTGTGCTCATAGAGAAGCCTTCTCTCTTTGGGTCAGGAAGGAAAGACTAAAGGATGGACAAAGGTCAAAGGTACATTGGAGAAAAGAGAGGTTCTGAAGGAAGAGGAGGTTAAACACACTGTGGAGGAAAGGGCACAGGGTGTGAAGAAGAAGAAGAATAGGAAAATCAGAACTGAGTAGATAAATAAATACTCTAATGGAAACAGCACAAGTCCTGTTATTACATTATTTTGTGTTTCCAAAGGTCTGGCCTCTGAAGGTGAATATAGAATGTTAGGATCTTCCTTATGCATATTCCAGTATTTCCTTGGTCATCTAGCATAAGAAAGTAGCCAAGAATGCTTTAGCATGCCCCCAAAAGCTGGATGCTCAAATACCAACTAGCAGATAGGAATGAGCAGCCGAAGCTGGAGGTTCTGCTTCACACAGTGTGATCATGTGTTGGTCTTTAGCTGCTCTGACATGGCATCACATCTGACCCTTAAAAGTAATTTTAATACCAGTGATCTTCAAATTCTGCAATCACCCTTCTGCACTTCATTCATTTCCATCTGTATTCCAGGTAAGGATGAGTCAATCCTGTTCTTTAAAGACCCAGTACCTTTGAACCTTGATGCAGCTAAAAGACATGTTAGAACCAGGTGTGCATCTTGCGAATACAAATTGTGCCCAAGCCACTCACTGGTAAGTTAATGACATGCAGAGTGTGTTGCAAATCAACTCAGTGTGGAAGTACTGTATTTAAGAAGCTTGTTTTGACAAACTAAAACAGCCTGCTCATTTGTTTTTCAAGTCAAGGGCAGATCTACCACTGACACCAGATGAGACAGGAATTCTCTGACTCATCAAGGTTATATGATGTTTCAGTTTATATATGCAGCTGCAGCATGCTGGCCATGACTGGCCTGTCTGCTGGCTCAGGAAACAGCGCGACTACGTGAGCAACCACCAGTCTGTGGGCATGCAACTTTTTTTGGGGGAAAAAGCATATCAGAGAAAGCCCAGACAGGAGTTTGTTTTTTTTCCCCCCAGCATACTTCATTGGCTGCTTGGTACAGTCAAAGCAGCAAAATTTCTCTGAACATTTGGGTTTTTTTGGGGTGTGGGGGGAATTAACAAAGACCGGGTCAGCCTCATTTCATTATTGCGTTCGTGCCTGGCTGCTGCAGAATGTAACACCTTGGTTTGCCTGGAAATCGAGCAAGCATTCAGAACACATTACTCACAGGCTGCAGCTCCTGGCAAAGTCACCTTTGTGCCACATAACTCGCAGGCAGGGAACATTGCACAGTGACTGCAGCTTATGGGAACTCTCCAAAACCACTTGCCCAACTCCTGCAACATCCTGTCAGTATCTACAGGGCAAGATCCTACTTGGACATAAACCCACTACCTGCACAGTGGCTCATGAACTGTGCCCTATTGTTTTTAAGGATGAGAAGGGCTGTTACGGCCTTGTGATTTGATTTTGATATCGCAAAACATGACACAAGGCCAACTTTTCCCTGCTGAAGCTACTTTCTCCCTATTCTCCTCCTACAATCAAGGGAGGGAAAGGCTCCTGTACACAGCTACTGAGAAGACTGTTTCAGGCTCCTCTAGTATTCCGCTTAATGTGCAAATGCAATTAGTGTTCAAGCCACAACTGCAGAGAATGACCTTCTGGTGCCTTCTCCAAATCTTTCTCACTCCAGTAATCTGTAATTCTGCTTCCAAGAAGTGGGTTGGTTATGGCAGGTTGTGCATGATCAAATGATTTAAAGAAACAGCAGGAGGCATCTAATAAGGACTTCCCCGGTATAGAACTGAATGACTTGCATGCATCATTCTCTCTCTCTGCTGTCATCTCAGGGCCTGCCCTGTAAAGAGCGTTCTTGTGCTTCAGCCAGTCATCAAGACACAAAATTCTTTTTCATAACTTAAATCAAAATCTAGATATAATAAAACTTTCATATCATTTTTCATGCCAAATTCTCCAAGGCTCAGACAGGATTTCTCCCGGAACTCTGAAAAGCTTAAGGCTTGTTTATACTATAGCAATTCCTCAGGAATAAAAATTCAGGTAATGGAGCTTAGTACAGCGATCAGTTTTATTTTGCAGGAATTCAAGTAATAATTCAGCTTTGATTTTGTCAGATACAGTGTTAAAATTGGAAAGAATGAAAAAATCTGAAGCAGACACACTGCATATTTCTTTTGTGAGTTACTTCTTGTGGAACAAGTGTTGATTTCTTTCTCTCCCTTCCAGATCCAAGGGCAAGCCCTAGTCAGGCTGCCAGACTCACAATCCATGCATGCTCAAGACCTATCATTAGTGATTCTCCTGACAATGCATCAGCTTACAAAAATATTGGCAACCTTAACTAAAACCTAAGTTGATGATTCCCCTCTAAGAAGAGAATATCACATTTCTCCACTTTTTCTATCTTGTTAGGCACATAAAAGAGGCACTAGTATTTCCTTCCTAAAACAGCATCATAGAGTTTTCCAGTTCTCTTGACTTGAATCTCTCCAAATCCAGCTGCCTCAAGGAGCTTGCTGTATTCTGTTGCTGTTCGCTCTTTTCCTTCTGTCTGGACCAACATATTCATCGAATACAGTTGAGTTTCTAAAGGCCCACTTTTATCTTCATTCAGAAGCGATTCAACCAGCAGCACTCCACCGCCTGGTTGGATAAAGAGAAGTAAAACACACACTGAGCTCTGAGAAGATGGGATATTTTCAGCTGAGGGATTAGATCCTAACCTTTAGTTTCAGGAAGAAGCAGCCTCTACGTTAAGCCATATTTCAGCACCACAGAAGAAGACAATGGAAGAGCAGAAGCGCTGGAGCATGCCTCTGCTTAGCTACCTAGGTACTGATGTACCAGGGCTGAAGGGGATGCTACGGCTGGGATGGAAATTCCCATTTCCCCCAGCTGAAATCCACAGGAGCTTACTGATTTTGCTGAGAACTCAGCTCTGTAAGCAGTGTTTTCAAAGCTCCAAGGGTTCAACCTGATGCTTGATGGGATTTTTACTGTGACGTATACACCTACCTAAACAATACCCCAAATCCCCAATCCTTACACCTAAATGTCTTGAAAGAGGGGTCCATGTAGAGGGGACTAAAACTGGAAGACAGATAAACCCCTGCACTGAAACTCTGCCTCCCAAATTAAGCATTGAGACTGGTGTGCTTCACATTATTGATAGGTGAGAGTTTCCCTGCTCTTCAAGAGCTTGTACCTACCAGGTTTGCAAGCCTTGTAGACTTTTGCCAGCAGTTGCCTGCATTTGTCATCATCCCAATCATGCAGTATCTTAGATAAAATATACAGTTCAGCTTCTGGAATTGAATCATTAAAGAAGTCTCCTGTAAAGCAAGAATACACATATTATACAAACCCCCCAAAACACAGAGGGATGAGTTAAACAAATATTTTCAGTTCTGTCCAGTTCTAAAGACTCTGGGCTTGCCATGTCCATCACCCACATCAGACAGCAACAGAGTTACCAGGTAAAAGTCCTCTGTGGCACTGCAAAGGGGATTTTGTTCTTGTTCAATCTCAAGAAGGTCTGAAATGTTTAAAAGCAGCAGCTCATCTGAAATAGCCTTTGATGCACAGGAACGAATCTGCATCTAAGTTTTCTCCAACAACAAGAATTCAGATTCGTAAAGTGTTAAGAAGAGAAGACAGTTTCTCATGGTTTCTGTCATGGAAAAAATGGAAGAATTTTCCCTTACCTAAGCAAATTTTCAAAGACCTTCAGTAACCATAGAGCTACACCATAAATCCATAAGGAAAAAAATTCATATCTCTCACCTCCTAGCACTAGCTTCGTCATCATGCCTTTTGTTCAGCACCTGGAATACTCCATTCACATTTTTCTCTCTGCGTCTTTATCATTTCCGCTCCCATTTCTTTGCACCACTGGCACACGTAACATTTCCCATGTTTCTCCATCTTTGTTTTTATATACTCCCTTCCTTCCTCAAGGCTTCTTTCCTCTCTCTGGGCTTCAAGTAATATTCTCATTCAACACTTTGAAGGCTTTTGTAAACATTAAAAATTAGATCCCCCTACACTCATTTTCATCATAGATCGTGGAAAGGCCATGCAAGATCTATGGACTGGGCAAGAGGAATATGGGCTAGCTCACCCACATTCAAAACTTGAAATATCTTAGGACTTAAAAGTCAATCAGTCATGACCAGAGAAGGAAAAACCCCTGCTCAGAGCAGTCCTGGCATCCTGAACATCTGCCAGGAGGTCTGCACAGGAGAAAAGGGAGTGTTAGGAAGATTTATAGTATGGCATAGCAGTTTTTAAAAATTGCAGGACTTTTTTGTTAAAGTACCCCTGTTCTGAAAAATCAAATAGTTCTGTTCAGGAGTAAAGAGCTTCTGGGTTGCTGAATAACCAAGTCATGTCTCTGATAGAAGGTAGTTGCAAATGCACAACTGGAACAGCCCTGTGGTAGCAATGAACTGCAGACCAGGGCTGGGGAGGCTGCAATCTGGGACACTCTGCCCACATAAGGGGCAGCTGGAGACCTGAGCCTCCAGTATGGTACCTCTGAGCAGAGACAAGGGGCTCAGGAACAACAGCTGTGACAACACTACACTGCTGTCCACACCTACCTTCATGGAAAGCGATCCGATGTTCCTCGGGGGGAACAAATTGCTCTTTGGCCATCTGCACGACTTCTGACAGGTCATAAATCGTGACTGTGGAATTTGGGTACAAAGAAACACACTCCTGGGCCAAAGCTCCTCCACCTCCTTTGGGGAGAGCAAAAGAAGGTCAGCACTGACACAAAAGCAACCTGTTCAGCAACATCCCCATGAAGCAATGCAGGCAATAGTACATTCAGCTTCATGGAAGCTGGCAAAGTACATCTGCTCCCCATGTGTTGCCGAAAGGGAAGAGAAGGGACAGGAGAGGACACTGTCTCTGTTTCCTCTGCAGGAAGCTCCAGGGCACCCAGGCCTGTGGGGGCAGTCCCAGCCCTTACAGGTCTTACACATCCCCTCGGGCAGTGGCTGCTGGAAGGTGGGAACTGAAAATCAGAGCCACTAAACCAGGTGCTGGGGAAGCAGTGATGGAGACCACGAGGGAGCCTGGCCCATCCTATGAATTCTGGCAGTGCTCAGCAGTGCTGGGACAGCAGGGTGCTGCAGGGTAAGAGGCTGCAGACAATATCTTAATGACACTGACTGAAGGGCAGGAGGGAAAGAGTCTGGCACCAGAAGAATGTATCACACAAGGCACAAAAAAATGCCAAAGCTGCCACGTACACAAAGGGATGGGCCACCACTCACAAAAATGAGACTCTGTAGAGAAAAGCATTCAGCTTCCTAATGCTTTCACCACTCTCACATTTCTCTTTTTAATCCAACCAAATCAGTGAAATGCTCCCTTTATTGCTGAGATATGTCCTGCCCATCATATAACACAGGAGTTGTTTTTTTTTTTTTCAGAGCTTATAAAAGTAAACAGTTCAGAGGCTTGTTAAAGAAGATCTACTGACGCTCACCTCCCAGGTCATAGATGTGCGAGAAAGGGGAAAGGTCAAATGCAGCAAGAACATCTCTGCCACATATACTCCATACCGAGTTCTGGCCAGCCATGAATTTCAGCATTTCTTCTTCTGATCTAGTAATAGTAATACACAGCACATAGAAAAAGTAACTTAAAATATCCTTGCTGATTCCTATCATATAACTGTTATTACAAGTTTTAGTTTAAACACTAATCTCTGTTTTTATTGACACAGAATACATTCTCTTCACACATAAACCTACCTTGAGTCTTACTGTAGCAGAAGGGTACAGCTATGCTTTCATGCATTTAAATAGGGAATTAAGACTAGTGAAGTCCAACAGCATATTATGCTGCTAATTCTCAGGCTTCCAAGGGACACTTTTTCCTTCAGCTACCATTGCCTCTGTGCCAGAGACCTGTGATATATTTTTCAGAATAGGAAATTATATATTTCTGTTCATAGTATCAGACAGTGTCCCAGTAATGGATATTGTTGAGAAAGGAAAACACTGCATGATGGTTCTGATGAGCAGGATTCTTCCATCATCATATTTAATTGTCCTGAGCCATAATTAAAAACATTAATTTTATCTACAATGAGGAGAACAAAATTTCTCTAAATATACCAATAATTACCTGTACATTGCTCCAAAAGGGTCTTTAGATGAAATGCCAAAAGCTCTTTCATATTGGTTTCTTCCTTCTCTAAAATAGCAATGAAAAAAGCATATTGTCGGAGTCACCATTAGCCGGGGTCCTTATTTCTCCGTGCAGGAACAGAAACGACGCAACACCAATGTGATGATCAGGTCGTCCATCTTTTTTATTATATATCATTGTCATCTATTCTATTCCTTTTCTGGTTACATTTATACTCTACTAAGTTCCGTACACGCACTCATCTATCTTCTAATAGGCTACAGGTCACCTACATGCGCTGTTCACGCGCCTCTACAAGCATTTGCATTGGTTAATTGCAATTAGCACGTAAAGCCCAAAACTTGCCAAAACTCCCTTATCTCATACCCTGTTTTGCTCAGACTTGTGTGCTTTTGCTGACCACAGGTGTTTCTCACTTATCTGCTATCTTGTGTGTTTTTGCCAGCCTTATTTTGCTGGCCTTGTCTTCGTCCTTGCATTCTTCTGTCTGCACTAACTTTCCCCCAGCGTGGCCCAGACTCCTACAGCATATGAGTGTGGATTTCTTTTTTCTTTTACCCCAAACACACCTCAGGGCTGTAGTTTCAGCTAGTTCATCGCTGTGAAAGGTGATCAACTTTGTACAGAATATATGCCAGCCTGTTTGTAATGGCTATAAAGGCACTCTCATGTGCCACCCCAAAATATGCCGATATATTTCTCAACCTTTCACAAGAAAGACTGGTTCTTTTGAACGTCAGGTTGGACAGGGTTTTGAGCAACCTGATCTAGTGGAAGGTGTCCCTGCCCATGGCAGGGGGGTTGGAACTAGATGATCGTTAAGGTCCCTTCCAACCCAAACCAATATATGATTTATGGGAACACATCTCAGGTAAAGGTACAACACTGGTGTATGCAGTCATCACCATCACACACGCCATGTTTGATCATCAGTTGTACGGACTGGAACAAGTGAGACTCCAGACCTGTATTAAACAACTCCTATAAACTACCCCTATAAGCCCCCTACTCCTATAAACTACTCCTTTGCAACAGAACTATCCTTAGCCATCATTACTCATCGTTTCCTTTATTGATGCCTCCTCAAGTAAGAGCCACTGTAATGATCAAATGTTTTTCTGAAGGTTATACCCACAGAAATCTGATTTATAGATCATCTCTACCATCAGAAGGGAAAGGAAAACATGAACCCACACAAGTGGAAAACAAGAATAAACAAGAACACATATTGGCCTTGTTAACAGCCCAAATGATCTGTTGTTTTTCTTTCTGAGAACCAGCCACCATCTTCGTGGTGCCCTTCCCCAGAAACACAACACTCAGAGCAGCCACCCAGATGCTGCAAAGCAGTCTGCAACAGACAGCTCACAATACTCCTCCTTACCTCACAGCATCAGCCAGGTAGTGCCAGCACAAGTAGACAGTATCGGAGTAATACATCATAATATGATACTGGGACTTGGGACTTGATTTTGTAAGGTAGATGTTGGAAATTTCTGTGTTTCTGTAGAGGGCTAAAGGGTGAAATAAATATATTTACTAACACGTATGATATACCACTTTGCCAAACCTATTGTACAGCATGGTATTTATCACCAGAAGATGTCTATATGACCAAAGACACAACCGCATTACTTCTACAATCAATCCTTCCACTGCAATGAGGAGTGGGTAAGGGCTGCTGAAATGTGTGTTGCTCCATTCAGTGTGAGTAAACACTACCTACCTACACTTATTCCAGTACCAAACATTCAAGAATAGCAAACATTCAAGAAAAGCCTTACAAGTGTCATTTACCTATAGGCTTCTGCTATCAGAAAAAGCTTTTGCTATGCTCTGTTTAAACGAGAATCTCTTGCAAACAAGTCTTTTTTTCTGATCAACAAGGCCAGCAAGTGGGAGACAAGCCCCCAAATCAGCATGCCAACCACACCTACCATCTCTCAGTTCACTAGGGCAGGACCTTCTGCAGACAGATGAATACCTAAAGGACTCACAGAAACCTCCTCCGCTTCCTCCAATGCATCTGCAGTGGCATCACTCACCCACAGGACTGGCATACAAAAGGAATATAAAAGATAGAACCTTCTTTCCCTAAACTCATTGGGCAACTACTTAAGCCCTAAAACAGGGCAAGGCAACACAAGCCAGAGCAGGGGACACAACCTGCAAGACTGGCTAGTCCTGACCAGCTGTCTGATGGTCGCAGATCCCTTCTGACCATGTGGACTCAACGTCTCTGATGTAAGGGCAAACTCGCATCACATTTCAGTTCAGGTCAGCAACCTAACAAAATACTTCACACGGTGGTAAACCCCAAAGAAAAACAAAACGTGTTTTTAAATCATGCTGTGGCCCATCCACCCTGGCATTTTGTTTTAAGGTTTAAAATCATGCCCATACCTCAGAGTTTTTTTGAGACCAGCTCTGTAGACACCCTGAACATCTTCTGCAAGGTCACATGAGGCTCTTTCACAAAGAAGTTTAGGGATATAGGTCCCTTCACCTGGGTTTTACTTTACACCTTTAACCACCATTGTCCTGGTTTAACCAGGATAGGGTTAAGTTTCCCCAGCAGTGGGGGGGGAGCTCTAGCCGGGTTATTCAGATACCATGCGGATGGACTTCACATCCTGGCAGGTCACATTTTCCTGGCGCGGGAGCCTGGTGCACTCGTGGTTTTGTACATCGTGCTTCAAACTGCTGTATTTGGTAGCTATTTTGCTCTGTTCATTGCTATCACTATTACTGTTATTGTTATTGCTTGTTGTGTTGCTATTGCACTGTTGTATTAAACCTCTCCTTATTTCAGTCTTGGGGCTTTGTATTACACTCCCTTTGTGGGGGAGGGGCAGCGGCCGCGTGGTCTCAGACCCGGGCAGGGGCTAAACCACCACAACCATGCTGACATTTTCTGCTTCTCTTTCAGCTCAAGAGGGGATGACATTCCCAAGTGATTCTGTAACTGGCCTAACACTAGATATCACCTCTCCCCACATACCTTGCCTCACTTTCAAAACCATCAGACGTTTAAGTCTTTTAGTTTCTCTCCCTTCTTCTGTCTTTATTACCTCCTTCTTGTGTCAGCTCTACTGTCAAGAGCTTCAATCCCACACAGGCATCCAGCAGTCTTTCCATCCCCGTGGTGCTGGTACCCAAGCGCACAGCAATAGCATCTGAAGACAGAGGCTCTCCTGACTCCAGCAGAAGATCAAACACTCCCAGCTCACAGGCAGTGAACATAACCTGGGGGTAAAAAAAGGAGGGAGTGAGGGATCAAGTGAAAGCACCACAGCCTACTGCATTTCTAAAGATGCTTTGTTGGAGAAAATATACATATCATAATATTTTTTTCATGTAAAACCAGATTTCATGTAAACAAGTCCAGTGATTAACCTGAAGTTTCTCTGAACACTGATAATACCATACAGTGCTTGCAGTGCACCTTTTTTCATTTGTTTTGCTTTCTGGCAAAGCCAACCAATGCTTTTGACTCACAAAGTTTCACATTTAGAGACCAGGTTTTGGCTGTGAATGATCCTGCCTCTTCCTTAGTTTCAGAGCACATTCTCACAGCCCTCCTTCCTTTTTGCCTGGAAAGCATAAAGGCAAGTCTGTGTGGTGGTGAGTTTTGTTGTTGATTTTGTTCTTTAACTGAGGATCTAATGTATGCTCCAGTGAACCCTGGAGAATCTCCTGTGGCTTCCAGGGCGGATATTCCACTGTATAGCCCCTATTTTCAGGGACTGATGTGCGCAACTACAGTGGTCTCCCTCAGTCAGGGAGCTTTCTCTCATCCAGAACGACTGCCTCATTCAGGCCAGCAGAATTGCCCTGTCTTTTCATAGAGAAGGTATATAACATCTCCTGGAACAACCCTCAACCTTCAGACAGACATACGTAACCATACATGGGAAAAACATCCTTTAGCTGTACAAAGTCAAGTTTACAAGTATTAGCCTATTTCTCCAGTCACACAAACACTCCTAAAACAGTAACAAAGCCATCAACTTAATGGACTGCCTGTATCTACAATGACCTTATAAAGTCCATGGGAAGCTCCTTTAACCCTCAGTAAGAACATGGTTTAACCAAAGTTGAGATCTTTTCTCAAAAACATAGTACCAGTGTTAATTTGGAAAGCATTGGGCACTCTTCTTTCTCACCAAGCAAAAGGTTTTTTCATTATCCATTTCTCTCCTCTCTTTACTATCACCTCTGCCTTCAGGAGCCTTAGGATGCAGCGGTGTTTGCACAACCCAGGGAGCATTCCTCCTGTTACCATGTTGGCTAGAGGTAGAGTAAGGGACAATAGGAAAGGTAACAAAATCATAAATGAGGAAAAAATCTCCGCTGCACTGGATACATAATTTTATGCCCCTGTGCTTACACACAGAAAGATAAATAAAATCAGTAAACAATAAGGAAAGTGAAACTACTAGTTCTACCTTTGTGCCTTAATCAAATGCTGTCTGGAAAAACAGTCATTATACCAGACAGAAGTTCTCAAGCTCAGCCTTCTGCATAATACATACAGACAAACTATGGGAGAGGAAAGGAAATTCTTTGAGAAGATATCTGAAAAATCTTCTTTGCATGGTTTAACAGGGAAGGAAAAAGGTAATTCAAATCAGCTGTTTCTCAAACTCCAAAAATGACAAGTGGGAAGAAATCCCACCACCTTCCACATTTGAGGCAGCCAGACAGCAAGTCCTCAGCTATAAACTCCAGTATTTTTTTATAAAGCCTCATGCAGAGACAAGGTCTAGTCATCCAAGTCCCCAAAGGTCACAAAGGTCTCAATAAATGATAAGTCTATTCTGAGGGGTTAGGTCACTTTAAAATCCTTTTTCTTTTCAAATTTCCTTCCTGCCTAAATGAGCAGACAGGACGCTTTGGATGAGTTTTTGTTCCAAAGACTTATGTTCGGGACCTAAAGTGAGATCCTTGAATATTTCTGCATACCCTGAGACATCTATCCAAGACTGAATTCTATTTCTTACCTTTGAGACTAAAAATCCACTGCTGTATTGCAAGATGATTTGAGGATAGTCAAGGTCTTCTGTGGAACTCATTTTCTTTCTGGACTGAGACACAGATTCTCTGGACCTCTTAATTTAAATAAGCTTCTTTCCACCAGGCACAGAGCACACAAGATGATCCACTTAATCTTATTGCTTCTGAGGAACACACTGGTTACAAAATGCGTTAGCTAAGTTATTCGGCTTCAATGGGTCTTTCTACCAGGTTCAGCTGTTTCTTTGGCCCTTCCATCATCAAGTACAAGGCTAAAGAAGCGGTAACAGATTGAAGCTTGTATTGTCGGTTCAGCAGTCAGTTAACATGCTGGTACTTCAGAAGCACTTGAAAGTTTGTAACAAGCAAAACAGAAATCACTGCAGAACAGCACCAGGGACCGGAACTCAGTGAAATGTACCAGGAATTCATAAACCAAAGCAGAGTCTTACTTGGGGCCTGTTCAAAAGGAGCTCTGCTCCACTGGGCTGGCTTTTTGAAGCTGGAAGTCTTCCCAAGAATAGAAATCCTTACATATCTCAGTCAGCTCAATGATGTGACCCCAGAGGAAAGATGACAACTTGGCAACACAAGTCTTCAAGTGAAACGTGGACATTCCCAGGGGTTTAAGAGTGAAGAAATATCAGCTCAGATCAAAGCAGTCACAGCATACTCCTGGCCAAGCCTGGCATCTCCCACAGCCCTAATTCCACTGACCCCTCACTCAAGCATATGCACAGCACTTACCTTCTTGCTGAAATAGAGACTTGTTCAGCTTCGGGCTCCAGTCATGCACCCAGGGCCTCAGACCTTACCCACGCAAGGAAAATGACAGGCATAACTGCTAGATAGCAGGCAAGAGCTGCCGAGGAAATAATCTGAGCAGAGTCCATACATGGAGCTGAAGGAAAAGAAAGCATCCCACCACAGTCTGTGCCTGCAGTAATTTCCACCCAGGTGTGAAAAACCTGGGTGTGCTTCCTGGTTTGGTTTGCAATCTGTGCCCACAGAAAGGATCAAAGAAACACAGGGGTGTAGCCAGAGGTGAGCTGAAACTTGCTGTGATGGGCACAGGTCCAGGTGACCCTGGGGCTGGCAGCAGCATACACCCCATCCCTAAGAGCAGAAGCAGCCAGTCCAAAGAGAAGCTGTAAGAACCTGTTTGTTGTGCTGCTTTATTGCAGTGACTGGTTTGCTCTGACAATGGTTACTCAGGTGAAGTCTACAAGGAATTAAATCTACTCTTGTTCCTTTTCTGTATTTTGTAGGTCTCCCCACATACTGGTTTAGAAAGCAATGCCTGTTTGATGGTAGCACCACAGCAGGGGCATCCTACTTGTGCTTTACCATGTTTTGGCGGAGCAGGGTGCTGAGGGATGACAAAACACTACATTTTCCAGCTGGTTGCCACAGTCACAGAATCACAGAATCGTCTAGGTTGGAAAAGATCTTGAAGATCATCTAGTCCAACCATTAACCTAACACTGACAGTTCTCAACTACACCATATCCCTAAGCACTATGTCGACCCGACTCTTAAACACCTCCAGGGATGGGGACTCCACCACCTCCCTGGGCAGCCCATTCCAACGCCTAACAACCCGTTCTGTAAAGAAATGCTTCCTAATATCTAGTCTAAACCTTCCCTGGTGCAACTTGAGGCCATTCCCTCTTGTCCTATCGCTTATTACTTGGTTAAAGAGACTCATCCCCAGCTCTCTGCAACCTCCTTTCAGGTAGCTGTAGAGGACGATAAGGTCTCCCCTCAGCCTCCTCTTCTCCAGACTAAACACCCCCAGTTCCCTCAGCCGCTCCTCATACGACATGTGCTCCAGACCCTTCACCAGCTTTGCTGCCCTTCTCTGGACACGCTCGAGTAATTCAATGTCCTTTTTGTAGAGTCTTCCTCCCCTTCTCTGCAAAACTAACCAGGGGCATGCAGAAAGTCCTTGGGAAGAAACAATGAAATGACTGCCAAGTGCCAGATGTGGCACAGATTTCAACTTCACACACAACATACCTCATAGGTCTTTCATCAGAAAATTAAAACCCTGGATTACTTTCCTGAAACATCTCTGCCCCACTGTCTGTTACTCCAGCTTGTAAATGCCTCACATCTTGCCTTTTTTGGCAGATGCTCTCAGGTCAGAAAAGACCCTTTCCATCAAGGAAAGACTCACAGTTTTTATATCACACATTTAGTAACCCTTCAGGCCTGACTTAGATAATACAGTGATGGCAAACTGTTACAAAATAACACTCTTTCAGTGGTAGCTTTCTCCACACTTCAGCGATTAAGTTAATGGGAAAACTTGAGCAATACAGTGATCAACACACAGGTCAACATTTTGTGTGCAGTAGCATGGTGTATGTTTAAAGACTGCACTTTACAATTTTGTCCCAAGCCAACATTTTAATGTTCTCTTCTTTTCATAGGAAGTAGGCTTGTATTTATACGCTGCTGTTGAAGGTTAGTTCTGTTAGTTCTGCCTTATTTTAGAAGAAACAGACCAGTATAAAGTTTTCCACGTTCCCTCTGATCATTTTGTAGATGCATCGAAACTTTCTTAACTGAAAGGTTTCACTGTATAATCCTTCTGTGAATCTGTTTTTTCTGTTCAGATCCTTGCATTTCAACCAGAAGATATTGTATTTCTTTTAGCCAGTAGTGAAATAGCAACCTACTTTAAAAAGGAGTAAGTTGTTAAAGTTAGCTAAGCAGATGTCACAGTTATCAGCCTTTTTCCCCTCTGTAAACAACTCAGAAATAGTACCTGTTCCCCAGGTTCTACCACCATGGGGTCTCCTGTGTTACCAGAACAGTAGATCTGAACATATAAAAGTTACAGCAAACACTTGTAGAAACACTTAGACCTCCTCATCCTGGCCAACATAGCCTGTACATATAGTGCTACTGTCTTGTTAGCGCACTAGACTTCACTGTACAGTACAAGTTAGACACTAATATTCTGTTTATTTTGTACTGTGTAGGCTGGAGATCACAACACACCTCTCTGTCGGAGTGACTGTGAATCTCTGCAGCTTGCATTTAGCAAGACACCGTTTCTCCAAAGGAAAAGCATGGACAATGGGTTTCAAGAACACAGCTACGTTCATAATGGTCATCTTCCCCTGCTATCCTCACCTCAAGGAGAGCGCACGAGCTCAGTTTCTATTTAGGAACTTCCATCTGCACATGCGCTAAGTGAGAGTCTGCAGAGTTCATTCATTTGCACAAGTCTAGACCCACTCTCACTGATCACGCTACAGCTTTTTCAGTTCCTCACACCCATTCCAAAGACAGTTCTATGGGAAAAGAAAGCTCAAAAACTTCTCACTGAGTTTCCATCCATACGGATAACCAGGTCAACTTCTCTCCCTCAACAGCTTTTTCTCTCCTCCGATTAAAAGAGAGAAATAAATTGTACACAGAAAAATATCAGTAGCCAAGGATAAATATTTTTAGCCAAAAGATGAGAAAGGTGTAGGAAAATAAAAATATTTCTCTGGTAAAGGCCAATTCTGCATGCCTGCTACTGAGAAATAAATCATTGCAATTTTGCCCAAGCATAAAGATTTCTTATTCCCAGGATCATGACAGCAATTCAGATCCAGGCAATCAACCACACTGGGAGCAAATTCTTGCCATACTGGTGTATACACTTCTCTTCTGTTGAACTAAAGAAAACAAAACAACCCTGGGAAGAGCTAGCTGCTGCTCACCAGATTACAGACTTACTTTCCTCAAATGACTCAGCCACAGATTGGTAATCAGATATTACAGTGACATTTAGTACAGCTGCATTAAAGATTCATGAGTACAAAAATGCTCAACCCTTGATTCTTGTAGTTTTGACTAAATAACAGTTATGTGCACAACTGTAGAATAGCATGCCCTAATGGGCCATAAATTTACTTTACTTAAGGCAAAGTTATAGGGTACAAGAGGCTCTGGTAATAAAATGGCCACACAGTTAATTAAACCCACTTGAAGTACTTTTTCAATTAGGACTAAATCTGTCTGTAGAGGACACCAGATGTAATCGTCTAATGGGATTACTATGAGTAGCGAGACATAGAGGAGGAGGGTTGCAGATAACCCACACCAGATTGATGCAAAGCCACACACAGTGCACTGCTGTTTCCAAGTAAATTGTTAGTGAGGCTTAAAGTCTAAGCTCTTTTAAGCTACAAATGCATTCATGACGATGAAATTGCAATGGCTTGCTTTCTCTGAAAACCCCATCAGGGTTTTGTCATAGCGCTTAGACCACACACAGGCTAAAGCTGTTACTTTACCCCCATGGTTCTGTTTTGGCGATTAATTTTTCTTTGCCTAAATGACTCACTACAGACATATACTACACAAAAAATAATTGTCATTTTTGTGTAACATTTGAAAGTAAGAAATGATCTATGAACATAGCGGATTTAGTAAAATTAATGTGTCTACCAGTGAGAAATGGCAGATGACACTATTTTCACACATGCAACCTTCCTTATAAGCAACAAGTATAAATCTCAGGGACATGACTATGAAGATGAGCTTCAGTAATGCCAGTATGAAAACAACTGTGCCTCGCTATCATTATTAAGCCTCTAAGTGTGCCCATCTTATATCACATGGCCTGGAAGTGCACTAAGATAATACAGTTTGTGCCCTTCTATTTTTAAAGAATCCTAAAAAAACAAGATAATCAGTATCATACTTTTTTCTTTGAGACAGAACATCCAGTTTTAACAAAATGCTCATTTTCTTCTTTATAACTTAATTCTCATGTTTTATGATAGATGCATTTCCCTAGTAACATGACTATTGCTTCTGTCTGGTTTTGACATCAACTAATTTTTTTTTTTCCTGTTTACATCACATATACTATTGGCAGACATTTGGAGTGGGCAGAAAATTCTGTATACCCAGCTCATTCTCTAAGCAAACCTTCCCTTCTCCTCAGTCTTCCTGATTGTAAAAACTCTGACTGAGAATGTCTTTTGAAGGCCACCACAAACAATCCAGTGTTGTTCTTTGTTTAACTTTCTGGCCTGCAAATAATCTCTCAACAAATAATTCAACCAAATAGTCACTGAGATCTCTGTCAGAGGAAGGTCCCAGCAGATAAGAGACATAGTATCCCTGAGGACAGACAGGTTCACAACCTAAAAATGGGGGAGACGGAAACTTTAAAGAGAGAGAGATTCAAAAAGAAAACCAAGACGGACAGCAGCTGAGGCAGACTCTCATGTCAGAAGTTACTTGTGCTCTGCCAAGCATCACAAGGGCAACCAGTGGGCACAGAACTGCCTTGAAAAGGCCACTTGTTAATCTGATAGTCCTCTCCTCCATTTTTTCAAAAAGAGCTTCAGAAAGAAGCTCCCATGACTTGGCATGGGCAAGCACCCCTGAAGTCCTTTTACCTGGTGGCTCACCTCAAATGTTTTTCACAGCATTATGCTGTTTGCAGGTGTGCTGGTTTTGGCTGGGATAGAGTTAATTTTCTTCATAGTAGCTTGTATGGGGCTGTGTTTTGCATTTGTACTGGAAACAGTGTCAACAATACAGGGATGTTTTTCACCTATTGCTGAGCAGGGCTTACAGACTCAAGGCCTTTTATGCTTCTCACACCACCCCACCAGCAAGGACGATGGGTGTGCACAAGAAGTTGGGAGGAGACACAGCCAGGACAGCTGACCCCAACTGACCAAAGGGATATTCCACACCATATAATCTCATGCTCAACATATAAAGCTCCGAGAAGAAGGAAGGGGGACATTTGGAGTGATGGCATTTGTCTTCCCAAGTCACTGTTATGTGTGATGGAGCCCAGCTTTCCTGGAGATGGCTGAGCACCTGTCTGCCAATGGGAAGTGGTGAATGAATTCCTTGTTTTGCTTTGCTTGTGTGCACGGCTTTTGCTTTACCTATTAAACTGTCTTTATCTCAACCTGTGAGTTTTCTCACTTTTACCCTTCTGATTTTCTCACCCATCCCACCTGGGGGGTGTGAGTGAAGCGGCTGGGTGGCGCTTAGTCACCAGCTGGGGCTAAACCAAGACAGGAAGCTATGCCAGGTGTAGTGAGCAGAAGAGAAAGACTTTGCCAGCCCTTCCCTTTTCCAGTTATGGCAGAAAGTAAGACACCACTAAGTAATTCCTCAGACCACTTACAGACACGTGTCTGGGATCATATGCAGAATTGCAGGGAAGACCTGTTCTGAGGGTGATCAGTTCCGGTTTAAGCCACTTTGTTGGCAGGCTGAGACTGCTATCTGGGAGTGACTGTGGTGCTACCACACCATTATACCTTCATGTTGTCCTACAAATAGTCCAGTTTCAAGGACAGTACTCCTGGGCATCCGGATCATCCAGAGCAGGTAGAGCTCACTTCACAGGTGCCACAGTGCACGTGTGACTAGATTAGTTATCAATTAGAAAATAATTCCAAACAGCCTTCAAAAGTTTTATAACCTACAACTATGGCAAAGCATTTGTTTGAGATAAGCTATGATTTTTTTTTTTTTTTTTGTGAGGCAGCAGGAGATGTATTCAGGCAGCATGTGAGAGAATCAAATCAAATTCATTTTCTGTGCTATGATTAAAGAAGAAAGGATGGTAGTGCATACCATTTCAAACAAGCTTCAGGAGCCTGGTATCAGATTAAATACCAAAAAAAATAGAGGTACACTTCCTATTAACAACAATACTTACAGATGTAGGAATGTAAGACAGTAGAGTGATTCATTCTGCACACCCAGTTCTGAAAGATCAACTGCAACTAGACTGCTGCTTTATATAAACACTAGAGAATACTCTGCAAATTTATTGTGAGGCAGCAAAAGATACATTCTGCAAATAACATGTTCATTGGGCTGGGGAAGGGCCAGATCAACAGAATGCAACATAAGCTTAATGAGATGGGTGTTGTATCCCAACCTCAAAGTCAGTATACCAGATCAAAAAATAGGTAATATATATATTTCCTCTTAATTACGATTAAAAAAACCCCTTAACTTGTATAGCAATACAAGACATCAGTGTTCCATTTTGCTCACCCATTTAGGAATTAGGGGATCTGCCAAACTAGTTTATTTAATTGCTATCTTATATAGAATCTAACATCTCCACTTCTGCTATCAAACATGAGCAGCCACAACAGTCTGTTACACAATCCTATACGTGTTCAAGAACTGCCCTAAAGCCGACAGTGGTGCAATGTCCAGGTAGCACTGATCAGTGATCAACTCTCATTGGTCTGCATTTATAGTCTTGCGGTCCCTGGTACACTCCTGCACTATTTTGGGAGCCACTGTAAAAATTCCCATTCTCTCTAGCAGCTTTCAAGATCATGCTTCCAGGTAACGTATCAAAAGTTTTTTATATGCATACCTAATCACGCATATGCCCTTATTCTAGGTCATTGAATAGATTACTCTACAAAGGCAGAGTCAATTAGAAAAAACCATGGGTATGGTCACAGCTTTGGTATCCACTTCTTATTAATATCAATGATTTCCAGCAATATGATTCATACATGATCAAAATTACCACAGCAGACAGTAAGCAGATGGAAAGCACCTAAACAATCATATTGAAGGGCTTGGCCTTGCCCTTGTGGAGATGCTGTAGTTTCTGTTCATTAAGCTGCTTCCTGAGTCACCTAGTGCAGGCTGAGGCCAGGAGATAAGAAAATTGCAGGCTGAAAGGCTGGTAAGCGCAGAGACTCATCAGCCCTCAGGTAGAAACAGGAGACATTCTTCTTTAAGGATCAGAACAGGACTATGTGGTAACACTGACCATAGCAACAGGAACTTGGATTTCTTACCCTTTCGAGGCTCATGTTCTTCTTTACTTAAGAAGGGCTGCAGGAAAACCACTCTTGGCTGCCAGTGCCAACAGCCGTGGTGAGGCAACATCACATGCAGGGACAGCACGCACAAGCTCCTGCACGGCACAGGCAGGCTCAGGAGCTTTGGTCCACAACCTTCCCACCTGCCTCAGCTCAGATTTGCTGCAGGCGGTCTGTGATAAGCAGTGTCCTCATCCTCAAATGGGAAGAGGTCACACGTTGCTTTGTATCATTAGATAATTAATACACTTCTGAACCCTACAGATCTTCAAAAGCAAGGTGGGCTACCACTGGCTTGATCCTGTTCTCCTGGCACCTCTATGAGGACAAAAGGGAGACACTGTTCTGTGGTGACAGATGTGAAATCTCTCCTGGAGCTGCAAGAAGAAAGGTGCATCCTCACAACTGCAAAAACTGTCCTGTCTCATTGTGTGACTTAAGACCCAAGAACGGAGGCAGAATGTCAGAAGAAACCCTGGGCATTTCTTGGGACTCAGTAAGCGGAATAAGGCTCAGAGGTCTCTCTTGCTTCTGCCAAGACCTTCCAGTAGGCATGAACACAGTGCTGTACTGCGGAGTTGCCCCATCCATGGCTTAATGGGATTAACACCCCATATACCACACCAGTCCTGCTCACTGAGGAAATTTTTCCACTACTGAAGGAAAAAAACATACCAACAAAGAGTAAATCTGACCTTTCCCCAGCTTAAAATTGACAGGTATGACTGCCTGACACAGAGCAGGAAGTTGGAAACTATTTGAGCTCTTGGCTGTGCAATGGCATGTGAAGAGCTCCAGAGTTTAAAAGCAGGACAAAAAAAATGAAGTCAAATTCATGGGATAAGCTTAACACTTCTGGAGGAATGACTTGTACTGAAGGCTTCCATCGTCTTCAAGGATTTCTTTCCCCATCTCTACCCTACTTCTCTGAGGCTGCCATGCGTTCATTCAAGATGAAAACTGACATCCAGGCTCCAAATGATAGTCTAATGGAGAAGAAACAAAGACTTATAGTCTCACTCACCCAGATCCTTGACATTCTGATAAAAACAGTGAATAAATCCATATTCCTGCTTACAACCCAGGGGAACAATGCCACCAAAACAAAACCAAACCCTGAATATTGGCAGACAAATGGAATAAGATATGTCCCATTGCATCAAAGTTACATAAGTAACATGCAACTCATGACAAGCCTAGACAAAGAGAGTCAGGTTACTACTAGTACTTAATCCTCACTGACCAGTTTCAGCAGTAAATAGGCAGGTATCTTTGCAGACATTCTCAATGAATTAGATTTTATCAGCTAAGGGTCTGAAAGTAGAGGCAGCATAGTAGCTAAGTCAGACTCTATCCAATACTCAACCTTATCAACATAAAGTCAATGTTTCAGAAGTATTTATTACTTCGGTACGTCTTTAATAATTTATTAGTTGCTAAATCCTATATTCTTCAATTTCTTTAACACTTATATCAGAGCCTGTGACTACAGTGTGATTTAAGCACTGCAAATTTAATAAAGAACAGTAGTGTGGATTATTGGTACTCCTTCATTAATTCGGCCAAAGTTTGTTGACCAGAATTTGAAGTCCATTTCAAATGGACATTACTTTAAAGCAGCTAAAAGGATAGATATTAAGCAGCAAAGGATAGACATTAAATACTTATCTTTTCATATGAACTCAAGGTTTTTCAACAGACATACACTGAAATGGAAGAAAAAAGACCAACTCATTTTATCTGCTTTTAGATAGATCCTGAAAGTCAGTCTTGCAAATCCAAGCAATCAGGTAAGATTTAAGCAGCATCACAACATTCTTCCAGAGTAGAGAAAAATATCAGTAACTTAAGTACTTCGGCTTCTAGAAGCCATTATAAAGCCTGCTGGTATCCTAGGTTCTTTAATTTGAAACACTTGAGACCCCTAGAAGATACTTGGTAGAAATGTACAGACTTACAATAAATAAAGAACAAAGAGCAACTGTTTACTATCAAAAATTATATTCTTTAAGTTATTGTATCAGCGAGGTTTTTGCAGTAGTACAAGCACGTACCCCAGCCATAATAAAAACCTGGATAAATTATACTGGGTATGGTATAATTTATATTTGTGACCTTATTAAAAGGTTACAGTTTCAACTCTTTTCGAGTTTCCTTGCAGTTCAAAGTCCATCATCAATGAAGACTGCAAGTAAACTGATGCCCAGTCCGTCTTGGAGCAATGGCTACCTCAGTAAGAGAAAAGCCCCCATTTTTATTGTTGAGCATGATGTTACATGGCACAGGATATCCCTTCAGTCAGTTGGGGTCAGCTGTCTCAGCTGTGTCCCCTTCCAACCTCAGCCTACCCATTCGAGGGCTGTGCACAAAATGTGAAATGGAGGCGGCCTTGACGGCGCGCAAGGACTGCTCTGCAATAGGTGAAGCACCAGTGTGCTATCAACACTGCTTGTCACAAATTCGAACACAGCACCATACCAGCAGCTATGAAGAAAGTTAACTCCATCAGTCAGACCCAGAACAAGGACACATGACGTAATATCCATTTCAGAGCATTCAGCACTGGAAAGATTTTGGGAGAGCTTTGATGCAAAACACACACCTGAAGCAACAATATTGCTAAGTGTCAGACTAGACAAAACTCTGAACTGAGCGGTTACTGGGCAATTTTAGGTACTAGGAGTTTTCAGAGATTTTGATCAGGTTCAGATGGCTGACTGAAAGCAGACTTCTTCCACATTCCCTCCGCATTTTGGCAAGTAAGCGTTTGCAAGTAGCTTCAAAGCACTTTCAGGCTTTTCTTCCTGAAGCTGCTGTGAAAAGAAATAACACAAGCACTATAAACAACTGAGTTACTTTACGTTACTGCACTTTTAGGACACTGTATGAAGCCAGTGCTAGATATGGTGTGTTAAGCTGAATGATTATGAAAGCCTGACAGCTGAACATTCTTCCCACAATTATCTTCCCTGGACTCAGAAACTGCCCTAAATATCAGGGGAGCTTACAGAATTTAATCATTTCAGGGTGGGATACAAAACTTGCTCTTGGCACCTTCTCTGGAGCAAAAAAACCTATACAGCACAGTCCTTTCTTGTATCAACTAACAGTATCTGTTGGATTCTTCTAGTATGACTCCAACACTTTTTGGTGACTGCTGTTGCTTTAACTGCTTCCACTCTTGGCAATGACACTGCATTCATAGCTTGATGACTTCCTGAAAGTAGCATTATAAACTAGCATCTCCCCGATTACTTACATAATACATCAAGACCCTCACCCAACATATCAGTCCCAGTGGAAATCCACAGTAGAAATATACTGCAGAAATACTAGTAAGAATCTAATCCTGAGCTCAGAGACACTGGTGCTGACAGCCATCAGTTAAACTTGTCACATAATAGTGACAACAGTCTATCACTGACTGTGTCAGTATTTAAGAGCAGGCTAAGCAGAATTGCATGCATTTACAAACAGGCATCCCACCAGCCTTATCAAATACTTGCAACCAACATCAGATTGGATTTTAGCTAACTCATTACCGAAGATGAACTTATCTTCAGGTAGATAGGTTTTTAATACTTTAACAACGATAGTAGAAAAACGAACTCTCCATGGAAAGCAACTGCTCAGAATTTAAAAGACTGGTGGTGTTGAGATGATTAATCAGTCTTGCTCTTAGCCCTCAAGACAGCGGTGAAACTCAGAAGAGAAGTCACAAAAAGCTGAGAAGTAACAGAATTGGAGATCTTTAAAAACATGAATTGCCAGGAAAATAAGAGTATGTCTACCTTTTCTTTCCACAGCTAGTAACTACAAAGATTTCAACAGCATGGTCTAGTAAGAAGCAAACCTCACATGGATTCACTGGAAGCAATGCAGACAAACTCAGCCAGCCAGGCATCCAGCTGAGTGAGCTGCAGCACCAGTGTGCTCCTCAGGCACTCCAGGAAAGGGATGCACTTTGATTTGATGCATCAGTGTGAGGAAAATGTCATCTGAAGGCTGTACATAAAGAGCACATGTCCCGCTGAATTGACAGTTGACATTGCTGTACGTAACAGGACCATCAAGAAGTGTGGCTGAGCTTCATTATTCAAATGTGTCGACTGCTTTTTTCAACAAATGGGTTCTCATACAACACTCTTCAGATTTTAATACACTGACATATGAAAACAGCAACTTCAGTTCACTGGAAAGTTTTCTTTTTAATTTTACCATAAAAAGGCAAAATAAACTCTTTCACTGTAATATTATAGCTTTTAATATTCCTGAGCTGCATTTTAGAAGCAAAGGTATTTGTAAATGGATTTAACAAGAGACACTGCAGCCTTACTTTCCAACACAAGTAAAAATAATTTAGCAAGAAGGCCCCTTTTTCAAAAGACAATGGCTAGCTCTGTATGTACCTGAAAAAATGCTTCAAGTGGCTCCGTGCCACCTGAAGTAATTACAAAGCCATATATGTCAACAAAATAACAGAACAACTTTTCAACCATTTTACCACTGCTTCCTACTTCCTACATCAGTGTGCCTCTCTTACATGGAAAGTATTATTATACAAATGGCATTACATGCCAGAATAACTTGGGCCACAAAGCTTGGCACCATACAGACATATGAAGGAATCAGCAGTTTAAAAGATATCCTGCATATCTTTATAGTCAGTTTTAAGAACTATATGAAAGTCCTGCTATGCATCTCAATCAGCAAAAACTCTACTTTGTTAAATGTGATTTCATTGAATGCACCAGAAAGCATTTAAAATCAAATCTGTATGTAACAGCTTGTCACGTCTGGAGCTCCTGTAACTGGCACACATGTACTTCTCAAGCCAAATTAGGTGATACAGAGATAAATACTAAATCAACTAAAATTAAGGTTTAGAAAACTGAAAATCAAGAAAACAGGTTGGCTTTTAGCACTGTAGGAACTCAAGCACGAGCACAGGTGGTTATACCTACATTGTGGTAGAAACCTAGAAAGAGACAACAAAGCACGAAGGAACGTCAAAAATCAGGCATCTATTTTCTTGATTTGAGGGACTAGATGCAAGTTAAGCATTGGTTGAAACAAACGTGTTTTCTATAGCAGTCACACCGATGAGGTCTCATTTACAACCTTCCGGCCCTTTTGTCCAACCACAGCTTTTCCAAGGAGCCAATGCCTCCACTACCCACTCCAAGTACTCCTTTGCTTACTCAGTGATCTCCTCCGGTGCCTTCGCCTCCTGCTCACGCTTCTGCGACTCTGACTTCTTTCTCTTCTGTCTCGTTTACGTTCGCTACTTCTTCTGTAGCGTGAACGTCTGGGGCTTACATTTCTTCGACGAGGACTATGGCTTCGTCGAGGACTGTAACTTCTGCTAGAGTGTCTATAATACCTCCTTTCTTTCGTCCGTTTTTCATCCTGATAACTTGCATCTCTTCTGTGTCTGCTCCTCTCTCGTTTACCCTTACTCTCATCAGTGTTTATGCTGCTACACGAACGGCTCTTTCTTCTCCTTGGCTCTGTGCTGCGTTTGCCCTGCTCACAGTGTGAGTCCTTTCTGCAGGTATTCTGGTCATAGCTAGAGAGGTTCTTCTGCTGCTGGTTATTGGCAGGAGCACATGAAAGTACCCCTGAACTTCCTTTCTCAGAACACCTCTCAGAGTTTGTGGTATGAAGTTTCTGACCTTCTCTGACATGAACTTTGTCATGAATGTTGCCATTCAAGTACTTGCATTGAGTGTGTACATTCTCAGGGGATGCTACTTCTCTTTGAGAGTCAGGAGCCAGTTTGCCTGTAACAGCCTGCCCTGAGGTAGAAGTGATGCAGCTGGATGACACAGTGTGTGGAATACTACTCGGGGTTTTCGGCATGTCAGACTGAGATGCTTCAGTTTCTTCTTTGTTTTGATCAACTGCATCCATTTTCTTGCTCAGAAGATTGTTCAGTAGTTTCTCCCTCAGTTCCTTTTCCTTCCTCTGCAAGCCCAGTGCTCTCTCTTTTTCCTCTTCCACACGTTTGAGTTCAGCCTCCTGAAGCTTTCGTCTCTCCTCTAGCTGCTGAAGCCTAATCTTTTCTTCATTATGTTCTTGCTCCAAAAGCTTTACTGTCTGAAAGATGTTCAAAGAACAGGTCAGAGTAAACAAAAAATATTTACAGACCTGCTCATGTTTCCAAGTTATACCATAACACAAAATCAGCAATATGGCAATAGAATAAAATAAAACAAACAGAACTTAACCATCCCAAAATAAAATTGTTGTTTCCCTCTTAAAGCGAAAAAATCCAAAACCAACCCATCGAAAAAAACCCATTAACACACAACTGATCTAAGGTGAAACATTAGCATTAGTCCACAGACTCTTTTGAGTGTTAATTTCTCCTAGCTGTTTCACAAGGCAAAACCAAAGCTTGGTCTTTGTGGCTCCTTAATATGACGAGAGTAACACACAAGCTAAAACAACACATGAAATTTGAAGCATTAGACTACATTTATCAGGGTCAGTACTTGGAAGATTTCAGTCAAATGTAAAACATGCATTTCTCTTAAATTGCAATCTGTGGTTCATAGATGACTTTACAATGAGTCCATAAAACCAGCAAATAACTAAATGCACACATATTATGTGGAAAGTTATTCTTGTCTTGTCAACCACTTTAGAAACTCACGATACTGAAAAAGATGGTTTAAGCTTTTTTTTTTTATTCTGACCAGGACTAACAGTTTAGTGTAGACCTCAAAACTCAGACTGAAAGAAACACACTGGTCTATTTTATCAGACGACTCTTCCATTTCACAGCTGCAAAGTCACAAAGCCTACAAGAAGTATTACTGCCTTCTCCTAGCATATAACTGACCACATAGCACTGTATGGGTTCAAAAACACTCCTGAGGAAAAAAAGGAAAACTGTGCTTTGCCACACAGTTTTTCATTTTTACAGAAAATACTTAACATACGTTACATTACACCCAAACATGGCTTTACTTAAGTCTTAAGCAAATGACATCCTGTTTCAATGAAAAATAACAATACTGTTAGAGAGACAGGATCTAACATTAGAAACCTTAGCTGACAGTGCTTTTTCTACAGAAAAATCATTCTGCACATTTTCAAACATCAAACAATGAAAGCTCATTCTCTGAAACTGCAAATAATAGTTAACAGAACTGCTGAAAGCCAGATGGGAAACAGCATCAAAACTGGAATTAGAAATAAGGAGTCTTAGCATCTTATCCTCTGTGTTTAGTTCACTTTATCTTGCTTACACATTCTTTTACTGGACTTAAGAGCAAGTCTGTCAATTAGTTTACAAGTAAAAAAGTGCTACTCAGGACTACAGGTTCAAGTTCACTCTTGCATTTACCTATATGTGCATATTTTTACCAAGGCTGAACTACTGTTTCATTGCACTTTTTTGAATTTTTAGTTTAAGAAATAGCATCTGGAGAGGTATTAAATCTGTTGGTTAATGAACAGCACTCCCCACTCCCTCTCAAGTCAGTAAAAGGCTTTGTTCTGCTGCGTTTTTCATTAGCTTCTGAAATAAATATTGAAGTTACCTTTGCCCTGCTTAGCAGTTCTGCAATTAGTCTAATGGACTGAAGATTTCTTTGAGCTAACAGGAGCTTCCTTTCTTCTAACTTTATCTTCTCTTGCAGTTTTTTTTGTTCTTCAGCTTGAAGCTTTTCAAGCTGTTTTTTGTTTCGTCGAACTTCACGATCTTTCTGTTTCTGTTCTCTTTTGCGCAACTTTTCTTCTCTTTTTCTCTCTCTCTCATATTCTTCAAGCTCCCTCTGCTTCCTAAAAAGAGATTAATAATTTTTACCTTATCTAGGGCAGGTAAAAGTTTAGACTTCCACTGTATATAAAAATATATTTTGTACTTTGAGTAAATTTGTTTCTAAGTAAGTCTTGTTGATTACTGAAAAACAGAAGTAGAAAACAGTGAACATTTTAACCACTAGTTTTGATAGCAAACAATCATCAGCCTGTCAATACTTAAAATACAAGTTGGAATCCAAACATAAACCATGGCTACAACAAAAACATTTTTTTTAACCAATTCCACCAGAGACAGTAACAATGCATCATGCAGCTGGACAGTAAATCATCACAGTGAGAAGGAAATTACCAAGCCAATTAATGTGTGCAGCGGTTGGTGTCCTTTATTTCAGTCATTAGGACAAAATGGTAGCTTATGTAAAAGGCTGAAGGTTTCTGAGATCAGGTATCTAATGGCATGATTTTTAGGAAATTGAGTATTTTGCAGATTTAATATTTTGAACCAAACACAAGCATTGGTGACAATAACCCTACAGTTTCAGAAACTGTTTAATATCTAAACATTAAGCAATGAGAATTTATACACCATCAAAGCAAATGGACACCATACAGCCTCTAAAACAATTTGATCCATTTGTGTTTATATTCTGAACGGCTGACTTGTGACATCTGCACACCTATATGTTTTCTTAAAATGTCAGTGTTAAGATATGCCTGTATCCCATCCCTTTCCTAGAATAATACTGATGTTAAGAAAAAATTAGATTTATAATATCGAAGTTACTAGTAGTAGAACTAGTGCATTATTTTCTATTCTCCATTTAGTGCATATTTTTCCATCAGAATGACTACACATCATGTAAATTCCCAGCTCTTGGAATTACAGTTCAAGGAAAAAAAAAAAAAAAAAAGTGTACAACACTCTCCTCCAAATCTCATAATCCCTGAACCCTATTTCCTCAAAAACACCACAATATTCTCACTCAGTTTTAAGTGCTCTGCCTTAGCTACAGGAGTAAAACTTTGAAAGGAAACTTGTCTTTAAATATTTTCTATTTATTGATGCTGATATAGTGGAGCAAGCAGTTTTGCTAAGCCTGATTGTTAAAAATATAATTGAGCAATAAACGATAAATACCTTTCTTCCTCTTTTTGTTTTTCCTCAGCTTCCTTCTCTTTACGTTTTTGTTCTTCTCTCTGTTTTTCAAGCTCTTGAAGCTTTTGCCTTTCAAGCTGACGCTTCTTAATTGATGCATCACTGAGGTGTTTTGTTGAGTCAAAAGAAACCTTTACAGGATACAATTGAAAACAGTTTTAAGTGGAAAAAAGAAAAAAACCCTGGACAACCTACACAATCCCCAACCATTTTAGCTTAGCACAAAGGTATCCAAATTACAGTGTAAGTACAATCAGAAATATAAAACCTTTTCCAAAGCAAAGCAAACTTCTCTTTGTGCCTAGAGCAAGCACCAGAGTACTATAACAAGATAACTGGGAACTAAATCCCTGCACACCAGCACAATCACGTACCAGTGTACATTTTGTGAGACATCCAAAAGTAAACCCTAGCGTGGTTTAGGCCCTGACTGTCCAATGTTTTCAACCTGTCGGAACAGAAACATACGGAACTCATTCAACTCACGTATGCTGTTAGGGACTGTACAGGACTAGGTAGAAATGGGCCTAAATAAAGGCCTCCCTTTCTGTCTAAAACTATGATCCTTACGTTCAGCAGAGGAAACAGTTCACAGTTCTGAGCAATGGGACCCAGGAAAACGCTCGGCTCCGAGGACATACGAGCACACCTTGCCCATGTCTAGCTGAATGATGGAACAGGACACCAGCATACATCACATTACACCCCTGGTGTCCTAATCTCCCATCCTAGATACCACCTGTGCACAGGCAGGCAGGGGTCTATAATACATTCCCACAGGTCCATCGTCATGAACCATGGGGCAGAGAATAAGGAGCACATATTCTGCAGTTTAATTACCCTGGGCTCTATGTAAAATGATGTTTCACTAACAGGCTAAAAGAACAGACAGCTAGAAACAGACAAGGTGTTGTGACCTTTTGTATAAAAGAGGTCTGTCCTGACAGCGCAGTCCAAACACAGCCCTCTCTCTTTCCTGTCACTCCCCAGGGCAGCTGCCAGGAAGGGCCAAACTAAATTTGGGAACCCTGATCCCCTCCATGTATGTGACAGTTTGAATTTCACATCCCCTTGAAAACCTTGAGGGTCAAAGTAGAAACAGTTTCTGTGCTCCAACTGAAAAACTCTGATAACAAGATAAAGGATTACAGTATTTCACTTCTAATGACTAAACTACAATTTGAATAAATATTTGCATGTTCCCACATTACACAAAGGAATACTCAAGCTTCTTCCTGAAATACACTTTCTGATTTAATGAATGACTATTGAACATACCAAAATACACCCACAAACATTTCATTCAACTGCTACGTAAATGCACAGACCACCTCCAAACATATCGGAGCAAGTTTTCTTCAGGTCATGCTTTCACAGATACTACATCTGAACAGACTGTCTTGTCCTCTCCTGACTAGCTGTATTTTCTAAGACAATGAGGTTACAGAGAGAGAGATCTGGAAAACTCAGTATGTAAATATTATGAATTAAGTGTACTGCACTCACAGGAAACTGTGCTACAGATTAACATTATCGTTTAAATCTTTGTGAGGCCTTTCTGTAGGTGAAGAATGATTAACTGTGTATTCTCCAGGCCGTACAGGCCACGTGCTACTGAATTTCACAGTTCCGACACTTGTCTGGTGGACCTCATTATCAGTGCAGGGACCAGATACTGAGGCTGTGAAATTCTCCCCCAAAATTTCTATCTGTAGTGAACACAAGAGAGAACAATGCACTTTAAGGTCAGCCTTCTGGTGAAATATGTCTGAACTGGTTCAAAATTAAAATTTTAAGTGAAATGACAAAATTTAGAAATAAATATTAGTTTCTAAAAACTATTTATGTAGGCCATGTTCATATACTTGGTCCTTCTATCAAGTAGTTCTCACTCCTAAAGCGGTCTTGTTAAAAAAAAAAAAAAAAGCAAAACCCCACTCACTTTGTTCACATAGTCTAACAACACCTTTTTCTTCCACCATTTTCCTTTAAAAATTCTACTATGGCTGCTCCATAAAAGTAGTGCTGTTACTGTCACCTGTTGTCATCATGACAGTATACAGATGTAAGTTTTAAGCACAAGGGAAATAACAGTTAGTTGTACTCGGTCTTTCACACAGGTTCCCATAAAAAAGCCTGCAGTTTCTCACCTTTATATTGCAAGCCACTGCTTTGCCATCTTCGCCTTTATACATCAGCTTCATCCCTCGCAGGGCGTTCATGGCTTTAATGAAACCCGCGTACTCTCGATACTGAACATAAGCTTCAAAATTTAAATGGCCTCCAAAACTGAAAGTGTGAAAATTTCTGCCAGTCATTTCTTCTCTGTAAGGGTCCAGCATGGGTATGTCCACATTACGTATTTCTCCAAAGTTCTTGAAAACTTTTATAAGGACTTCTTCGCTTGGCTTTTCCGAGCCAGAGTCCTTTGCTGCAAACCACTTACAAGGTAAGCCCTCTAAGTGAATAGTATCTGGCCTTTCTCCTGGCAAAGTCTCATTCATATCTTTTGCATCACGGAAAAACGAGTCCCAGTCATGTCTGGTAGGAAAGTCAATCTTATATTCCGCAGCACGGACTTTTAAAATGTCAGAGAAGCCGCTCAGCTTTATTGTTTTGCCATCAAGGCACGCCAGAAAAGATTTAACCAAACTTTTGTTTTCAACCTCTCCTTCAAACCGGATGAAATCCATTGTGCTTTTAGAAATTCGCAGAGTGGAAAACTGATGAGTCTGCACCATCCCTTTCAATCTTTCCATCACTTCCCAGTTCGAAATGGATTTTCCCGGTTGTTTCAGCTGAGGAAGTGCCACACTGATGGTCATTTTTGTAATGGGTTTAAGGTATAACCCACAGGGAGCACAGAGCTCTACAGCTTCTGATGTATCATGAACTATTGTTGCAGCAGCCATAACACAGAAAAAGCATAGGATAAAAAAATAAAAGATGCAAGTTTAAGTTGCAGGCCAACAGTAGTCAAATAAAATAGCCCTTATCCGTAAGTAATTTAATTCTTTGGCCATTTAACCATTCCCAAGTTAAAACAATGTTTCGTAATACAAGAGTCAATTAGACAGTTAAAACTGAGTAGTACAAACATCTTAAATTACTTTATAACCACTAGAATCTATAAGTAATTAAACCTCAGTAAGGCCTCAGAAAAAAACCAAGAAGCTGATGACAATCTTAGGAATACATGAAGTTGGTATGTGATGGCTCAGAAAGCAGCTACCCTTTCTCAGGAAGGAAGGGCCTGGCGGAGCGACGTCACACTGCTTTGAAGTCTACTTAACAACCAGTAAACCCCAGCAGGCTAGCGCCGAGGCGGATCCCACGTTCTCCAGCAGGAAGACCTGGAAGGTGTCTGCAACGAGAGAAAAACGCCCCTTTCACTGAAAAGCCTGAAGCCCCACCACCTTCCCTGCGAGCAGCGCTGAGCCGCCCCGGCGGTACGCGGCGGAGGAGCGCCGGCAGCCACTCCGCAGCCGCGACCACCGCCCGCCCGCCCGCGGGAAGGCCGGCAGCGGGAGGGACCCGGCCGGCTGAGCGACGCCCCCAGAAGACGCCAGTGGGGAAGCGCCCCCGTCCCCAACCCCGCCGGGCCGGGCTACCCGCACCCTCCGCCGCCAGCTCCCCGAGGCGCTCCCCGGCGGCCAGAGCCCGGCGGCGCCCCGCCAGCCCCCCGGAGGATCCTCCCGGCGCCCGCCTCACCCGCAGCCGGCGGGCTGGGCTGGGCCGGGCTGGGCTGGACCGGACCAGCCCCGCGCGCCGCCGCCCCGGCCCGTGCCGGACCCTGCCCCTCCGCGCGCCGCCGGGGCCGCTTCCGCTTCCGCGTGGCGAAGCGCTGCCCGGACGGCGGGGAGGCGGCGCGCGCTCGGCGGGGGCGCCTCTCTATGGCCGCGGCGTCACGGCGACGCCTGGCGGCGGGGCGGGAGAGCGGAGGCTGGCGAAATGCTCCTCGGGGCCGCGTTTCTTGCTTGCTCACAGAGACGTACGCTGTATGGCGCGGTTCGTGGGCACACACCCAGGGCGTATGAACAGGTGTGTTTCCCAGTAAGGTCATTTCCATCATTTCCTTCCAACGGCCTGACGCCCGAGCGCACAGACACCCTGCCGAAAGCCACCTCACCGAGTGGAGAGCAGAGCTGGGGTGTCTGAGGTCGCCAACTCCCAAGGAAGATAGCCTCCAACTTGCTGCTTACCACACATTTACAATAGTTTGTGCTTTTTTTGTTGTTTTTTAAAACAAACCCTAAGTCTGTATTTATGAAAGAATGGCACAAATTAACAAGACATAATTTAGTTGCATAAATATGAGTGACTAGTGCTATTTGAGATGCTGTAAGATATCCAGGCTACATACATGGGTCTGGAAAATATGCCACATGTCCTGCGGGAAACCTGGCTACGCTGTCAGCTGGTGGTTATGCTGGATACCGTACAGCATCCCCAATGGCAGTAGGCATGTGAGTCAGACAACTGAATTCAGCCTTCAGTGGCCTCTTAGGGGCTGCGGGTTCTGGGTCCTGCTTGGCTTTCAGCTGCTGCTTTAGGAGGGTGTGAGTCTTCTCAGGTCCTGAGTTGAGCCTACTGCACATTAGCTGCCATCTCAATACCCTAGAGCATCTCGATAGGCTCTAAGTCCCTAAGCCAGGAAGGTGAATTCTGTTTCTAGTTTACAAGCAGCTATCTGCATGCAGACACATGAATTCACAGGTCCAAGTCTTTAACAGGATGATATTCTTGGTGTTCTCAGTATCCAGGAACTGTTTAATCAACTGGCATCTGAATGGGAAAAGATTTCCCTTTCTTCTCCCCATCTGCATGAGGAGAAGAAAGGAAAATATGGAAAGTATTGATGTGTCTTTACATAATTGTTCACCAATAAATATTTAAGGCGTACCAAAGCACATCTCTCAAATATGCTCTCATCCTGCACTGGTCCTCCGTTTATTGCAGTGATAAAAAGGGGTTTAAGTTGCAGTAGTGGGCACAGGAGGCAGATGCCCATTTTATGCTTGTTCCTTTTTATGTCTGCTTCACCCACCGAACAAATGAGGCAAAGTACTTGATAGATCAGCAGATCCTCAAATACAATTCTTACATAATCTTGTACTATTTTGCAGATAACACATCAGAGCTTCTCACTGTAGTTTTACCATCAACAGATTCCTCAGACTTGGGTTTGCTGCAAGTGAAGGATGCAGAAGTTGCCACGTACGCACGGGAGACCTCTGCCTGCCTCCATGCCCTGCACCACCACCCCCCTCCAGATATGTGCTCCCATGTTCTCAGAGGACCCCAGTTTCAACACTGGGACTGTAGTTGCCTGCCCCTGCCTACCTCTCTCAATTTCCTGCTGCTCATCCCTAGCCCACGACCTGTTCCTTCAGCTGCTGCCAACCTCCTGCCCTCATGCAGTGACTCACCCACTACAGCACCTTCCTGCCCCTGCTCCAGTGTTTTAAAACAGGCACCAGGTCCCACCTCGGATAAACTCCCACTGCTTGAGAAACTGGGACTGCGGTAACTTTCAATGACAGACTGCTGGTAACCACTGTGTGGGAATAATGACTTTGCAGCATCAATGAGAACACCCAGCGCAGGAGGTGACGATCAATGCAGCAGCTGCAGCAAGACCACAGCTGTTGTACAGAGGGGCTATTTCACGTTGCAGATGCTGCTGACTGCTGGTCCTACTCTGTTTCTTTTATGGTTTAGTTAAGTACTAGTGTAAAGGGAGAATCGGGAACTACTGTTACCATACAACAGTTTGAAATAGTTTGTGCTTTGTAGTCTGAGAGTCCCTGCATAGTATGTCACAACTTCTTCTACAAACTTCCACTTGGGAGTGCACAAAGCAGATCTAGTTACATTCCAGAAATTTCAGCAGCAGCGCAGTCAGACACTACGTATGGCAAAGATATTGAATCCTGTGCATAATGATAGCCCCACACCCCGAGACTGTGACAGAAATAAATATTCTGTATTTTAAATTAAAAGAGTAAATCAGTGCTCTGAAGTTACAAAATGCCAGAACTGAGGTTACCCATGCTTTGACATCAGCCACAATCGTGACAGCTTTCATAGACTATTTTTCTGATATCCTTGAAAGAACTGTTACAAGCATTACATTTAATAATGTTGTAAAACATACGGGCAAGAAGAAGTAGTGATAATGGACATAACTTTTAAAAGATGTAATCAAGCATCAATACTTCAGTGCGGCAAAGGTAAACAGTATCTCTGCTCAAATGTAGTCCTCTGCGTTGGGCAGATGTGTTGGTTTTATTTTATTTTTTTTTTTCACTGTAGTGAGATACCTAAATGAGTAAATGAAGTGTCTCCCTTTGGGTTTCAGTCTGAAGTGAAGGTCAGTATCATACCTACCAGGAAGACGAAGGGTGAACAGGCAAATTAAACGTCAGTAAGGGACAGTATCCAAGTGTAACAGTGTCTGTAAATCTGTTTTTTACTGTAAGACATTGTCTCTCCCCAACTCTGACAAATACATTGCGCTACCAACCTTGAAAACCATCTAGCATGTCTCAAAGCTTGTACCTTCTTTCTAACTTCAACAGTGTAAGAGATGTCACTTCTATACCTTCACTAGTTACAACAATGAATCACACAGAAGTTCACTAGAGGGAGCGCTTGTTACTTACATACGTATAATAGAGCTATTCATAAACACAACTAAAATAGACTATAAACAGCAGATACTAGGTCTTGTATTCATGCCAGAATACAGACCATTCTTCCTTTTTTGGAAGAGGATATAATTCTCCCAACTAAGCATGGTCTTATCTGTGTACTTCTTCTGCTCTTCCTGAAGTGCACCATTTTCTTGACCTTAATGGTCATTTGCGGTAATGCATGCAAGATGTTTTGTGGGTGTTTACATAAAATAAAACAACAACCCAGTATAATTCCATTTCCTTTCCGTCCATTTTCCTTCCTCTCCAAAATACACCAAAGAAGAAGAAAACCTCTTTTTAGTTTAAAACTTAGCTGTATCTGTTGGAGAATGATTTATCTCCCGTGCTCATCTAAATCTTTTCTACTATATAATATCCAGGAATACTCCTAGTACATATCTTTTTAGAAATAGAGTACATAGCATCCTGTGGTTACTTTCAATGTGATTTTTGTTTTCTGTTGTCACTAAACAGGGGACATCTCTTTATTCTTTCTCACACTGAGATTTCTCACACAAAATAATTCACTGTGCAGTCGAACAGTTTATGAATGGTATTTGGAGGTGGAGGCAGCAGCACAGAAGAATCTCTTGGACGAAGAGATTGCACAACTGTCGAAGAGCCATTATAATGTTGTTTTCAGACTCTATACAGCCTCGTCCCAAAAAGCAAAATTAATCCCTGACGTGGGTAGGAACAGAGGAATGAACCTGGAGTTTATTGTTTCATTTCCCATGGTAAGAAACAGCTCCGCAAATCATTCAGTTTCCTTTTATTGTCTCTTTTTTTTTTTTTTTTAATCTGACTGAATGCTGTGTGTCAGTAACGTGTGTGGGTGTGATGGAATGTCTACCTCGAATACATAACAGAAGTAATACATGTGCTGATAGGGGCCATTTCATTTAACTGAAATTAATCATCGCTTCCTGTGGCTGGTTCTCCACAGGCCTAATTGTTGTATTCTGTTTAAAGCGGTAGAATGTGACAATATACAGAGACAGTTTCACCCTCCCTAACTCATCCTTATGGCAGAGAATTGGTCTTGTTAGCAGAGATAGGAGCACGCAACGCAGAGCAGGCCCTTTCTACTAAATTATCTCAGTGCACTGTGCCCACTGCCATCTATCTTACACTAAACATAAATGGCAAAATTTCTGCTTTTTGCTTTCACCAAGGAGGAATTAGCGTCTGTAGCGGTACTGGTTTATGAACTGTCTGGTCAAACCGTAGTGTGCCATAGCCTATAAAACATAAAAATTAGATTTAAGTTGCAAAGACACATTGTACTATGCTTGCTAGCAAGCTGTATGTTTTAAATAATTGTAGTACCATGCTGTCAGATGCATTACCGATTTATTTTTTTTTATACAGGCACTCATGAGATGCTTTCACATACGTACAGAGTTCAGTAGCTATCACTTAAAATAAGTCCAAATCTAGAAGATTGGGAGTTTTTTCTACTTTCTTTTCTATTAAATGTTTAGGGGGAAATATTTGAATGTGATTCAAATTAACACTTGAAAATTAAGTATTTCCTTCACAGTATTACATGTTACAGATTGATACCAAACATAAAAGCATATCATGTTTTTATGTACACTTTTTAAAAACAAGATTTTTCTTACCAATTTATCAGGTGAAATGCAAGAGCTGTTGGCCTATGTCTTCACCTACTCCTGAAGCAGAGAAAAGCAACAGGTTAATACTGATAACCTTCCTCTGTGGTATATTTTTCTTTTGTCAAAGGGAAGAATTTCACAAGAGTCAGTACTAGTGCAATAGTTAACGCTTTTTTTAAAAGAGGTGAAACTGCATTATTACAATTGTAGAACTATGAATTTCTGAAGAGCTTTTAAGCAGACAAGATCCCCTCTGTAGGTTCAGCCTGCCCTCCCCACTTATGTTTCACCTAATACAGAAAGACCAGAGATATTTTGGTAGATCTGGCATAAGTATAAATGACTGTGGCATCAGTTCCATGTTTCAGCAGCAATGCCTGTAGCCCAGCTTTGCTTTCTAACGCATGCATTGGGGAGGCCAGGGGAATCAGTGGCAGAATGCTGTGCTGAATTTTCATTATTGCTTTTTGCTTCTGGCAATCCTTCCTCCTCATTTTCCAGGGTCTGACTGTGAAATCTGAAAAGCTAAACAGAGGGAGGATGACCAAGCCATATCACATTTGATTTGCTCATAACGCTGCTCTTTTCATACTAACAGATACTGTCAATATGTCTCAGAATGTGCTGCCAGAGATCATTCATTTTAAGCTTTGCATCTTAAAAAATATCTTACTTTGTTGACCTGATAGCGGGTTTATACTAAGATGCAGATTATGACAGCTGAAATAATCATCAGGTGGCCTAAACCACTGACAAAGTTTTATCACAGTTTGTTTCTGGCCCATAATATGTATATACTTCTGTATCTATCTCTATACATCTATCTATATACACACACACATACATGTATGTATACGAACTGTACTATGCAAACTGATTGCCCCCTAAGCTCCCTCTGCAGCCAGCAGAGATATACAAGTTTGTGTAGGGAAAGTCCTCAAATGTTGTGGTGATTCTGTGCTAGGGGATGACAAGCCACCCTAGGATGAATTTGTAAATACTCTCCTCCCTTCTCTCCCCAGATATGTCAGTAGGTAGAGAGAGCACTTCTGAAGTGTTTAGATATGAAAAAAGCCTTGATGGTCAGAACGAAACTCTTAAGTTATGTAGGTACCACATATGGCTAATACTGGACAGCAGTCAACTTCCAGCCAGAGACTAAAAGCTCCCCAAAAGATTAGGTTGTTGGACTTGCCACAAACAAGCAGATATTCACATACTGTTGCTTGAACACATCTCAGTGGATATCAGGCAGCCTAAATTGCCTACACTGGAAAAGCCTCCATCACGCTCCTGGACTGAGGTAAAACTGCATGTTTCAGCAGCAGTTTTCTAATTGTGGGTTAATTCAGGATATTTATCCTGTGATAGCTATTTGACGTAATTTCCTATCTCTACTTCCTTTGAGTTTAGCAACTGCCACATCAGGCTGTTAAATGTGATGCTGGAAGTGTGGATCCACACTGGACCATGCCAAAAGTAGCATTCAAGTTCATTCAATCTGCCACCAAGATATGAGAACTTGCAAAGATCCTCATGCACGTTCCTGTTCCAGGTCTTCCCATTAAATCATGGGAAGAAGTAAGTGATAACTCAGACTACATACACTGAGAGCAGACAGAGTTTTGGGGAAGACAGCTACAACATTCTCACCTGTTTTGCAGGAGAACAATTGGGATTCAGGAGTAACAATACATAAAAGTGACAGTCTGTGCAAGCTGTCTCTGTAAGCAATTTACAGGGGTTAGGACAAACTCAATCAAGGGTTATAGGTGAACTGGCAGATTCAATTTAGGGCAAAGCTTCTTGCACATTTTTTTATCTCTATAATAGTTGTATTTTCTCATGAGAACCCATCAGCAATGCTGTCTATATAAAAGGCTGCTGTGAAGACTCCAAAGAAACATGATGTGGCTTTGGATATCAAGAAAAAAACCTTACATAGGAATTTATAAAATTCAGATGGTCTTTTTCAAGGGCCTGGAGTGTGTCAGCAGGCCTTAACTGCCCTTACCATCACCTGGGTTCCCCACTGGTGGATCCTCTGCCCAAGGGCCACATCTGAGCCATGGTGTAGGTAGTCCTGACTTGCTGACTGGATTCCTGGATTGACCTTGGAATGTACTTGGCACCTCACCCTGTATGATGATCACCAGGCAGTCAGAGGAGCCTGGCCCCATTACCAGCCTGGCCCTGTTTGGGCATTGTGGGACAGTGCCCTGACTGCTGAAGGTGTTGCCCCATCAGTGCTGCAGACACCTGTGTCTCCTCTTGCCTCATGGAGAAACTCCAGTCTTGCTGTTCCCTGACAGCTGTCTCAAGCCTTGCATTTGAGATAAATAAAGATTCTGGTAAGTGTGTTCAAAATAAGCTGTGACAGAAAAGGTGGAAAGGGATTTGTTGAATTTCACAACTGCTGATAATATTCTATTTAAACTCCACAGAGAACTGGATGAAAATTGAGCTGAAGATGTCCTCTGAACCTTCAGTTTATTGAGAACAGCATGAAGCAATGACTCTGCTAAATACTTATCTGTGATAACAAATTCATAGACTGCTTTCTCTTCAGCTCTCATTAGGCTCTTTGATATAGTTCCCACATATAGATGACTGCACATAAGTGGTAAATTACAACAAGATTCAGCAGTTTTCTAAAGTGCTGGTGTAACTATCTGGTGGTCAAAGCTGCTATTGAAGAGCGGTGGCATCTTCTCAAAGAAGAAGGATCCACAGGTGCTGACCATCTACCAGAACCTGGAATGCTAGGAAGGGGTGAAGTGCCTCTCCCTGCCTCCACCTTGCCTGCTGGGCCCTCTCTTTTTCACACTTCCCCTTCATTTTCACATAAGAAAGGCAAGCTAAATGCCTTGTCATGAAGGAGGACTTGGATTCAGAGGCACACCTCCTATGTGCAGTGTTTTTGTCTTTTCTGGGATGCTTGACTGCATTCACAGCAGAGGATGAGCTCACTGTAGAAGTTCACCAGGCTGTTTAGTAACCTGCACCTGACACAGCATTGTGCTGACACAGCCTCCGTCAACCTGAAAGAACATCCCCAGTGGACCACTGCAAGTATTGATACTGTGATCAACCTGCAGCTGGACATGGGAGCTGCTGGAAGATGAAGCACCTAATTAGTCAGACCTGCCAGTGGCCCATAGTATGGACAGATGTGGCCAAGTTCGTCTGGGCCTGTGACTCCAGTGCTTGTACCAAACGAACTTCTCAAACACTGCAGTGTTTCTTGCAGCCCCTCCCCAATCCCAACTGTCCTTGGTAGTTTGTGTGTTGACAGATTTCATAGCAGATCTGTACCTCTTGCCGGGCGTCATCCTATTTCACCAAGGTGGGTCACTTCACCCTCCCACCCCCACCAAGAATTTGCCATGAACTGTCTGATTCTTCCTGCAACACTTTTATCTGATGCTGTGGTCTCTCAGACAGCATCTTACAGAGAAGTTCACAGACACATTTTAAAGGACATCATGGGCCTCCTCCTGGTGAAAAACCACTTTGCAACACCCAGAGATGAACGGAACTTCATGACTTATCTCAGGTTTTGTTTCTCACTTTGTCTTGTCTAATGATCACTCAACAGTTGAGGGAATCTGTCCCCAACCTGGCCCTGCTCAAGTGCTACAGGACAGTGAGGGCTCTGCTTGCCTATGAGGTCTGAGTTAACATTGCCCATCTCAGCTTCAAAAGGAAAGAACTGCAGGCTCTTCATTCTGAGTCAGTTTGTGGCATTTCTGAAATATTTCAAAGTAAGACACTGGCACCATGCATCATGGAAGGACATTTACAGAAAATGGCAAATGATTATGCAAAGTTTAGGTACTATTCTACCAAACCTCTGTTTGTAACATAGTTCTGATACATGCTATTAAATCCCAGTGACTAAAATACATTTAGTAGTTATCTGGTTTTGGGGTTGTGCTGATTTTTATTTCATTTGTAACAGTAGTAGCATTCCTTCTGCAATATCAGGCAACATAATTTTCTGCAAGGAGAAAAGCTTATCTTCCATTTTCTTTCCATGTTTTCAATTTTCTTTCCTTCTTTCTGTGACTGATATTCAGTGAAGACTATGGAAAAAACCCCTTGTATTCCAAATCTAGTGTAAAAGTCATCACTGATATTCTTAAAAGGCATAGTTGTGCTGCTTTTGGCTGGGATAGAGTTAATTTTCTCCACAGTAGCTAGTATGGGGCTATGATGTGGATTTGTGCTGGAAAAAGTGTAGATAACATAGGGATGTTTTAGTTACTGCTGAGCAGGGCTTACACAGAATGAAGGCTTTTTCTGCTTCTCACTCCATCCCACCAGCGAGTAGGTCAGGGGTGCACAAGGAGGTGGGGGAGGACACAGACAGGACAGCTGACCCCAACTGACCAAAGGGATATTCCATACCATATGACATCATGCTCAGCATATAAAGTTGGGGGAAGAAGAAGGAAGAGAGGGGGACACGTTTGGATTAATGGCATTTGTCTTCCCAAGTCACTGTTACACGTGATGGAGCCCAGCTTTCCTGGAGATGACTGAACACCTGCCTGCCGATGGGAAGTGGTGAATGAATTCCTTGTTTTGCTTTGCTTATGCACATGGCTTTTGATTTACCTATTAAACTGTCTTTATCTCAACCCGTGAGTTTTCTCGCTTTTACCCTTCTGATTCTCTTCCCCACCCCACCGGAGGGGAGTGAGCGAGCAGCTGGGTGGGGCTTAGTTGCTGGCTGGGGTTAAACCATTACAATATTGTAGGATATATTGCATATAAGTACAGTGGTCCTTGGTATATATAGTATGAGCTGTTTCTTTGTTGAGATCTTTTAAAGGCTCTTCCTTTCAATTTCTTCTGCACTACTGTTGCTGATTCAAATCTCTTCAGTTTCACTTACGGCTTTTTGTAACAAGTCTGGAGAACATGGAAACTGTATTCTGTGTTTTTCTAAATTGCCCATTTCTATGGTTAAAGCAGCAGCTTTGATTCTGTTCCTTGTTTTGCAACTGATTCTAACGTTACTTTGAGCAAAATCTGAGCCTATCTGATCACTGTTTCTTAATGACTTTATCAACCAGAGTAGACCTGAAAGACGCGAGGCAGAGGCATGTATTTTCATTTTGCAGGTTACTTTGAGGTACATAATCAAAATCAAAAATAAAAGAGGTATCTAACATTGTTAAAAAGTTTCTGATCCCTGTGACAAATAAATGAGGGGATTTCTGCAAGATTTGTATGATAGAGCATGAGAAATCACCATTGCATGTCCCAGTAACAATTCCTGCAGCAGTCAGTAATATATTGAAGCCTATCAATCATAAACTGCTAGCCATCTTTATCATGGGATAGAGCTATGAAGAAAGACATGAGTGCTGTAAAAACTAACCTGAGTAAGAAATGATGTGTTATCAAGGAGTGCCAGAAATTGTAGGGAGAGAAATTTTCAGTAAGAAGAAATAAGGCTAATAACTCCATTCTAGTGACTTCAGGTATAATGTAGTTTGTCTTGACCTGCACCACAGGAAAATCTGACACATCATCTCTGTATAGAATTTACTTATTCTGCCAGTGTCTAGATACTCACATAAATCCTGGGAGTTTCCAGTATTCTGTCTGCAAGACACACAACATCACTGCGGGTGAGATATTTTTCCTAACTGATGATTCTGCAACAACTGAATGGAATAAAACTTTTTTCATTAGTTTTCTGTTTAACCTGCATTTTCCTGTTGTGTTTGTACTAATATTATAGGCATGATGAGAAGAGGAGCCAGAAGGAGAAGGAAATTATTATAGGTTGTCTTTCATACCTTTGGGCAGTAATGATCTCTGATATAATGACAGTCCTGTTTGAAGGATAAAGGGACAATTTTCTGCAAGTGGGGAGAAAATAAAAATATTCTTATCAAGTAATTTTAATTATAAAAGAAGTAATTAATTCTAACTTAACAGTGTATTTTCATCTACATACACTATACTTTAATTGTTGTCTCTCTTCTAATTTCTTATGAAGTAACCACATGAAACAAGCTATGCACTAAAGGAAAAGTTATTTAGGTTAGTGCAAGGGAACCTAATTATGAGTCATAGGACATGATTTACAAAGGGAAAATGTCACAGTAGCAAGATCCTTTGACCTATAGAAAGGGAAAGTCATGATAGTAACCAGATTGTTTTGTTTAAAAGACTTTGTAGGAAATAAATCTGTCTGGGCAAAGCTGCAAAGTCTAAGAAATTTTTGTCTGTAGCTTCAGTTGCCCACTTTATCCTTTACCCTTTGCTGGTAAACACAGGTGGTATAGGTGTATAGGTGGCTTTCAGTTATATTTCTCTGGCTTCACAAGCTTGCTAGCATTCCAGAACACTTCTCACCTCTTTTAGAAAGGCTTTGCTCATTGAGGAAAGAGCTGGATTTTTTCATGTTTCTTTCCTTCTGATCATGCTTTTAAATATTTTACATATATATGGCTCATTGTATATTGTGGATTATGGTATTGTAAGAGGATTTGAAGAATTTAGGCTATTCTGAGATGGGCCACAACAACCACATGCATCGCTACAGGCTTGGGGAGGTGTGGCTGGAGAGCTGTCTGGAAGAAAAGGATCTGGGGGTTCTAATTGACAAGCAGCTGAACATGAGCCAGCAGTGTGCCCAGGTGGCCAAGAAAGCCAACGGCATCCTGGCTTGCATTAGAAATAGTGTGACCAGCAGAAGTAGGGAGGTGATAGTCCCCCTGTACTCTGCACTGGTGAGGCCACACCTGGAGTATTGTGTCCAGTTTTGGGCACCTCAATACAAGAGAGATATTGAGGTACTGGATCGAGTGCAGAGGAGGGTAACAAAGCTGGTGAAGGGCCTGGAGAACAGATGCTATGAGGAGCGATTGAAGGAGCTGGGACTGTTTAGTTTGAGGAGGAGAAGGCTAAGGAGAGACCTCATCACTCTCTACACCTACCTGAAAGGACATTGTAGAGAGGTTGGTGCTGGTCTCTTGTCACGGGTGATTAGTGACAGAACAAGGGGGAACAGCTTTAAACTGCAACAGGGGAGGTTTAGACTGGACATTAGGAAAAAAATTTTCACAGAAAGAGTGGTCAGACAGTGAAATAGGCTGCCCAGGGAGGTGGTGGAGTCACCATCCTTAAGGGTCGTTTAGATGAGATGTTGGGGGATATGGTGTAGGCGAGAACTTTGTAGAGGAGGGCTGATGGTTGGACTCGATGATCCCCAGGGTCTTTTCCAACCTGAATGATTCTGTGTGATTCTGTGATTCTGTAATTTAAATTCTATGTCACTGATTATCTACAATTTTATCATCCTTCCCTACAGAGCTGGGCTACCCCAATATTCTTTGCAAAGATGGATGTTGTTGCTGTAATCTCAACCAGTTTTTCAGGGACCATGACTCTTTTTATGCAAGTTCTGATGATCACAAACTTGCAGGAAAGTATCACGTTTTAGGCAAATATTTTGCAGTTGCCCCAACTCTCAGCTCAGCACTTCCTTTTTGTGCTCTGCTTGTCTTTCACTGACATTTTCGCCTGGTCTTACTAAAACCGTGAGTTTAGAGACATCAGTCTGAGAGTAAAGCAGCATCCTTGTAAGAATAAACTGTTGAGGCCTGCCACGTCCAAGTGCATGACAGCTGATAGTAACTCTCTGCAGTATGCAGAAGAAAGCAATTTGGTAGTTGAAATACTTGTCCAAGAGACTGAAATTGAGTTTCCCTCCCTGTCAAAACATCTGTATAAAACCTTTCCAGCTAAAGGAATGACGCACAGTGATGCTTAAATTTTAGGTGTGAAGCCATTGCTCTGTATGGGCACACCTGCATACAGTGCATGGAGGGAGTCAAACACACTAGGTGAGGTTCTAAAAATCCAGTTGGAAGGAGACTAAACTAGTCAAAACTGAAGTCAGGTATGGATTTTGGGTCTTCACTTCAGGAGGCAAGTGCTGAAGCTTTCTCTCGCAAGGATCAAGCAGTTGCTTTTTTCCTTAAGATCCTTCGGTGGAAGGATCACAGGACCTTCACAGGATTCATAGGCTCCCTCAGGTGAGGCAGGAAGCCTAAGCTCATTTCCCATCTCAGCCCGAAGGGAAACAAGCCCACGGCCAAAATCATCAGGGCACATTTTGACAACATAGTTAAAACAGAATATTCTTAACACTGAAGAAACTGTTCACTGTTATGAACCTGAGGTGTTTGTTTTCTACCTTTCAGTTCAGGCTCTGGGCACCAGAAATATGATAGTGTTTACTGCTGTTCAAACTGATGAGTTTAAAATATAAAGGAAATTGGGTTTAACACCTAAATCGCCCAGCATGCAAAAGTTGTTGTGAAGGCCTTTCTCAAAGGTCTGTTGCTCAGCCAGAAGTTACTGATGTCAAGGCATGAATCAGTGGGTGATATTCTACAGCCTGTGTGATGCTAAGGTCGAAGTCCATGTGGTACTTGCAAGAAGTACTTGCAGAAAATTTAATTTGCATACACAGTGTTTTTCAATTATTTTCACATCAACTTCATCTCCTTCGCAGGTATTTTTATTTTAGACAGGGTCCAGACACTGTCTGCTGAATTCAGTGATGCTGGTCAAAGACAACCGTGTTCCCTGATCTGTCAGCAAAGCAGTTCCTATGAGTGCTCTCCCACACAGAAGGCAAATGCCAGTCAGCCAGCTCCAGCCTAGCTGACCCAAATGATTTTATCTACGGTCATGGGGAGCCTTGCCCCATGCATTCTTATTCCCCCAGCTGCTGGCTGGCAGTGGGCAGATGATAACCAGTTCCCCAGCCAGAGTTGGGCAGAAATCGTTACCTCAGTTTAAGATGTTATGAGCAGCACCTATCTGTTTGGCTCCTCTGCTGGAGATTGAATACCACAAGCAGAAGCAGAAAAAATCTATATTTTTTCACACCTCTGCTGTCCTCATGCACATCCCAATTTATTTAACTATGCAAAAGCTGGGGGCAAATGCCACATTTTAGTCTGAGGCAGCCAATGCTGCAAGAGGTCGTGTGTAACCCTTGACACAAAAAGTGCACTAAACTATATATGAAGCAATTGAGGTCAATGCTTCTGTATGTGACTTTGCGTTCTGCACTGCTGCCAGATTCAGAATCACTTTAATTAAATTGTGCACTAGTTTAAAGTAGATCTGAAAAACAGCAGAAAGACAGAACTTATATAGTTCTTTCTCCATCTCTCTCTCTCACCACTTCTCTGTGCAGGAAACTGCCTGCAAAATTTGATGTTGCACCAAAGCAAAGCAAATGGCTTGTATAGAGCAGTGTCTTTTAGGAAGGCTTCTGTACATAGAGTATGTTGCTCTCTATGTTGACCTCCATTTATAATCCAAAATACACAAGAGTTCAAGCAGTGTGCCCCACAGTAAGTAGGCTCTCCCAGCAACAGGTGAAAATAGTTGTATCTGACTTACGGTAAAAAAAGAAAGTGAAGAGTAATGAAATACAGGCAATGCACAAAGAATTCACAGATAACAATAGTATAAAATTTAGCTTATATAGATAATGACCAAGCAAGAAAACAAATATTAATATTCAAACCTGGAGTTTCACCTTGAAGATCACCAACGGGAGAACAGCCTAATAAGGGAAAAATCGAATGTAACTTAAAATGAGAGACTAAACTTCAAAGAGGATCTTGAGGAGTGCTGGGCGCTGTAGCATAGACACTAGCCCAATGAAAAAGAGAGGGGCATATCTCCAAACAAATCACCTCTTTTTCTAAATCAGAATTGTATTAATTAGAGCAAATTATTATTATCACCACTATTTTTACCAAGTATTCCCAATTGTTATCAGGAGTAATACACCTAAAACTAGCATAGAGTTTTCTATTCTATATAAATAACTCTGGATATCTACTGGTTTTAATCATCACACTTTCTGACTTTTACATCTTGGAAAGCCCCAGCTTACTTCTCACTTCCGAATCTTCTTACCTCTGATGTTTTCAGGTTGTTGTATTTCCTGTTAGCATGAACAAAGCCAAGCTGGACATACATAATTGTTTTCATTTTTTCTAATGTCGTGAAAGCTGCTATGTATATTACTACCCCAATGTATTTTGCTATTTCCTGCTACTCAATATATGAAGTTTTCTTAGAGGAGCTTATGTTGTATGATCTATCTGCTAAGAAGCAAATGAATAGCTGAGGTAATAATTTCTTTCAGCACCCCAGCTGGACCTTGAAGAGCACATCCTGTTCCCAGTCCCAGATGTCTGCACCAGTCAGGAGTGATTCTTACCAATGTGGTTAGCATGGGGCACTACTGCCAATGCAGACAAGTTCTCTGGTTTAATGAAAGAGGAAAATAAATGCAAAAAACTATCTTGTAGAAAGAAATCTTAGCATAGGAATGGATTTTACAGGGACAACAGAGATCTGCTAAGGATCCTGTAGCCGCTGTTAGCATTATCTAATGTGACATCTATGTCCCTTGCCTCCAAAGCAGGGTGCACGCACCCCAAAGAGTATGAAAGACAATCCACTGGGGTGCAGGAAGAAAATATTTTTGTACTACTAATAAATAAAATAAAAATAGAAGTCTTTAAAATAGCATTTATTTCATCTTTATTTCATCCTTTTAATTTCTGGTTTTTGTAGGTTTTATAATGTACATAATACATTACTGCCATAGTACATGTATATAACTTATTTATAAATAAACATACATATATTGGGGGAGTGTGCTCAAAAATTTTTTTCTGTTATACGTGCATGATCAAAGAAGTTTGGAGACTACCGCTCTGTGTCATGTTGTAGCCGCCTTGTACTGGATGTCTGACCGCGTGCAGAGCATGAGTCTCAGTACAGTTTAGGACATCCTTATGTGGCTAATCTCGAATGAGTAGCACTATTGAAACAGGTTACCTATTTTTTCCACTTTTTTCCTTGCTTTAAAGAGAAGGTGGATATACATTGGAATGTCAGCATTGCAAACCCATATGTCTGTTCTGGAAAAATACCTCTGGTGGTGACTCCATCATTTGTGATGCAAAGTGAGTGAAACAGCCATACAGTTCTCCATGAATAATGGCTGCATCTTCCAAAAATAGATTTGTGAATTGGGGAAAAATTATGTATCCTTTTAGCAAATATTCTAAAATAGCTTTGTCAGTGATAAAAAGAAATGAAAAGAGGAAGTAGGTGTTACAGTATAACACATGATTTATTGGCATCTTACAGCAGAAATGCATTCAGTGAGAAAAGACTGAAGAAATACAATGTGTTCTAAAAAATCAGGTAAGAAAGTAATTTATTTATTAAGAATTTATAAAGTCATTAGGAGCAGCAGTAACTCTTTTCATGGTTTGTTTGACTGACGGGAATGTTTGATTTGTGGTGGTATTTGTTCAGTCTTTGTAGTTTGAAGTAATTGAGTTTGTCTAGCTGGGAGAAGAAGAGTGTTTGGAGGGCTTATGTAGGAAGGAGCTCATTCTCTGTGTTCAGGGTGGGTAAGACAGGAGTCCCAGGCTCCAGACTGGGTAAAGAAGAGTCACATCTGGAAGATTTTTTCTTTTTTCTAATTTAAAGATGGCACTTGAACAAACTGCCTGAGGAAATTATACTCCCCATCATTCTTTCTAAGAAGATGCTAGATAAACATTTTGTTTCAGAAATTGAACTGATTCTGCCATAGGGAAAGGATATGAACAAATAAGACCCCATACAGCCCTATTTGTTTTGTAAAACTGATTGCTACATTTATTACTGATTTCTTACATTTTATTTTGAGTTATACAAGGCTAGATCCAGGTTTTGGTCTACCTTTACTTTGTCTGTCAGTGAGACAAATTCCAGAAGAGCAGAACCCCCCAGACGAATATTTGATTTATAAATTCCCCCAAAGTCCCATGGATTGTAAGTGATGTCCTTTTGTTTAGCTATATTAATTGTATGATTATGTAAAACTGTGTTGAACTGAGTACTATAACAAGCCACATTTATTGAAAATGTCTGTATGGAATTCAGGCCTGACCACGGTTAAATAAAGATGTGAAAAACCTTTCTGTTTAAGGCAACAGCTCTTTTCTGAAACAGGATTTCAGTGCTATAACTACTGATCTAGTTAATTTATTTAGCTAAGTATGTATTTAGCTCTTGCTTGATTGTGTATTTCCACTCATGTTTTATGATGCCAAGAACTTTACATACATATATGCATCTCAGGAAAAGGCTGACGTTTTCAGAACTGCTTACGTAATTTAAGAGCCCACGTCAGATCTTGCCTTCTGAAGTCACTTAGGCTTCATAAAGAAACATTTTACTCAGCATCCCTTTCCAAAGACTTGCTAGTGTGAAACGTGGGCGAGGTGCCTGCGACAGCAGAAGTGAGTAGGATGGGGACTGTGTAACAACGAAAGCCAAAAGTCTGATAGCTGCTCAGTTTGTTTTCCTTGTGCTTCGTGGGTTTGCTGCAGGGAGAGGGACTGTTCCTGTCCACCTGCATGCACATGCATTCAACAAACTGCTGAGAAGGGAATTGAAACTAGCGTGGTGAGAGTGAGGGAAGGTGGGTGAGATGTGCACTCTGGAGGGACAGTGGAGTGGTGGAAGGTGACCTGGACTGGTGTTGATGCACCGTGGCCAGCTGGTAAATGTGGGGAGAAAATGGACTTTTCTGTGGAAACCTTTCACTGTCCTAGACAGACATCTGTGACTGTGGACACTGTGAAGAGGTATCTTCAGATTTGTGCAAAGCTGGTGAAGATGTTGCTGAATACTCACTTATTGCATTCAGAGCTTATGAATACTCAAGTTGACAATATAGAGAGCTTTTCAACTACTTCAGATAAAGCCAATCAATTATAATTAGGCAAAAGTTTCTTTCCACAGAGAAACGCTATTACAGAAGTGGTGTTTTTGATGGGTCTTTTCCCTGTGGAACAGTTAGTGTGAAAAAGTCTGGTTTCTGTCTTCACTGTTTTCCTTACAGGGCACTGACTTTACAGTTTAGGATAAGCCCCAGGGAGCCACCGGAAAAGTCCAGTGGTTTTCAGTAGTTTCTGTATGACTTTTTGGAGAAGGATGACATGTTATGCAAGGAAATTGATATCTTCTGTAGAAAGTCCCATTAAAGGATTAAAGCAGAGCCTGAAGTCTTATAGCTTTTCCTCTCCACTTCTGTTGGATATGATTGCATAGCCAGGGAGTTCAACATCGTAGCCTATTAGCAGTACTTCTCTACTGAAAGAATAACTCCTAATGAGAAATGTCCAAATTACTTCCTTTTCTGTTCAGTTGTGATCTTTTGATCAAATGCTTGCATCTTCACACACACACACAAACACAGTAGCTGTATTCTAATTTTTTTCTCAGTTTTGTGCCCTGACTTTTAGTTAGGAAATTATTGGATCCTGTAAAAACAAATTAGAGTAGCTGAGAAGTGAGCAGAAGAGCACCCTTATTGCTCTCACTGTGCCATAAGGGTGTCACAGGGGCTATGAGGGTGGGCTGCCCCATAGGAACAAGTCAGGAGCCAAAGGTGGCAGGAGTGAGGTTGGCAGAACCATGCCCTCCCCGGCCCAGGACCATCCAGCAGCACCCAGAGAGGAAGCAGGGATGGGATGGGGATGGTAAACAGGGCCAGACCAGAGCCCTGCAACTGCCCAGCAAGGCCACAGTGATGGGGTTGGTGCAAAGTGCAGCGGGGTGCAGTAGGTGATGGTCAGCAGGTACAAGCATGTACTGTGGTGTAGCTCAGGCAAGGACCAAGGCTGAGTATCTGGTCACAAATGCAATTCCCAGGAAAATGGGTGATGTAAAGCTGCTCCACTGAAACTCCCAACTCTTTCTGCCCCAGGTCTGTCCCAGTGGTGTGATATCAGCTGGGCTGCAGCAGGTCTGGCCTGAGCAGGGGCAGCCCGGCCCTGAGGAGCAGCTAATGGTGGCAGAGCCAGGGGCTGAACTCAGGGCCTTTGAAAATGGGGGCTCAACAGCAGAGCTGGTCTGAAGTTTTCCTGTGAGTATCACTGAGAAATGCTGTTGTTTTACCTAAAGTATTTTCTTGGAAACATATTGCATTATCAACAAAGTCGCTGGGTCCCAACCAGGGCTCTCAGGGTCCTGGAGTGTGTGGCCAGCAGTGTAAAAACAGTTTGGGGTCCGGCAGGGATGAGTGTGACCATGGCCTGAGAAGCCTGTGCTGAGAGCGAAGGGTTCAAGGTGTTTGACTGTGCAGCAGGCAATGGGCATACTCAGTAACTCAATAAAATCCTTGAGGGTTTGCTGCACCAAATAAACATGAAACTTTCAGAAACATCAACCTTCTGGAACAGGGGCAGCACCCAAGCTGTATTTCATCTAAGGAAACATCATAATTTCTTGGAATCTTTGGTTTGTGAGAAATTAAAAAAAAAAAAAAAGAAGTCTGTGTGTGTATAGTTGTGTTCTGACTCAGACCAAACCCAAATTTTGAAAGCGCCCAAACTTCCCAGAACTTCAGAACTCTTTCTGATCATCTCTGGAAGGAGGCTTGCTCTGCCACTCACCATTTTGTTCTTTTGAACAAAAAAAGTTGATTTCTGCACAAGTCTTTTTCAGGAAGCACATTGCTCTCCTGTGGCTGTGGCTGAACTTTTCAGAACAGAACATAAAAAAAAAGACTTTCACAGTAGAGAAGAGAGAAGTTTACAGCTGTAATGAGGTAGAACAGATTGGAGCAGTTAAAAACCTTGAATGTTGAGAACATCACTTTTATTTGCATTTATTTCATTCAGACACAAAGATAATGACTTTTTGTAGTGTGGTACGGACTTACTGCTCTCAGGAGGAGATGAAGGCAGACAGTTTTGAAATCTCTCTCTCTACAGGCAGTGGTTAGACCATAACAGAAATGTTACTTGATAACAATGGGGCTTATTTGTATTTCAGTACAAAGTTTCAGCGTGCTACTTGATACTTCAGTGCACTAAAAGTATTGCTAAGAATATTACTGACATCAATAGGCAAATGAGCTTCATATCACTTGTTTTAGATATTAAAGCATCTTTCCAGGCAGTGATGTAGCTCAAGTTACACACAAGTAAAAGGTCTAATCTGAACAATGTAGAGCTTTTTCGGGACAACCAGATGATCAGGCCCAGTCAGCATGGGTTTATGAAAGGCAGGTCCTGCTTGACAAACCTGATCTCCTTCTACGACAGGGCGACCTGCTCATTGGATGAGGGAAAGGCTGTGGATGTTGTCTACCTTGACTTTAGTAAGGCCTTTGACACCGTTTCCTACAGCATTCTCCTGGCGAAACTGGCTGCTCGAGGCTTGGATGGGCACACGCTTTGCTGGGTAAAAATCTGGCTGGATGGCCAGGCCCAAAGAGTTGTGGTGAACGGAGTTAAATCTGGTTGGCGGCCGCTCACGAGTGGTGTCCCCCAGGGCTCGGTTTTGGGGCCACTCCTGTTTAACATCTTTATTGATGATCTGGACGAGAGGATCGAGTGCACCCTCAGTAAATTTGCAGATGACACCAAGTTGGGTGGGAGTGTTGATCTGCTCGAGGGTAGGGAGGCTCTGCAGAGAGACCTGGACAGGCTGGAGCGATGGGCTAAGGCCAACTGTAGGAGTTTCAATAAGGCCAAATGCCGGGTGCTGCACTTGGGCCACAACAACCCCCAGCAGCGCTACAGGCTTGGGGAGGAGTGGCTGGAGAGCTGCCAGTCAGAGAAGGACCTGGGGGTGTTGATTGACAACCAGCTGAACATGAGCCAGCAGTGTGCCCAGGTGGCCAAGAAGGCCAATGACATCCTGGCCTGTATCAGAAATAGCGTGGCCAGCAGGGACAGGGAAGTGATCTTACCCCTGTACTTGGCACTGGTGAGGCCGCACCTCGATTACTGTGTTCAGTTTTGGGCCCCTCACTACAAAAAGGACATTGAATGACTCGAGCGTGTCCAAAGGAGAGCAATGAAGCTGGTGAAGGGTCTGGAGCACATGTTGTACGAGGAGCGGCTGAGGGAACTGGGGTTGTTTAGTCTGGAGAAGAGGAGGCTGAGGGGAGACCTCACCGCCCTCTACAACTACCTGAAAGGAGGTTGCAGAGAGCTGGGGATGAGTCTCTTTAACCAAGTAACAAGCAATAGAACAAGAGGGAATGGCCTCAAGTTGCACCAGGGAAGGTTTAGACTAGATATTAGGAAGCATTTCTTTACAGAACGGGTTGTTAGGTGTTGGAATGGGCTGCCCAGGGAAGTGGTGGAGTCGCCATCCCTGGAGGTGTTTAAGAGTCGGGTCGACATAACACTTAGGGATACGGTGTAGTTGAGAACTGTCAATGTTAGGTTAATGGTTGGACTACGTGTTCTTCAAGGTCTTTTCCAACCTAGATGATTCTGTGATTCTGTGATTTCCACTTCTCATCAGAGGAGCTTTTTTCTTTTTTATTTATTTATTACTACCTCACCATTCACAGACAAGTATAGGGATGTGATTTGGACTAAATCTTCTGTACAACAGCTGCCTTGCCAAAATCATTTCAATGTAAAAGTCTTAATGGAGTTGAGGAACTGGTCTGTATTGTCTGGCTGACTCTCTTTAAATGGTTTTTACTTTTGGCAGTTCTGAACAGGTTTAGCTTCAGCTGAGCACAACAAAGTAAAAATTAACAGTGTCTTGTTTCTGGTGAGACCCTACAGGGAGAAAACAGAGCTTTGTTGACAGTGTAAGTGCAGTTTCATTTAAGGATTGAGAATGTGACCCAGCCATTGCATAGAATGAAAGCCAATAGACTTGGGTTTCTATTGCCTCATGTATGTATGTGCAGTTGAAACTACCTTTCCTATGTACATGGTAGGGAATAAATCCTGCCTTAAGTAAGTCGATTGAACATTGAGCTTGTCAAATTGTTGTGTCCTTTCTTGAAACAGCTTGAAACTGTTTCTGTGACAGCAAAGCTGATCAGAGATAAGGATGACTTGAAGTTTTTAACTGTTGGGTCTTGAACTGAGCTGTGAGTAAATCAAGGTGTAATTTATAGACAAGTCGTGAGCTAGCTGTAGAGGTGAAGGACCCCATTGCTAAAAGACAAGGAAGGGAAAAGGAAAGTGACGAATAATTTGCAATTCAGTGTTTCCTTTTTTTCTGCCTTTTTGTGCAGGTCATGCAAAGTCCATTCTTCAAAACCTGTTTGTGAAACAGCTGAAAAATCCTTCATGGTCCTTACTAGTGAGGAACGCCTAGCAGAAGGAAACACAAACACTATTCTTTGCCTTGTGTTGTATTTATGAGGTTAAAGATCAGCACAAAATCAGCACGAAGCCATGGTATTAAGATGAAGAGGCCTATAGCACCTGGTCTGAGTCAGAGCAAAAAAGTCCCTTTCTACAGAGGTGTTTCAGGTGCTTTATTACTGTCACAAGAATTGTAATATGGGAATGAGCTTTCAGTTACAACCCTCTGTTTGGGGGTCAGAAACTTGCCATTTCAGTCATACATCAAAGCAATGGCATTAAACATGTTTTCCCTGCCCTGCCTCAGCAGCAATTCCCTGGAAATGAACAACTGGGGTTTTCAACAGGTGCCACTGCCTCAGCCTTGGGAATCCAAAACTGACTCAGCAGTGTCTCTCTTGCTATGACCCCACTCAACCCGAGACAGCTCTCCATCTGGCTGAAATGAGGGCACTTGCCCCTCTGTCCTCAAGTCTCAGGCACCTTCATCCAAGGATCTCCTCTGAGATGAACCCAAGCTGTCTGCACTGAGCCCCAGGCCTGGGAACATGTCCCAGGAGCTCTGAGGCAGGTGCAGGAGGTGTTTTGCTTCCAGCACCTGGAAACTCTGTCACCCCTCAGTTGGGCATTATAAGATCCTACTTTGAAATGGCTATATTCATGTTATCCCAATGCCCTGAATGAGGACCAACTCCTTGTAGCGTTTGTGAACAGGAGTGGTTCACTTTGAAATTGTTCATTGGACAGTACTGAACTTTGATAACTGCATTGTGGGCCATTGCTTCTTGGGCTTTAAGATTTTTCATATAATGTTTTTAAAGATTTTTGAATTATACTTCAGGGCTATTTGGGCAAAACTATCAGGACTCAGCAGTTTTTTATCAACTCTCTTCTTCTCACTTGCATCAAAGCACCAAACAGCCCAAAGAGCCCCCCAAAAGTATGATGTATGGAGAATCCCTTCTCATCTTCTGCCTATACTACATTATTTATCTCCTGCCTCCAAAAGAGCCATATTTTCCTGCTGTTTGCAGCTCCTCAGCCCTGCAGATGAGGTCCATCCAGAAGAGGAAGCCAGACACAGTAGATACCTTGGCAGGAATGAGTCAAATGGAAAAGGGACAAAAGGAAGTCAAATGCTCGGTATAGATGAGTAAACCATTCTTCTTAGGGAGTTCAGGAAGGAGATGGAAGTCCAAGGGATGATGATAACCTTCTTTTCAGTTTCTTACTGTCTAAAAGAGATTGTTAAGATATGTGTGGGAGAAAGCACATGCTAGTAAAAGTAATTGTGAGGATAAGTGCAAGAAAGAGGGAGTATTACTGGATGTCAGAGCTCACCTCCCACTGTAGGACAGCAGATATACATATTTCCATCCCAAGCTGTGTGCTGTCAGTCTTGCTATCTGCTGACCAAACCCCAAAACTTTTTCACTATTATAGCACCAGTTTTCCTGCTCATTGCTGATAAGCACAATCTTTTCAACAGTGAAACATCAACTGAAACTTTTATCTCAGGACTGAATACATGCTCTTCAACACTGAGGGAAAGAAATGCCGATGGAGATAGTGTCAAAAAATGTATGAATTATATCAATAATTTCTTTCTTGTTCTTTCCTTCCTGTCTACTTTACATTATTTCTTGAAAAATAGAATACAGCTCAAAAAAGTAGGGTAACAACACAGTTGCAAGAATTGTCTCCTAGGGTTGATTTCTACTACAATAAAAAGAGAGTGCTTATATGTGGAGTAAATCGGATTTCTACAGTTTGGGAGGAGCACAAGGTCCTTGCTGGAGGTACCACTGTAAACCAGTGATGGTAACTCTCATGCTTGCATGGCACCACCTGGTGGGTAGCTACACATCACTACAACTTCCAAATCCTACATGTGTGATGGCAGTTACTGGGCGAGTTTTTTGCATTTTGTCTACACTTGGACTTGCGCTCAGTCCAGATGCACCCACACTCCAGCCCATGGTTAGGCACAGGCATAGTCAAGTCCCCAAGCCTTTATCCCAGTGTCCCTCCCTTCTCTGGGTTCCAGAAGGACGGGGCACAGGTGAGGTCAGGTGTACTTCAGGCTCATCCCCTTGCAAATATTTGAGTCTGGGTATCCATAAATACTGAGCCAGAACTGTGGCTAGGCTAACGTGCAGATACAAAATAAATGGGGCTGTGGGGCTGGGAGTGCATAAACTGAACTCTTGCTTCGATGAGCAGTGTCAACAAAACCTGGTTTTATAGCATGCATAATTGGCATGTGTAACCCTTTACATCCACACAGGCAAGTAAAACTGAGGTAGCCTAACAATAGCCACCCTCTGACTGAGGAAGATACACAAGGGAAAAAGGGGAATATGGTCATGTAGTTAAAGAGCAAACTTTCTCACCATGCTTATAAAGAGGGATAGTGATTTTCATGCTATTATCTCTGCTGGATTTCTCTCGTTTCCCTGGAGGGAAATTTTTGTGGATAAATAGAACTGGTTTAGGTTCAACTCCAGATCACCTCAGATCCTCTTTAAATTGCATTAATTGATTCCTTTAAATTATAATTTGAACTTTCTTCTTCTACATTTTGGCTCTTAAGAGAAAGTTTTTCATCCCCATAGTTTCAGAAAAAGGTTTGAAGATATGAATCTCAGTGAATGACAGTCCATAAAGCAAGTATTTAAGAAATAATCTGATTTTTCAAACAATCTCTTAGTATTTCTCACATTTAGGATTTCCAGATGCATGAGACTGGTAGTAGGACCACCAGGTAAAAGTGTTAAGGAATAAAAATACAGTGTTACTTTCTGGTTCCATGCTCTAATTCTGCTACATTTTATTTGAAAGATCTGTATGCATAGCTAGCAATACTGTAGACTTACTCTGCTAGAGCAACAGTTGCATCAACTGGTACTAACTCAGAATCAGGTTTTCAATTGTTCTAACCTGTACACCCACAGAAATGAAATAGTTAAGGCTCTTTATGATAAATGGGGGGTGTGGGGGGAGAAAATCACTTTTATACTCATCTGTTACAGATTTCATCTAAGATTCACTCTAAAATAATTTAGTTTTATATACTGAGTATACCAAGGCCAATTTGGGGAAGCTACATGCTGAATATATACTCAGCAATGACAGTAATGAGTTTAAGTTATTAAAATACCCATGAGTTAAGACTTGCTTTTCTGGAATAAGTCACAAAGGATGGGATTCAGCTCATGTAAATTAAACAGTCTAAAATGTAGGTGTCTGGGTTAATCTTGCCAGCTGGGGAGAGATGGGCACTTCTAGAAAGAGATTTCATTTTATTCCAGGACAGCTATTTCAGAGAGATGGGACAGACCATGCTCTGGGCAATGCTTCTCTCTTCAAGGACAGAAATCTAGCCAATGAGGGTCAGCAGCTTTTACATGGCTAATGTGATTCTTATCCACAAAACTGTTGCAGTATCATTTGATTAGCACTTGAGCTTTAAACTCACACTTATCTGGCCTGACAGGGTAGAGGAAGATAAAAAGGAAATGTTATTTTAGCTAACAAAACAAAGGTGAAGGTAGTTACAAGCCATAGCTAAGCCTAAGAGAAGTTGTTCATTGTTAGTCCAACCATTTTGTCCAACTGGCCAAGTCTGAGTCAAGTAGAGTAATGGTGGCAGCAGAGAGGAGGCCGAGGGAAGCGTTTGGGTTTCAATTGCTCCCACACATCTGCAGTTTAGTGCTAGCCTGTGCCTGGGCTTTGGCCAAGAGGTGGCAGGTCCCTGCCAATGGTCAAAAGCTCCCTAGTTTCTGTTGCATCTGACAGTCAAAGCAGAGGCTGGACAGGTCCTTGAAAGCCTCTCAGGCTCCCCGAGTTGCAGTCTCAGCTGCCCTGGGAGTGGCACACTTCAGTTTTGCACTGGGGCAGTGGGGCAGTGTGTGCCCTGCAGCAGTTTGAAAATGTATTTTGGGGGACAGAGCACTGCACTGTATCCAGCCGGAGCCTGCTGAAGGGAAAGAAGCTGGGGAGAGGGGGTTAAGGAGCAAAGACTTGGAAATCAGCAAATTTAATTTTGCTGAAGCTGACCTGGCATAAGTTACAACAACAGAATAGTGTTGCCGGCACTTGGAATACGGGCTGGGTTAGCTGTCCCTCCTGCTGCTTTGCTTCCCTTTCCTTCCCCGGGACAACAATTGTTTGCTCCTGCCTTGTTCTGGCAGGAGCAGGAGGATGTTTGTGGTGCCAGCTGTGCTGTTAGGGAAGGGATAGCACAGCTCATCTCGAAAGCGAGTGACTTTTGCAGTGAAGGAGGATCTTGCTGCATGTAGGAGCAAGGTTTTAGGGTTTCATGCTCATGAAGATGCCTGCTTTCATATGAGGAAGGAGGATGGTGCTAACAGAGGCTTCTACATGTGTGATGAAGAAAATCAGTCTACTGAACAATTAAATTTAAACGCATTCAATGTAGCTCAATGAGCTGCAATTACTGACGTACTAGCCTTAATTTTTATCCCGTTTGCTCAAATTCTTTCTCCTTTATAAGTTTTGGTATTCTCTAATGCTTCCTCATTAGGGAATGCAAACTAACTGTGTCATGAAATTTCTGATTTAGAAAACACATTTCATTTTTCCCCATTGTTATGAAAAACAATAGGTGGAGTTGAAACCTGCAGGAAGTATCCCTTATCATCCCCAGCCATGGGCTCGTTAAAGACTCAGCCTCTCACATTTGCAGCAGTTCTAGAATCAGAGATTACAAACAGGTCACTACATATTAATAAAAGCTGAAGCTGCCCCTCATCTATATGTGTGGGAGTCAAAAAGGAAGGTGAACAATATCCCCCATATCTGAGGTGGAGCAGGAGGAATCTGCAGGATAGAAAATTCAGTACAAATTAGTTCATGCTGTGGGAACTGGGGAAACACAAAATATTTTGATCTTCTAGAGGCTTACATGTGCTTAGAGACTTGAAAATCTACCTGCCATCTAGCTGCCACTGTAAGTTCAAAATCAAAATCCTTAAATTTCCCACCAATGCCTTAAAGTTAAGGTTAAAGATACTTCAACATTGGGGAAAAAGAAATCAAACCCAGATAAACATTTGCTTCAGGTCCTAGCAGGGGCCTTTTCTTTTCACAAAACCGTAGTGCCAGACTACATAGGAAACAAAGAATTCCTGGAAATTATTTATCTATTTATTTATTTAATTTTCTCATTTGGCTCCTAGCTCCTTCTTAGGAGTTTGTTCAGTGCTGAACTGGTCAGTGAGGACCAAGGAAAATGCTGCTGCAGATGCTTCTGGACTGAATTTTACTCTCAGTCAGCCAAACAGGCTTGTTTCTCTGCCACTGTATTCAGCTTTCCCAAAGGATTCCACATCATGTAGAAGAAGAAGCGGCTCATAGCGGTCCAGCAGGTTGGCCACCTCAACTTGGATGACTATTCAGTGTCTCCATTAGAGCTACAAAAATATTCTGGGGCTTTCCTCCAAACGTCTTCAGATCCATTTGCTCACTCACAAGTGTATTTTACTGCAGCTATAGTAAATGCTCCCACACTTGCTGCCAGTCAAGGAGCTTCAAGCCTCACCCAGTGACGCCCTCCCTTGCCTTCAGTGAAGGGGGAATGGTGTTCAAGCTGGCATTTGGCTGCTGCCATCAGGCCTGTGATATTTGTGTGTGACAGCATACAGCCTGCAGGAGGATTTCAGTGTGTGTCAAATAATTGAGGACATCTGTGTTCATTGCTTCAGGAGCTTGGCATCATGGCAGAAGTCACCAGGAGGCACTGTTACCTGTCTCCTCTCATGTTGGCCTGAGACTCTCTTCACACCTCACTAACTTTGCAATATCAGGAGCCGTGGCAGGTGCAAAATTAGATTTTCTGAGGTGGCAAGTGAAACTCCACATAACACACAGGGAGGAAACACAGGCAGGGAGGGTGGGACCTTCACTGTGTTCACACAGGAAAGGTGCGTTTCAGCCTCCAAAATCCTTCTAGCCCTTTCCTCCAGTTGGTGAAAACAAGTGGCTGGGTGGGCTAAAAGCAGAGGTTGTCTTTAGGCTGATTGCCCAACTCTAGCATCAAGCAAGGTAGGTGCTGCAAAGGTATTCCTAGCAGCTGTGTGAGCAAGTGCTTCCCCACCAGCACATTAACTGGCAAAACCCCAGAATAGGCTGGTGCATGTTTCCCCCTGCCACCGCTCCATTTTGCAAGCTGGAAATCTGCAAATACTCTGGTCACAAGTGAGAGAGACAGGAAAAGGTACCTTGCAGTGCTGCCTACAGCACTGGTGCCCAGTGATGCAAACCAGGACCAGTGAAGTGCATTCCTTCCTCTGTAAACAACCAGGTTTTTACCCCCATTTAGGACAAAATGCCTTATCCAAAAAAAAGCATAGGTTTAAATCCCACTAAATTTAAGAAATCTAAACATGTAGAGCACATTCTAATCAGAATCCTGTTAGCAAGAACTAGACTTAATCTAGGGTGACAAGACAAGATGGGACTGGGAGAATAGAGAGGAATAATAATTGAGGGGGGTAAAAACATACATTAATGGAAATATTTATTTGGTGAAACAGCTATTCAGAGTACCTAAGAGAACATCCTTTCCTGATGCATTATGTACAAATGCCTAAACTGCTATTACAACTGGTAGACATACTAAACACTGCAAAAAGTAACTTTTTTTAAAAAAAAAATATTTATGGATGAAAATGCATAGTATTTACTGATATGAAAATAAAGAAGTTAAAATATAACTTTATTGTTTCTTCTTAAATATATATAACATATACATTTTTAAAAAATATGGGCCTTCTTTCATAAAAAAAGGTCTTCTTATCTAGAAGAGTAATTTCAGAAGAGATCACCAAATCGATCCTACTGCTGTGGCAGCATCAGCTAACAAAACAGGGGAGATACCCAAGAGTGAACACTGCACGCTGCCCTGCCAGCCCTCTGCTTGCTCACTTCCCTGCCAGCCCAGGCTCGTGGCAGGTCCCCCATAGATGCTGGATGCCTTGGGCTCCCTTTCTGGATTTCCCCCTTAACGTGACCAGCAGCGCGTTGCTGTACAGCATGAGAGCCCACATTGCCTGCTGTCTCCAGCAAACATCTGGCTCTTTGGCCCTGCTCTCTGTCATCCTGCAGCTGTTGCCTTCTGCAGCAAGAGGCTATGCTCCAGCTCAGGCCACACGCAGCAGCCTCGGGCACTGCCCAAGAACTGGTCACTCAACGTTGCAAACATTTGAGATGTTCAGAACTGCTCCTCTGGTGTGCGTCTTCTTCAACTCTTCGCTTCCACTTAGGAATACACACCACACTTTTCAGTAGGAATGGTAGACAGGAGCTCACTTTGATGTGTTTGTTGCCCTGAATTATGTTTTCCTTAAGAAACACTGCTTACCTTAGAGATGCTGTTTTGGCTCACAGGTCTTTTTGTGCTTTCTCCCCCCTCACTAGCAATGGCATTGCAATTATTCAAAAACTTCTTACTGAAAATGTCTTACTTCCCCTTGTACACAATTTGGGGAAACCAGAAAGCACACTAGTGCTTTCAAGTTTGTTTTGTGTAAGATATTTATGATGTGCTATATGCTTGATACTGTGATAACAGTAATCCAGTTAACCTATATAGCCAAATTGAGGAGTTTGTTTGGGGTTATACAAGTTTTTGCTAGCATTAAACAGTCTCTGCTTTGGTCCTGTTGTTTATTATTGTGCTGCAAAGACTTTCAACAAAAGGCACAAATGAAGATCTGCAGATGCATTCCTGAGACATGCAATGGAAATGAAGATATGCCAAGAACTTCCTGAGAGAAGAATTGCAGAACTGAAAATATATTTATTCTGGAATAGATACACATTACAGTTTTATTTGGGACCTGAAAAAGACTGCTATTTTAGAGCTCAGACTGCAAAAACCAGAAAAGAGTGTGCGCTGCTCTCTGCCAGAACATGATTGCAACTTCTTTGGGAGACAATTATTGGCACTAAATACAGCTCAGTGTGAATAGCAAGAAAGGAACTGATCTTCCTTGGCATCAGAATACTCCAGCATATGAATGTGTCTGGTAAGGTATACATTAGTGCAGGGGCCATGCACCCTGCTGGACTACATTTCTTGGCCTTAAAAAAATTCTTCTAAAGCTTCTTTTCCGTTTGCATTGTTAAAGGAAATGACTGAAGACAATACAATAAACATTCAGTCATGCAGCAAAGAAATATCTGGACTGAGAGCAAAATTCATTGTTGCCTGGGTCAAGGGTAAGTGCAGATGAGCTGACAGAGCCTGCAGTTAAAAACTGAATGACAAAAGACCCACAGATTAGCTTTAATCTGTCGACGTAAATTTGGTTTCCTCTTTGCAATCAGTATTTTCATTGTTGATACAGTCAGTGTTAACACATTGTATGTATGTTTTCTAATGGTGTTGGTGCTTTTATGAGCCATTTATGGGCATGGCCCATCATGTCATGTAGCCCCTAGTATCTGAAGTACATGGCAAAGCATAGCACAGCAGAAAATCAACCTGATGCTTTGCATCTCTCCTCCCTCTGGGCACTGGCTGTACAGCCTCACCTGCTGCCCAAACTTTGGCCTTAGGCCCATGTCTGCTGCCAAGAAGCACCAGCCACAAAAGCAGCTCCGTGGGCCTTGGCTGCACCCCATGGGAGCCCGAGTCGTGCCGCAGCCAGAGCGCTGCGGGCGTCCAAGCCCACAGGTTTGCATGTGAGGCCGCTGGTCCTCTGGAAAGCTGCAGCTGAGCAGACACCTGCCACAGCAAGTGCCCCAGACAGCTCTGCTCCTCAGTTGCCTGGGGACTCCTATCAAGGCTTCCCAATCCATCCTGCTTCCTTCCTTGCTTCTTCCCCCTCCCCGCTGCCCCTGGTGCTCACTGCATATCCAGAGGTCCTGCACCCCTTGCACTCCCTCTCAGCTGGTTCCCTGCACCCCCTGAGCATCCCAAGAGCCATGTGTGAACCAAATTCTTCCCTAAGCTACCCCAAAATACCTCCCCTGCCCTGAGTGGGAGCACTTTGCATGCACAGCTTTGCAAGCGAAAGCAACAAGGATGTAAGGAGCAAAGCTGTAGGCCCAGTGAGATGGCAGCAAGCGTGGAATCATCCCAGGACCTGCAATGGTTTTACTCCCACCTTGGCAGAACTGGGAACAAAATTTGGCCCTCACTTTTCTTATCTGATGATCCGCAGGAATAATTACAAGATTGAAGGCACTGACTGATAGGAGTAGGATCCAGGTTTCTGATTTGAGCTGCAATACAGAGCCCTTTGGAAATATTAATCACCTAACTTCTCACTCTCTCACACACCATTTCCTTTCTGCAAGAAATAACACTAAATCTTTTTGTATCTTGATGAAAGGATTTCTTAGCAAATGTGCGGCTGGAAAAATCGAAAGCTTTTTTGGGTGTAACTGCCATATAATTAATAACTAATGAGTAGAAAGATCATCTGGTTTTTTTCCCCCTTTTCTTTTTCTTAAAAAGAAGAGGAAAAAACAGATTTCTGTTGAGACACAGGTGACACCTTTCAGCAACGGTGCATGATAAATTAAGAAACTGGGTGGAGTGCTTCCTTCCTGTAATCCGTTTGTAATCAGTGAGAAGTTAGAGACAAATAGGACATCTTAAATGCCATCTGAAAAACAACCTTTTTATAGTTAAAAAAAAAAAAAAAAAAAAGAAAGAAGCTCTCCCAGCTCCCAGGTGGGCCTAATCCTGAGTCCTCTTAAAGTCCTGGATGACAGTCCCTCTGCCTCAGCAGGTGGAATTGTTGGTACTCGTCAGCTGATATCTCTTCCACCTTTTGTTTTCCCTTCTTGTTCAGTAGGCAGGCTTGTTTCTTGCACACCTACTATTGGAGGTAGAAGTAAATGTGTCTTTAAGGTATTTTTGATGGCAGTCAAGACTTGACAGCATCTGCTTACCAAAACATGGGTGAATATATTTTCCCAGCAGCTGTGTGAAACAAGAAGGGGACAGAGGAAAAAAGAAAAAAAACAACAAAAAACCTAAGGGGATGTCACTGTCCCGTATGAGACAGCCACAGCCTTATTTTTCAGCACCCACTGCTCTAGAGCTGATGGATGCTCTGAAACATCTACTCGACATATTCCAATTTGTCACACACTTTCCAAATAGATGCAAACCAAAACTGAAACATTTTAGTTGTTAAAAACAAAAAGCAAAAACAAACCCAAAGAATTAAAAAGCTATTATTTTTAATGACAGAAAGGTACTTTGCTTCAGTAAGATGAGTATATTGACTTTTGCAGGAGCTGGCCATTTTCCTGCCTGTTTTGTCTAAGCACAGTTACAAGGAGCGAGGAAGCTAGATGGCCTGAAGAAAGGCTTTCCCACTTGTGCATCCTTCATTTGGGGTTGGACTAGATGATCTTTAAAGGTCCATTACAACCCAGGCTATTCTGTGATATATCCATGAGTTTGGTTAATCAGGGAACAGGCAGACAGGAAGCATTGGTTTCCTGCCAGTCTGCCCACCAGTCACTCAAGTGTCTGGGTTGGCTGAGGTCTGGCAGGAAACAAGCCTTGTTTGTGGTTAACATAACCAAACAACCTTGATGACCACCAGCAGAAGTTTTGCTGGAACCTATATGTCCCTAGTTGCACAGCTTTTGACCAAGACCTTGCCCCTACTGACTTCGGTTGGTCAGTTCCCAGGTGTTTCAAGGTATGCTCCCAGAAATTGAGACCCAAGAATATGTCCAGTTTGGGAAAACTTTGGTTGACATGGTCTTACTAGTATCTCCTAGGAACCACAGGGCAGAGGACCAAGACAGAGTTCAGTTCTGGGGCAACACTCAATCGCTTCAACCATAAGAGTGTAGAGGGACCAGCAGACTACTACCTTCTGCAGAACCGTAGAAATTTGTCTCTTGAGCTGACCCACTCTTTGCGAGGGCTTCAGAGAAATGGGTGTGTGGAGAGAAATGCCTGTGTGGCCATGTCAGCAGAGACATTGTGTCGGTCTAATCTTGGGGGCCCAGCTCAAGCAGGTGCTTGGAGAATGGCAACAAGTGAGTGCATTTTCCTCCAACCCAAGTTACCTGAGTTTCTGATCACTCTGCTTGTCTCTGTCCGGGAGGAAGTTCCCCTCTGCAAAATGCAGTAACCCAATGGACTGAGGTCTGGATCCTGCCTCCTCCCAACACTTCTCCCACAGAAATAGCACTTGAAGTGCTCAGTCCTGAGTCCAGTCCTTAGGCTGAAATTTAAATATATCTTTAACAAAGGCAAATGACAAACAGAATTGAACTTTATGTGACTGTTGGGAAAATTACCTCCAATAATTAAACACAAAGGAAGACATTCTGATACCTGCTTTATTTCTTTTTTGCCTATTTAATGGCCCCTTTACACTGCCTGGGAAAATTAAGGGACACCCACTTATGTGGGGATCATACCCTGAAATAGAAATAATAGCTAGGGGAAGTCACTTTTAAAGTCTGTCTGTGTATTGGGATTATCAAACTGAAATCTGCCTAGTAGGGGTTAGTCAGACCAGCAATCAGTTAGCAAACACACAGTTTTCTAAACGATTTCAAAAGCAGTTATTAGTTTTCTTGAAGCTGAGTCAATTCAAACTAGGGCTTTAGCCACTTCGTGCTGTGCAGGTGGTTTTATTCAGAGTGAGCTTGTGCACTGCTGCACTTCGCTGCAGTCTGGAATGGAGGCAGTGATCAAAACTACAATGACAGGGTGGTCAAAACTTTAAAACCCCTGTCATACTGAGGATTTGGGATGAAAATTTCAAGAATTCTCAGTGAATCGAGAAGTGTGTATTTTATTTTGTGCTCATGAAAATTTTATTTTCAGCCCAAATACATCTTTTCATTTGGGAATTTTTTTCTAAAAATCTCACTGCTAGATTCACAGGAGTTCTGTGAGGTGGCAGCCACACACCTGGAAGCAGAGCTCTGGTGCTTCACAAAGTGGGCTTTAGTTTCAGCTGCAGGAAACTGAGGCACCTCTCTTGGTTCTTGATCCAAGCATCACCTCCCTCCCAGGAACCTGACTGCAGATTCATTCTGCAGGGAGTAGTTCAGTATTTTATACAGTATAGAATTGGAAAGACAAATTCTGCATCTGGACTCGCAATCTGATGCATACCACAGTACATCTGATAAGCCTGTTTATTCCTGATTTGCAGGCTGTGCCCCCTGCCTACTCCTACCTGAGGGCTCTTTCCCCTTTTCTCTGGTTCCCTGCTTCTCCCTCCTCCTTGCACATCATAGAATATTCACTCCCCTCTGCCATCTATCATCACTGTCCCTCTCTTTTTGCCCAGACTTTTTTGCATCCTTTGCTTGCAATAACTCACCTGTTCCCACTTTGTCTCTACACAGCACCAGGAACCCTTGCTCAGACTGCAAAAACACATGCCATGAGTCTCGTTTGGAGAATGCCTCCAGTTTTGCATAGAAACCAAGGGACATGTGTAAGTCTATTTGGAGGGGGAGGAGATGTTGAGTCTTAAAGTGTGGAGACAGTTTGACTCTGCAGTATAACTAAGACACTCACCTCAATGTAAAAAGTATGAAGTTTCCCTGGGTGTGATAGGACAGATATAGTTGGAGAGATCCTATCCCCAGATTACACTGCTGTCCAGTAACTGAAATGCTACCCCAGGAAATGGAAGGCCTCTCTCAGGCAAAGCAAAGACCCATATCATGTACTACTGCCGTTGCCACCGAATTAGGCAGTACTCGTTTCCTTTGACAGAAATTTCTTATGCTGAAATGAAAACATGTCAGTTTGAAAAAACTAAAATGAATCATTTTGGCTTTGAGTTTTTTTCCTTCATTTTCTCTTGGGCAAAACTACATGAACCTGCAGTTTTGGAGATGAATAACTATCAGATGAAATGTTTCTTACACCCTATGAATGCCGTGTTGTTGGACAAGGAAGCAGGTCACACCTCCCTGTGCAAGAAAAAACTTAGGTAGGTTTTCTTTCTCACCATACCACCCCTTCATGGGCCTAAGACATCTGGATACTGAATCTAACTTTAGAAGTAATGGGCCAAGATTGTCTACTTATTCCCTGGAGACTTAAGAGGAATGTCTTCTTCCTGGAGAGATCCAGAGGTGGTTGCATGTTAGCAATGAAATGGACAATGAGTCATAACTGAGGTCTGGAGTTTCATCAGATGTGTAATGGCATCATAGCACAGCCAGCTCAATGGCATGGGCAAAAATGAGTTTTTCCACCTGGATGATGAGCGCCAAAATACTGTATTCTGTCTGTCCTTGTCACTGTTGGCATCACAACTCAGTTCTGAGCTCTGGAGATGGGTGGGTATTAGGGAGCTCGGAGATATCAGGTTGACTGTGAGGCGGCGGTCTCTTCTTTCTTCTCACTGGTTGCCTGCCTTCTCTCCATCCCTGTGCAAAGCTCATCTTGCTGTGGGACACTTCATGCCTGCCCAGAATGGACCAAGTGCCTGAGCCGTGGAGACCTGCCAAAGACCTCCTGGTGCTGGATGACAAAGAAGCATAAGTCTTCCAGAATACTCTACTCCTTTCCTTCCCCTCTGCTATGATACAAGATGGGTTTTACCAGAGCCTCTTTCCTCCCCTTCATTCTGCTTGCCCTCCTTCCACAGTTCTGGGACTCATTCTCTCAGCCTCCCTCACTCCTACCACCTTCCATCACTTCTCCAGCCCTCCCAGCTCCTCCTTCTTTCCATACAGATATACATTTCCTTCTTCTCACTCACAAAGCACGGGACTTCTTTATTGAAGTTGCCCACCCTCCACCACCCTGTTCACACTTCCATATCGCTGTGTTTATAGACCCCTCCACCACCACCACCACCTGTTCAAGCTCTCTTTGCCTCCCAATGCACCTCAACCTGAGATGAAGAACCCTTTAGGAAGAGTGCCATGACAGCTTGCCTCTCATGCTTGTTTTCATGTCACAGTTAACAGTGTGCCATGCCCTCCAGTGGTTAGGCCTTCCTCTGTTCATTGACTGCCAGGCTGGGTCCATCAGAGGAATCCAAAGCAGGTCCTTTATTTAGCCGCAGTTGTGCATTACCCCAGACCCTCCACAGCTGCAGAAGAGAAGCTGGTGTTTGCTTCTCTGGGAGTAGCATTGCTATTAATAAATAAACACATTTAGCCTTAGTGCAGATCCCAAAGACCATTTATTTTTTCTCTGTTATTATGCAAGGGGTTGGTATGTGCTGAGGCTGGGGACCCCATAGGGCCTTGTGCAGATCAGATCCCCATCTGCATCTGCTTTCTCCCAGCACCAGGAGCCAGAGCCACATTTGGATCCCACTCAAGGTTGGTGCAGATTCACCCTAGAGGAAGATCTCTGCACTGGAGGTATACTGAGGAGCTTTCTATCACTTCAAAAAAAAAGATCTAAAATATTACCACAGTAGTCTAAAATGTCTTGGACAAAAGTCATGATCCTGACTCCCAGAAGAACATAGTCAAAGTGCATATTCTTACCAACAAAGTCAGGAACCCAAATACTAATAGACTGAGACAGCTTCAGGGAGTACTTGCAATATGAACTGATGACCCTATTGAGCTCAATAAGAAACCAACTGTAGATTTATAGAGGGCTAGAGCGTCACCCAGAGGAAACTGATCTATAAAAATTCACTACATTGCTCATAATCATTCTGAAAGATGTAATTAGTCTTCAGAGTGATGCTTTCTTAGCACCTAATTGCTTTCTGAGGAAAAGTTAACATGGCCGAATGAGTCCCATCAAATTGGTTACCTTGCAGTAGCAGTAATAACAATAATAATTTAATTATTAAATATCTTTCTTTTCATTACATTATGTTATAACATAGTATATTGTACAGCAGCATTAATTACTGCTTATACTTATTATATCATATAATACACCAGGACTGTCAAATTTCTTTTTTTTTTTTTACCAAAAGTAAATGCTGACTTTTTTTGTTCTGAAAGTTCCTTTCCCCAGTTTTAGGGGGAAAGGTTCTTTAAAAATGGTAGTGAATAAAAGTTGTAAAATTTTAAATCTTTGTAGCCTTAAGGATCAAATATTGGAAAAAAAGCTCTATTTCTAACTTCCTATATTTGAAGCAAAAGATTGTTGCTAAAAAATATCAACCTAGGAAGTAAACCAAATCTCATTAGTTTTTAGTAGGTCTGATTCAATATATTTTGCATGCTTTGAGGTTGTGAGACTGAAACTCCTTCCTGTTTACCTGTTGGCTCATGGTGAGAAGCAAGTCTGGCAGCTGACAAAGACTGACAGTTGATTCAGTTTTTGTATGTGAAAGTGAGAGGAGTCAAGGCAAGAAGAACTTGAGTCTCTGTCCTGCAACCACTTTTAATGTAAAACTCCCCAGTGCTTCTGCATATGAAGCTATATAATAAATAGCCCTAGCTTGAGGAATCACACAAATGTTTTCGCCTCCATTCAAAAAAAGCAACTAAGCACCTGCTTACACTGAGGATCCTGAGTATCCATGTTATTTTTGTGGTAGGGATGTGGTAGGGATGAACATCAAGTGCAGTTCACACTCCTCAGTGACTCGCAGGAGCATGCCTCGGGAGTCATTATTATTGGAAATAATCCCTGGGAAGTCAGTGGAAGAACTTAACTTCAAGAGAATAAGGATTTTATTTCCTTTTATAAAATCTTGATTGCATAAAAAATTATGCAAGCATATACATATATATAGCAAAAGGAACTCTTACTTGGCTGTTAAAACTCCCAGATAAAGAACCTTGCAAAGTTCTGTTTCTCTCCATTGCCTATATTCAAAAGTGCCTTGAACGACTAGCCCTGGTGTAGACATCTGTAGTGCAAATGCCCAGAGCTAGGTGAGACAACTGCAGACCTGCCTCAAATAACCCAAACATGAGGTCTCTCCACAGGCTCAGAAGCTCTGCAGGCTGCAGGCTGAGGGACCAGAGCTGCTGTCATGCGGGGGAGGGAGGAAGCACCCAGCCGTGTCTGCCTGCACAGAGGAACCTGACCCTTGTCCAACACGGGTTCAGCAGTGCTCTCTGCACAAGGCAGGGGGGCTGTGAGCAGTGCTGGGGAAGGCGGTCCTAGCCACCCTCGGTGCAGTAATCCAGAATACTGCCCCAGGCAGTGGAAGATCCTTCAGTCTGGGCAGGTTCAGGATCTCTATTCCCACTTTCTGGGATAATCCGCTAAGGACATGCTGGGATGTGTACCCTTTCCAGTCCTTTAAGTGAAGCTGAACAACACTGCTGAGAGGAATCCAAGATCTGAGTGACCAGGTCTTATAAATAGTAATAATCTAAGAATAAACATCTTTCTGAAAACCACCATCCACTGAGAGCTGGACAATGCTGAGGTCTCATCCTTGTTTCTAAAGCCGTTTATGTAGTTCATACAAAGCTTCTCCCATGGAAAAGTCTGTGGAGCACAGGCTCACTGACACACCAAGTCCTGCTTTGTCATCTCAGCTTTGCTGAGAAGAATGGGCTAGATCCCTACCTCTTCTAGCTTCTGTGGAAGGACATGCTTTATGCCCAAAAAAGGGATCTAACTTTTCTTAAAGAGAGGACTATACCCAAACCATCATAGCTGGGTGCTTGAGCTATGAAACTGTGGTATAAAAGTGCATGTTGGTGATTCTATTCTCTCTTCCTCTACCAACATCCCAAATGCAGGGAGTGACACTTCCCCCCCACCCCCACCCCCCCTAAGGTTTTTAAAATAAAAAGCACACATGCCTAGGTGAAGAGACCTCAAGACTGTGGAAATGACACATATGCACATATGTCTAGGGCTTGTTTTCTAAAGCATAAAAAAGGGAGAAGGGTGAAAAACACAGGTCTGTCTTCAGTGTTACAGTCTGCATTGTTGGAAGTGTTTTCTTTCTCAGCCTGCTGTTTTGGCGGGGGGACTCCACTTTGGGGTGCTGATCCTCCCTGCACCTGCACGCAGGGAACCCAGGTGCCACCTTGGGTTCAGTGTGGAGGTGCCTGCTCCCCAAAGGCAGGTTGTGCTCCTGTTTGTGCTTTTGTTGGAACTGGCCTTTACTAGCTTTCAGGCTAATGGGTTTATATAGTGCTTAGACTCAGAAATTATTTTCAATCGAACAGGTATGTTCAGACACAGGAAACGGGTTTTTAGGGGCAGAAGGTTTTTTGTGCACGGAGGACCTAACTCCTGATGTTCCAGCATGCCTGACTTTCACCTAGAGACCCCCTGTGCTTAAAAGTATCATACCCCATATGTACATCAAAAGCCTGTCCAGGCTGCAATGGATGCTGCTCCTTTAAATAACTTCTTTTTTCTTGCTCTGTTGGGCACTGCAGCACTGAAGTCATGTTGAGAATAAGCCTCTTCTAAAAATGAGAGTTAGGCACTCAAGCCATTACTTAGTCATTTCTACACTTCATCACATAAACTTCACTCAACAGTAAAATGTACTTGGTCACAGTTATGCAGAAGACACAGCAAATTCTCTCTTCCATGGAGGTGATCAGAGTCATCTCCTCTAGTCTCCTTCATATTCTCAGTGTGAAACAGAAATCATGTGTAGGGCATGGCATTAGTTACCAAACTGAAGTGGAAGGGTAAGATGGATTTTTTTACTGTACTTGAAAAAGCGAAGACATTAGAAGTGAGGAAGGAGTTAATCGTTGCAAAATACACGGTCATTTCCTGAGCCCTGTGGTTGGATGAGTACAAACTTTCAACTATTTCTAATCCTTCTCTGTCATTTAAGAGGCTTTCAAGGTGCACTGTACATCCCAGACCAGGTAAGTGGTACAGCTTTTCACTTCTTGATTGTTTATTCAAAATTGTTTTTCAGTGGAGTCAGACTCAGTCAAGACTCATTTGTTCTCTCTCCTATTATTTACATCCGAAGGGAGAACAAAGTTCATTGCAATCCAAGAAGTACATGTGTGTCTTTGTGCCAGATGACTGTGAGCTGTAGAAATAAAGAACTGTATGAGTTAATAATAGAGCAACGATAATGAAGAAGTTATGTTACACATAGTCAGAAGTCAGAATTACTGCAGCAAATACTGCAGTAAAAGGGAAAGAAAACTCTTCCTGCCAGTTTTAAGGAGTTCACTCTGCACAAACCACTATCAAAATAAGGGGTTCTCGGGTGTACAGATTGCTTTAGTAAGGAGAGTAGTAAAAATCATAGCATGTCTCCAACTGTATTTTTAAAAGGAGGAAGAATGAGCTTCTACATATTGGGGGAGAAAAAAAAAAGATTGTTTTGAACCAGTTTTATTTGTAAATCTGGACCTGATATCTATCTTTAGCTATTGCAGAGTCACGTATTGTAGTCATCCTGAGACTGTTCCTGAGGTTTGCAGCAGCCAAACATACACAGAAGTGACTGTGGAACCATATCATAAAATGATGTAAATTCATCGGGGTCTTTTGATGCATAAAAACTGAGCTCAGACAGGCGGGCACCAGAAGGAAGTCTCGTAACACAGTGCGCTCTTGCATACTTCATTTCTTGTTTCTTAATAGACAGGGTGAGAGACTCTTTGCATGAAGGTTTTTTTAGTAGTTCAGAAAGAAGCATAAAATAGACATCTGTAGGGCAGTTATTGTAATAATGTGCTGTCACCAAGCTGACCTACAGAAAGTGAAATTGTATGTGCCATGAGGATCCCTGGATGAAGTCATACACTGGAGATTCAGGGTTTTGGCATTTGCTTGTTTTTCAGTCTTTGCTTGTAATCAGTTTTAATGTTTGGACATTGGGTCCTTGACTGTGCTCAGCATTTGATATAAACACTTTCTGGATTTTATACATAGTGGTCAGGAGAATCTAGCTAGGGTTTTCAAAAGCACTCATTTGATTCAGACAACATAAGTCCCATCAGTGTTTGGACTTCATTCCTAAATCACCTCCACCTTACTTGTGAGATTGCTACTATGGTAGTAATGAGTTTCATCCTTAAAAGACTCTATGAGCCACAGAAGTTTTGTCACTGTCATCTATGGATGGGGAACTCAGATGAATCTCAGTTGATGTCAGACTTATGCCCTGGTTTTTGCAGCTCCCCACTGCAGGTGATCTGATCAAGAATTCCAGGTTTTCCCTTGCAAACAGCTGTACGTCAGTTTAGACACAGCTGGAGAGCATGTCACCATTCTGCTAGGGAAGAGACTCTGGCATGGGTAGAAGCATTTGCATCAGCCTTAGTCTTCTCAGTTTGAGTATTGATGCTAGGAAATGCTGTTCCTTAGAGCTCTGTATGGCCTTAACTGCTAAACACTTGCAGCCTATGCTACAGCTTGCTAGATGAAAGCTCGCTGAAATGCACCTACCCATCCTGCAGTCACTTTCCCCAATTACTGCATAGGCACAACTCAAGGGAAACTACTCATCAGCTTTCTGTGGGAAGAGCAAACTGAACCCAGGCCTCCTCTGTTGACAACGAGCAGCTTACCCACTGCTTTAGCATCCCTTCAGGTACATTTATTGAAAATGTGCATACACCTTCTGTCTTTCACAGGGGGTTTCAACTTAGATGCATCTGCCTGTGCAGACAATTTTGCTTTCACTGATGACTGTAAGCACAGAAAAGGCCAGCTTAAGGTGCTTTAAACTGTTCTCAGTGCTCTCTTTCAGCATGAGTATCTTTGGTGTGGGAAAAGGGTGTACTCCCCAGCTCTCTGTCAGAGGGAAGCGTACGTTATATGTAGCGGCCATAATAGGATGGAAAAGAAAAAAACCCTAGAAAAGCCATTCCTTGTATGGTAAATGTGGTCTCCTCCAGTAGCTGCTGTGTTCTGGTCCAGTGGCTAGAGGGTAAAAACCCAGCAGCCCACAACCCAGCCTCAGGAAGTTATCCTGTGGTGGGATCTCCCTGTCCTGCTCAAAAATGAAGACACACCAAGACTATTTCTCAATCTGTTAAACATTGATATAGTGGTGTTTTGCACACGTATTGCCACCTGACAACTTTACTTCATATTTGCATAGTTTCCAGATAAAAAGTTGTATTAAAGCAAAAGTCCAGGGGGCTTCACTGCTGACAACTAATGCTTGCAAAGTCTCCAAATAGACAGAAGGATGTTTTTTGTATCAAGCATATTTACTGACACTGTTCTCGTGTTTTTCACAGAGTGCAAAATGAGCTTGAAAATGGAGCTCTACTCTGAAAAATGACTTTATAGAAATGGGAGTGTTTGGCCCTTGACTACTGCCTCAAAAATTCCTGGATGAAATGAGGTCATTTTATAAGTAAATGTCTTTGAGACTGTTTGGGCTTGTTTACTCTTACTGCCAGTTCTCAAATGGGAAGGTCAAGTTGGTGTTCCTTCTGGGCTTACTAATTATACGCAGGAAACCTGAAAGTGACTCTTAGCCTGAGAGTTAGGGTTGTAACTTTAAAATAGGTAATATAATCCAATTTTTGTCTAAATTTAGGTGCTAATCAATGAGAAATATCTCACAGGGTTCATTTTCTACATCACTTGAGTTTGGTAGTGTCAGTTTGATCTGGTGTCTTTTCACATAGTTTTGATCGGAAGCCTTCCATCCTTACTGAAATTTTCCATTGGTAGTCTTATTTTTTCAGTGTTGTTGAGTAGTTAACTAAAACTAAATACTTAGAGAAAGAGAGAGATAGATCTGTACATGCTTCATGCAACAGCTCAATTTTTTGAAATGCTGGATTTTAGCTCTCATTGATATCGTAACAGAGAGATTCTGCCTTTTTGTACACAGACTGATGAGGGCCCAAGAGTTGTTCAGGCTGGGTCAAGGCATCTATAAGCTTGTTCACCAAGAGCTCCTCATTTTTTGTCACATTTTCACACTACTGCATGAGGAATTCAGGCTCAGCAGCTGATGAATTGAAAATAATTTTACCCTCACATCCTCATTCTCTCAACTGCTGTTTAAGTCTTGAAATAACAGAAATTATGCACTGGTACAGTCATGATGAAGCAACTAGGGTTACTTACTGCCAGATACACTGTACCTGATTCAGATCTGCAAAAATAAGAAGGAAAAATATCAAGTCACCAAAAAGAATGTGCTCTTTTATCTTCTCTTAATCTTCAGATGTGGATATTACGCATCTTTAGTAATCCTGCAAACGCACATTTTACAGCTAGTGAACTCTGTTTTAAAGCTTTGAAAGGTAGTATTATCAGTGCTTGTCACTGTTCAGCATTATCTTTAGATGTGCTCCTTTCAAAAAATTTTTTTTTGTAACAACTGATTCTTAAAGGATTTTTTCTTTGGTCCCTTCTGCATCTCTTACTCATAGAGGAAATCTGATCTGCTGCAGCACGGAAACATCAGCGGTGACCACGGCGAGACAAATTCCTTAGGGAGCTGCCTGTAAGTCTGATCAACATTTAAGATGAAAAGTTTTGCATTTTCTTTGGCAGGATGTTACATGCAGAGTTTATCTGTATGAGGCAATTGCTGAGGCAATAAGGGAATATTCAGGAACACAAGCCTCTGCTTTGAGTAGGTGAATAAGCACAAAGAAAGGAATCATCTTGTAAAGACTTTTTCTTTCTTTTTTTTTTTTCCTCCACAACTTCTTAAAAATATGATCAGTCTTTGAGACTCTCTAAATCATGCCTAATTGAAATCCTGTTCTCCCAGGATCATGGGTACAGCAAGTAGACCCCCCCCCTTCTGGGATACAATGGTTCAGCAGCTGAAGGCTGGGAGAATAAGCATCTTGTACTTTTGTTACTTCACTGTGTGACAGTCAAGCAGTGCAGGGATCAATGGACAATCCTTCTGGAGCACAGGCGGTGATGACAGGTAGGGTAGGAAACTGTGGATAAGCAGAAACAGAAATGGTGAGGGAAAGAAAAAAAAAAGAGGAAAACAGGTGGTATGAAATCAAGGGAGACAAGGAGAGAGGGCAGTGTCTGGACAGTGGTTAACAGGAGAAAGACAGACTTTGGGTTACATGCTCCATGATGACGTAAGTGGGTTTGCAGAGGACATCAAGGCATGATGTCCTCTCAGCTCTTTTTCTCAAATACTCTGGAGAAAAACCTGAAATACCCAGGTCTCGGTAACCTATAAATCTTCAAGGCAAAGTAGGTTTGTCTGCACCCTCTAGTGGTCTCGACAGAAAAGACATTTTTACCCAACTAATTTTGCACTAGATCCATTTGTGGGAACCAGTCATACCCTGGTCTTTAGCTTGTCTGACACATCTGTAATAATTGTTCTCAGCCTCTGAAACAGGATGGCTACATCCAAGCACCTTTTTGGGAATGGACTTTGGTCTATGATAACTCCTAAACTACACAAGGAGGTTGTGTGGGCCCCAGAGTTTGAGGGAGCATTAGTTGGTGTGAAACAAAACTGTGCCAGAATTGTGACAGCCCGAGGAACTGAAATTGATGGCCTGAGCTCAGGTTCTGACAGCATTTATTTTACTAATATTAACATACCCTTCATGTAGTAACATCTCCCTTGTGCACCTGGTATAGTCCTCAGTCTCCTAAGTGTATATATTACAGAAGAATACTTCAGCACAAAAAAATCAATCAACAGCTCATTCAGAGGGAAACCATTGCCTGTCTCCTTTATCAGTTCTCATCTGCCTGCTGCTGGAGGACACATGCTAACTGAGGTAGGACTGCAGGAAAAGGCAAAGTAGCCTTGTGATTTTAGTGACTGAATGATGTCCTGGAAAATGAGATCCTGCCACTGATTCTGCCTGAAATTCTTGTATGATGCTGAGAAAAGGGCACCTCCATAAGAAAAGGCTACAAGAGAAAGGCCTGAAATGGAGCTGGGGTGGAACTTCAGAGCTCCAAGTGGGGACAATTCTTACAGAGCCTCTGATTACTCGGGAATTATACTCTAGTAGTTGCTTCTCATAACATAAGATAGCAGTACTTAGGATAGCAGTACTTAAGATACTTAAGGACAAATAGAGAGCAGATATCCATTTGCAATTATAGAGCAATTGGATTTTGACAGGACTGAGAGAGCTGGCCTAGTGCCAGTAAGGAGCATGCTTAAAGTACATCAGTAACACTATGTTTCTTCTTTAGAAATACAAGTACTTTCTTTTCAGACATAGTCAAGGAGTAGGAAATAGTGTAACTCCTGCTCTAGAGAACTCTCCTAGGAGAAAGAGCATGCACATTCAACACTCTCTTTGGAAAGTATTTAAAGCCTTATCCACCTCTTTCCTTGCTAGCTAGATAGTATGCTAGCTGTCACAGTCTGGGCTGATTTGCATCTGGCCAGTTGAAGCTGGAAGAGCAAGCAGTGTCACTGGACTAAAGAGGAGCAGATGCCTGAAATATTGTTCAGCTAGAAGGCAAAAGACCTCATCTCTAGTCTCATCTTCAAAGACACTGTTTCACATTAAGTAGTCACTGGATAACCCCAAAGGCCAATCTAAACAGTAGATACAAGGCCATGTCCACTACCTTACAACTGATGACTGCCCCTGTCACTAGGCTAGAGAATCTCTTGCCCTCCTGCATGGTGTTTTCGTCTTTCCCTGAGTTGTTGTATCTATAATTTTTTATTGCGCATCTTTGATGTGAAATATGGGCGGTGCCCAGCAGCTCTGTGGTTAAAGCAATCTCCTGCTCAGATAATAAGTCCCATGGTCAGACTTGGGAGGCAACTGGAGACATCAGTTTCCTGACCTTAACCACTAGTCTATCATTTAAACAGGGAAGGGAAGTGTTTCTCTTCTATCAACCATCTTAAAAGATTGTAGCAAATCATATTCAGTCCCCAGAAAGAAAAGGCAACAGGGAATTTTCATAAAGGGAACCTTCACAAACTGGTTCAAGGTTCGGGTCTTCAAGTAGTTCTTCTGCGAGAGAGAGGATGTTCTGTGAGACTCACTAAGATTTTTTTTTCCAAGTTTTCATGTTTCCAAGGCTCATCCATCGTCTCTTCCAGATGACCTATGTGTGTGGCACGTGAAGAGCGCTGACTTCACACTGTTCCTCATAATTTTGCTGACTATTTCAGATCCTCTTCTGAGACACCTAAGTCTTCACTGGAGCCTTAATCCTTCCACTCATGTGGTGTTCATCTTACAGAGCCTGAAATCCTGTTTCAGATCTGGCTTCAAGGGGTTAAGCTTTCAGAAACAGGCACTAACTCCGAGTTCCTCATTTTCAAATGCTTATTAAAAGACACCTGGGTCTGACTTGCAGAAGTATTGAGTACTCACAGATCCAGATACAGTCAATAGAAATGTGGCCTTGAAACAGTAACATTTTATATAATGCCAAATACTCTTAGAAATCAGGTCCTAGGCAACTCAGGGCCTCCATTCCTCACTTTTCTGCTTGCAATATGGGGTTAAATAATCTTCATATTAAAGGAAGGCAGCAAAGAAGAAATTTGCAGGTCTTTTTGAAGCACTTTAATGATACAGCACTGGATGCCACAGAAATGCCCATAAATAAATTATTTATTTGGTGTTGAGGACAAAAGTTTGAACAGTGCACTGTACATAGGGCATAGTGTCACTCATTGAACAATGAGGAGAAAAAAGTCTAAATCTTTCTGATGGGGTATTTTGTCTTTGAAAAATTGCTGGGTGGGCACTGGTTCCAACAAAGATCAAATGGAAATGGTCAGGCTTAAACTTGTCCATTTTCAGCCAGCTGACTTGTAAGGTTTCTTGGCAGCTGGGTTGATTGGCTCTCTTCAGCTTGTTGACTTCCAGCTTTTCACTAGTAGGATCATTAAACTGCAAAGCAACCAGGGGAACCTGCTGATGAAATTCTGGCTCCCAGGCTTTTCAGCTGTTTATTTGTCCAGGCTGCTAGAGGAGCAACCTTTCTGAGATATACGAGCATTGTGAGTATCTTGACAAGGAAGGAAAAGAAAACATTTTCATAAGGAACACCTTCCCCTCAATCCCATGTCTCTGCAAAGATGACAATCTCAGTTACACAGTGCTTAAATAATCAGTGCACTGCTCAGACCTGTTGTGGTCATTAGCAACACATAGTTAGTCAAAAAGTTTGCGGCTAACAGAAGTTGGCTGCTAGCACAAGACTGTGAGACTAAGTTAAGCAGGAGCAAGATGAAGCTCTTAAGCTGAACTAAACACTGCTTTGCACATTGCACATAACATCTCCTTATCAGCCCAATTCGCAACCTAAATCTGTACATGTTTGTCAAAAAAAATATTTGGAACCCCCTCTTTCACATGAAGACATGCCTTCTCAGTCACACATTTCTTCCATGGGGCATAAAGATATCATTAACACCTGTAAGAGGATGAAGAATGAAGTTTCCTGCTAGGTGTCTGGCTTTCATGATCTCAGTAATTCTCTGCTGTGTAGATACATAACCTTAAAATCTGGTCTTGGTGGATAAAATAGCATCACAAACTCATCACTGACATGTTTCAGGTTCAGCATATGTTAAATGTGTGATATTTTAAATCATACATACTTATGAAAGCTTTTTTTCAGCTTTTGAAATGAAAAGTTTTCCATCAACACTTCTCAGAGAAACTAACAGGACATGGTGCAGTTTTACGTGTTATGGTAGGCTGATAGGTTTGCCTGACTCACACATCTATTCCTGCTAATGTTTGTGGGCTGTCTTACATGAGTACATGATTACCCCCACAGGAGAGAGGCAGAGATCATAACTGATCTGGATATCAGTAACATAGATGGTTGATCTACCCTCGGCTTGAAAATGTTTACACTGAGTGGGGTGGATTCTCAGCACCTCACAGTTTTTGCTGCCGCAGTATGAACTTTGAAGTCTCTCACAGAAGTGCCTGGGGATCACTTTGTTATACAGGGAACACAGGCATACGGAAAGATTATTCCTATGCCGGTTAGCAGTAGGAAAGCAGAGAGAGATAAATTGTACTAGAGAAATATTGGCTTCTTTGGTTGTGCCTACTCTTCTGGCTGCTCTAACTTGTCTCTTGGACCAGTGTAGTTATGAGTGTAGAAGGAAAAATAGGTGGTCAGAAACATCTTTGCCTACTTCTAAAGCATGTGAGGGAACCTGGGGATTTGACTTCCTCACGTTTGAAATAAAAAACGTAGAGTTGCAGCTTGCCATTGCCAACAATTTTATAGTTCAGACTAACATGCTACAGGAGCTGTAAAGGATTCTCTACCCCCACCTGCCTCAGCAAAGAAAAAAAGGTCTCACCTTCCATATATCAACTGCTTAAACTTTTCTAGTAGATCTGAAAGAAAGAAAGGAATGAGTAGGGGTTTGTTCATAAAGAACTGTCCAGAAATTCAAAGTGTGCCAGGCATTAGAAATAAAGTCACACTTCTATATCAAGGATATTTTTGTGTCCGGCTGTGGGCCCAAGCGAGCTGAATGCTAAATGCTCTCACTTCCTGTTGCCTTCAGTGGAAGATAAATGTATTCACTGGGTCTTGGTCCATTCATAAATTGGGTCTGTCATGTGTTAAGTCAAGCAGGATTTGGTGTAGGATTTGCAGACCAGTTTTTGTAACCTCATGAAATACTCTGCCATTGCTACAATTCTATTTCTTTGATCCCAGGCTGAAAAAGGGATGGATGAGAGACATTTTGATCAATTAACATGAGAATCACAGTGGCACTCTCCCAATAGGGGAGATAACACCAACAAGCTCTCCAGTGGCTCTGTGGACAGTAGAAAACACTAGCCTATTTTCTTCCTACAATTCTATGACTTACAGTGAATTACTATATAGTGAAGATGGACATTACTGTCATTGCATATGTCTACAAACTTCTCCTGAGTTATTATGGCCATGACGCACAGAAAACCATATGCAGTTGTAGAAATCAGGGAAAGGAACTAAAAATATTAGGTGGAATTGTAAATGTCTGAATTGGATGAAAGTGGCTTTCGAATTGTCCAAACATTTTTATGCAATGCACAGAAACTTAGTTAATCTTGGGACCTACACACTTTATCAGATTTGGCTAGAATTAACCAAGATGTTCTCATCTATTGAGGGAGAGAGGGGAAATACAGACCTGTGATATAGACCAAAGATCCTTTTCAGGCAAAGCTGAACAGCAGCCGGGCTCAGTAGTTGTTTGGTTTTTGTTTATATTCTTGCTTCTAAATTAATGATAAAGTGAACAAGTGGAGGTGTTTGATGCCCTCTGGCTGACTGTCACCCAGGACTCCCACATCCCTTTCTGGATTCTCCCACATCACATCCTTCCCCTACAGATGAGGCCACATGCCCACCCACAAACCTCATTTGTCAGGTAAGAAGGTGTACTGAAAAAAATGCTTTTCACTTTTAAGTCCAAGCAGCCTATGCTGTTTCTGTGAACAGTATTTATTGACTGGCTCATAGAAAGCATTGCCTGGCCCAGCATCTCGGTGCACGTTATCCCCATGGTAGTTCACAGAGTCCTGGCCTTCCATTTCTACAGCCCAGTGCCATTGTGCCCTTTTACTTTCTTCTGGGAAGAAGGCAAACAACCAAGCCTCCCCTGAAATAGATCCAGTCTACACTTTCTGTGTCAACATTAATGCCTCAATGCTCTCCTCCCCCGGAGGAGAAAAGTACTGTAGTGACTATCTTGTGGGTGCTTATTTCCTTTTTCAGGATCTGAGCTGAAGCTTAATTCTTTTGATTTGTAGCCATCAAAGACAGTGAAGATAGCAACTTGCAGTGGTGCTCATAAATAAAAATCTTACAGACTGTTACGTGCTCTCTTACTACTTCATGCACAAGTGTTAAATGGAAGCAGAAAGTTAAGCTTACAGCAATTAAACTACTAAATAGCTCTGAAGATCAAGATTAAATATTTTCAATGTTATCTATTTATTTTATATTAATTTTATTCACATTTATTTCACTTATGAAATAAATTAATCCAAAACCATCCTAATCTAGATCCTTTTCCATGACCACTCACACTGGTAAAACACAGTGCCGTAGATTTTGGCAATGCCCTGCATACAGACAGTTGCAAATGACAGCAGTTTTTTGAACATACATCTCTAAGAGACAGTGACTTTAGCATTAGAACTCCTTTCTCTGTGTTAGGGCTGCAAAGATCATACTGCTGCTGAATCACTACTGTCAATGATGACAAATAACAAGAGTATTTCCCCAGTGGAAAGACAGCCAAATATAGTATAATTTTAAAAGCCAGTATAGCATTCTTAGATGAGAATTATAAAGTATGTAAATGTTCTTTGCAACTCAGTTTGTATTTGTCTTTTTGACACTGACAGTCCAGCTGTCCTTATTACTGCACTTGTTCTGTTTTATATACTTTTGATCTAATAGTTCTCAAAGTAAATAACTGGGTAGAAAAGATAATGCTACCCTATACTGGAAGGGTTTGGAAACCAACCTCTCTTCTCATTATTAGAAATATTCCCTTCACTTCATGTTTCAGTCTGGGTGGGTGAGAAACCTGTGCTTGTTCTTTGCCTAAACCTACAGAGTTTCCACTTCTGAAGTTCCCATTATAGTTTCCACTAGTTCTGAATGCCCCTACCCCCCCAAAAAAAACACCTAGTTTGGGGCTCCTCTGTGTTGTTCGTACACTCTGTTTAAAATGTTATCAAGTATTTTTTAACTTTTTGTATTCTTCAAAGCAGATTGTTTCAACCACTACTTCCTCATTTCTCCTCCCTTCCTCTTAACTCTTCAATATACAATCTCTTAGATACTCGTGCTTTTCTTCTTTGTTTACAGTCTATGAATAAGTTGATCTGTGCATCTTCCCACCCAACTGGGAATATGAAAGCCAAGCAAATTTACAGGTAGCTTCTCATCGGAAAAACAAGATGGGGTTGAAGAAGTGACAACAATTTGGTAAGGAATGGGGTTTTGTCAGGCTTTTACCACTGAGAATCTTATGGTCTTATTCATCCTTCTAATAGTGTTTTATTTGACAAGCCTACGTCACACATTGCATCGTAAGTATCAGGATTACTTGCTATCTGCCACCACACAACACTAAAAAAGACCTGATCATCTGCTACTTTCCTCAAACCCTGTCCTTCACAGTGATGCATCCACATATCCACTGATACGAGTTAGTCATACCAGCAATGACAGGGTGTCACAAGAGATAGCTGAGGTCTTGTGCTGGGGTGAGGAGGTGTGTGTGAACTACTCCATGTGTGTCCCATGGGCCTAGTTCTGTTAAAAAAGCATTAGGTTATTCTCCCCTCTGAGGCCAACCTGCCCCACACACATTGTAACTCCATGAGCCCAGCTTTCATTTTTACTGAAGTCCTTTTCTCTAGCCTTAAAGTGGGGAAAACAGCTTCCTAGGTATCTTCCTGTGTAATTGCCCCTCTTAATAGGTAAACGTAGTCAGTGTAATTACAGAATCTTTATACTGTTCTCCCATCTCAGCCTGGGGGAGGGAGGAAATGTAAAGGACCTCAGCAAGAGGTAGAGCAAGTACATACCTATACACCTTTGAGACAAGGCTCACCATCTTTCTCTAAACAACCCAGGAATCAGGTACGTTTGTGCAAGAAACTGCCCTACTTCTCTCCTGCCTGTCAGAAGAGAAAGAAACACAAGCGTTCAGCCTGGTGATTTGCAGTGAAGGCACCATACCCACCTGCCAGACTCACTCTCGTCCACCCGCACAAGTCCCTTATACCCAGACTGCTCTGTCTGGGAGAATGCCACAAAAATGCTGAGTTGAGCCAGGTAGCTTTTCCCCACTCCATGCCTTTCCTAGTCTGCTGGGATAGGATTTATGAACAGGGTACGTGTTCTCATGGAGATTGGCAAGGGAGAAGTTAAAATGTCTGCAGACATACCATGATCTGGGAGGACTGGTTAGCTGATTGAGCGGCTGTACAGTATGGAGTACTTGCCAGGAATTTTAACCTAGGGAAAAGCCATTGAGACTGCTGCAAAAGCAGGAAAAGCAAGTACTTTTACTTGACTGCCACTGAGGCTTACAATAGACAGCACAGGCAATCCAGCCAGGGTGGGACTATGCTCACCAAGGAATGATTTAGCTGCACAAGCCAAGGACATTCTTCTGCAAAAGGGGTCCAATCCCAGAAGGCAGAGCAAGACAAATGTGCACTTGTGGCTCACATTATATGCCCAACATCAGGCCTCTGCATGTTCATATGCCTGACCTACTCGTTGGCATTCACCCCAACCTCACACTAAAGGAGAAAAGATTTCTTCACAGGTGGAATTTCCAATATCTGATTTTAATGCTAGCATTGAAAAAAGGCTTTAGGAGCCTAAATACTTTCTTGTCACTGTAAATGTTAAAACTCAAGACTGAGTCTTCAGCTGCTCAGCTTTTGCTAAGGGTGCCAAATATCAAAACTGTGAAGCCCAGTCACTAAGTGCTCAGAAGCATGTATATCCTAATACCCAACTCAGACTGAAGACCTAAAATGATCCACAGTTATGGAGTGGGGAAAGACTATGCCTTGCACTGTATCATTTTGAGCACCCAGTATACTGTAAATAGTTAAAGCACTTATCGGAGACTTACTGGAGTAGATCCTCCATGGGATACAGCCAGAAGAAAGGTGGCAATGCCATGTGCCCTTTAATCCTGTGGATGCTACGAGCACTCTCTACAGATTAGGGATGTTTACCTAATCTGATTGGAATCAACCATTCCTGCAGAAATGCATGTTAAAGTTATTTATCTACAAATTATCTTTACTCTTGCACCTGAATTTGTTCCAATTTGTGTTCTGCAACTGGGATATAGAGTCCATGGGTGGAGAAAAAAACAAGACTGTTGTATTTTGTTCAGTACCTGAGAGGAGAAGACATCCAAACTGCAGTACCTATTTCAACATAATTTATATGTTTTATATGAAGTGACTAATAGAAAATCTTATTGCCTGGTGGGAGGTGTAGATTCAAATCTCATCACTCTGAAGAGAAATGAATTCATATCTCCCACATCCCCACTTGAGTGACATTTGGGAAATGTGAACAGTACTGTTGCTGCTGGTGTGGATCCTTCTATTTTTTTGTAAGATAAGACTGATGCAAGTATCTTGCTCCAGGAGAGATTTCATACATAATATATGGTTGTAGCTAGTGGCCTCCTTGCAACCCTCAGCAAAGTATTGAAAGCTGCAGCTTTCTCAGGGACCAAGGCACTTCCTGTTGTCTAGCTTGCTTGCTGCTCGGTGTCCTGGTTTTCTGGATCTCATTCCAAAATGCTTAATTGTGAGCCAACGAGGTATGGGACATCTCAGCTGGGGCCGTGGAGACTCCTGGGCAGACAGGTGCCTCTGTCTACCTGTGTTTATACAACCTGAGCTAGAGGAGGTGTGGATGGTGGGTGCTCTAGGCTCTATCCGTGGATTTGAATTCTGTATTAACTGCCTCTAGGTACTTGTTGCTTTCCTGTGTGTCTTTTTTTATGATTGAGCAAAACTAACCGCAATCTCTTTTCACACCCAGTTTCTAAAGAAACTCTTTTAACTGGTTTTCAGCTGAACTGTGGCTTTCTTGAGCTTGACTAATGACAAGAAGGAGACATCAGAAATCCAGTGTACAAAGTCATACCTTGTCTTTTTTAATATGAACTATTCAGTCATTTGAGAAGCAGAAAAACCTATTGTATGTTGCAGTTTGGGGAGATTTTTTCTGCTTAGGATATTATTGCATTATTATAATCTGGGCAGAAGAAAAACCCTTACCTGTAAAGAAAGAATTATCTGTTTCAAGAATCAGTTTGGGAAGTCTCATTATTTGGATATTACAATTTAAGGTACAAGGAAGTGCTCAATTTAAAAATAAAAATATCTGAACACAGTTTTGACAAATGCAGTCCCTTGAATATGGCTTGAACTGGACATTCAAGAAGATAGCACAAAAACTCACTCATTCAAGAGCTTTCCATCATAACTTTTGAATGATTTCATCAAGCTTACTGCACTGTTTTAAGAAGTCATTGAAAAGCTTGCAGAGATTCCAGCATAAGAGATCTTGATGCCTTATCTGGGAAAAGCATAGTTATAAACCATCAGAACAAGTCCACTGATTCCAGTAAATTAATTAATTGGATTAATACTTTCTGTAAAACTGGATACAGAACATATCTAAATTCTTGAGGCATTCTAGAAAAGAATGGAAAATCTTCTAAGGCAATAGGTACTGTGCTACAGCAACAGTTTTCATCTTAGAATGCACATCCAAGTACACAGGTTGCTTCTTCAGTTAAATAAAAGCAGATGCTGTGCTGGCAATTTCCAAAGCCACTTGTTCTCCTTATAACACTTGGAGCATTTACAAAGCAAGACACTAATATTTCTTAAACCATCATCAGCCAGGTAACTGAGCAGTGCAAATATATTAGTATTATAAAAAAAAAAAAAAAAGAAAATTAAATCAGAGTAGGAAAAGGCACCGAGCAAGCGAAGGAGAGAGCACTGGAATTGAAGATTATCATCCTCAAGGACACACCTAAAGTCTTGTCAACTCTCAAAATACTGTTTCTTAATCATCTACTTCTTGTGTTTGCGAGGAGACTTTTTCACAAAAAGATACAGTGAAGTCAATAACATCTTCATCTCCTTATTGACACGGCTTTCTGTTGGAGTGACAATGAGGAAGCTTGTTGTGGGTGTTGTCCTCAACCCACTTCATGCCAGCACTTTGGAAGTGCTCTTGAAGTGCCAAAGCAATCCCTTTACACAGGTGTGTTCAATAAGGTTGATCCTTACTCTGATCTAGAAAGTCATGTTTTGGTTATCATGCCACTGAAGAGAGGTCATTGACATACTGATATCCTGGTCAAAGCATTGTTGCTACTTTTTCATTGACAGTTTTGGCATCAGGATACAAGCTTGCTTTTGCGTTTGTTTTTGCAGAAAAGAGCATGGAAACCAGTCAGGAATGTTATTGCTAAGGACTGATTCCTCAAAAATACTTGGATGCCTAATTCCTTTTGAAGACTTAGGCCAAAATTAGCATCTTTCCCAAATATTGTTTTGCTGCAGGTGCTTAAAGAAACAAGAAAAAAAGGTCAATAACTATGAGGCAAACAAAAGCCAGACATATTTAATTAAATGTAAACTAGCTAGTTCTCTTTGCTTCTGTCAGATTATGTATTTGAGTATAGCAAGTAAGAACAAAGCAAGAATGAAGTATGATCCTATTATTCTTGAAGACTGCAAAAGTTATTATTTCATCTGTAATTAAAATACAAATGGCAATGGCAAGGAGTTAGCATGTGATGTGACCTAAAAATAAGAGACTAGCATAAACACATGTTCAGCCTAAAAAGTAGTCTGTCTTGTGATTAGTGTGACCATTTCAAAATATTTCCTGTTGTGATTATATAACCTTTAAAAAGAAAGGATAGGTTTTAGCTGATGAATTGCTAGGTGTCTTCTCTTTCTACTAATCTTGGTACAAAAAGGATAGATTTCTTTTACATTAAAGAAACATGTAAGCAAAACTAGTTAACAAACCTAATTTTTTTGTGTGGGGTAGTTTATAACATGGTGTAACAGAATGCTCTAAAAACTATCAGTCTATGCAGTGCAAACACAAGCAACTTTTCTATGTAGTTTATAGTATGTCTTAGTGGTAGCATCTATAGAGATGGTGTGGGAGTGGTGGAACATTTGAACTGAGGAAACCGCTTTTGAAATTTGTTTTTTTCTTTGTGTGTAATTTTTTTAAAGAGTTTCAGAGAATTGAAAGAGGAACCTGCATTGAGCAGCTAGTTCTAACTTGTACAAAACTTTCCCCACATCATGTGATGAAACGTCTTTTATCACTGCATTCTTATCTTTGGTATCTGAGATGTTAGAGCACTATGGCTTTGCTCACCTACATGGCTGGACATACGGTGTTAGAAGGGGTTCTGAGAACTTTTTTGCCTTTCCAGGCTCTTTTATGAAAATGTAATGCACAACCTTTACTAAACCCCAGTGCTCAAGAAAATGCATGTATTTTCAAGCTTAAAACTCTGCTTTCCTTCTCTTCCTCTCTGTATATGTCTATGACAATGCAGCAAGAGACTGAGAAACACACACAGAAAAAGAAATGATACTAAAGCTGCTCTCCTGGAATTTTTATTGCCTTTATGTTTTTATGAAGACTTGTTAGGATGTTAAAATTAAAAGGACTTGGGCCTGTTTCCTTCAGTTCCCTGAATGAGTTTCAAAACACTGCCTCTTTCCATCATTTGCTTGCCAAACCACATTAAATCCCCCACGGGCTGCAAAGCTAAGTGACTATCGCAGGCATCGGTGACTCCATCTCGTGTGCCCCGCTAGGCCTCTCCACCGCCAGGCTGATATGGCACAGAGAGGCAGGCTGGACACCACACACATGTGCAGAAACTGTGCCCCAGCCCCAGGTGATTCCAGCAGGGCTGGGGAAAGCATAGGCTTGTCAGGTCTGTAGGAAAACCCTGAGACGGCCCCAAGCCCCTGAATTTCCCGTGAGCAAGCATGAGCCATGGGGCCCAAAATAGAGCTGGGAACTAAGTAGTAGCAAAACTTAAATGACCTCCACTATTCTCAGAGAGAGAAACAAGAAAGTAGTTGGTGCTAATCTTTCTTCACAGCAGGCAGGAGGACAGGTTGTGTTTTCAAAAACACCATTCTGTCTCTACTTCCAGGAAGTTGAGGGCATCCTTGGAGCTTCGGAAGAGAAGGTGGCTGCTGTCGGGTCTGCAGTCACATTTCAATCACTGCCAAAGCATCAGGTGTCTGCTAATGAAGGAGCTCCCATCAGCAATTCTCCTTTGAGATCTACAGCACTACAAGAGAGTGAAAAAGGGAACCAAAACCTTTCGATAGGGAAGCCCTCACGAGAGCCCAGGTTTCAAGCTTGTCGTTTTCTACCAAGTCTTATTTCTCACCAGATATTCCATATATTATGGCATTTCTTTGGAGACAACAAGTTTTATTTTCATGTTTTATCAATGCTAATAGATTCATCAGCTCCAAGGAAAGTTTTTGGTCCCTGGAACATGCTTCTCTGTACCCTTAGCTCACAAGAAGGATCCCTGGTGCAGATTTGGTTTGTGCTAGCTGACTTCTCCCCACCAGTTCCCAAGCAAGGTTCAGCAGCGAGTAAGCAGGCTGCATGCCATTGCCCTGCTGAAGAAGCCTGATAGCATGGGCAGAGGCCGTCCCTGGCCAGCCAACCTCCACAGCAAAGAACAGCCCCAAGCGCATGTGGTTTATTAGTACCAAGCAAGACTCGGAGTACCAACTAAGGGCCCTCTCTACTTTCAGTCAGAGCACCTGTTCTTCTGGGGACAGGAGAGGGTGTTTTTAAGAAGAAAAGGGATTCTTCAGTGATGATAGAATTTCCTTTGGTATTTCTCCAAGACCTAATTCCGTATGTGTGTAGCAAAGGACCAGGCTCACCAGTAGGCTCCCCTCTCTGATGGGCCTTGCCATTATCTAGTGCTGCTTGTGTCAATGGCCCAAAGCAATGGCTGGGACAGCCTGGTGTGTATCTTCCAGCTGAGCACTGTAAGGATCCAGAAAAAAATGCAAAAGAGAAACTCTGTCTCCTTAGACATATCCAGTAGACACAGGTAGGGTCAAACCTCACACACAGACAATAGAATATTATTTTTTTAAATTAAGCAGCTGAAGTTGTAGAAATTTATTTGCAATGGGCTATAGGCCAAAGCCCTTGGGTATCCTGATGGTGGAGTGGGAGACCCCAGGTTGGTGGTCCTGCTGCTGCAGAGGTTCAGGATGACAGAGGCCTGAGTCAAGAGTTGGTTCTCCTTGTCTTGCAAGGAGCTCCCCTCTGGATCTTGAATAAGTGGTTTCCACGAGCACTTGTGGTACCTGACCACACACATCATGCCAAAACCAGGAGAGCGCATTTGCCCATTTTGTTTAGGGGTACTTGAAGGGTTTTGTTATTTCCGTACTGTTTGCTCTCACAGCTGGTTTTCTATCCCAAGAACATTGCTGCGACATTTACCATCCTTGTTATGTGACTGATGATACAGTCCTGCAGTTACAGCCTTCAGCCCATGGAAGTTCTGTCTCATTTGTTGATGCAGCTGAACTGTTTACTGGAAGTGACACCAAGCTTCCTGTAATACAAGAGCACCGGTCCTTCAGTGACACAGCCTATTTTGGGAGGGCTGTACCAGCGTGTGCCCTGGCCATACCATTTCCAACAGTTACTTTCTTTCATCAGACTTCTCAGATGCCTAAATTAGGTCTGATTCCCAGCTGAAAACCAGGTCAGTCAGCATCAGCATTTTTACACTTTTTACATATCTGTAGAGACACAAATATGTGGGGTTTTTTCTGGCTGACTGTTCTACGTGATCTGCTTCATACACTTCACACATAGAAACTGTTTGTCTGGTTCCTTCCTGGACTTTATTAATACCTTTTCCTGCCCTTTTTTCTAAGAATACAGAGGATTTAATAACATTCCCACCCCTAAGTATGTGTAATCCTGAACTATATGCTTTTCTGTGTCAGTTGGCTTTCTCTAGTCTTTTGTTTAAAAACTATAACCTTTAGTAACAGAAGCCTTACCCTGTTTTGGTTTATGTCAAGCCATATTTTCCTGAATAGTTGCTATCTGCACCAAACATTTCCTTTATTCTTAGTACATTTATATTATTTTCCAATGCATCTATTTTCAAGTTACTAACTGAAGCTGCAGAAATACAGTAATATTTCAGAGTATGTTACTTAGAGGTCTCTAGGGCTCCTAACAACCCAGATTTTGCCTCTAAAGAGCTGTCTGCTACTGCTCTATTGTTATTAGTATCTTATTGGATCATAATTGTACCAGTCTTCAAAACTACCTTAGAGTTTGTCTTTACATATCCCACAAGTTTCACCGTCTTCCCCTCCAACGGGCAGTTTTCAAACTGAAATCTATAAAGTCCATAATCAGCTCCCCAAGGGAGATGATATTTTAATCTGTGCCACCAAAGGACCTCCTCTCTGTAGGTTTTTCTCCAGCTTGCCATTCCTCTGTCAGTAAATGTCCATTCTGCTCAGAAAGGCAGGGACTGCTTGTCCATGGTGGGACTGCTCATTTATGGTGTGCTTGAAAGTTTCTTCAGAGTATTTCTTTTCTGCCAGATTATTGCATTTGTTTTATTGTGTTAGTAGGTTTTAGCAGAACAGGAGGAGTTTGATTTCCTTTTCCTTATAAACTATTCGGGGGAAGGGAAGAGTGTTTGCTTTGTCATTTTCAAGTGCCAGAGGGTAAGAATATTGTGTTTTCTTTTCCCACACCTGAATTCTTACCACAATCAAGTTCCTCTCTGTCCTGTAGACTCATTTTGAGAGCTCATGCCACCCAGGGGCCCCCTTCTTGCTCTGACAAAGCCATGTATTTCACTTGAGGTTAGACCCCAGCCTCAGCTAGAGCTCAGATAAGCCTCAATAGTTTGATCCACAGCCAAGAGATGATTAATTAAGGGTAATTAATTAGCTATCACGGAGTGTGGCACCTCACTGAAGACTGAGTCACACCAGAATCTTATGTATATAGCTACATTTGGAATCACCTGAACCTTGTGTTTAAAATATGTGGATTTGTTTTTTGATAAAACTTTAAAAGTTCTAAATTCTCCAGTCTAGGTGTTAAGCTAAGCAAATTTTTAAAAATGCAGTTTTATGTGTTTGTCCTTGTCACTGCAGCTCACAGACTTAGTATGCTTTTCCAGGTGGTTGAATTTTAGGTGTCACCTTAAAAGGAAATTCTCTTTAAGACTGGCTGAGCTCTGGAGGCCACATTTTTCTCTATAGTGTTTTGGACCCAGTGAAACTCAGACTTTAAATTTACATTTTACATTACATTTTCCTGTACTGTAGGATTGCTTTCCTTTCATTTAAAGGCTTATTCTACTAACATTTAACATACAAATAGCAGAAATTTCACTTGTAGTCCTGAAAAAAAGTTTAAAAACAGAAGAATGTTATCAGTTGTAGCTATACTATAAAACAAGAAAATAATATCATATATTATTATATATGAACATACAATATAATAATATCATAACATATATAATGCTGTGCACATATGTATATACACACACATATATATATGATGAATCAGTAACACAAGCTAAAACATCATCCAATAAAAAAGAGAGAAATTCTAGTACTTGGGGTGTTGATTATGGGGTTTTTAGGTATTTCAGTTTGTGGTACCAGTGAAAAAATATTTATAGCATACATATATCATATAAATCATATTTAATATATAATATCTAATATATACTATTATATCAGTGTATTATAACAATATCTCATACATAATATTCATTTTATAAGTTGGACAAATAATAATGCTTTACATGTCCTTATGATGGCTTCCCACCTCTCCTTTACTTTGCTGGTGCACCTTGTCATAAGGCGCTGCCTGCATCAGCATCACGCTAAGGCTGTTCTCACCTCATACCAGCCTGTGCTGCTTGCATGTGGTCACCATATGAAATATCATGGCTGTATTTATTTACCTTAAGCATGTGGGCAAGCAGAAAACTCATGACACAGACAATGTAGGGCGTAAGGTGGTAGTATATTGGCTGTAGTATAGTATGTCTTATGGTATAGTAATGAATACACTTTCTCACATGGTAACCTGGAGCTGTTTTGCAAAACTTTATCCCAAACGGGTAAGCAATTTCCTTTGTATGTATGAGTGAGATCAAATATGTAGAGTGGCTGATGAGATATGGATTCATACCTTCGCCTACATTGCAAGAATGTGTTTGCTTGCCCATACGCTTAAAAAGAGCAGACCACAGATATATGTGGTAGAAGAGACTGTGAGATACAGACTGAAATTGAATTACAAATTGAATACCCAGATTTATCTCTATTAAGTTGGAGCTAAATGCCGAGGTCATAACATTTATAGTTAAGACATTAATTTTTAGTGCATAGGTCAATAAATAGCACCCTTCAAAGCCCAGCATCTTCACTTTCATTGTTTTATCTCAAGATGGCAAGATTCCAGTAATGATCTGCAGAGCAGCGATGATACAGATATCTCAGGGCATTTTGCTAGCAGTAAAGAGGAACTCAACTAAAGCCAATAACAAGCTGTTGCAATGTATTGTTTGTTGATAAGAGCAGAGACTAGCTCCCCCAACAAAACCAGCTGCAGAACATGTTTGACTTCTGTCTGTGATTATTTCGTAGGTAGCATTCATATAATATTATATCAGCGTATATCTTGACTATAATTAGGGCACTTATGTACTTCTCAGTGCAGAAACAGTATATTAGACAAGGACAGAATCCTATTTTTGTCTTATTTATGTATCTAAGTTACCGAAGTGCTGTGAGGACTTGAGAGGAAAACCAAAGCCTGAAAATGAGGGCACTTGCAGTTTGGTTCAGCTGAAGTGCTGAATTTTGACCTGCTGTCTCACCTGCACTTGAGGACTTTCAGAAGAATGAAACAATAGCAGAAGTGGTTTCAGGGTGCTATTGCTGTTGTATCTCTTTGTATTAGTGCGATAGCTCAAGTAGTCACAAAGAAACTGAACAAGAGGTGCAGCTTTTGTTAGAAATCTTTTTCTTTTGTTCCCATTTTATAATCTCCACTTCTTGTATGTTACCAGTCATACCTCTAACTGGTATCAAATTGCCAAACTGAAGAGAAGCCAGGAAAAAAGTGTTAAGTCAGGGAAAAAATAATACTTATGTTGGCTCTTTCTTTTCCTTTGTATGCATATACAACACTGCTTTAAAAACTAGGTGATACAGTACATCTGCTCCTGTAGTTAGCTATTTCTGGGGTTCCCGTTACCTGTGCGTCGTGCCTTTGGGTACATCTGCTCAGCACTGTCCAGGCATGTGTGAATTTATATTGTGCCCTGTGCCAGCCACAAGCAGCGCAGCTGCAGTTATCGATGCTCAACATGAGCTTTTGCAGAGAAGCCAACTTTCAGTTCTTTCAGCATGTGAACAAAGTGAGTTTGCATGAGCTCAGACGGGGTGAGCTGGCTTCTACCTACCAAGCAAAAAGCTCTGAAGTGCTGTGCACATAGCACATGTAGCTGCCTCAGACTTCACTGGGACTTGCATGAATACCAGACCTACGGAACTGGTCCCAAGATAAATGAAGCCTGGTCATGCTATCTGGGCTCCATCGAGACACTGCATGTACCCTAAGTTGTTCCTCTCAACATATATGCAGGCAATACATGGCTGTCCTAGTGACACATGCCCTGATCATGATATGACCATAATTATAAGGCAAAATTAGCCAGGGTTCCCCATGATTGTAGCTTGAATACTGTTGACTGCTGATGACAACATTGAAAAAATGAAGAAACTTTCTCTAGCAGAGAATCATAAACAGTTTTAAGACCATATACACAGGCAACTGAACATCACTCAGGAAAAATACAGTTATATATAGCTCAATAGTAGAGATATGATTCAGGGTTTGCACTCTGAGCTGTGACAATAAGCAGTAAGAGAAACTGTGCAAAGGAAAGAGTCCTGACAGTGCAAGATTTCTCATGGAGACCACCTGAGGTGAGCCCCAACCACTCCTCCCTTCAGGCAGGGCTGGGAAGTATTGTCCAAAGTGCTAGGGAATGAGGAGGCAACCACAGAGCTCACACATTTCCCACTGCCTTGGATTGCACACAATGCTGCCTATTGGCCCTTCACCAGCCTGGGCACACCTCTCTTGCTAAAGTACATGTTGGGACTTATTTTCAACTGGTATTGACAGGAGGCCCAGGGAAATGAGTGGACACAATATCAGTTCCAGCCATACGAAAGAGCCCATTTTTTGTATCAAAGCCTTCCAGTAAGAGGCACAATTTGACAGGAAGCAAGGCTCATTCTTCCTGTACATCTAGCTCTTCTTGCCCTTTCAGGAGCAGAGAATCAGACATGCAAGAAAGCTGCCAAGTTCATGTCAATTTAGCTCCTGCAGAGCCCCTGGTCTCATGTATTTTTTCAGCCAAGACTGTTTTCTCGAGTGCTAATGTGAGAATCACTTCTAACTGATGTGTGAGCCAGGAAAATGCCCAGTCTGCCAGGAGTTCACCACCAGTACACTGCAGTAGGCATCTGGGGAGAGAGCAGAGCAGTCACTCCTGTAGGTGAGCTGTCAATAAAAGCTAAATTATATGTGCTGAGCAAGTATACCAGCAGGATCAACAGGAGACAAAATAATTTTTATTCTGAGTTCCAGCTGTGGCATCTTTGCTACACAAACTGTTTTATGATCACATAAAACTGACTGTAGGTTTTGACACACAGGTGGAAGAAGGTGGATACAGGTAAAATCATGCATTTGGTCCTCTTCTGTGCCAATTCATTTTCACATGGAAGCTAGCCTGGTCATTTTAAAGTGGTGGCTGAGTGGTCCAAGTGTGAAAAGGGACAATTATGTTTTAGTGGACTAATTCAGATTTTGACAGAATCCAGGCAATTGTGTGCCTCCAGGAAACCAGGATCTGAATCAACGGGATGTTTAAAATGTGCTGGATTCAGCTTCAAACACCTGCATTTACAATGGAAGTGACTACATATGAGCCTGTTACAGTTGCTGGAGATCTGCCCAGTACAGTCAGTGGCATCCACACTTTCCAACTCACCCTAAAATAGACACTTGGATTTCTATGGATGTTAAATCCACAGCTGTAGCAAAGACCAGGCAAGAAAGGTGCCAGCTATACCCAAATCCTGCTTACATTATGCTACTGTTCTGGAAAACGAGTTGCATACTCATATAGATCTTATTTAACAAGAGGAAAAATAATTTAGCTTGTATTTACAAGTCACCAGTTGTTATGAATCCAGCATGGGCTTTTGGAGACACGTCTATTTATCTAGGAGGTAGTAAGAGGTTTCGTACATGCTGAAACCAACTAATGGAAGTAGTGGAAGAAAGCCTATCTGAAGACAGCCTACGTGCTCAGCCAAGTTCTTTGATTCACCCCTAACAAGACTGTTTCCAATTTCTGGCCCCAGTACATTACCTGAATGTTAGAATTACCCTACATTCTTTTCTCAAAACATTTCCCAAATACCATGCCAAATTATCCTTTCAGCTCCACCTGCAAAACTTGGTTCACTGTCCTGTTTATGGACTGCATCATACGTTAAATCGACCAACAGCTACAGACTGTCATATCCTTAGTGCAAGTGCAAGAAAAAGCAATGTGTGAACTTTTTTCTTTTTCTTTTTTTCTTTTTTAATCTTGAAAGATAATCTTCAAAAACACACATGCAGATCTACCTCAATTCCTTTGTGGACTGAACAGGAGAGGAAACATTCAAAAAAATTTTCACAGAAAAGAGAGATGAAAAGATAGGAAGTACAGATTTCAAATAGAATATATACACACACACATAAACGTATGTTTTCTGTAAAATGCCAATCAGACCATACAGACTCAATATAAGACCATCAAGCTTTATTCTCTGTTGGGAATCTGTCATATTGTCTACCACACACACCCTGTGCCAACAAACCGTTACTTCTTTTCCTGGCATTTGAGGTCAGAAGGGAAATGATCAACTACACTTTTTCCTCAAATTTCACAACAGCTATGTGAGGCAATTACTTGTAGTAGGAAGTAATTGCAGACCGGAAGCCATTGTCTGTTAATCCTGGACATAGGCAACATCTGAAAGATTTAAAGTTATAAAGGAAATCAGTTCATATGTTATTTAAATTTAGGCACGATTGGGCACTTTCTGTGGACAAAGTTCTATAAAAATATAAATCTTCACCATCTTGCCATAACTCAAGGGCAAGCTACCTGCAGGAGGGCCCCCTGGCACAGGATAACTCCACATTACCTAGGATGTCTGCCAGAGTGGTTAAAAGGAGCTTTTCAATCTGGTTGTCCATGGCTATGCATCATCCGACAAAAACTGTTCTCTAATGAAGTCAAGGTTCCCCGCCAGGCATCAGCAATATTTCAGTAACTGCTTACATGCATGCTCTTCTTCCGTGATATGTGCATGATAGAATTATTTCACCAAGAGGCAAGTTACCTTATGCTGTTGGGAAATAAGAGCATGCACATGGGTAGTGACTGCAAAGGAATATAAGTCCTGGAGAATGAATTCCAGAGCTGTTATGCTGAATTCTTAAAAGGGGTTGCCTTAGCTTTGCTAATCCTTTTAAAAATATCAGGCTTGAAAAAATTAAGCTTACCAAGTCTGTGTTTGTAGGAAAGACCAACATATATATATAATATTCTAGCTATTAGCCCATAAACTGGAACCTCTTTAAATCAGTTTAGGATGCTTACTCTGACTGAAATTTAAACCAGTCTAGAAAATCTATCAGTGGAGTTACACAAGTTGACCTAAGGTTTTGCTCACAGAATTTTTAAAAGCTGACTATCTTGCACACCAATAAAGAAAACTGCAAGATCTTCGTTCTGTAATGTAACTAGCACTTAAAGTCATAGAATCACACTTCAGATTCTGAGAGGTTTTTGTCAATGCTGGCCCACAGCCTTACTGTTTTCATAAACCTGACTACTGCAGAAATGAACTTTTTAAAGATCACAGTGACTGGTTTCACTCTGAACAGGTTTACTGACACAGATGATAGTGACTGTGTTTATGCAAACCTTATCTAAATTAGAGTGAAGGTTGATAACACCAGCACAGAATCCTGACTTTGATAATTTATGGTTAGCAAAGGTGAAGGTTCAACTGAACTAAAATTCAACTATCAGCAAAACTGGATAGTCCAGGACAGACACAGGAAAGGTAGCTATGTACTGTTAATTTTACTTAGCTAGTTCTGAAGAATTAGTACAGTATTTCCTTGTGATATTTCTTTGCCTCTCACCTGTATATTTAGATTTTACACTTAGTAAGACTTCTTCAGCTGAATCTTGGAAACTGCCCACTTGCACTCTCTCAGGCTAGAGAAGAGAAGCACTCCCTAACAGGCAGAAATGATAGGATTATTTTACTTCACCTTTGAATAAAGCTCTTTTCATCTAGATTGATATAGCTAACAAGCTCAACAGGCATGTACCCCTCCACTACACTAAAGATAGTAATGCTTCTCATTTTCTCACTGAAAAAATAGAGGGTTTTTTTACCTCTTAATGTGAAATCCTTGTGGAGAGAAGACACTCTTGGTTTACCTTGCTCTAACTCTTTGAGGTCAGAGCTATAACCACCATAGGGTTTACTTTGACTGGGTGTACTAAGATAAAGACTGACATTTGTCTCCGCAAAAGTTTTTGATTAATACAGTGATTATAATGTAACTCTTTCATTGTAAAAAATATGTCATATTTTGCAGTGAAGGCATACATATGGTATTCTTTATGTGAATAGTCTTTGGTGAAAAATAAGAAATAAATAACAGTTTTATTTTTCTAAAGCTAAATGACGTAGACGGTCAGGAATATTGCAAGTAGTTAGATGTTTTCACATTTGTTTTGTTTGCTCAGAAATACTTGTATACACAGGTGCACAGCAGGTAGAATTCTCATTTCCCAAATCTATTTATTCTTAAAAGATGATAAGCTAAAGCCTAGTGTGAAATAATGCCTTTGTGATAACATAACTACAGGCTCAGCAAGTTTCTGATATTTGCAATAATGATACTCAGAACAGAACAACAGAAACAAACGAAAAAGAAATCTCACAAAAAGAACAGGGAAGGCCCAATACAAAGAAGTTTCTTAGAAGACTTACGTTCAGATCTTGACTGAGTGAACGAAACCCTTGGCTTTTAGAGATGTAGAGATGTAACCGTACAAGCTAAAATTTGCATGAAAGTTTATTGCAAGGGTGAGAAAGAACCATCTAGACAAAACCTGCAGCCTCTTTTGGTAAAGTCCCTGTTCAGTTTAAGGAACACGCAGTCAGAGATGCACTCATTTACATTTCCCAGTTTGGTGAACTTGAACATTTGCAGAAGTGTTTCTCTGAATTGCATCAATGACGCTTTAGGAGCAATAACTGAGATGTGTTACAAAAGGACACTTTTTCTTTTTGTTCCTCATATTAAAACCCTTTACTCTATTTAAATATCAAAGTGTTTGCCACAACTCAAGATGGCTGGCTCTTGGCTCCTTCTTCTCCTCATACTCTGTCTACAATAGAAATTAAGTATCTGTTTCCTGTGTTTCTCTAATATTCTGTCTTCTCACTAGCAATTCAGACAGTCCAGGAGGGGTTGAATCCTGAGCAGGAACACTGCACACTGAGGATCCCTAAGTTTTCACCAGTTTTAGCTATATTTAGGTAGACATAAACTATCCTATCACTTTAGCTCTTGTTACTGCTTTGTAAAATTTTTAAACTGAGCAAGTAAAAAAAAAATTTTAAAAAATTTCAAAAAATGCAGTCTTTTGAGAAAAAACAAAATACATTCTTCAGCCACATTTTCATTGATTAAAAAATGTTAATATGATTTCTCTAAGTGCTTACAATAAAATCTGTGCTTTCATTTTGCTTCATTCTGAATCTGTTTGCAATTGTCTTGAAATTGCAGTTCAGGGTTTTTTTCCTGTAATCTGAAACATTCTTCAGCTGGAAGGGTGTCTTTCCAAAAGTCTAACAATGTTAAAGAATTTATGAAATAAGACCTTTTTATTGTACACAATAGTGCTTTGATGGGTAGTGAACCAAAAATTATGAAACAAAAGAGGTTTTGGAAGGCTTTCTGCTGCATGATATGTTTTGAGATTTATTTTTCCATCTCAAAACACACAACAAATCGCAAAACTTTTTATAAAATGGAAATTACGGTTTTCATTTTTCTTACAGGCTTTTCAGTCTTTTTCACAGGTGCACTTGACATTGACAACAGGAAGAGAATAGATGTAAGAGAGGAAACACATCAGTTTTATTTAGTAGTCCCCTAAAAAGAAAAGTAGACACATGTCTACTGTTACTGTTCCACAGCAAAGAAATAACACCGTTCTTTTCTGAGTTTTTACTGTTTGATTTTCAGTATACCCTTTAATGTTTTATTTGTCAACCTTTGTCAGTTGAAGGGAAAGGAATCACCATTCCTGTCAAAAAGGCACTGAGCAGCTGTCACCTTTGCTGACAGTTACAGCTCAGATGAAAACCTGATGTTACTGAATTTCCAAGTGAGCTTTCTATTCAGAGTGCCATGAACCAGGGAGTATGAAGAGAAGCAAAAAAATTCTACCTGGATTTAGTGAGGGTTACTCCAGAGGCCTTAGGTGCTCTTAGTACCTAATATAAGACTAGAATAACATCCATCCACTAAATGTTTCAGAAATGAGGCACGCAGAAAAGCTTAACATTTCTTTTTCTATGTCAGAAGCTTGAGGACTGATGTAAATGGCAATAAGACGGGATCTTCTCACTTAAAGAATCCCTACTGAGTTTTTGTTTTAGTCTACTTGTATGTCCATTTGTCTGTTGTAGTTTAAATATAGCTCTCCCCAAATAAAAGCAAACCCATGTCTTTCTAACAGGGATATTTATGTAACAGAACTATATTTTGACAGATTATGCATATGAAACCTTAGTTAAGAGTTGATGTTTTAAACTTATCCTGCAGCAAAGTTTCTCTTGCAGAGAATCGATGCAAGCTCCAATGATTTGAATTGTGTTGGAAACCTGTAATTGAAAGGAAGCAACTTATAAAAGGATTAGAGCCCCAGAAGGATTTGACAAAAGGAAAGACAAAGTTGGAAGGAGGATTTTCTGTACTCCACATTTCCCCAAGAGGCTATTTGCCTTCGAGAATGACTTGCAACAATAGTCTTGTGTGCTTTGCATGCCCCCTCCTCCTCTGCAGAAGACACTAGGGAAACATCACTTCGTTCTTTTGCTCCTTGTGATGGACATCTTCCTTACTGAAAACCATGCCAAGGGGACCTACCCTTTTCAGAAAGCTCTTGTAGGCATCTAACCACAAAGTCTGGTGCCTTTCAACCCCAATTCAAGAGGTGCATAAATTGGGGAAGCAATTTTGTTTCACTGATGGTAGTGTTCCACAAGTGCATAAAATTTGCCTTTAGCCAGGACATGAATTCTGACGCTGTTTGTGCAGAATCTATGCATGCATTTTTTTATCTCCTTATCAAGGTGTGCTCTCAGAAGAAGCAAGTTTAGAAGAAAATACTGTCATAAGAAAGAAAGTTTAGATTTAGAAGAAAATACTGTAATTAGTCCTAACACAAAACCAAATGTAAGTGGTATTCAATAGCTTTATAACCACTGTGACAGATTTAATGGAAATTTTCACCCATGCTCGTACTTTCCAAGAACATACAATTTCTATAGGAACAGTATCTAGGGATGAGATCCCTTAGCCTGTGAGAGCAAATATCTTTCACTTGCAAAGGCTTATTATTAGAGCTCTGTAGATACTTTGATACAGATAAAAATTTTCTGTTTGTTTTAGGAAATTTAGCGTTGTTAGGTACAAAGTAGTGCCACTTGAAAAGGATTTCTGAGGCAACAGAGTTCATGAATAGGTATTTAGTATGGTAAGTCATAGATAGAAGAGTTAAAATAGACAGCATTAGGGTTTTTTTCCAAGAGCTTTTTGTCAGTGAGTGCCTTTTCAAGTTCCCGTGAAAACTGAAGAGTTAGTTTCATTCTTGATATAGCTCCCTTGACAAGAACAGAATTTCATCTGCAATGGATTCGGCTCAAAGTTTTTTTGCAGTTGTGATCATGTGATGTGCTTATTACTTGGAACATGTTTGCTCTGTGTCATGTGCATGATATATTAGGAACGCATCTCTGACTTCTTTGCAATTCCTATTTTCTTGTGCCTTTTTCTGGGCTTCCAACAGCTCAGCTAGAAGCTCCTGAAAGACTGGCAACATTAGTTAACATCACTTGTTTGACACTGACTCACACTACTTCTGAATATTTTTAGCTGAGATTTGAAGTACTATGTCAAATTGATCAGATCAAGAAACAACAGAAATAAGCCCCCTCTGATCTTCTTGCTGCTGTAGCTGTGCTTTTTCTGGATCTGCACTCAGTTTATCTTTAGAGTTGAGTATCTCTCTCTACTGAACTACAGCCTTCAGTAGAGACTTCACCTTTGCCAGGTTTCAGGAATCATCAACACTTATTTTGTGAAAGGTCTAGCAAGTTATTCAGTAAGAGCCTCTGTCAGAAATGACAGTTTTTGTCAGAATGGTTATTTCCAACTAGCATTAGCCAGCACTGAGGGCTGACCTCTCTGAGAGACTGATCTGTTACACTGCTCACAGGCTATGACCACACAATTAAATTAAAGGTCTTATTTAACTAGATCTGAGGTTAAGTGACACCAACTGGCTGGCATTTATGTTTTTTATAATCTAACCTCCTACACCAGGTGCGTCTTGCAAAGAGATGCTTGATTTAAACAGTGCAGGTGATCAGAGTCCACAAGTAAGAGTGTGTGCCTGAACCCACTCTCTGCCCCTCTTTTATTAAACAGCATAGATGTGCCCACAGTTATTGGCTGGCTTGGACTGGTACCCTTTTCAAGCCTCTGTTGCCACTCTTCACAGAACTTACTGTTGCTCTGTCATCTGTCTTTCTGGTCATTCATTGCCATTTCTTCACTTTGCCGACTCTGTACTTTTGTGAAATTGAATCCCTGTACTTGCAGCTTAGTGAAAGTAAGCACGCATGCATGTAGCACATTGAGGCATGAGTTCTTACTTGCAGCTGCTAAATGCTGCTACACTATACAAAATAATTAAGCTAAACCATAAGCTTGTGTCTGTCAATAAAGATCTATATAGGCCAAACAGTGGAAGCATGGTTTTGCTTTGCAGGCTGGAAATCTGAAATTAATTTTGTAGAATTACAGGTGATGCCAGTAAGACAGCTGCAAAGAGAACATGTTTTAATAACTTACATCTTGCAGAAATTGAAACTCAATACCTTTCCTTTTTGTTAGAAGAGGGCTTGTCACTTCTTTAGCCTAGTCCCTTCAGCCTGTAAACCAGTCCAGGCAACTGCAATCTGTCCCTGGTTCTTGATTATACATGGTGTTTTCCTTCTATTATGTTTACATCATGAATATACCAAGAATAATTGATTGCATGTTCTCCTTTCCCCAACTGAAAAAAAAAAAATCTGGTACTTACTTGTTATGGATCAATGTTTAGTTGGGGGGGGGGGGGGGAAATGTCAGAAAATATTGTGTATTACAAGAAGCAAGATCATGACATCTAGAGTAGATAGGATGGATTTAGCTCATGGAGATCCTGTGGCGTAGTGTTCTCATGTAGACATCAATTTAATTTTAATTTGTGGTATGTGATTTTCTTTATGTTACAATAACATAAGAGGTATGAACACATAGAGTGCAAAAAATATCAGAAAGCCATACAGCAGGGGAAAAGTAGCTGTTCAAAGCTAGGAAGAAGTGGGACTGGTAAAACATTACCATGATTTGGAGGGAGGAGAGAGTTTTCAGAGATAATTTTAATAGATTCAGTTCATTCAGAGATAATCTGTCAAACTACATAGAGGCTTTTTCTTAGTTTGATTAATAGAAGAAGTACGTTCTTAATTTCTGTTTTGACATATTGCTTTTCTCTCTTGACAGTTGTCCTCTAGGTTTTTAAGCCAAGTGTTCATGATATGATCCAGCTGTCTTATAGGGATCAACAACCCCCTTGTGAATAATGGTTAAAAACGGATCCCAACTGGATGTTGAAACACTGGCAATGCTCCAGAATAAAGCTATCTCCATCACCCTCCCAGTTGTGTATACACTGGTGGCTATGATCAGTATCCCTGGTAACTTGTTCTCCCTTTGGGTGCTCTGCTGTCACATCAAACCCAAAACACCTTCTGTTATCTTCATGATCAACCTAAGCATCACGGATCTCATGCTGGCCAGCTGCTTTCCCTTCCAGATTTCTTATCACATCCAAAGCAATCACTGGAGCTTTGGCAAGACCCTTTGCAGCCTTGTGACTGTGATGTTCTACTCCAACATGTATTCTTCCATACTGACCATGACCTGTATCAGCGTTGAGCGGTACATGGGCGTGGTATATCCCATGAAGTTGATCAAGTGGAGAAGAAAAAGATATGCCCTGGCTACCTGCCTAGGTATGTGGATTTTCTTGCTACTAGCCTTCTACCCACTAGAAAGCACAGACCTGACCTATGAAGTGAAAGAATTGGGGATTATAACCTGTTTTGATGTCCTCAAATGGGATATGCTGCCCAGCTTTGCAGCCTGGGTAGCCTTTCTCCTCACGCTATTTTTCGTGCTCTTCCTCATCCCTTTTGTTATAACAGTTGCATGCTATATTGGCACCATTCGGAAGCTTATTCAGACATCAAACAGATATGGTAACAGGCAGAAGACTAGATCCATATACCTGGCAATGATAGTCCTTCTGGTATTCATCACTTGCTTTGCTCCCAATAACTTTATTCTACTTGTGCATATGATCATCCGCCTATTTTATGACAGGAGTTTGTACCCTGCCTACAAGCTCACCTTGTGCTTCAGCTGCCTCAACAACTGCATAGATCCCTTCATTTATTATTTTGCATCCAAAGAATTTTACCAGAAATTCATGCAACTGTTTCGCCCTAAGGTACTGCTCAGTGACAGTCTGGAAAACAGAAGGGAAAGCTTATTCTCTGGCAGGACCATGTCAGCCAGGTCAATGTCAAGCGGACCTATGGATGGGTTAGAGGGAGTAAAGGTCTATTTGCAAAGGCAGGAAAGTGTTTTTTAGCCTTAGACATCCTCAGAAGAAAAGCAGCTGTGAGGTCCATGAGCAGAACAGAAAACCTTCCTTTCTGAATGGTTACCCTCAAAATACCTTGCTCCAGTGACGGAACTCAAGCCATACTTATATTGTGCATCCTACTTCAGTATTTTCTGGTGAGAAATGGAAGCATTAAAGGAACTGAGTTTATTCAACAAGGCACTGAAGTAAACCCAACATTGTTAATTAGGGGTTGGCCTGGAATTAGTCCTACTGAATGAAACCAAGGGATAAGTTTAGAACAAAAATTACTTTCAGGGTGTGTGATCTCAGTGTTTAATCAAAGGCTTGTGATTCACATTGAATGTGAAATATTACTGTATATGAATTAGAGCATACACTGAAGTTGGATTTGGGGTAGGGGAGTTATTTTTCTAAGCAACGTGCTGGGTTTTTTGTTTGTTTTTGTCTAATGTATTGCTTTCTCTCCTGTTGTATTTCTATAAAAGAATGAATAAAAATAGCTTGTCTTTTTATCATTAATGCATAATGCATAGCCACTGTGAATTCACCACAACACTCACCCAGCTGTTTATCAGAACCAAACCACACTAACCTTTGAAAAGGTTAGGTTGACTCATATTATTTATTTCATTTTATATAGCAAATATCTCATACAATTGAAGGAAAGCTAGAACTAACAATGTTTGAGACTACTTCAGCTGCTGAGTGGATTATATTTTAATTTCCTGAAGCTATTAATTTCTCAGGACAGTGGGGAACAGTTGTTTTAAGAAAACGTTTTCTCACATTGACCTACTACAGTTATAATGCTGCTGCTCTTATGTGATTGGTATCAACAAGTCCTTTTCACCAATTCACTATAGGCTATACACAGAAGCACCATCCCCCTCAGCAGAGAGTGTAGCTTTATATAGCTCATGGACAGTGAGTTTATCTTCCTTATGGCAATGGTGTGGATTATTAATCAGATTTTCAGATGGATATATGAGAATTAACCACAGACTGAAGTGAATCTGTGCCAGCAGAAACCAGCTGAAAATCTGTCCCTGTGGCCAGATATCAGAAACATATTTCTTTCAAGAGGGCAAACAGAAAGAAGAAAAAATGAAAGCAAGGCTTGAGAATGGGAGATGTACCAAATACCCTGGAAATAGGTTACAGCAGGTTAATTGTGCAGTCCTGTGTTTGGGACTCCTCTCTGAAATATCCTTCTCCAGCTTGTTTGCATATACTGTGTCATGTTTTAATTCTTTTCACATCTCAGCAACTGCCTGTGCACTTGGATAGAAAACTGCTACAGGATATGTACTGGGGACAGACAAAGGCAAAGTTTTTCCTGTAGTATTTACAGCTTTTTACCTACCTTTGTCCCTCATTGACAGTGAAGAGCCAAAACACACCTGACAGAGCCAGACAAGTTTGCCCTCACAAGCAAGACACAGCTATACAGTATCCTTTTGCTGCACTGCAACTCCATCCAATGCTGAGTAGGAGGCTGTCTTTGACATTGTTGACAGTTGGTTCAGACACCACATGCTATGTTTGCCTTGAGCATATCTATACTGATTTCTGAGCTCCTGTGCCTAAGTGAAATACATCACCCAAGGCCCTTAAAATCCACCTTTTTTTGTGTCTGTATGACATGATTAAAACACAATTTTCCACCACTAATCACCACAAACTTCTTCACAGTATCGGCTGGATAACCACAAAGTCAGCTGTGAGATATTTGTATGTCCTATCTTCTGCTAAAGTATCATCAGTTATTGGAGCAGGATAAATGTCAGTGGACCTAGTACTACCTTTCAAAAGCCATCTGAAGTGTTTTGTGGCATTTCACAGTGTTAGTTTTAATTGATCTGCACATTGTCTGCCCACAAGGCCAACCTTAGTGATATGCAACCTGTCCAAACCTTCCCATCAATTTGCCTGGAAGCTACCCTGCACTACCAGTCTGTGTGTTGGGTGCGCATGTGCAGTGAGATGGGCTTGCTACTTTACATCACCTCTTGGGTGCTGAAAGAGAGGAGACCACTGCTGTGTGAGTCCAGGGCTCTGAGCTCCTGTGTCAGCTCTAGCACATGCTCCAAAATGCCTGCTTGTGCCAGGACATCTAAAGAAAGAACGATGGCTCTTCCTAAGCCATTACACATCCATCAGGCAGAAATTTAGTTTACTTATGTTTTGCAAACCTGCATATTAATTTATCAGTGCATGGTTTCACCTTGCTGTTCAAGTCTCTCCACCATCCACTTTCACAGAATTCCACCTTTCTAACTACCGAAAATGTTTTCAGCATTTTGGTGTGGCAGAAACTTTTTTGGAGGTTATACTGAAATCTCTCTCCTTTTTTTTTTATTTTATTTTTTTTTAACATGCAAGTATTTTTACAGTAAGAGCCATTACTTCTCCTAGCTCTAAAGCAGATTTTCACTCTATTTTATCTTGAACCTGATCTTCAAGCACTCAGTGCCTCTTAAAATGTGCTGCAATGTGCCTGAACTATAACTGACAGCAAACAGAGCCAAAATGGAAGAAACTTTGCACTTTGGACATTAACTGCTCTATTTTGAAAAATACCGAATTGCTTCTTTTGCAAGCGAGAAAAGATGCTTACAACTGACTGGAAATGTTCTTCTCTTTGAGCCTCACGCAGCTCTTCATAGCCCTTCATCCCTCTTCTGACATTGTCTAAAAATGAACAAGAAGGATGCCTCATTCAGGTACCTCTTCATGTCATTTTACTAACTAGCCTCTAGTTAGCTCTGATTAGGGAAAATTCCCATTTGAGTCAGCAGGATTGTTCCTTGAGAAAGGAATATAAAACTGAACCCAATGACAGCAGTGTTTTGAGTCCGATGGTGTATACTGTGAAGTTTTGAAGGCATATTTTAGACAGGATGAGCAGAAATTATTTTTTAAAAGTGACCCAACATACTGTTCTTTGACACTGGAAACATGTCCTTCTGGGGCATCATAAGGTAGCAAGACTTCTACCCTCCTTGGTCAGTGGGTGTGAGTTGACATACATATATATATATACATAAATATATACACATAAATGTAGATTGTCATTTGAGAGGTTATTGAGAAGTTAATGTCTATACTGCCTTCAGTTTGGGGAATATGGGTCCTGAGCAACATGCTTACTTAATTGCCTCTATGGTTAATGTCATTTTAGTGAGAAGACATGAATGTATAGGCCTCCGTCTGAGTTTGGGTTTTGGGTTTTTGTGGTGGGTTTTTTTGTAATTATTGTTTATCAATTTAATCTATGAATGTGCTTGGACTTTTCCGAATATATAATAATAAAAAAAAAAAACATAAAAAGGACATGATTTAAGATTCTTTCCTTTGTTTGCACCTGCCATGTATGAGAAAATTCCAGGGTTAGAAGAGGGCAAGGAAACCAAGTTATGAAATAAAACTAATCCATTTTCCATTGCTGTTGTGCTTTTTTTAGATTTCTGTTTCAAGTCTCTTATTTTTCCCACACATTTTGAAGATTGATTTTTTCTTTGCATACTTGTTCATTTTTTTCTATATATCTTAGAAGCTGGCATTGGCATACCCCCTTCACACAAATTTTAAGAGCAGCAATACTTGAATGAGATGTTGGCTAACTTGGAATCCTTCTCCTTGCCCAATAGGTACACCAAATACATATATTTTTAAATTTTAATGCATTTCTGAAGGGGACTGGCAGCCTGGGCCTGTCCCAGCCCCAACCGGGAGCAGGGCAGCCTGAGGGCACTGGGGCAGCCCCAGCCCCAGCATTGGTCACCTTCCTGGGGAGGGGGATGGGTCATGGGCCCACGGGTGGGCCTGGCTCGGTGGGGCCGACGGTCAGGCAGGGCAGGGTTGTGGGGAGCTGGAATCTGGCTGATGGGGCAGGGGCTGATGGCCCTGGAGTGCTGACATGGGGTCCTGGGCCCTGGGCAGGGTGGGAGGAGTGCTGGGGGGCTGGGCAGGGACAGTCAGGGCTGGTGGCGCCTTGATAAACATTCCCTAGACTGACTATGCTCCATTTTGGGTTCAGTGTCTGTTTGGCTACATCTGTGCTGATACTTGAGAGGGCTAGGGATCATCCTAAAGTCACTCGATCATTTTTTGTTGTTTTTTCTAGTTCAGTGTTTAAAATAACATGATGTCTACATTGATACCCACCAGAGTGTGGGTATTTCTCTAAGGAGATGCTTAGGTTACATTGGTGAAATTCAGCATTGGTAAGTGTGAAGTAGTGCACATGGGGAAATCCAGTCATAGCTTTGTGTACAAAATTATGTTGGTCTCTTGATCACAGATAGGATCTAGAAGAACTGGAAAAGGTCAAGAGAAGGGCATGTGGGGTGATCTAAGGTATGAATTTAAAGCCTTATAAGTTAAATAGTTTAGGCTCTTCAGCTACAAAAAGAGATGAAGTATGTTATGTAGGGAGTGCAGAAGCTGACTGAGATGAGTTTCACTGCCTTTGCCCAAACAAGAACTGCAGAATAGTATATTAAGCTGAGAGCCAGGCTCATAACCAGGAAAAGTTAGTATCTCTTATCATAACACATAGTATAGGTGGGGAACACCTTGCAAGGATGCTGTGGATGCACATAGTACATGGGTCAACAGAGAGACTGGAAAAGCACCTGAAAAAGAAATTCATTGTAGGTTACTAAATAGGCAAACAACAACAGACTCAGGAGAACTCCTAAAATTAGAATGGTCAAAGGTTGGAGGGGTATTAAGGGGAAGTGACATTATGTGATTGCCTTGTTCTCATTTTTCTTGAAATGCCAGTGCTTGCAGCAGGACACTGTAGGCTAGACAGCCCCTTGGCCCCACTCTACTCAGTCTCATGGTCCCAGGTAAGGCCTGCCAGAAAACTGCCTTACAGCCTGGCCTCTTCCACCCTGCCTGCGGGGGTGCTGCCAGTGGAGATTCAATGGGGAGCTTTGCCTGCTAGTGTCTTGGACCAGAGTCGGGGGGGGAGCTACCCTTGGGGCACAAGCTTGGCCCTCTGTCACTTAGCACCATTGGACAAGGCACAGAATGTCAGGGTGGTTGAGGGTGAAAAAGACCTCTGGAGGTCACCTTGTCCAACCCCCCTGATCAAGCAGTCCCTCATGTTCAGGTAAAGATGAACTCATGTATCACCCTTCAACAAACCCCTCTAGCTGCTGGTAACAGTTAATCCATTTTGCTTCAAAGCATATAATTATTAATTCAATTTCTAACATCTTTTCTCACCTCTGTTCTCATTTTTTCCATCACCCGACTCTCTTGAAGGCTGCTGCTGTTAGAGCTGACTAGCAGCAGACCTCATTGTCCTCTTGGGGCAGGGCCATTCGCATTTGCTGGCTCTCTTTCAACTTCTCAGGCAGCAGCCTAGTTTACTCTTAAAAGCTGTCATAGTTGCATTAGTGGAGTATGATTCCCTGCCCTGAATTGTCACAAATACACTGACAAATACACTCTAGTGTTCCTTTGCAGAAAGAGAATGTAACAAGGTCTTTTGCAATGACCTGACAAGTTCTTCTAGAGAAGCTGATTTAAGATATTCTGATAGTATCTTGTCTTGGCAAAGCCCATTAGGAGAATCAGTTTTATTGGCAAAATTTTTAGATGTATCTAAAGCCGCATTTCTTTTAAGTCCACAAAATTAAAATTCTAATATAAAATTACTCTCACAAGAACGATTAGGATATATGCCTTGGTTATTGTACTTAGTAATTAAATCCATCCTGAAAAAAAGAGTAACTCGTTATTGGAATAAATCTTGTGCTGTCTTTCCTCATTTATGCTGCAGTTCATACTCTTAAAAGGAGTTATTGAGAACAAAATTTCAATCATGCTATTCATCTTGATATATATAGATTAATTCTGGATTAAATTTTTGCAAGTAAGTGTTCTCTTGTCAAACCTATAAAGTGCAATTATGGAGCGCATAATAGAGTAGAGCATAAGGCTAAGTTGAAATATCTTTTTAATGCTTGCTTTTTTATTTGACAAAAAAACCCTGCCTGTCTGAAGTCTGGACTCCTACTGAACTCCTGGTCTTTCATGACTTGGTTGCAAGTCTTATGACTTCTAGTATTTTTCCTTAAAGTCTAAACAGCTGAAATATGTTATCAAAGGAGGAGATTCTCATGCCTCTTTAATTATAAAACAAGAAGTTCAGAGGTGCCAGACAGAATACCTTTCTAGTGTTTAGCATAAATAAATACCTCAACCCCCTGCTTGACTGTCTTGGCTCATGATAATGTCCTGCAGTCAGTCTTTCTCTTTTCCTTCTGAAGAAATTTTCAGCACTGGGACAGGTTCTCTTTCCCAGTTTCTGCACCACTGCCCACATGACCTGCCTCTGGCATGCCACAATTACTCAGATGCAGAAAGTAAAGTGCGCATGTTGTCCTGCTGGGAGCTACCAAGGCTAATTGTCCTTTGAAGCTTATCCCGGTATCTTCCACACCCTTTACTGGTGTTGTTGGATATGGTGAGGTACCAGAAAAATGGGCAAATGTTTTGCTGAGTGGCTTAAATCTGAGGAAACATAAAGGTTTGGCTCTTCTGCTTGTATACCTGAGCAGCCTTGTCAAAGGAGAAAGGACAAGAGACTTAAGGCAGGTATACACAGATTCAAGCTAGAGATGGCAGAAGGGTTGAAGAAGTAACCTTTGTGGCAGCTGGGCAGAGAAATACAGTGAGAGTTTGGAAAAAGATCCAGAAAGTTAGTCTCTGCAAGAGGCCATCGGCAGTTAGAGAATGTCTGTAAATAGTTTTCTTCATAAACAGCCAGTTTCATTTTAGAAACATGGAGCCCTTTCAGCATGAAAGCTGGAAGCAGCAGCAAATCTCCAGATCTTTGCTGTAAGGTAAGGAATGTGATTAACAGACAAATAAACCATTACCTAGATACCGAGCAAACATCTCACACAGGGACTCAGATGTCTGGAAATCTGGGCTTGCCAGGCACAAAAGGTGCAACTTATCTGATCAAATGTAGATATTCAATATTGCTCTAAGCATCTTACTGCTTGGCAGCATTCATGTTGACTGCCTCCTCCATTTCCAAAACCTACATGATAGCTGCTTTGGCTATTGGTTGCATTCAGACATTCAGTTGTTGATAGATTTCTGTGTTACCACAGACCCACACCACAAAAGCAATGTTGGTATCCCAGGACTGCTACCCCCTTCTTCTTGACAGCTGTCTTCAGGTTTTGCCATCTTCATGCTTGTAACAGCAGTCTGTTCATCTGATATAGGCTCATGACCTGGGAAATAATATTCCTGGGGACCTCAGCAAACACTTACATAGTCTGCAGGTCTTTCTCACCTCCCCAAACTCAGAAAATAAAGGAAAAAATATAAGTTAAATGACTGGAAGCCTCTTCCCATCATTTACCTCTACAAAGAGTCTGTCCACCTTCTCAATTAGAAACTCTTTATGGAGGTGCAATGGCTTTTTCTCCTTCAAAAAGTTTCAGCACTGCAACACTGATGGTTTGGTTTCCCCAGTTCCTCATTATTATCCACAGACTGACATTTTTCCTTTCCCTATTTCACCCTGCATTCCATAGTACATGCAGAATGCATCAGTATCTCACCCCATTCTGATGAATAATATACTATAATAATGTACACTTTCACCTAAAATGTCCATATATTTGAACTTTTTTTAACAAGGCAAGTGTTCCCATATTGCTCCTAAAACTAAACCTTGAAAGGAGTACAAAAATAAAATAAAATACAGCGGATAACTTTTCTTCAATTGATAAATCTGATCAATAAAGCCATTAATCTGACAATATTTAAGTTTTTATTTTCATATTCAGTAAAGGTATTTGTGTTACAGGGTGGAATTATTTCTGTTCTTACAACCATACAAATTTGCTGGAGGGGCCTTAAGCTCTGTTAGAAACATATCTTAGCACCTAGTAATGTGTTTATGATGTCACTTTAATAGCTCCAATCTCCATGCATCTCTTTCAAGATATTGCTAGATTGATGACCTATTGACATTAACATTAGCTCTGATTGTCCCTGTATGTACACATATGCATGCACACCCAGTTATATTAAGTAATCCTTATACTTAAAACTAGGACTTTGAGTGTTTGCGGTGCATGGTCTTTAGTCCTTAAAAGTTACAGCGCTCTACAGCTATTTGAAAGTTAAAAATAGAAAAAATATAGTATGCACTGCCCTCTTGTGGAGATTTAAATAATAAACATATTCTTAAGAGCTCCACAAATGTTCTTGACCTTGGAGCCTCTGAAGTAATTTTCTGGAAGAGCTGGGATTCCAACTGAGGCAATAAACCTTCTTTTCTCTGCATCTCATCTTCATTTTTCCCAAACTTTATACCTTTGTCTTTGCAGTAATCATTATACTGTACAAGTAGAAGGAAGAATTGTTTTTCATATTTAGGCAAATATATATTTGTATTTTACATTACATATGTGTACGTGTGTTTCATATAAATACACACACATATATAGCATGCACATGTTGTATATATAATATACACATTAGGTACCCACACACACACATTTTCTGACAATATTTTATGAACATGTTTATGTGCTTTTCAAATATAAACAATTCAGGAACAGTCATCTTTACAGTCTGATACACTATTTATTTTCCTCTAGGGATTATGTAAGTGTTAACAGGAGTGAGAGGGGGGCAATGCTGAGATCAGAGGTGAAACTACCTGTGCAGCCCAAGCCAGCCATGTGACTTTAAGAGAGGCTTGGGGATTCAATATAATCCTGTGACCCTCAAACACACAACCGCACAGATAACTAGGGATGTTGTCAGCAAACACTTACCCTCCTGGCCCAGTGATTACAGGTTGTTAGACACTGCCCATTCTTCTCTGGGGCTGATTCTTGGCCTCAAGCTAACAGCACAGAGAAAGCAAGCTGCAGATCAGAGGTTGTTTTCAGCGGCAGGGACTGGGCTGTAGCAACAGCTGGGAAAGACAGTGCTGGAAGCATATGTAACTGTGATGCTGCTTATGTATCATGTAAACTGGGATGTGCCTGCAGCACACCGTTCCATCCTGGAAGGGGCTATAGCACACATTTGATATCGAGTGGAAACCAGCAGGAAGGAACCAATCCTTTCCTCTGCCCTGTGTTGCTGCTGTGGACCTGGCAGCTCATCCTCTTGGACAACACAGGGACAAAACCTGTCATTCTGTGCTCCTCTCACTAGGATTTAGTTGTGTTCACAGTGAGATTTTTTTTTCAAGGCTCTAGGCTTCTCCACTTTGCAATAACTTCTTTGTGGCAGAGGCCAAAAGCAAAGCAGTTAGTCTGAATCCCTGACATCCTTTCTTTAATTATTCTTGGAAGAAAACTCTTTACACTATTTGAACATGCTGGCTAAGGATGATTCACCAGGGCTTGGATAATGATTTCTGTGTTGGTAAAAGGTGCTTCGTGAATGGCCACGTTCTCCTCCTGGGCACTGCTACACCCACATTTGATGTAGCTGCTTCTCCTTGTCCCATGAGATGGACATGGAGAGACAGGCTAATATTCCTCTGGTACTAGATATACTGCATTTCCTCAGCAGTTACGAAGTTTCCTCACAGGCAAAGTATAATGTCATTTGATAACTATGTGAGATAAACATTCAGATTAAGTATATGTAAAAACACTTACAGGGACATTACATACTATACAGCCCACATATTTAACTTAAAATCTTATTTAATCTGACTTCCTGTGGTCCCAAAATACCTCTATATGCTTGTAACATCACTCTACTTCAAATACAAAAGAAATCATGGGATGTGATCCTGTTGACACACTGAGCTATTGCAGGCCTTCTAAGTTGGACAGAAGAGGAAGAAGGAGCATTTAGACCTGTGCTGAAGAAAACTGAATTGATAGGGGTTCTTAAAAATGGACTATGGGAACACAGAGCTAAACAGTAAGACTGGTGAAAGAAGTCTATGGTGCCCATTCTGAAAGTACTCCCTGAGTCTGGTAAAATGGCTCTTGAAAGTCCAGTAAAACTTCAGGGGTACTCTGCATGAAGCAAAGACAAGGCAATTTCAGACCCAACCTATACTTCTGTGTTATACACCTTGCAAGGATCTGAATTTATTAAAAAAATCTAGAATACCCCTTTATAACCCACAAATCTAGTTGAGCATGTAAAGCAATTTTAACAGATCAAAGAGACAGAGTGAAGCATGTAACTCTTTGCTCAGAAGACCAGTAGCTAAATACCAGTTGTACTTGAAAAGATAAAACATAGCACAGGTAATGTTAAATGACAGAATGATGTTTTTAAACAGAGAAGAGCTCCTGATGATTAGCTGGTGAAACAGAATCCATCTTTAAATCACTAATGTTCTTTTCTGTATAGTAATAGAAACGAGTTATTAACTACTTCATGAACTGTGCAGACACACTGGACTATGGCAAGGATTTCAATGGCAGAAAGAGGCTCCTTGAAAAACACAAGTCTGAGTTCTTGGAATTAATGAGGTTATCCTAGAAAAGCCAAGCTGCCTTGTGAAAGGTGAAACATTCATTCCCTTCATAGCAATGTCCCTAGGATTCGCTAATCTTCACAATGGAAATGCATTGTTCCCCAAACAAGTTGATCTTGCGCTTGCACAGGTGACTCAGCCAAATAATGCATCCAGGTTGAAATCCATACACTCATTGCGATATACACAAAAGTAGGCAGAAGAATTTGGTTATCATAGTGTTCTTCACCTGTTTGAAGGTATGACTGTGGTGGCCATAGTGTAAATACCTAGACAGAAAAGCAGAGAAGTCCAGAACAAAAATATCAAAGAAAGGTCTCTGCAGTTCAGAGCTCTTAACTGCTGTTTTGCTTTTGTTCAAAATACCTTGGATATTTGAAAAAGTCAACAGTTTCATAACCAACCTTGGACAAGCTAATCTTTGACTAGCACAGTCAGCCAAGACAGAAACTTTTCTGATAACTGCTGGTGTCATTGATCTTCACCTCGGTCAGCTCGCTGCAGCCTCACACTTGTTCTGCCTGACTCTTGCAGGGCTGCTGTGGAGCAGTTAACAATGATTTCTTGTCAAACCTCTCCAGCTGTAGCTTATGTGATGTGGTTTAGCTTTTCTCATAAGGTTCTTTGCATTCAGACTAGCATAAATAACATAAAGGTAAATGAAAACATGTATTTCAACAGCTTCATGGTCTTGTCTTTTAAATAAACTAAATCACTCTGTCATGTAAGTTTATCAGAATAACAAATTTAGTAATTACCACTCCTTAAAAATAATAATCAGAAAGCCACATCTCATTTTCTTCACATAAAAAAATCTTTTAGCAATCTCCATTATTGGACATTGTCTGAACTTTCACAGAAAAGAATCTATAGAAATTCCACATATTTCTTTTATTTATTTATTTATTTAACCTTCAAAAAGTCTGTTGTGCAAATGAGAGGAGCGGTGTGCAAGCAGAATTCAGCTAAGGGAGGCAAGTCATGCCTGTCTTACTCTTAAGTTAATGGGATGCCTCACGTAAGAAAGATGAGTTATGTTGCACGCATCTCTACAGGCTCTACAGGTGACTGAAGACAGATCTGTGTTCCATTATTGTCTGTCACACAAGAGCAGAAGGTGTTCTGTCTTGTCCAGTCTGTTCTTTATACCTATGCACATGTTGGGTTGGAGTCACAACTCCATTGCTTCATTTCTATGCCAGTGAAACTATACTGGAAGACTGAATAAAATGAGAAAATGAAGAAAATCAGGCCTGTTGATTTGAGATGGAAAACTTTGCATTATTGTCTTACTCCTCTGGAGCATCTGAATTTAGTTTACCAGGCTTGCTTAGATCCCACAGAAAGCAAGGCATAGTATAGAAAGATGACTCTGGATAAGAAATGTGACCCAAATTCTAGGATCATCCATACAATTGCAATTTCCTTTTCTTTGGTTAGTATTGCAGTCACATTGAAGATGTACACATATTAGGATTTACAATTATGTTAAACTTGCAGGCATTAGGGGAGGGATGTAATTTTTTTCCAAGAGGAGTAACTCCCCATCTTTGTCCTATGTATGCCAGGAAACATGTGTTTCTGTCACTTGATGAGATCCTTGTCCTTTTATTTAGTCAAAAAATACATTAGTATCATATGAAAGTTGTCCTGATTTCCCTTTCTGTAGTATCTTCCAAGCCTCCTTGCTTGCAAGGAGCAGTGTCACAGTTCACAGGCCTGAAAAAAGGGCAATGTTCCACCAAGCTCTACAACAAGCACAGACTATTCCTTTGTTTCACACAGGCCCTTTTTTCCTAGTTGGCTCTTCAGCTATCCCAGAAATATTTCCAGTATTACGGATTTGCAGAGGACAGCTGACTACATTCACAGTTGTACTTAATTTAAGCATTTTATTTCCATTTTCAATTCAGTATAATTTCCTTAGGTTCTCAGTATTTTTTAATTATTTGAGTAAAAATATCTTTCAAAATAAATTTTCAATTCTGTTCTCAGGTCACTGCCACCCATAAAAAAATCTAATTTCAAAATTTAAATCCTGATACTTAGGATAATGTACAGCCTGTTAGGTTATGGGGACAAAAGGCTAATCCCTGTGCACTGTGACAGGAGCAGGAGGCCTGAGGGTGGGGGAGCCCCAGCAGCCCCACCGGGCAAGAAGAGCCCCCTGCCCCAGCCCCTCCTGGTGCCACAGGAGCCCTGTCTAAGGTCTGCTCCTGGAGGGGTCCATATTGCATGTAGGTAGGTAGGTATGTGTGTGTATACACATATATATATATATTCCACTAACAGGCCTTCATCCTGATTAGCCAGCGAGGGGAACAGGAAGAGACCTTTGGTGCCGTTTGTGTCTGTGTGAGCGCGGAGCATGCTGGCCTGTGTTGCTCCATGTGTTTGCCATGCACCCATGTACACGTATAGCATGTGTGCGTGTGCCTGCTGGCAACTCATGCTCAGCCGCTGGCAACTCACGCTCAGCTGCTGGCAACTCACGCTCAGCTGCTGGCAACTCACGGCCAGCCTGGCTGCTGGCAGCCCCTGGGAGCACGACTCTTCAGCAGCCCAGTCCCCCTTGGGCTGCCAGATCCGCAACCCCTAACACAACCCATAAGGCAGACGGTCCATGAGATAGATGTCAACAGACGCACTTATTCAATGCAAACTCTATGTTAATAACAGGATATAATTTTTAATGCTAGAGTACAGATTCCACTTTCTTACTAGTCAACTGAGGAAACACATACCATCACACTATTTGCAAGCTATTGGGAATAAATCTGAGTTATTATCCTGAACTTTTTCTACTCGCTTAAAAGATCAAATAGGGGATAGCTCAGATTTGCATCCGATCAGATGATGATAACAGTTCCTTCGGACCGAAAAGAAAGAATGGTATCGCTTCTTTGCCAAGCACTTCATTCCGGAATTACTGGAGCGGAGAAGGCGGGGTTGTTAAACGTGGCTCCCGTGTCGCGACACGCCCAGTGATGCCCACCCCTCCCCACCAGCCTGCCGTTAGCCGGTGAGCAGCTCGCCGCCGGCAGAGCTCCGACCTCCCACGAAGTCGCCCTGCCCCACACGCGGGGCCCACGGGCGGCGCGGGCCCTCTCCCGCGGGGCCGCCAGCGCCCAGAGGCCGAGCCTGGGCCGCAGGGTCGGCCGAGCCCCCAGCCCGGTCCGGCCCGGCCCCGAGGGCCACCCGCCCGGCTCCCGCGGCTCGCTGGGACGGTCCCGGCCCGGCTCCGCCCCGCGGCCCCGGCGCCGTATAAGGCCGCCGCCCCCCTCACCCCCGCTCTGCGCGGAGCGGGAGGCCGCGGCGCGGCGGGTGCTGCCGCCGCCATGGTGTTGAACCCGGTGCTGGGGAAGCTGGTCAGCAAGAGGGTGGTGCTGGCCAGCGCCTCGCCGCGCCGGCAGGAGATCCTCACCAACGTGGTGAGTGAGCGAGGGCGGGCGGCCGCTCGCCTCGCCCGGGCAGGGGAGGAGGCCGCCGGCGCTGGCCTCGGGCTCCCCGGCCCGGGATGCGCGGGCAGCGGCGGCCTAGCGCCGGGCCTGCGGGGCCCGTCCCCCGGCCCTCCCGCCCGTCAGCTCCCGGGGGCTGGTGGCACGGGGGGAACCGGCCCGAGCCGTGTCTCCAGCAGCAGCTGCGTTTGTTCCGTCTGGGAGCGATGGCGGCGGCGCCACCGCCGGGTTCCCGCCCCCTCGGGCAGCGGCGTGCGGGCCCGCAGGCCTTCGTGGCTTCGAACCGCGCGGGCGGGCGGCGGCCGTCGCCTTTCGGTCCCCGGAGCTGCACGCCGGTTTACGTGGAAATACAATTTTTTTAATCACAGTTCTTGGTGAGGTTTCCTCTGTCAGCAAGTAATCGTGCGCCAGTTCTGCTTATGATCGGGTTAATATGAGAGTGGATTAAAGTATCCTGCTGACAGGAAGGTGGTGTAATCAAACAAATAAAAGACTTGCTCAGGCTGAGAAATGCTGACATAATTACTTGTGGTGTATAATAGAAAAGTTTGGAAGGTCTTGCAACAGACTGAAGTAATTAAAAATGTACTCCCATTGCCCTTTCTTTAGATACTTAATACCAAAATTTATGAAAATTTGACTTAAGTTTTTGAAATGCATGAAAACATTGGGATTAATAGTATGACGGGGGGGGGGGGGGGGGGGGCGGGGCAGGGGGAATAAGGTAGCTGTCTTCTTTCTGTAAAGCACTTGTGGAGCACAAAGGAAGTTGTAGCCTGTCATTCAGACTCTTCAACCCCTGTGGAGGAACATGTCCACCTCACTGGGCAGCTGCAGGAGGCTTTTGAGTGGCACTTGAGTATTGTAGTGCATCTAATTTGGATTGTTTAGTGTTACTATTCTTCATGAGAGAAGTTGAATTTAAATGGGAGAAAGTATATTCTTTTCAAAATACAGAGATGTGTAGAAGCAGCACGGTTCAAGTATGCACTAAGTTATTAGAAACATAATGTGTCTGCTGGGTGTAGTAAATTTACAGGTATAACCTAGAGGCAAGAAGTAGGAAGAATAGATTTGTTTGGACAAAACCATACAGAAACTGTCTCTTCTTGTTTTCTGTTTATCATGTGTATGACACAAAGTGTGGGTGGTACAGTCCTGTAAGAATGTGTATTATTTCATGCACAAGTGCATGAATTTAATAAAAAACATCCAGTGGTAGAATATTCTGTTTATGAAGTGCATAACTTTTATACTCTTAGATTTTGAAGAAAGATGAAATTACTAATGCAGTTAGGTTCTAATAAGGATAAAACCAAGTAAGCTCACCAGTTTAAAAGTTCTGATTGGGCTTTTTGTTTTGGACTGCTTGCAAATGATATGCATGCACCAAACACTGTAATGGAAGCACTGGTTTTGCCCCTGTATGTTTTGGGGGGAGGGATGTTAAAGTGGAAAGGGCAAAAATCAAGTTTGTCACTTGCTTAATGTCTTGGGCGCAACCTTTAATAACAAGATCAGACTGACTTCATTGCTTTTCTTTGTTACAGGGCCTGCGTTTTGAGGTGGTTCCATCCTGGTTTAAGGAGACACTTGAAAAGTCATCTTTTGCAGCCCCTTACGAGTATGCTGTGGAAACAGCAAAACAGAAGGCTCTTGAAGTAGCAAACAGAATGCATGTAGTAAGTTACTAGCTATTTCGGCAATGAGATTTTTGTCTTTAAGTGGTGCTTGTTACTGTGACTTACTTTGCATTTACTTCTTAGGTGGTCTCTTGAGTGCATTTTCCCCACTGAAGGCAAATGGATTTTTTTCTGTCATTTGTGGAAGATAGCTTCCCAAAATTAACTCACCTAATCAAAAGAAGGTCTCGTGCCTGCAGTTTGGGCTTTCCACAAACAGAAGTGGCCTGCATCTCTTGTCAGAAGAGATACTCCTACTCTTACTTGGGATATATACTTGGTAGTTCTTTCCAGCAGTGAGGTGTGTGGCTGGACAGTTGTTTGTTCCAGGTATTTGTTGGCTGTGGAGGCAGACTCTTACCGAAAAACACACCAGTGTGAATCCAGTGCTTTGCTGTAGCTTTCATTGGACAGTCGTTCAGCTGAACAGTTGTGATGAGAATAGCTCAGAATTTGTCAGTATAGAGATGCTGGAGGAAAGCAGAAAAAGAAGACATACATTCGTTTTAAAGCATTCTGAACAAAGTAATAGTTTCATTTTAAGAAGGGAGAAGCTGACACGATTTCAGGTTCCCTAGTCAGGGCATCCATTTTGTGTCCTGAATATTGTCAAAACCAGTGATAGAACTTATACTGTCAGTGACATATTTGACTTTGGCCCTTGGTTGTGATCACTGTTTGAGCACATACAGCTGTTCTCTACCAGAACCTATTTCAAAGTCTAGCTGATTAGATCCCACAAAATGTACCATAATAATTTCTTACTAATGCAGAGTAAGAGAGGAGTATGTTTGTTGAACCTATACCGATGGCAGAAAAGGAATGTCGAACACTTTAAACCAACAGTGTTGCCAGATGTCACCACTCTTAAAAGCAAATATTGCATGATCCCTAATGTAAATCGTTATCCAGGTTTCTGTCAGCTCCTTTTCAAGAGAATGGTATGACATTAGGAGAGTGAATTTTAAACCTAACCTTACTGACTTACAATGGGCTTTCATTGCAAAACACTATGCTGGCAATAATACTAGATCAGTGGATTTCAAAATGCTTCTCTATACAGGAATTTTTTTAATGTCTGGAATTAGTTCTACTATTTAAAGCATGTCAACAGCCTTTCTGTAGAAGAATTGCTTCCCTACAAACTTTTCAATATAATGATCACAGTTACAGACAAGTTTCCTGCCTTGCTATGTTAAATAATAGCTGTGTACCTCATAACATGCAAGTAAATCAAAACTCAGCTATAAGGACAGATTACAGTTTAAAGCCAAGAAAAAGCTACAAGGAATCTTTATATATCCCTATCTCTCAATTCTCCAAATGGACTGTATGCCCTCACTTTTAAGAGGGAGAGAAGGAAAGTATAGCTAAAGAAAGCTTGGGGTTTTTTTCAGCAAAACCTGGCATGGAAAAATGATCCTGGAGGGCTGAACTCCTTGGCTTCCATACTCTGGGCACCTTAAAGGAATTCTGTCTACTACCTTGAAGGCCAGGTTGACTTTTGAGAAGACAGTTACTTCTTTCCTGGATGCATTTGTTTAACATATTGGGGCAAAGTCATGACCTGAGAATGGTCTGTTCAAGCCTCCTTTTTTCCTCACTTTTATGGTGATATAAATGATTACTGTTTTATAAACAGTGCAAAAAGAGAAACAGTGTCTTGTTTTCAGGTCAGTGCAGAGCCCTACCAGTAAACCAGCAGACTTACATTTTCTTACCTTAAGTTTTAAAAGGTTTTGTTCTTTTTACCTCTTTTGAGAAGTATCTTTTTTCTTTATGCCTTTGCAGAAACACCTGAGAACACCTGATGTTGTCATAGGAGCAGACACTATTGTGGTAAGAAGTCTTCTGTGGTTTAACGTTTTAATTTATGGCAAGTGTAGAAAATGCTTGTATCTTTAGGTTTAAAGTTGAAGTTTGAAAGCTGTGTTCACTGAGAACTTATACTTGCAATATGATGCATCCTTCGGGTTTTGCAGGTGTGGGTTTTAGGGCTTTTTTTCCCAACAAGGCAATTTTTGGTATCTTGAGTGCTAGAAGCCTTACTGCTGTTTTTGCAGAGACACTAGTATTGCATAAGTATTGCCTTGCATCCTCTGGTATGTAATGGAAGTTCTGTTCTTGGGCAACTGTTAGGAAGTCCAGATCATGTGAACTGTTCAGTGTGCCTTGTAGTGGGGTATCACTCTATACCTGTCATCTCCACAGAGACGGTAAACACTTAAGGGCAGAAGAAGTTGAATTACCCTTCTGTTTGAGAGCTGCAGCCACTGGAGGGGGTAGAGTGAGGCACTGATTATGTGCTTGACACTAAATTACCTGTTCTACCAAAGTATTTGTGCTTCTTGCTCTACGCAGTAGACTCATGTTTGAAGCCCTGGCTGAAATCCTGGTTTAAATGTCATTTCTCACCTCGGTTTCTGAAAAGTAAGAAAAAGCAGCACACTCACTCTGTCTTTCTGTTTTAGACTGTGGATGAGCAGATCCTGGAGAAACCAGTTGATAAGCAAGATGCGTACAGGATGCTGTCAAGGTCTGTAGTTTTAAGTAAGATCACAAATGTGTATATTAAGCTGTTTTAAAAGGAGATGTACAGATACCTTAATGTATATGAAGAACTCCATGGACACAGATTTTTCGAATCATTTTTAAATAGTGTAAGCCAGTTCTGCCACTGAAAAAGTTAGACCTGCTTTTACATTACCCACACCTGCTTGCTCTAGCCCCTTCATCTTAGGAAGCTGATCAGGGACATAATGAACCATTTTGTTTTCACTTGGATTAGTTTTCAGAATCACTTACCACAAGACTGTATGGATGCTTCAGCTGGTACAGATGGGGAGTTACGGAGAGAAATCATGATGGGAAAGATGACAGAACCATCATAGAAGTGGTTTGAGGCTTGACATTTAATGGAAGAGTGTTGCCTGTACAAGAAAGTACATGGTGATATGCGTTCATGGACAATTGCTTTAAATTCTGTAGTTTAACTGAAGAGGAAAAATATCTTCCATCAGTGTTCTTCAGGCACAGTGGGCTGGTGTTCTTGGAGGCTTCTGCTTTTTTTCCTAAAGGATAGGTTTCTCTACAAGCTTAATGTTATCTTGTAGCACTCTCTTTAAGAAACATCAACTAAATAACTCTAGTTCATGAAGGATGAGATGTGATGTATCCTCCAGTCAGTCTTCTGTTTTATGGGAAGAATACAGAAAAGGTGCAGTGCTTGTTTCACCAGTTGACATTGTAGCTCAGGTGTCTCTTAGAGAATACAAGTGCCTTGGTAGTTTTTGGAGTTTTGCTCTGTAAGTCTATTTTAGATTTTTTTTTTATATTGATGACTTAGGCTGAATTTTTGATCCATTGTGGCATGTTGCTAACTTAAAAGTGAAAGCCTTAAAAAAAAAAAAAAAAAAAGTGATACGAGATACGTTATTAGTAGGAGATTCCCAAAGGAGTCTGTCTGGCAAGAGATTTCTCACAACTGTTTTTGGTTGCAATCATGCCAAGTTCAAGTAGTTCAAAAATAGTACTTTTTTTTCTTTATTTCTTTTACAGTGCTAAGTCAACTTCTAACCCATGAAAATGTTTCAGGTTGTTTTTAAGTTCAGTAGGTCAGTCTCTTAATCATGGGTATGAAATGCACTTAAAATTTAGTTTTTTAAAACTCCTCTTAATTTTGTTCTACATGAACAGGAAAAAAATGCAGACAAGATAGATATTTGCATATATCCAAGGGGTCAGATTAAAATTTTCACTCACTGTTTCATCTTAGTTAATTATGTGGAATCTTGTGGGGGATAGTAAGAGTGTGAGATGCTTATGATGACATCAAATAATGGCCTGGCTATTCTCTAGGAGACTAAGGAACAGTCTCTTCAAAGATTCAAGTTCCCATGCTATTTATTATACTTCCATTGTTTACACATTAGATTAATAAATTTAAGGCCCTCAAAATTAATCGGCCACAGTGTGGCATGCTGGAGCCACTACAGGAGAGAGCACATGGGTCTGGGGTAAGAGGGAATATAGGCTCTTCCGCTACACTCTGCATCTGTTACTCTGGCTTGCCATGGGATTCTTGGGGGCCAGTCTGGATGAAATGAGTACGGAAGGTAGGTACCTATCACTTTTGTAGTCTGAATTGCATCACCTAGTTATTTATTGCCTGCTTTGAGTGAAGATGCCTGTAATTGTAGTGTTTATGCTGATTGGCTTTTTCTTATACATTTGAAATAGTCACTTCTCCCTATGTACAGTAAATAAGCTGGTACCATGCACTACTTTTCCAAATTGGGGACATTGGTACAAGTGAAATTTTGGAGGCTTGAAATGACTGAATCTCTTGATACTATATTTTTGTTTTGCCAATGTCTTTTCACCTATATTGAATTTTTCTAAAAAAAAGTATTTAAGATAATGTCAGAGCCATCAAGTGGTGTACGAATATAATGATCTGTTTCTCAGACTGTAGTAACAATCACATAGAACATCATTACACATTGCTGATTTCATAAAACTGTTGCTTAATGCACATTTTTTTTCCCTGACAGGTTGAATGGGAAAGAGCACAGTGTTTTCACGGGAGTGGCTATTATACATTGCAGCAGTAAAGGTACCTGTGCCATTTTATTAAAACTCAGTATTTTCATTAAAAATTACTCTCATAAGGACTTGTACAAGTGAAGAAGGATGGAAATTTTTCATATACAATCTGAATTGGCTTCCTACTCACTTATCAATATATAAATTAAAAACTCCCCACAGAAGCCAACCTTCTCACTGTATTCAGTTTTCACACAGGAAGGAAGAGGACAAAATACGCTAGATACTACAGATACTGTCTCTGAAAGCTATGGGAATAATTAAGACCAATGTAAACTGTGGGAATATTCTAAACGAAATTCAAGTAAGGCACTACAAACTGTGGGACTGAGCAGAATCTGACCATATTAACTTTATTCCTGCATTGTGTTTACACTAGCTGATGAATAGAAGCAGTTGCCATATCTGTACTTAGTTCATTTTTCAGTAAATAAGGGAAGCTTTAGAGCCCATTTTTAGGGGATAAGTAAAGTAACAGTTTAATGCCTCGGACTGTTAATGAACTGTAGGGAGCAATACATTAATGTTCTTTATCAGATAATTTTATATAGTAAGTGGTTTTTGAGAACTGCACCATTAATATAATTTGAGTGACTTCCTCTGATAGTTGTGCTAATATTCTGGAACTTCTGCAAGGATCATTTCTCTGAAATTTCATTGGATGTAGTCTTTCTGTAGACAAATTAGATTTTAATCTTTACTAGAATGATTGCTCTGAACTCTTGTAGTAGAAATTAAGTCAGTGATCCAGTACCTTTACTAATATGCTAGTACAGTAGAAAGAGAGCTGCTGCAAAAGAAATAAAACATGTTATCAAGGGGTTCCTGTAAGCAATACAGCAAGAGTAATAATGCCTTTAATTGTTTACTCTAGGAAGAAAGTAAAAGTGCACACAGTTGTACTACTGATGCTATGACAGCACATCTCATTTGAAGTTTACAAATTTAAGCCACATCATATTTAGATGAATAAAAATACCTTAAGTCTGCATAGTGATGCAATCAATGGAAGATTTATCTAGAATACATTTTTAGTTTTAGTTTATAATTACAATGCTGTTGTTAAGCATCACATTTATGTTACAGGTGGAATTTTCATCTTGAGGTGAATGGGGTTTTTTATCAGTACTGAAAGATATAGTAATCTGTCTTCATATGCAACAATTTTTTTATTTCATCTGGGTCATTAAATGCTTTTTCCACACTAACACCATTAGCACTTGGTTAGTATTCTTCCCTTGGTCTGTACTGTGGATCTTTCTTACTCCTCCTTAAGTATTTGTACTGCTATCAGAACAGTGGTAACAGGAGATGCTGACTTGGTATTTATAGAAAAGGGTAGAGAGAACTATTAATCTGTAATGTGCACACTCATTTGTGCAAGGCTGTTCCCTTTTGAACATGTTTTGGAAAAGCCTCTCCCTGCAATGATACCAGATTGAGTGTATCACATGCAACAGGGTCCACACCCAGGTGTGCAGTACTTCATTGCACCTCTGGCCTTCTCTCAACCACTTCTAGATACAGAAATCTGAAATAATCATGTTATTTCTTGAGAGTTGATATGAAAATAACACTGATGGTTACTGATGGGACTGTTGGATATCTGACTCTGCAGCACAGATGCAGCTGCATGTTCACATTTGAGCATCTATAACAGCTACCTGTTTATGATGTGTTGTTAAGAGTTCTTTGACAATAGTCAGGAAGTTAGAAGGGTGTTTGTAGCCTTCTTTGTATTCAGTGCTGGATGTGTATGCTAGCAGTCCATAAATAGCTTTGCATAAGCATTGTTAATTTAAGAGTGCATCCAATACAGGCAGAGCAACCTGCTAGCTCCAAGACAGGACTGCCGAGGTTGAAAATGCAAGCTTTTGCTTTTTTGGAGAAGTTATGAGTCCACTCTTCCTAAAGAACATTATTAGTAATTTCATACATCTGTGTAGTATTTTTAATTTTTCCCCAAGAGAAAACATCAAGTGAATACAAAATAAAACAATGTTATGCTCCCTAAACTACAATTTCTGTTTTTAATGAGACCTCTTCTTTCTGTAGATAATCAGCTGGAGACAGAAGTCACTGATTTCTATGAAGAGACTAAAGTAAAATTTTCTGACCTGTCTGAAGAGCTCTTATGGGAGTACATTCACAGCGGGGAGCCAATGTAAGTAAGACCCTGAAGCTATCACACAGTACTTGAGAATAGGCCTTAGGGTACGTTATTAGCCACCAGCATAAAACACACGTGTTCTGTGAAATTTTGCTGTGTGGATAAACGATAGCATGGGTGATGCAAGGTGGGTATTCTGTTCTTGTCTAGAGCTATCATTCCTCCAAGGAGCTCCAAGTGAGCTACCTTTATAGTACCCTAACACATTTGAAAAGTGAAGACTGTTGAAATACTCTAGATTACAGCAAGCACTCATGCAGTATACAGTTACCTCTCTAACAGAGGCATTCAGGGAGCTTGGATACCTGAGAAAATGTATAGTTCTCATTATAAAACAGGTGAATAGAATGAGTATTAGGTAATCAGGGTACTGAAGAACTTTATTAAAGAAGCCAGAACTTGGTTTATTTAATTTATTGAAATTGTGTTGCCCTGACGCAAGAAGTGCCAACAATTTTCACTTATTCTTCTGTCCAGCTTATATGTGTTCTGTGCCATAATTGTCTCTTAGCTCATGTGTTTCTGCTACCCTTATAATATACTAGTTACTTACAGACAACATTGATTCCACAGAATAGAATGAGAACAGAATGCCTAACTCCTAAGATGAAGTTGACTAGATTTTTATTTTTTTTAAACAAAGTACTTTTTTTTGGAGACAAGGGAATGTTTGTGACTTTATGAAATTTGCCTTTCCTTTGTTTTAACTGAACCTTAGTGAAGGAAAATCAGGCCATAGTTAGCACTGTGGCCTGCATACCTGGTGATCTGAAGTGAACTTTTGGCTCTGTAACTTCAATTCTGACTCTGTAAGAATATCAGCTGTGGTGTTTTTTAAACTCATTTGTGCTGTAAAACAATACAGTCATGTTTTACTGGGGAAAGAGGAACCAGTGTAGACTTTGGATTTAAGTGCTTATGTGTAAATGAGGCATACCTTCTGAACATGCAAGGTTCCCAGCTTGTTAAAGAAACTGAAGCTAAATTGGATTATGCAGAGAAGAGTGTTTGGCAAGAACACAGTTTGTAACAAATTCCTAGTTAAGTTTTTGGAAGCTGATCTTTAGTATGCAGTTGGCAGTTTGAAGGAGAAGTGACAGTGGATTTTTAGGAAGAATGTCAGCTTGAAAAATATTTTGGAATATTCAGATTATTTCCTCAGGAAGAAAATATGCTTTAGCAGTGCTGTGCTGCAGCAAAATGGCTCATGAGCAGTGCTGGGTAATTCTCTTCATTCTGCTAAACAGGGTGTGTGACAACAAGGGTTTCTCAGGGATCAAAGGTTCAGAGAATGTATTTCATTACTCTCTGAAGCACAAGCCAATCAATTTTCATTCATATAATCAAGAGGATAGGAAGCATTTGCTCTGGCCTTGCGAAGGAACTACTGAATATAGTGTCCTATAAATTTTGCAGATCAGTAAGGAGAAGTCTCTTTTTTTTTTTTTTTTTCTGGTTGGTTGGTTGGGTTTTTTGTCCCTTCCTTCATGGCCACCCATACTGGTTACACATTTATGTGCATACAGGTTTTTCTAAACACTATTGCAGTTCAAGTGACCATTTGTTTATTTTTTTAATGGCTACTCAATTTTGTGAAATCATTCAAGTCTTAATGAACACATGAAAAATTAAAATTGACTCTCGTGCTGGTGAGGATTGGATTGAGTTCTTTTTATAGCAAGGACAAAATTGGCTTATAGTGTTTTAAAAGTCACTGGTGACATAGGGACTGATTCTAAAAGTATTTAGGTACCTTAAGGTATGAAGTAGGGAAAAGCACTGTCTCAAGGTAGACTCTGATGAGGCTATGAAAACCCTCAAAAATTTTGGCTGCAGAAAGATGGCCTTTCCCTTTCTGTTTTATTCCTGTTTGTCTTTCCAGCCAAGGATTTTGTGCCTGCTGGCAGGGTCTCTTTCTTCTTTCCTATCTCTCTGTAGAAAGAGGGCTGGACCATAGTAATCCTAACTTTTTGGGCTTGTGTAATGAGTAGACGTAGTTTCTGCCAGCCTCTTTGACCCAGCTTTTTATTTTGTAATATTTCCCTTGTGAACAACTTCCTCTGTCTCTGCTCACAACTTCCAGTCTGAAGATCCTGTGTGGTTTTTGGTAGCTCTGCTCTGAATGGTGGAAATGAAACCAAAGGACCCTACTGCACTCCAAGAAAGAAGTGATGACAGAGGCTGGAGCTCTGCAGTTTCAGACTTAACTATGAAGTAATAAAATGCAGAATGTAAATGTCTAACTTTCTTCCCTTGTATGATTTCTCTTAAGAGTTCTTTCCTTCGAAGCTATAGCAAATGTATCTTCTGAATTTTGTGAATAATTAGTCTCACTGCACAAATTAGCTCATGGATAGCTTGACATTATCAGCTGTTAGAGCATAAGAGCAAGAATCTTCCAGGCGCAGGATTACAGAAGTAAGGGGAGCTGTACTGTACCTATACTAGAATTAACTTTGAATCTTGTTTTTAATCTTTTGTGTTGTTATAGTTGACTTCTCTGTATGAAATAGTTGTTCTACATTCACCAGAATGTACTAGCAAATCTTTTTCTTGTACCTGCCTATCTCTGCTCCTTTGCAAGTTCCTTAGCAAATGAAAACACATCTCTGACCGGCTCCATGATGCGTGTATGCTGACCAGGCATCTAGCTGTTGCTGCTCCCAAGAGATGGGTGACCAAATTCTGCTGCTTCTTACCTCTGTCATGCCAGTCTCTCTGCTACAAAACCACTAGCTTCATATTTAAAGGAACTAAAGGTGCAGCTTGGATGTGAAGATAACTAAGCTTGGGTATCCAGTCAACTAATAGTTGATAGAGATGCAAGAAATTAGTGTACAGCTTCTAATCTATTTCAAATGTTTGCTTCAGTAAAGATGAATTTTGTCAGTGATGTACTTATATCTTTCAGACTATCAGTGAAGCCCAGTCAATAGCTCAGATGGACTGTCTAATGTGACTGAAATTTGCCTGTATGTCTACTAATGCAACTATATGAGCCAAGACACACATACAACTGTCATACATGTGTTCTTGCCGTTGGAAACCCACCTAAAACCCAACCAAGCATCTCCCCTCATCTGTAAGAGCAGTAGTGCTCGTCAGTGGAACAGTGATTTTTTTTTTGTTCATTGGCTCTGTGTAGGAAATACAGATATTATATACATGGATAAACTATTTTGTGTCATTACTAAAGTTCAAGTTTTACAGCTAATGAAGGAAACATGCTTTAATGTTGCATTTTCAAGAGTTACCTCTATTTTACCTCTTTCTTAATATTTTTCCTCCATTGTATTGTGTGTAGGTTTGTTTGTGGGGGTTTTTAGGAAAAAAAATAGTGGATGTTGCACACATTCCTGCTGTATTTTGTTTGTTTGTGGGGTGTTTTGTTTTTAAATCACTGGATTTGCACACACTCATATATCCTCTACAAAGGTCAGTTACTGAAAAATGTTTTAGTTGCAGCAGGGATCTTGTTGTTTGTCAAAAGGTCTTTAAAGTGAGTTGTAATTTTTTTTATTATGAGGGAAACTAATTGATGCTATGCCTAGTGTTATAAATGAAGCCTTAAAGTTAGTGCTATGCTCATAAAAATACCCAGTTACAAAAGCTAATCAGATTAGCCAGAGCTAGTTGAGAGCTATGTAAATACTGATGCATTCTGAGATTTAGCATGAAAGACACTTGTTGAAAAATCAGTGTTACTGTTACTAACTACATAGCATCATGCTTTTGGAGTAGAAGCTGTACCTGTAGTAGAGAATCCTACTCGGGATGCAATGCCAGGATACAAAGTTCTGTATAAAAACAAACAAAATGTGGCCGATTTTGTTAGTGTCCTTGCTGGGAGTATGGTGGTCAAAGTGTTTTTTGTCTCCCTGTCAGCATATAGCAGAATGTCTTCATCCTGCTGGACTGCTACTTCATTTAAAAATGAAAAGACTTTTTAGTCATTAGAATATTCCTAGTTTAGATGGTGGTGGAAGTCTTAAGTATGTCTTTATAAAGGAATAATTTAAACAATGACAAAGCCATACAGTAGTGCTTAAAATGCAAGATTAAAGGAAAAGCCCCATTCCCTCGTTTACAGCAATTCAAAAAATCCCATTTACGGGGGTACTGATTCCTCTGTTTCTCTTAGGACGCTATTGGAAAAGGAACGCAGAAATAAGTTCTAAAAATGTAAAGAGCTGGTTCTGATGAAATTTAAGATGAAAAAATCTAGTGCCTTCTTTGTGTAGTAAACTTCTTTCACAAATAGTTTGTGTAATTCCATACTATGTTAAGTTAATAGATCTGAGACTGACCGACCTCTGGTTTCAAAGCTTGCTGACTTAGGCTTTCAGATTTGGGTGTTATGTAGTAAGGATACTTCTAACTGCCTTGTTCCTTAAATGTAAACAGTAAAATTGTTGGGTCTATTGCAGCTTATCTGACTTCATGCATTTCCATTCTACACGGTGGAATTTGCATAATTACTCCTAAAGACAAATTAGATTTCCAGGGTTACTTTCTGTGAAAAGACATTCCTGTGCCAAATTACTAGTATTACCATGACATCTAAGAGCACAGTGGTGTGACCAGCAACTCATATCTTAGAGGGTTATGCAAGAATTGGATAGGGCTAAATGGGATAGAAGTGGATTTTGTATTTGAATAGGTTGTTCCTCCCCAAGAAAGTCCTATCTTCCTGATCCTTATTTTAGATACTCTAATGACAGAGATCCGCAAGATGCGTACTACAGTCATTTGAGTTCTAAGATGCTTTCTTTGGTGTGAACTCCGTTTGGAGCTAACTTACTCCTAAAGGTCCTTCAGCCTCCTGTGGAATAGAGCGAGGGTCAGTATGCATCTGGGTGACCTAGTGGCAATGTTGGTCTCAAGTGATGCTTGCTGTTGCCTTTTTGGTAGCCAGGACTTGGAGAATGCTGGGTAGCCTGTGGCAACACAATCTGACTGCAGTCAGCTGATGTACCTTCTGGTTAGGTGACTACGGCACTTGAACTGTCTGAAGCATAAAGACCTTAGGCTACTCACCCGTAGTAGAAATACTGATTTATCTTATGATTTATAAATTGAAGTGTTAAGCCTAACTAGAAGATTTAATCTGCCTCTGATTTGAGTACACTAGTCTTTATTCCAGACTCTGCGGTCCTGGTGGATTATTTGTGTTCTGTGCTACCTTTACTCTTAATCTTAATTAGATATATGTAACTTTTGCTTTCTTGCCCCCAGGGACAAGGCTGGTGGATATGGAATCCAGGCCCTCGGTGGAATGTTAGTTGAGTATGTCCACGGAGACTTCTTGAATGTGGTGGGATTTCCTCTGAATCATTTCTGCAAAAAGCTAGCAGAACTGTACTATCCGCCCTCTAAACATAATGTACAACATAAAAAGTATGACTCTATTCCTTCTGTGGATACTTTTGAGAACCTCAGTGATGGAGAAAGTGATTCTTCAAATTTCACAGAGCACAAAGGTGCTAGTAAGTTGGACAGCAGTGGGATGTGTTCCTCAGGAGCTATTTATAATTCCGAAAACAGTTCTAGTGTCAGAACTGGTTTTATGGTACCTCTGGAAAATCAGAATGGAGTGTCGGAAAGTGCACCAAAACTTCCATCTAAAATTCTAGAGCTGATGGATGGTTTTAGAGCTTCAAAGGTAAGGGAGAAAATGGAACTACTCCTTACATTGCTGACTGATACAATTGTTTCACTGGACTTCAATATATAACAGGTAATGTGAAATACTTGAGCCAGGTTAAGAACGTATTAATAATTAGTAAAAAAGGACCACTGAAGTACCAGAGAATCTAAGATAGCTGAAGCTTTTGGTACAGTGCAAACATTGGAGTTTTTGGTATTTGCTTTTATCTGTTCTATGAAATTTCAGTTACCAATTTGATTAAAAATTTTTGTCTCTTGAGAGGAAAAATTTTTTTTTTAACTGAGCACAATCAGGCAGGAAATTACCTTTATATACTCTACAAAGAAAGCATTTAATATGGTTAGCTTATTTGACTTAAAACTGTGACAAGAATTGTATATATTTTATTTCCTTTCTAGCTTTAATGCTTGAATTCTGTGAAAGGTTTTAGTTTTCTAATGCCCTGCAAGGAGATTATTTTTTTATGCCATGTTTCATGTTCTAGCTATGTTTAGCTGATAATCTCCATGCAGTATCTGATGGAGACATACGCATAACAGCTTACCAACAGAAGGTCACATGCTCTGTATATCAGCCAAGTGTGAGAAATGAGTAGCTGGACATTTTAAGTACTACCAGGTTTTTTACTCACAGTTCCAGTGTAGTGAAGACAATAGTGAAAAAGGTGAAGGAGAAATGGAACACCAATCATTTTAATAGATCACTGATCTCCATCAAGTCATTCAAGTTTTAGGAAGAGTGAAAAAACTGCTGAAGTGGAAGTGAAATGACAAAACTAAAGATACAACAGGATGGAGGGAAACACGCAAGACAGCGGACAGTGGTTTTGCTGAAACAGCGGAAAGTTGTACTCGGATCTGAAGAAAACCATAGTGTGGTCACTACGGGATCTGTGGGTGTGCTGCTTGCAGGCATGCAAAGCAGTATTGAGAGGTTTGGAATAAAGCAGCCTTGAGATTGCTGCGTTTGTGAACTTCCTTGTGTATCCATAGGGAGCAAATTTTGATGCATTTGAATGGGTGAGATTATGTTTAGCATTCCTTCCATTTAAGTAAAAAACACATGGAGAATCATCAGCATTTTGTTGTGGAAAATCATCAGCATTTTGTTGTGCATTGTGTACACTGTTTGAAGTGACGTGATGCCAAATTCAGTTTTGTGCAGTGAAAGATGGTGGAGGCTGTAAATAGAAGCAGAAGTTTTCTTTTCTCACTAATCCTGTGTAAAGTCATAGTATGAAGTGCTTAGTTTTGTGTTGAACTAGTGGGAAGGTTTTTTCCTTGGGGCTTGGATTTTGTAAAATTAATTACCAGTTTCAATGAACGCTTCCTGTGATCTGACAAAACTCATCTCTCCACTTGTAGAATAGGGATAAGAGCACAAAAGCATTTAGTTTCACAAAAACTCTCAAGTTCTATTCAATTTTGACCCTAGAGTGTTTTTTTTCAAGGACTTCATAAAGCAGAGTGCCATCTCCTGCAGGGAAAGATGTTGCCACCTATTTTACTCTGAACAGCTGCTGTTCAGGGTTAAATCATACTTTCTCAATATGTTCTGAATTTGCATAGTCTGATTTGTACTCAGACCCTTGGGGTTTTTTCTTGTTTGATTGCCTCCCTTCCCCTTGAACTGAGAATTACAGAATGGTAGAAGGAGTGATTTGAATCAGTCAAGTCTTTGACCCTATCTTCTCACCTTCTCTTTCCTGTTCTTAGTTTCTAGGTGGTGTCAGTCCAAAGATTGGGTAGGTCTTGCATCTAGTCTACACCATTTGGCTTCCAAGTGGCTCAGTATTGTGACAGCCCAGATTATAATAAATCCTAGCTATATGTTCTGTTTAGAATAACAGAGGAAACTGTAAAAAGAGGATGAAGATGATAAAACATATAGACACAAAGTAGCAGACCTACCTCTCAAAGTTGATCTCTCTTTCTCCGTTTGATTTTTTATTAAACAGCATGTCAATCCTTTTTTTTTCCTTGACTGGCTTTGATTTTTAAGTATCTTATAGTTTCCTGCAGTTGCAAACAAATGGATTCTCCGATAGCTGTGTGTGTTTCCACTCTTGTGCTCTACATAAATTCCTTGGGCTTAGGTGATTTAACAATTTCAGAATACTGAAAGTTGTACTCTCTGCTGAGAGCTGTTCTCTCCCTCATTCCATTTGTACATGTCCTACTAAGGTGTGCATGTAGTACAGTTGCGCTTTGAAGTTTTGTTATTTTTTTCCTTTATTTTTATTAAACAAAGACCAGTATTATAGCAACTGAAGCTGTTACAAAGCCTTAGTAGAGCTTTCCAGTTCCTTATGTTTTGGGTAAATCAGATGATGATCTTTTGGCCTTGGTTCAGATGCTTAAGAATGTTTGACCTTATGGAACAATCTTACAGATGGGGATATGCTAAATATCTGAATAAAGAGGTCGTCTTTCTACAAAATCTGTAGGCTGCATTCCAGAGTATTTTGAGTTCCTTTGTTCAAACCTCTTTGAACCTCTGTTCAAAATTCTGTTACTTAGCTAAGATAATTAAATCCTCTGAGAGGGAAGGAAACGTACCATAGCAGTTTTTAGTTTTGTTAAACTGTGTTGCACTTCTTAAAGAACAGTAATTGTGTAGAATAATTCTAGGCAAAAGGTATAGTTCTTTTGTTTCTTGACTGCAAGCACAACATGCTAACAACTTTTTTCCTACATGTAGGCTCTGTTTGTAGCCTCTAAGCTGAAGATCTTTGATCATCTGAACCATAGAGGTCCACTGAAGGCTGTGGATATTGCAAATGAGGTTGGAACCTCTGTGTGTGGAACAGAAAGACTCCTTGATGCATGTGCTGCGCTTGGATTACTGGAGAAGACACCACAAGGTGACTACTTTCTCCTCTCTGCAACTGCATATAGTACTGAAAGACATGCAGGACTGAAAGATGCTTTGAAGTTCAGAGGGTCTGACTTGATATTCTGGGTAACTTGGGTTGGCGGGAAAGGAGAATGAATTGTTGCTGCTTTGCTTTCATTATTAGTAGCTGGAATTGTTTAATTTTGGGGCAGGCTTTACCTCAGGAACACATTCAGGTTTCCTTAGAGGAATCCTTAGATTGCTTCATGGTGTACTGACCAGACTTCTAATACGTTGCGTGGGCAGTCCCAGGGAGCAGCGTAATAGCTCAGATGTATTGTCTGCCCTTGAGTCACAACAGCCCCATGCAACGCTATGGGCTTGGGGAAGCCTGCCTGGCAGAAAAGGACCTGGGGATGTTGGTCAACAGCTGGCTCAATATGAGTGTGCCCAGGTGGTCAAGATGGCCAATAGCATCCTGGCTTGCATCAGAAATAGTGTGGCTAGCAGGACTAGGGGAGTAATTGTCCCCCTATACTCAGCACTGGTGATGCTGCACCTGAAATACTGTGTTCAGTTTTGGGTCCCTCACTACAAGAAAGACATTGAGGTGCTGGAGCTTGTCCAAAGAGCAATGAGGATGGTGAAGGGTCTAGAGGGCAAGTCTCATGAGTAGCAGCTGAGGGAACTGGGGTTGTTTAGCCTGGAGAAAAGGAGGCTGAGGGGAGACCTCATCGCCCTCTACAACTGCCTGAAAGGAGGTTGTAGCAAGGTGGGTGTTGGTCTCTTCTCCCAAGTAACAAGAGATAGGACAAGAGGAAATGGCCTGAAGTTGCACCGGGGAGGTTTAGATTGAGTATTAGGAAAAATTTCTTTACTGAAAGGGTTATCAAGCACTCAGAGAGGCTGCCCAGGGAAGTGGCTGCGTCACCATCCGTGGGGGTATTTAAAGACGTGTATATGTGGCGCTTAGGGACATGGTTTAGTGGTGGACTTCATAGTGTTAAGTTCATGGTTGAACTCAACGATCTTAAGGGTCTTTTCCAACCAAAATGAGTCTATGATTCTATCTAAAATAAAGACCAAATTCTATTCCCTGCTGCAGCAATCAGAGTCACAATCTTAAGTAGGTAATCAGGGTTTTAATGAGGAGAGCTCTGGAATGTGTCCCTCTTCATGGACAACAGCTTAACTTTTAGTGCCCCTAACTGAAACAGTGCTTGAAGGTGTATGTAGGTGAAAGAGTCAGTATTAGGATCAACTTTTTCAGTCTGCACTGTGTAGTTCTAAGTTTCTGTATGCATCATTTACATAGTAAGACTTAAAATGGTCAAGTGCTGAGAAAAGGAAATAAAGGGGTCTTTCAGCTCTGTTAGAGGACAAGATCAAGGACAAAGCCCGAAAGGCAAGACATACTGCAGAAAGGTTGAATTTAAGGGAAGGAGAAGCCATAATCTAAAGAAAAATGCAGTCAAGAATGAGGAGCTTCTAATACTCTCCCTTGAATATTAGGTGACTGTGGTACTTTGGTTTAAAAAATAATAAAATAATCGGTGCCTATCTATATCTTCCAGCATAGAATTTTTTTTTATAAACAAAGTACTTACTCCTTTAAGAATGAGAAGACTTTCAGAATTATTTCATAGAAGTCTTTGCACAAAAACAGTATGTTCATAAGTTCAGGATTTGCTAGCTATTTAACAACTACACAAGAAAACATGCCTTCAGTTTTTAAATGATAGTTGTGAAGTACTGCAACAAAGCTGGTTACAATTGTTTTCTTCCCATAAGGTTACAGTAATACAGATTCAGCAAATGCCTACCTGACTTCAGATGGTGAATACTCACTTCATGGCTACATTATCCACTCTAATGACCACCTTTGGCCTCTCTTCACAAACTTGGAGTCTGCTGTGAAAGAAGGCAACAGGCAGAACCATAGAGCCTTTGGAAAGAAAGCAGAGGATTTATTTAAGGTAGTGTAAAGTCCTTATTAATATCAAAACTAGCTGTGAGGAGCCCAGAACTGGATCTAGGGGCAAATGGAGACTAAACCATCTAAGAAAGCTGGTCAGTCTCAGAAATCATAGAAACACAATGCAACTCACTGATCCCAGACTTCTGTCCCCTTCAACTTTAAGCTCTAAAGTGCTGGAGCAATCACAGAATATACTGGGAAATTTGAGTGCTGATGAAAATTCTCTGGCTAAAGTGTTGCCCATCCAGCTAATGCACTCACAGAACAACCTCTGGGCCTGTTCAATTTACATTTATGTCTCCTTTTTATAACACCAAATAGTACCTTATCACACATGCACTTGCTCCATATTGGATGCCAATCACTTGGTATTGATGTGCATCCAGGTTCAATCTGTGCTGACTGTGTAATCAAATCTGTTTTCAAAGTTGCTTTGTGTTGATGCAGTGGAGAAGGGTTCTAATCTCTTATGAAGGTTTGTAAGTTTGTATATTCTTCAAGCTGGTATATATTGCTGATAAGAATTGTAATCTTTTCTTTTATCTGTTTCCATCTCTGTAGCATTCCTTTTCCAATGCTAGCCCAGGTGGATATGTTCAGACTGGAGAATCACTTAGGGTTATAACTAGCCGAACTTGTCAATTATCCACCTGGTAAAGCAGGTTGAGGGGCATAAATATTTGTCCTGTTTAAGGAGAGGGCTTGTGGAGTGAGTGGGAGAATATGTCAGGACTTCATCTCTGACAGCAGTGCTGGCTTAAAGTCTACTTGAGACTACATCCTGAGGTTCTGAATTTGTACTTCTAGATGCTGATGAAGCCAGTCTCCTAAAGGAAATAAGGGCTTTTGGAGGCTTAAGAATGTCCTGTTAGCCTGATGTTAGTACCTACATTACTGGTGGACAGAGCCTCCTTTAGGAATCCTTCAAAGGCTCTTTTAAAGAGGGTTTAGATACTTTGCTTTAGGATAACTGCTGCAGTAGGTGGTGAAATTTATGTACAAAGTAAGCGTTTTAACATAGGTGAACTGGTTCTCATCCTTTGTTAAACATCTGGATTACCATCTTGAGTTTGCTTGGGTGATGCTTGTGGCAGGAGTCACTACCAGTTCAGGCCTGGGCTACATATGCACAGGATGGTAAGTCTAAGCAGAATATATGGGCTGCCTATGGCACTATGCATACCACAGCCTGGAAATGCTTCCACTTCATGGTAGTTGTAAAGCCAGGCATAACTGATGAAATCTGTATGAAAGAGACATAAAGGGATTCAGGCTTACGTATCCTTTAAAAGGTAAAGGCATGAGGTTCTGGTACTGAATACTTGCTTCTCCCGTAATCAAAAAACCCCATTTGAGCTTTAATGTTTCTGGTTTAAGTTATGGTCCAATCATACAGTTATTTTTCCATCATGGGAGAATAAATGTCAGAATTAAATGAAAGCAATCTGTGAATATATCAAGGAGGAGCACTTTAGGAGTCTGAAAGAAAAAACTCTGTCACTTCAAACAGATTAAAGTCTAGAGACATCTTGCTGTGGAGCAAGTAAATTGCTGTGTTAGTAAATGTATATCAAAGGCACAATATATCTTTAAAAAGCACTTCTCAGATTACCCCTTCTTTCTGCTGTGTTACGCCACCTTCAGTGGGCAGAAGTGTTGAATTTAACAGCCCTTAGGACATCACCAAGACCAGGTTCAAACCAGCCAAGTGTATGTCCTTTGAGATGCCCTGCAGAAGATACTCTGTGTGATCAGAATTTTTGAGAGGATGCAAAAATCTGCTTATTGCTACAGTGAAATGGCAAAGGATTTGGATGAGCCACTTGTCAATGACACTTTTAACTCATCTTTTAATTTTAGAGTTCTAATGTTAATAGTTTGCACCTACTGCCTTGGTTGTACATAGTTTTAGTTAAGTAATGAAAATAAACTTCAATTACTGTGCTTTTTTCCCCTTCTTAGGACTACTATCACAGCGAGGAGGTGAAGCAGCGTTTTATGGCTGCCATGCACAGCATTGCCCACCTGACAGCCAGAGATGTGGCTACAGCATTTGATCTTTCACGGTTTAAATCTGCTTGTGATTTAGGAGGTATTGCCTGTAATTGAACTTGTATACAAATTAAAAGGAAAAAGCTTGATTTCCGTTCCATATTTTATTACTTAAAACGTATATTTTTTTTTATTAGAACTGCAGTAACTTTTACTGAAACTGTTATTTTTCTGATATTGTAAAGTCAGAATAAAAGGACTGAGTGCAGATAACTGAAAGCAGAGTTACTTAAATGGCATTTGAGTCATTTGAAATAAGTGAATGCTTGTCACATTCAGTTACATACTGACACAGCTCAACACAGAAAACAAGATGGTTTGTGGCTCAGCTGATAGAATATTGGGCTGGGAGCTCCATTTCCAACTGTGCTGTTGCTGTCCTTTGGCATGTCCAAGATTTTCAAAAGTAATGAGGGGTTTATTTCTGAATCCTTCTATATCGGGGTGTCAAACTTGAAACACTGCACTGCTAGAACAAAAAGTTTTGACTGTTTGAGAATTGTTTTTTGTGTATTGGTGTAATTATTAATATCCAAGGTGACCACCAAAATGTTGAAGACCAATGATATACCTGAAGAAACTCTTGTTAGTGTCCTTTTTTGCCCTGTGCTTGGAGTTGCACAGAAGGAGTGTTACTACATAGGGAAAGATCTGCTGAAGAAAGAACACTTTACTCCGTGCCTGGGGAGGTGGACAGCATGTCAGAGGAATTAACACAATACTGGTGCAACCTTTGCCACTTGTGCAGAGATTCCAAGATTTTACCATCCTTATCCTTCACCATGCTGGAGAGCATGTGTCAAACTTCATGTATTAGTGCTTTGTAAATGGTCAATAGTTCTAGTGCTTTTCATCCACAAATTACAAGTCCTTGCCTTTTCACTAATGTTCTTCTATCCCCAAAAAAACCCTGAGGTACTGGTATCAAAAGTTTTATTAGCAATTCTATGAAAGTAAGGAGTCATGCCTGCGTTCCTCGAGCTTGAAAGCATTGCTCTATCCACCAGGAAGTGCTGTTGCCCATGTTAATTGTGGAGCTGACTGTCCACCTCTAATTCTGATTTGATGTCTCTATTTTAATGTTATATACAGACTTGTCTTTAAAAATGTCTGCAAATGCTGGGAGAGAAGATTTGATCTTTTTTTTTTTTAAACTTTCAACAGGTTGCACTGGAGCTCTGGCTCATGAATTAGTACAAATATACCCAAATCTCAAGGTCACAGTATTTGACCTTCCAGAAGTCATTGCAAACACCTCTTACTTTCAGCCATCAGGACAACACATGGCTCCAGTGACATTTGTATCAGGTAAATGTAATGCATGTTCTTTTGTCCTATTCTGTTATCCTGGAGCACAGAGTAGGCTCTTTTGCTGCAGAAAATGGTGTGCTACCCTGCTTCAACCCCAAATGTGTCTTAGTACAAGGCAGCGTAGGCTCACCCATGCTAAATGGGGACATTGTATTTCTCAAGCCTGTGGGGATAAAAACAAACTGGCTATGGTTGGAGAATGTGGATAAATAAGGAAGTATGAATTAGTAATTTTTGAGCACCATTGGGAGTAGAGGCTGCATGTCTTTGTCTCAGGCTTTTCTTTTCTACGCAAGATTGACATGGTGGCTACAAAGGATTGTCTCCTTCCTTACTTTAGGCTTTCTCTCCATTTTTATGTGTTACAGAATTCTTAACTGTGATTTGCTCTTTGACTGTGCTTTCCTTATCTGCAAATCAGTGCATAGCTATACCTGTTCATTCTTGTTTCTTTACATCTGCTGAAACTTCTAGTTCCTCCGCAATATTTTCATTTCACTCTGTAAGAGTGTACTCTGTGGTTTCTGTAGGAATGTACTAACTCTGCTTTCCAACAGGTGACTTCTTCAAGGATAATCTTCCAGAGGCAGATCTTTACATCCTTTCACGTGTTCTTCATGACTGGCCTGATGAAAAGATACACGTGCTGTTAAGCAGGATATCAGCTGTTTGCAAACCAGGTAAGTTTTTCATCTTGTGGGGTTAAAGGTGCATGTTAATGCATAAACATAATGAGTAATCATAAGAAGTTCATACTAAAAAAGCATATTTTTCTGTCCAGTCATAGTAGCCTTTGCTTGAATGTCTATGCTTGCATTATGGTAACACCTACTAAGAAGAAAGGAAATGACGCTGGTAATAAAACTACATAAAATAGGCCCTTACTGTAGTTACAGGCTTCACATACAACTACGTCATCTCCCCTATCTCTGCCATGCCCAGTCTTTCTTACTAAGTCCTGTATCGTCAAATAACTAAGCATGTGCTTATGTCTATATGTACAAGTAGTCTAACTGAAGTTCCTTCAGGTTAATCAAGAAGAAGCAGTTTGTCTTACTATCATTTTGCTATCTCAGTAGTGCCCAGAATATGGTAAACTGGAGTTCAGCACTACTGATTTCATGAGAAATATGTAGCCTTGTCTGCTTTCTCCTACATTTGCATCAGAATATCTCAAGCTGGAAGAGGTCCATAAGGATCATCAAGTCCAGCTCCCTGTTCCTTGCAGGACTATCTAAAACTAAAGCATATGACTGAGAGTGTTGTCCAGACAGTCCTTGAACTCTGACAGGCTGGGTGCCGTGACCACTTCCCTGGGGAGCCTGTTCCAGTGACTGACCACCCTCTCAGTGAAGAACCTTTTCCTAATGTCCAATCTGAACTTCCCCTGACACACCTTCATTCTATCTCCTCGTGTCCTATCACTGGTCACCAGAGAGGAGATCAGCACCTCCCACTCTGCTGCCTGCCTTGAGGAAGCTGTAGACTGTGATGAGGTCACCCCTCAGCCTTCTCTTCTCCAAGCTGAACAAACCAAGTGACCTCACCTGCTCCTTGTAAGTGTGGTCCTTGAGGCCTTTCACCGTCTTGGTAGTCCTCCCCTGGACACATTCTAATAGTCTGATGTCCTCCTTATGTTGAGGCACCCAAAACTGCACGCCGTGCTTGAGGTGAGGCCACACCAGTGCAGTGTAGGGTAGGACAGTCGCCTCCCTCGACCAGCTAGCTATGCTGTGCTTGATGCACCCCAGGACATGGTTGGACCTTTTGGCTGCCAGGGCCCACTGTTGACTCATATTTGGACAGTATTAAAATTCAAAGAAGACAAAAAGCAGAAAAGCCTGACTGCTAAAATCAACTGATTGCTTAATCCAACAGGATTAACTGTAGCTATGAAGCTTGTTTCATAGGAGAGCATTCAAAATTAGACTAGGCCATAAAGCATAATCCTGTTTATAAACTGAAATTGTGGGTGGCTGTCTTAACCATATGCAAAGATTGGGGTATGACAGATGCTTACAGGAGTTGCTTGGTTCAAATGGAAATAAGACTGAGCGTAGTCAGGAAGTGATCTGAACTTCATTGAAGTGGAGACAGTGCTCTAAAGTCCCCTTTCCTTTTAACAATTTAATGGTTGCTTCCAGGAAGAGATGACTGAAAGTAAAGTTCTGTCGCTGGTTTCTACTGAAGACCATTAAAACACTAGTCTGAGGGTCCTCTATAACTCTCTGAACAAAACAGTAAGAACTTGAAGCTAGAAGTACTTTACTGAACCATTTTTGGTTGTTTTGGAAATGCAGGAAGTGCCTTGCTAGTGGCAGAAATTGTGCTTGATGAAAAGAAGACTCACCTTCTTAGAGCTGTACTACAGTCCCTCAGTATGACTGAAGGAAAGCAGAGAAGTGGCTCAGAATATAAACAGCTACTGGAGAAATATGGATTCACAAATACGGAAATTAAAATCACAGGAAACTTACTAGATGCTGTTTTGTGCTTCAAGAAGAATCTGTCACCATAGTGTGCCCACAAGCAAACTGGGATGCTGAGTTTTTACAATACTCATGCAATATCCATCGTCAACCAGCACATATTGTCAGTTTAATATCATTTTGATCCTTTATCTGAAGCATAGTTGTTACAAGCTTGGAATAAAAGTTGGTCTGCAGCTTCTGCAGGAGTGAGTCCTATGCATTTAAAAAGTGTCTGGGGCAGGCCAAAGCTCCTGTGTATTAAATACCTTCATGTCCAGTTCTTTTGGCTAATTTGCAGACCGTATTAAGCTTAGACTTGACATAGCTGTATAGCACGGCAAGGTAAAACTGCAGTCTTTTATGAGCCACAGGAATACCTTTTTTTTTCCTGGACCTTAAAGATAATTCTCTGTCTGCAGTGTATTCAGTCGTTACTACTCATTTTTATCAGAAATGAAAAAATAAAAATGAATACCATCTGTCTGAATTTGAGGGTGCTGGTCCTCTTGTTCACTTTTCTGTGACGCTTTACTGAAAAACATCTCCAGGATACCTTTTTTTAAGCACTCTTTCTGCAGGCAAAAGTGAAAATAGGACAAAGTTCAAACATGTTCCTACAGCAGCTATAATGTCACGGAGAAACTTCAGCAGCCTCTGACCTCTAGCCACAGCATGTACCCACACGGGCTGCAGTTGACAGCTGTTCTTATTGGTTCCTGTCAGTTTGGGGATTTTTCTGAATCTGCTTAAATGGCCATATATACTTTCTGTCTCATTACTTGAGATGAGTTTTAGGATTTATGTATAAATTCTCCTATGAAAATTAAAAATAGAAGTTTCTTCATGTTCCAGTTTTTAATTGGAGAAGTATATACTGTATCCCATCTCTTCAAGTAATTTGTCACTAATGTCACCTCTTCTAATATTTATTTTTCCTGATACTTCATTGGTATTTATTTTTTCTATTTAAAGTGTACTTTGTAGTGGAAGTCTTCCTGGAGATTAAAGTTGCATTTTCAAACTATCTTTCTTCTCTATCAGTTGTCAGTTTCTTGCCTGTCACACTTCTACAGCAATAAGTCTGATTAAACCAGTGTGGAAGAGGTCATGCCTATGCTGAATCACCAACTTCAGCAAATTAAAGAGAGTTGATGAGCAAGAGCGAGAGATGTGTCTGCCTGGTAGACTCTGTCTTATGTTACATAATCAGAAGTTACTTTGCTCTTTGAGCACTGAGTAAAGCAAAAGTGCCACTGTGATTCAATTCATTGTGAGAAACATGCTTACTGCAGAGCATTTCAGCTGCACAAAATTGAGGAATGTCAGGCTTTTACCACATTGGGGTCTTGATTTCTTAGCATGTTTTTATGAATGGAAATTTGACTGATGTCATCTGTACAGACACTTAAAGAGATAAGGCAAAATATTCAACAACTGAATAAATTTAGAATATTTCTTTTCCATAGTGACATGAAGCTTGCCGTTATGCTTAACAGGTTTGTATTTTGAGGGAGACTTATTCTAGCAATCAGATGTTTCTCATCTCATACTTATTCATAAAGTTAATAATGCTATTCTTTAAGCTGCTATAAGCTGTTTGAGTCAGACTTTTTCAATCCTTAAGTCGGCACACCTGTAACTGTCACAGACTTTAAAAGTGTACCTCTAAGTACTATGTATCTGACTGTAAAATTTGAATAGAATGTGCTTGGCTACCACACAACCTCACCGTACTCTGTGATTAAAGCACACCACTATACATACACACTAAGCATTAGTCCCCTGGGCATGGTGTCTGTGGTAATGCACCGCAGCTTTGCACTCTCAGGATAATTAAGCATTGGAGCAGGTTGCCTAGAGGTTGTGGAATCTCTGTCCTTGGAGGTTTCAAGGTCTGAGAAAAAAGCCTTGAACAAGGTGAACTGAGTGTAGAGCTGCCCTGCTTTGAGCGGGAGGTTGGACCAGAGATCTCCTGTGGTCCATTTCAGCCTAAGCTGTTCTATAATCATTTGATGTAGCCCAGTTACCTGAGAAATTATAAACCCATCTTCTCTCATTAATGTCAAAAATGAGTTTTTCAGTTGTTCTGGAGAAAGCTGGTATGTTTGACTGGTAGAAGAGGTGGTGTTAAGGGTGTTACACTGAAAAGACTTTCTAAACAGTGGGCATAACTGAGGAAAACTGGACCTGTTCACTAATCAAGACATGAAGAATAATGGGGCTGAGTTTTAAAATCTTAATTAACTTCTGCCAATAAAGCCTGTAGGTTTTGTGTTGCTCCTTGGGAAGTGACACTCAGCTATGTCTTCTTGGTGATGCTTTTACCTACATTCTGGCTTAACAACAGTTTAGAGGAAACGTGATGCACAGAAAACAATTTTTTGACGTGGATAATCGTGGAGGTTAACAGAATGATAGATGAATAATAGAAACAAGAACTTCAGCACTTGCTCACTGAACACAAAGGTAAGAATCCTTGAAGATAGAAAAGTTTGTAAGAAAAAGAGACACAGCTTGCTTGGCTGTCCTAGCTTAATCATTTTTATATCAATTTTTGATGATGTTACAGCTATTAACAGTACTTGTGCCTGGACAGAAGCGAAGGGTAGTACATCATCTGAGCCACCCTGCACAAAATCTTGGGAAGAGCTATTAGACAGCTAAGCCCCTTTGTGTGAGCTCTCTCAGTTCAGTTTTGGATGTGTTAGCTGACTCCTGGATAGTGAAGTATTTAATGTGGGGTTTTGTTTTGTTTTTAAAAAATGTTTTTGGAGGGCTGGCACTCCCCCCCCCGCCCTCCATCTTTCAACTGGAACAATGATGATCTGGATTATTAATTAAATTACTTTTTAATTCAGAAAAGACTCTTACGATCATTAGTTTTTATCTCCTATAAAACCACGGCCAAAATTTCTTCATCATAGTATGCTTCCTGAAAGGGTTGAAAGTTAGGTCTGTTTCAGTCCCTCTCATGAAGTTTCCATTCACAGAATCACAGAATCATCTAGGTTGGAAAAGACCTTGAAGATCATCTAGTCCAACCATTAACCTAACACTGTCAGTTCCCATCTACACCATATCTCTCAGCGCTATGTCGACTCTACTCTTAAACACCTCCAGGGATGGGGACTCCACCACCTCCCTGGGCAATCCATTCCACTGCCTGATAACCCGTTCTGTAAAGAAATACTTCCTGACATCTAGTCTAAACCTTCCCTGGTGCAACTTGAGGCCATTCCCTCTTGTCGTATCGCTTGTTACTTGGTTAAATACGCTCATCCCCAGCTCTCTGCAACCTCCTTTCAGATAGCTGTAGAGGGCGATGAGGTCTCCCCTCAGCCTCCTCCTCTCCAGACTAAACAACCCCAGTTCCCTCGACATGTGCTCCAGACCCTTCACCAGCTTCGTTGCCCTTCTTTGGACAAGCTCGAGTCATTCAATGTCCTTTTTGTAGTGAGGGGCCCAAAACTGAACACAGTAATCGAGGTGCAGCCTCACCAGGGCCGAGTACAGGGGTAAGATCACTTCCCTGTCCCTGCTGGCCACGCTATTTCTGATACAGGCCAGGATGCCATTGGCCTTGTTGGCCACCTGGGCACACTGCTGGCTCATGTTCAGCCGGCTGTCAATCAACACCCCCAGGTCCCTCTCTGACTGGCAGCTCTCCAGCCACTCCTCCCCAAGCCTGTAGCGCTGCTGGGGGTTGTTGTGACCCAAGTGCAGCACCCGACATTTGGCCTTATTGAAACTCCTACAGTTGGCCTTAGCCCATCGCTCCAGCCTGTCCAGATCTCTCTGCAGAGCCTCCCTACCCTCAAGCAGATCAACACTCCCACCCAACTTGGTGTCATCTGCAAACTTACTGAGGGTGCACTCGATCCCCTCGTCTAGATCATCAATAAAGATGTTAAACAGGAGTGGCCCCAAAACCGAGCCCTGGGGGACACCACTCATGACCGGCCACCAACTAGATTTAACTCTGTTCACCACAACTCTTTGGGCCCGGCCATCCAGCCAGTTTTTTACCCAGCAAAGCGTGCGATCATCTAAGGCTCGAGCAGCCAGTTTTGCCAGGAGAATGCTGTGGGAAACGGTGTCAAAGGCCTTGCTAAAGTCAAGGTAAACTACATCCACAGCCTTTCCCTCATCCAATGAGCAGGTCGCCCTGTCGTAGAAGGAGATCAGTTTGTCAAGCAGGACCTGCCTTTCATAAACCCATGCTGACTGGGCCTGGTTGTCCCGCATGTGTTGTAAGATGGTACTGTGGATGATCGGCTCCATCAGCTTCCCGGGTACCGAAGTCAAGCTGACAGGCCTGTAATTTCCTGGATCATCCTTCTGACCCTTCTTATATATGGGTGTCACATTGGCCAATTTCCAATCTGTCGGGACCTCCCCAGTCAGCCAGGACTGCTGGTAAATGATGTAAAGCGGCTTGGCGAGCACCCCAGCCAGCTCCTTCAGCACCCTCGGGTGCATCGCATCCAGTCCCATAGACTTGTGTGTGTCTATGTGGTGTAGCAGGTCACTGACTCTCTCCTGGATTGCGGGGGAGTCGTTCTCCCAGTCTCTATCATCTGGCTGAGGAGGCTGGATTCCCTCAGTACAACTGGTTTTGTTATTAAAGACTGAGGCAAAGAAGGCATTAAGGACCTCAGCCTTCCCCTCATCACTTGCTACCAAGTTTCCTTCAGCATCTAGCAGGGGATGGAGACTCTCCCTGGTCTTTCTTTTGCTATTGACATACTTATAGAAACATTTCTTGTTGTCTTTGATTGCTGAAGCCAGATTAATTTCCAGCTGGGCTTTGGACCTCCTGATTTCCGCCCTGCATAGCCTCACAGCATCTTTGTAATCACTGTGAGTGGCTAGCCCCTTCCTCCAAAGGCTGTAAACTCTCCTTTTCCCCCTGAGTTTCAGCCAAAGCTCCCTGTTCAGCCAGGGGGGTCTTCTCTGCCGCCTGCTCCTCTTAGAGCACCTGGGGACTGCCTGCTCCTGAGCCATTAACACTTCCTTCTTGAAGAGCGCCCAGCCTTCCTGGACCCCTATACCCTTCAGGACCATCTCCCAAGGGATCCTGTCAAGCTGGTGCCTAAACAAGACAAAGTCAGCCCTTTATATTAGTAAATTTACATTACTAAATCTTCATTAACTGTAGAGAGAATTTTTTTTCCCCTGTACTAACTTAATTTACTGTGTCTAATTTTTGAATGTGTTCTTCCCACATTGGCTGTGCTTTCTGAATGTATTTTTCCAGATTTACCTGCATGTCCCAAATAACTTTCCGTGGCAAATTATGATGACCATTCTATTTGTGTCCTCCTTTCAGAGTGCATAAAATTTGTACACCATCTTGCAAAGCTGTAATATAACGGTGACTTAAAAATGGTAGTCCTGCATTAACTCTACCTAGCAATTTTTGCTGTGTAACCAGGAACAGCAATTCCCCGGTCTCTCTGTTGAAGGCAAAGGAGAATCACACAGAAATGGGGGTGGGGCACAGAAACCACAGAATCATTACAAATGGGCTTCATCGCCCTAACTTTAGATACCTAAATATTAGACATTCGAATCATCTAGTCACCTTGAGCTCCCCAATCAGTAGAAAAACAGGCATTTTCAGAGGATGATTAGTCTCACCTATCTGTGAAAGGAAATTTCCTGGTTTTCCTAAGAAAAGCGATTATACATTTCATAGTGGATAGAGCATATTTAAGAGGGTGAGCTGAAACACAGCTATCTAATCCATGAATTAGGGCAGGAGAGTCCCACTGGACAGATAATGTATGTTCAGGCTCACCTCAGACATGCTTGTCTAATCCTTTTTCTTTGAGAAACAAACCTGTGTCATGTGTTCATCACAGAGTAGGCAGCTTGAACTTGCATTTAGTAAGGTAGCTGATGATACAGGGAAGAAACAGGGAATCTATTAATAAGCTGCCAGAAGGACTTTCATGACTCCTGATAGTTAACACCAAGGTTTCAGCAGTCTTACTTATCCGCAGATGTCAGTCACTTCTCTAAGAAACTGCAGTGTTAGGTTTAATGTACTTTTTATCAATTGTTAAATGACTGAGGTGTACAGGTAGGAATGGCTTTGAGGAGATTGTCTTAAGGGTCAGAAAGATAATGAATGTTATACAGCACTTAGGAGTACTAAAATCACTGTAAAATGCTGCTGTTTTGATCTGAGTTGGTGGCCTCCTACCCATGCTGTGCCAAGAGAGAGCACCACATAAGATGCAAGGCCAAAAGACAATTTAAGTGCAATAATGCTTGTTTTGTTGGTAGCCCTCTCTTTGTCTTCCCTTTCCCCTCACGGGTCTGAAGATGGAGGAAGAGGCTGTGTGTAAACAGGATCATTTAAGTTCTGCTCGCATTCCTAGGTCAGTTCCTCCTCAAAGACCTGCCATCCACCCTTTTGTCTGCTTGGCAGTGTTTCAGTATGAATGTGAAGCAGCAATATATCCCAAAGAGATGTAACTACTATTCCTGGTTTGCAGTTTTCCGTAAGCCTCATGCCAAGCCTACAGAAGTTGTCCCCTCTTCCCCTGAAAACAGAGACGTGACTTGACTTGTGAGTGTTTGATCCCTCCCATAGTGTGGAAGGGAATTTCCTGCGTTTTGTGAGAGGAGTGGATTGTACATTTAATAGTGGATTAGTCATTTAATAGCAAAGCAAATCCATAAGTGATAAATTAAATCACCTGTGTCTTGTAGTTTTCACCCTTATATATGGTAGCAGAAATTCTCTTGCCTGATAACGGATTAGTACTGTTGCATGCATTTGTTTTTAAATTAGGCTGTGGGATTTTGCTGGCTGAAATGGTGTTGGATGATGAGAAGAAGAACAGGAGCACAGCGCTACTGCAGTCTTTGAACATGCTTGTGCAGACAGAGGGAAAGGAGAGAAGTGGCTCTGAATATCGAGGCTTACTGGAACAACATGGATTCACAAATGTCAAAATCAGATTGACAGGAAATTTGTTAGATGTCATTCTCTGCGCTAAGACCTAGAAAAAATGTATTTAGTAGTAAAATCGGCATGTCTCTAGTCATGTTTGATGTTTTGCAATTATGCAAATATGTTCTCAGTTTCCCATCAATATCATAAACAAGAAATGTTATGTCAGCTTTCTGAAGTTTCTTTTAAAAAGGGGGAGGGATTGATTCTATTTGTTTTGAACTGGAGTAAAACGATACCAGAAGATTCTGGCATCATTTGATGGCAGTGATACTGTGGCTGCACAACACCTCTAGTACCCTCAGAAATGTTATCAGCACCCCTATGTCAGTATTCATGTTGCTGAGGAATCACGGTTTCTTCATACTTGGTGCAATTGCAATTGTCCAGTTTTCAGACCAGCACACATTGCTTTGCCCTGTTTTGGGAGGTTAATGCAGGTATCATTTCAATACTCCATTTTAATATCATTTTATGTTACACTCTCTACTGTAAATAAAGAAATGTTCTCTAATGAAGTCTGGAAACTGCTACTGCAATGGTGTAGTCAAGATTGGAAATAAGAACTGAAGTAGCAGCTTCTCAAGAGAGTCAAGACAGACTCCTCTGCCTTCTGTGAGGTTTCTGGTAAAAGGCAATTGTATAGAAGTGCGTTTCATCTGTGATTATAATTGGAGATGAAATGTGGGGGCACCACATTTGGTTCAAGAACGTCATTCTCTTCCTTTTTAGCCCTACTTAATTTGTGAGCTCTTATAAAAGTGGAGCATATGAGATTAGATAAAGAACAGAAAAGAAAAAAAAGGTGCAGAAACAGAAGGAGAAGCATGGTCCCAAAGAGAAGAGGATTTCCCCCAGTCAGATGCATCTGAGCTCCCCTGGTGAACAGGACAACTATGGACTGAACAGTTTCCTGTCACAAAAGTTATGTGCATTTTACCTTCATTTTTCAAATCAACAACACTTCAGAGTCCTAGAGTATGAAATTCTTTTTTAATCAATAGAAAATTTTATGGGGAAAAAAATCCCAGCCTTGCACACGTTGTGTCGTGCCATGAGAGTATTAACAGTTACGAGCTTTTTTTAAAAGAAAAATACCGTACTAAGCTGTGCGTGTCTGCCTGAGAATATGCACCACAGCCTTTCATTAATTACATCCAAAATACAGTCCTGTAACACTGTATGTGCCTAACCCTGTGTGGGCACAGCGAGTTGCTTAACGATATCCGTATTACAATTTAGAATATAAAATAGCACACAATTTATATCTTTTGATGTGCAAAAAGAACGTGTGGTGACGTATAATAAATAGTCTATCATACTATGATGGACTGCCAGGCAGAGATGAAGCCGATGCCTGGCATCCTGTTCTCACAACGTGCCGTCTCAGCGATGCTCTCATTTTGAAATCCTGCAAAGTACATACATGTGTAAGCAGTGGTTTCAGACACCTCAGCTACTGCAACTTTGCGGTTCACCAGCCATCTATTTTAAAAAATGTTTGGCTTTATTTACTTTTGTAGAAAACATCCATTAAAAGTGAAAGCAATAACAAAAGGTGCTCGAGAACTAATGCCCTCCAGCCAGAACAATTTCAAGACTTACTTTTAGAAAGAACAGGTATAGTTTCAGGCAGAAGTTTGGCCATTAGTTATGAAATTTCACTTTCAGCATATGATAAATTTAGCAGAAATTACTGAAGGAGACTAGGCCTGTCTTTGTAGGGACAGAGGCCTTGCCAAAAGTGCCTGCTCTCGGGCAACCTACGGAAGAACCTTTCAGAGCATCTAACTGAGCGCCCAAACCAGAAGCCGGGACCACACTTCCCCACCGTCCCTCTGGGAAACGCGGTTACGTTCTTTGGCATTTTATTGTCTCGGATCAGCTCTGTGACGGGCAGAAAAGCCCAGCGATGTGACGCCTGGCACCGCGCTGGAGAGGAGGAGCAGGTGGGAACAGAACCTGGAAACAAGGAGGTGCCTTCGATCAGCATTACCATGAGGGCGGGGAGCACGGAGCAAAAGCCGCCGGCGCCCGGCCGTGCGGGACACGCCGTTCCTGCGCGAGTGACCCGTGAGACTCGGCCGGTGCCTCTGCGCTCCACCGCGAGCGGCACAAAGCGGCGCCAGGAAACCCCTCAGAAAGCGACTGCTGTGGAAGAACCTCGTGCGAGACGCGGGGCCCCGCGCACCCGGGCGCCGGGCTGGGGCCGGGGCGAGGCCTCTCGCCCTTCACAGGTGGCGGCGGCGGGCGGCGGGGCCGGCACGCCCGGGGCGACGCGGCGCTGCGCCACTGGCGCCGCAGGGCGGTGGTGGGCGGGGGGAGGGGGCGGCACCGCTCCGCCCGGCGCGCGGGGGAGGCGGTGGCCGCCGCCCGCCGTCGCCGCCGCCCGCCGTCACCGCCGCCCTGAGGCGACCCGGCCCCTCCCGCCCCGGGCGGCGAGGCCACGCCCCCGGGGCGGAGCGGCCAATGGGGCGCCGGGGGGCGGGGCCGGCGGGGCCCGGCATTTAGCTCATGCGCGGCGGCGATCCCGCCCTTTCGGCTTGAGCGGCAGCGGCGTGTCTTCCCCGGCGGCTCCGGCGCGGCGCGAACATGGCGGACCAGGCCATCTCCTTCCTCAAGGACTTTCTGGCGGGCGGCGTCGCCGCTGCCATCAGCAAGACCGCGGTGGCGCCCATCGAGCGGGTCAAGCTCTTGCTTCAGGTCAGCGGCGCGGCCGAGCCCGGCGGCAGTGGGGAGCGGGGGCAGCCCGTCACCTTCCACCCCGCAGGCGCCCGCCGAGGCCCGCGCGGGCCGGGCCGGGCGGGGGGCGGAGGGCGGGCGCCGCCCCCTCCCCCGTCCCGCGGAACAAAGGGCACTCGCGAGGCGACGGCCCGGCGGGGAGGTCACGTGGGCGGTGGGTGCCCGCGGCGGCGGGGAAGCCGGTTCCGCTATGCCGGGCGCGGCGATGCGGCGGGGGCGGGCTGGGGGAGGGGGGAAGGAGGGGCGTGGGGGCGGTTCCCAGTGTCACTTCCTCCTGTCCCGCTCCTGCCGCCGAGCGCGCAGAGGGCGAAGCGGGGGGGAGGGCGGCAGCGCGCCGCCATCTTGGTGACCTTCACGTGACGGTGCGGCCGGGGAGCGCATTGGCCCGCCGCGCGCGCGGGGCGGGGCCGGGCTTGCCGGCGGCGCGTGGGGCCTAGCGTGACCCCCGCGGGCGGGGCGGGGCGCGCGGCGGCCCGCCGCCCCAAGGTGACTCGCGTGACCTTCGCGGCGGTCGCGGCCCCGGCCTCGCCGCGGGGGGCGAGGGGGCCGCCGGGGCTGTCGGCCTCCTCTCCGCCGCTTCCCCCCCTCCCGCCGGCTGGAAGTCGTGTCGGCGCCGTGCGGCTCGTTCAGGCGCCCCCTCGCCTGCAGGCCGCCCCCGTCAGTGAGGGCAGCCGGCTCTAGGTAGTCCCAGACCTCACGTACTTGTCCGGTGGTTGCCATTGTACCTCACGGCTGGCCCTTGTTGTCTTGGCAAGCCCTGAGCTCTGAAGAAGCTGAGAAGCAATTTGAAGCCTTTTTCTGGTTCTTAGGATTGTACAAGATCTCCCCTATCAGTGGTTCTTCTTCACATACAATTTCTGGTCTTATGTGACCGTAAAACCTAAACTTTTAATTCTTGAGAGTTAACTCGTTAATGCTCGAGTTCTTTGGTCTTCACCAAAATATGAATACATGACAGGTCTTCTTAGTCTTAAGATTCAGACTAACCTAGGAGCTTTTCTTCTTTTTTTTGCTTGGAAGTTTGCTGTTGCATCTGGTTTATCATGGTTAACAGAGGCTTAATCTCTGTGTACAACAGTCATCAGGCATTCAGACTTAACAACTCTTTGTTTTATAGTAGAAGCCCAGCTGTAGTGCAGGCCTGTCAAGACATACAGTCAAAATACATATTTTTATTTGCAGGTACAACATGCAAGTAAGCAAATTGCCGCTGATAAGCAGTACAAGGGTATCATCGATTGTGTAGTGCGTATTCCAAAGGAACAAGGAGTGCTGTCTTTCTGGCGAGGAAACTTGGCAAATGTCATCAGATACTTCCCAACTCAAGCTCTCAACTTTGCCTTCAAGGATAAGTATAAGCAGGTGTTCTTGGGAGGTGTAGACAAGCACACTCAATTCTGGAGATATTTTGCTGGCAACCTGGCTTCTGGTGGTGCAGCTGGAGCCACTTCCCTCTGCTTTGTCTACCCCTTGGATTTTGCAAGAACCCGTTTGGCTGCTGATGTTGGAAAAGCTGGTGCAGACAGAGAATTCTCTGGTCTTGGGGACTGTCTAGTCAAAATCACCAAGTCTGATGGTCTGCGTGGCTTGTATCAGGGGTTCAATGTCTCTGTGCAAGGCATCATCATCTATAGAGCTGCCTACTTTGGGATCTATGATACAGCAAAAGGTAACATTTCAGAGGGGATCTGATAAACCTGTTTTCAGAATTGTATTGTCTGTGGCCATTCTTAGATGTTACTCTGTGTCTGTCTAGTAACTATGTGAGCGTGGAGGTGGAAGGGCATATCGGTGCCAACATCAGTGACACTGCAGTGTTCAGGACAAAACTTGAGCATGTGTTTGTGGTAGCAGGCTACTTTAAAGTGCTCCTGGTTATGTACTTAAAGGAGTCTCCTAATGTCAGCAAAGCGTGCTGGTAACCATACACATTTATAAGTTCTTTTCTATTCTGTGTGTTACTGTTGTTATATTGGACCAATTCAAGTGTGTTTAGCAGAATGGTATTGGGTGGTGCTTTTGCAAAGCACTTGTTTGTTAAGCTTGACATTTGGGCATAGAGGTCATTGATACGAGGTTATAGTCTAACGTAATTCACAGGGACGGTGACTTAGTTTAGTGACTTTCATTTCTAAAAGGAATAGTTAAGATTTCTTCTTATGCCAATCTGAAAGAATCCTGGTGCTTAAATGTTACCTGTTTTCTTTACTGAGAAGAAAGTCCTGAATTTCCTTAAATGTTTTTTATATTGCTTTAGCATGTTTAAAGTTTACCAAATCTCTTGTTGTAATTTCAAAGTATGGCTTTACAAAGTTTGTCTAGTAAAGTAGCTGTCATACAGTGAGTGAATGGGAGGAGGATGTACAAGATAAAAAGCTAATTACTTTTTTCATTGCAGGCATGCTCCCGGACCCCAGAAATACTCATATTGTTATCAGTTGGATGATTGCCCAGACGGTGACTGCTGTGGCTGGTGTGGTCTCCTATCCTTTTGATACAGTGCGGCGTAGAATGATGATGCAGTCAGGACGCAAAGGAGGTAGACTGTTCGTTTGTGCAGTTCTTTAATAAGATGGACTTCTTTTTTCACAATAGTCATCCCTCAGCACGTCCAGTTCCTTGTTCCATAAATCTGATTTAAACTATATAACATTTAAATGATATGAGGAAATGCAGTAGGGCTCAACTTGTGTTTGTCAGGAATTATGCTGAGGACTTTTCTTCACAGAACAGAAGAGGGACAAACAGACTGCCTGTTTGCAATGACAGATTAACTGAAGGCAATTAGGGGACAGTATAATTGCCAAAAAGAAGGCTTAACATTTTTTGTGACTTGGCTTTTAGTAACTAGCCAGGCAGATAGGAAGCGTTTCTATTGCCTGAACTACTGAGTATTGTGTTACAGTCTTAAAATGTGGTTTGGGACATCACGGAGTAGCTAGAGGAGTGAGACAGGGCAGTTGTTAAAAACATCTTGGATACAATTACAGGAGTTAAATTACTCTTTGCTCTTTTTCTACAGCTGATATCATGTACTCTGGAACAATTGACTGCTGGCGGAAGATTGCAAGGGATGAGGGAGGAAAGGCGTTCTTCAAGGGTGCATGGTCAAATGTTCTCAGAGGCATGGGGGGTGCTTTTGTGCTTGTGCTGTATGATGAATTCAAGAAAGTCATTTAAACAGCCTAACTAGAATTGGAAATCAAGTCGAGCAGATCACGTAGAATAACTACCATTATGGACCATTGACCTTCAAGAAATTCCTGTGAGTCTTATTTATCGGAGCCAGATGATATTTGTAGATGGGGCTAGAAACTGACACAGAGGACTGATCCATTTCTCAGTAACATGCATGAAGACACTGAATCTGGCAATTCAGTGTAGTGGTTTTTCTTTTCCAGCAATGAGGAATGAGTGGCGTTGGTTCTGGGTCCAAACTGGCTGGGTCCAATTTAGGCAGAAAGAATTGTTTGCCTGTGGATCAGTCCCTGGTTTCAAGTCCTATCTTCTAGGACCATAAAATTGTATTTGAAAGTACTTGCTAACAAATCATGTTCTTTTCCACTTGTATTGAAGCACTATGTACCATTTTGCACAGCTGAACATCTAGCAATTTTGTTCTTAAATTGGGGCATTCTGCTGTAAAACAATAAACATACTTACTCTGTCTGTGTTGAAATTATTATATAAAAGCTTTGGGAAAGCCTCTTTTGTTTGAAAACTTGTTTCAGATAATGGTTCCTCTGATACACTGCACTCTGTAACAGAATAAGCTTGATTTTTTTAAAAAAAAAAAAATTGAATGTGAGAACTTGGGGGGGTTGGGGAAGCATGGGCTATACTAATAGAAACCACTCCCATTCTTTGTGCCTGATAGTGTATGATGGGCTGCTGCAAGTGGCTTTTTGCATGATTCTTAGAAATTGATTTGGAACTTTTCATCTCACTTAATATGTGGTTTTTTTTCTGTTGTAGTGCTAGGAGAACCCAAAGTCCGAAAGACAGTCCAAAAGTAATACTCTTGCCCTTGGTAAAACAGCTTAAAATGAAATAATTTTTTTAAAAATTAATGTAGAAAGCAACATGGCATTCATGCAAAAACCCAGGAACCTGGTAAATGCCTTCAACTTCTGAGTAACTTATGTATTGTATTGTTGCTGCTGTTTGGAAATGCTGATTCAAGTTACTGTTTGGCCTGATCTGTAGCAGTGGTCAGTACCTCTGTGGAAGGTGAATTTAATCTGAAATGAGGTTCGTTCTAAGAGGTGAGACTGATGGGGCGTGTGAGGAGGAATATGTGTGCTTCTGTGTAGCTGTAAAATACAGATCAAGGTAGGTCAGCCTTCAATATGAAGTGATTGATTGTGAGAAGACCAAAATCAGACTGAATAATTTCTCATACTGCTATTTGAGATAATGTAATATCTCTGTGCTGTTCTTCATATATATGTAATCTTACTTTTGTATTTTGTAATCTGCAAAGACATGGTAGGGAGACCAGTAAAGGAAAACAAGGTGTTCATCTTCCGATCATGGTTTTTAAGAACTCTCCCTATATCTTGAGAAGGAAACTGTGTTGCTGTATGAGTCACTGAAGGCTGACTGAGCTGTCTTGAGTTCTTTTGTGTGCCTTCTGAGGTTGCTATTCAAGATGAAGTATTTAAATTAACTGCTTGGCTTTGGCTGATTATTATCTTCCTCTCAAACATAATTTACCTTTTTCCTTTCACTGTTGCACAAGCACTGCTTTCAACATCTGAATGTGAACGTAAGTACATTGCACAGCTACTTTGTACACAGGCTAATAGCAAACTTTATGTACCTACTGCAAGTGGTTTTATCCTGTTCGGTAATGGTAGCTCCCTTTGTGGTGCGGGCAGGTCACTTGATGTTGACCTTGCCAATCAACTTGCTGTTGCAGATAGAATTACATTGATTTGAGGGGGGCGGGGGGAGAGTTTTTGTCTACATAATTGCTTAGGTCTCTTTTCTACATGAGTGGCTTGAAAGGTAGAGATAATGATGATAGGATACCTCACATAACCTCACAGTAAGTGTATGGGGGCCCACGCTTTGTGAGGAAGAATCAAACATGACCGTTACTCGAGCAGCCCCTGAAAGGGGGAGGATGTTTTTCACCCTACCTCCCCCGTCTCTCCAGAACTAGGTTTTAACCAGAAGAAATAGGAAAATAAATCAATGCAAGTGTAGGTGTGTTTTTAAGTGGAACTGCAATTTACCTATGCTGTGTGTTCAGCATGTACTACTTGGTGTTCTTTTTTTTTTTTTTTTTTTAGTTTATGGCTTCCCTTAGTCATGCAGCAGCAATTTTCAATGTGTGATTATGCAGTGTGGGAACATGAGGCAAACAATAAATGAGACTTTTAAAAAAAGCATTTGTTTTCTGCCTTATTGAAACACTTGTTGAAATTTATTTATTTTGAAAAATGTTTTTAACAGGAAAAGATCTGGAGTTTGTATAAGAAAATTCTGGCATCTAAATCCTATATTGTTTTTAAAAGGCATTGGAAATGGGGCTTGCACGCTTTGAAGGGAACAAAGCAAATGCATTGGTATGAGGAAATACTTACATTTAAAATCCAGTTCCTAAATCATTACAGATTTTATTCCAATTCTCACAACTGTTACACTGGATTTTTTTTTTAAGATTTAAATAATACCTGTGTGAGCTAGTCCGTAGTAATATTGCAGAGGTTCACATTTGCATAGGAAGTACTGAGCTCATGAAATGGCTGACTGGCAGCCCAGCATTAGTAGTTATGTTTGGCAAGTGTCATTTTATTTCCCAACTTCTGTTTTGCATAAAGTCTATTGAACATACTCTTGACAGTTCGGTATTGCTAGTTGCAAGGTTGAAGGGCAATTTTAAACATTTTTAGATAGCTAGTTTCTGCTTAAGAAAATACTCTGTATAAAAATGTTAAGCTGGGAAAATTAACAACTGTAGCGTTACTAAGCAGTTCTCTCATCCTATAGGAAATCATCGTATTCGGAGAAAAGAAGCATCATAATGAAGATGGGAAATAACTTTCTTCTGTGTTGTGAATGAGAGGCCTTGTCTCACATTGTAAAGAAAATCTCAGCAAGGTTTAAGCAAGTCTTCACAGTAGGTGTTTGCAGAAAGGCTTAGCTGCTATGTATTGTGTTTCCGAACAAAGGGAAAAGAACAAATTCTTATTTTCTCCACTTCTCCCCTGTTCCATTTTAGGTGGATTTTTATGGGACAAATAGTTTTATAGGTGATTATATTAATTTCTAGTCTGGTTTGAAGTACTCCTTGTCAGGAGGATCCATGATTTTCTTTCATGTTGGGGAATCCAAGTGTGTTTTCTGTTTGGAAAGTTAGGTCATCTCTTCAACTATAGTTATTTCCTCGGTACAACTTTTTTTTGGTAGATTGACGTATTCTGTCTAAAGAGAGAGAGAATTCTGTAATGTGAAATAAGCCATAGAGTCACTGTTGATCAGAGAATATTTCTAAATGTTAAATACAACAGTACCAAAGGCACCTCGTCTTGCTATTTTAATACACAAGAAATGTCTGCAAAGCAGGACAAAACCATTTTAAGAACAGTTAAGGATTGTTTGACTTTTAACATGTATGATCAGTAGCAGCCATTTGTCAGGGGAAGGAAAAAATAAAAGATTGAAATGCTGGACCACCTTAACTGAGACAATAGAAGAAATTTATTCAGTAACTATTGCTGGAATTTTACGTATGTAGGCATTAAGTACACTTACAGAGAAATAATTTTGGATGCTATCATATGGTCTTACATTGCTCAACCTACAGTTTACAGGAGTGGAAGTTGCTAGGTAAGATCGTAGTACAGATACAGTGCTTGGGGCTTAAAATACTGAGGGGAGAGTAAGAGGGATAGTACTGGCCGGGGAGCGGGAGGGGGGTGGAAGCAAGCTTGCTGTCAGATTGAGGGTATGTTACAGAACATCAAACCAGGATGTCTTGGTGGGGAATTTTGTCTAGGAAGTCTGGGATTAGTAAACACTGCAGGGCTTTGTGGTCATGGTGTTTTGTGCTACTTGGCCATTCTCTGAGGAAAACAATGCATCTGCACACAGAGGGTGTCTTGCAAGTTCTTGGAATGTATTTAATTCAGGAAAAGAGAAAAACAGAGTATTAAAATAGTTCAGAATGAGGGTGAGGAAAGCGTTTGGGGTGAGAATAACCAAAAAGTAAGGAAGATTAGTAAAATAAAATGGATTAGAGGAATGCAAGGTGTCTGAGGCCCTGAGTGAATTGGTTGGTATGATCTTAGCCACAGCAAATAGGAAAACTGGCAGTTCTTCAATACAAGTGTTAAAGATACTCAGTGCAAACTCAGTGCAGGAAGGTTAGGATTGTAAATCATGAGGTTTTTCAGTGATCTAAGGAAAAGTTGTATTGTGAAACAGGACAGATAATGAGAAAATGTGAAAGGTCATTGAGTAAGTAGGAACAAAATGAGGAAATGTGAGCTTTAAAATATGTGATTAGCAAAGAACATTACAGGTTTCAAAATAACTCATACACATTAGCACTAAATGCCAGGAAGATATTCCTGGTATTCAGTGGAGAAGGAGAGCTCTCCTGAGATAACCTATTTTTGCTTTATTAGCTGCTTTGGAGAATTACACCATTCAACCAGTGTTAAAGATACCTGAGTGTAGAGAGAAGAGGTAAAATAGGCTTTAAGACTAGATTATAATAGGCAAAGAAGAGTCTAGAAACTGTTCAGACATGTCGGAGACTTAAAACTTATCTTCGCAGTGCCTGTTGGCAGGTATGAGGCAACCTGAGCTGAGGGCTTCACTTGAACTCCGACAGTTACTGCTGAAACGTTGCTGCCTGCGTGGAAGTGCCTGCGTGGAAGTGCCTGTGCCACCGTTTACAAAACCACATCCACAAATGCTTCTGGGTTGTAGTGGAGCGATTTCAGTAATTCTGGTAGTATATGCACAGGAATTTGGAAGCCCCTCAAGTTTAGTAAAAGCAAGCAATTGGAGAGTCTGCAATTTTTGAACGACTGCTTGTGACTTTACTTGCAATTACTATTTAATAACATGATGGACTATGGACTGCTGCTGCTCTGTAGCCTTAGCTCTGGCAGACTGATACGAAGTGAGATATCAGGTATTTATGACTTAAGGTGTATGAGGAAACTTATCGCTACCTACCTTCTATTAAAGCCAAAGATGGTAGGACCAAAGACAAGTCAGTCAGGACAATGTGCTGCTATATAGTTACCAAGACTAGACAGTTTTAGTAGCTTTGAGGATTCTTTGTAAAGGATTGAAGGAAAATTTCCGTCATTTTTGAAAGCCTCATTGAAAAGGGTGGTGTGGTCCACTGAAATGTAGGCAATAAACAGCTAGCCTGGTTTATTGACTTAAAATACATCTTTGCTTTAGCCAGCTGATACAAAGCATTCCTCCACTGTGCAGACACTACACAAACCACTATTCAAAGGGAAAAATCGGAAGAGAAGCATGAATGGTTTGAAGCCTGGTTGTCATGATGTGAAGGAAGACTGGAAGAGTTAGTTGCTGTTGGCGGTGTGCAAGTGTGTAAGATACTGTAAACAGGAAAGGAATAAGGATAAGAAGCAATTGCTTTTAAGTGCCGTAAAACAGGCTATTAAAAAGCCTTCTAAAAGTAAGGTTAATTAAACATTAGAGCACACTGCACAGGGATGCTACAGAATACATGTCGAACACGATTTGCACACAACATCGAAAATGTCATAGTTAATCCTATGCTGAAGCAAAGAGGAAGGCTAATTAAGCTGTTGAGACTTTTCAGCCCTGTTGATTTTCATGATTCAATACAACAGGATTTTTACATGGGTATAGGTCAGACTTAAAATATATATTCACATTGTATTATGATCATTGATATTTGAAAAAGCTAATGGAAATGCTTCCTCACTTAGGTTATTTTCAAAGTACGAACAGCAACCTAGCAAAACCAGTAGACACAGAAATTACCAGTCTCAGTAAAAGTGGTAACTCTGGTCTTAAAATATGGCTACAAATATGTACAGGATAATCACTAGTCCCAGCACTGGCATAGAGCATTTCTGGTTTCAAAACAGCGTACTTCTCATGAGAGCAAATTAATTTTCAATGGATCAAATTTAACACTTATCTTTATATGCCAGTTCTTCTAGTCTTTAGACTATCGTGGTTTATAGTTAACAAACTTGACTGAATTGAAAAGAAAGCATACCTGCATATCTTCATCTGTTGATGCATTAAATTTGTCTCTTGGTTGTGGTATAGGAGAAAATATGCTCTTGAAACTGCAATATCTTTGGGTAGAAAATGAGATTGTGAAGAAGTTTAAAATACTGGTAATATAACTTACACAAACATTTTGTATTGTACCTTAGGGACAATTTTTTACTTTCAAGATTGAATAGCTATTGCTCTACAAATCACTAAATGAGAAGTAAAATATTTTGAGTGTAGACTGGTGGGTAACTTGTTACATTTATCACTTGGGTAATTAAAACTTATTTTGTGATGAGAGTCACAGTAAATACTTTATTAAACAATGACTTTCAATAAATCACATGACATAACTTTCTTCAACCACTAAGAAGTTTTATCAAAATGATGACATGTTCATTTGTCCTGATTCCCTCTTGTCTGGTACTGTGTGAAGCCAATGGCTTCAAAGCTTAAAAGTAAGAACAGAAGCGCTTTTGCAGGATCTGGTGGAATCAATCACTTACTAACTTTAATATCCTTTCCCCCTTTATCACGTGTACTGATTTTGCATGCCAAAGTGCCATCCACAACAATACTGCTAATAATACTTCATGACATTGATAATCAGATTATTTAAGTTTGTTAGGTAGGAAGGTAGAAGAAAGGAGGAATGTGTTTCATAGAAATAATACTCTATCAATAGTTTCTACATCAATAAGGTTGATTTACCTTTTGAAAAGACAATATTGGAGCAGTGTCACTGAGATTGTTCCAAGTGATATCAGAAATAAAATCACAAAAATAAAGTAATCTTTCCCTTGACCTGAAACATCCAAGAGAGAGAAATCTCTTAGCATGCCAAAATGCTGCCTGTGTCACTGTCAGTAACGAATGCAAATTTCACCTGATTTTTTGAATAATCTGAAGGACTTCAACTTGACTTCTTACAGGACCTTGTAAAAAAGTTCAGGTATACTTGACGCATTTTAAACCATTTCAAACATTTAAAATGTGGAGAATTAAAAAAAAAAAAAACCAAAAACAAAACAAAACAAAAGGAGAAGAAGGAACAGAAGGAAATGAATAACAGAGCAAAAGTGGTGGAACTGTAAAAAGATTGTTGAGGAAAAGGTGAAAAGGAAGATGTAGAAGGAAGGGGATGATATCCATGGCAAAAACTTAAGGAACTGAAAGGCAGCCTCAGCACTTCAGAATGAAGACAAGACTGGGTCTATCTCAGCCTGTTTCTGTAGCCCTGGTATCTGAATAACTGCTGCCTTCACAATCCCAGCTAATCAAAGGCTGGTATCAGCCTTCATTGCCAGTTTCCCATAGTACTGGAGCTTTTCCTCCATGTTAATAATTTCCACCTGGTTCCTTCCATGTTACTGGGTAAGAATTAAGATTTTATTCATATCTGTGGATGTGAGGGAGAAAGGGAGGCAAACAAGGTAATACTGAAAAAAAAAAAAATCTATATTAATATTTCACAGTCTTACCAAACTCAATGGGTTCACTCCATTCCCCCCAGTTTGAGCTTAAGAAACAGTTGTTTCCGCTTGCTCTGATTTTCAGAATGTATTTTTTTTTCTCATTGTAATTTTGGAATTCATATCTGTAGTTCCTTACCTAAAATCAAAGCAAAGCAATCAGACTGTTCATTTCACCCAATAGGCAAATATTATTAAAATTTGGGGTTTGTTTTCCTCATAACGGTTTCTATAAATAACAAATTCATATGATTTTGTAGGTATGTACTAGTTAAACATACTTCTCCCCAAATTTAAAACCATGATAAATCAGTTCATCCTGCCACTAAATCTGTTTTTTTTAAGTTCAAAATTGGATTTTGAAGTTTATTGGATCTTTAATTTATTTTATTATGCTTTAAGGACACTTTTTTTCCCCTGGCCTTGTTTATGCATGCTAAAAAAACCAGGACAGAAAGCCGAAACTGGAGAAGTACCCTGTAAATTCACCTTGCGACCTTCACAGGGATTAATCATGCAAATAAGCCTTGGATGGTGTCTGTCTTTGCTAAACAGACTTAATGTTTTGAGACAATCCAATAACAGATATGTATTATCTGGGCTCATGATAAATTATACAAAGTCTGGAATCTGCCAAGCCTAAGGTGATTCCAGGGCTGAGAGGATCACTCGTGTGTCAGGGGAAGACTGACAGTGTATTAATGTCCACAGGTTTTGAAGATCTCAGCGTTCCCTCTGTCTAGCTGTCCTGAACTACGGTGGTATTTTTCCACCGACAGATACAAAAAAGAGAATGTTTCCAATTTTTCTTAAGCAAAATGTCACATCTGTCTTAAGCAAAATATATTTGTGCAATAAATGGGAAGTATGAAGTTTTGTGAAATGTATGGAAAATTCTGCCTAGTGTAAGCTGTGCCATCCAAAAGGGACATACTAAGTTTACACATAAAGATACCACAGGAACATATTTTTCTGAGTTTTCATTGCTGTATTAATACAAAAACTATAGATCTAGAAGTCAGTATATTTTATATAATGGTATTTATATGCTTAAGTGGGCAAAAGCACAAATTTGTATATGACAAGAATACTTACTCTAACAGGAGGATCCTTTTTCTCTTCTTTGGGCTCATCCTGCAAACCAAAGACAAATCTTCATTTTTATTGTTCTCTTGTCAAATAATCAAATATTTCTCCCTCTTTTGTTCTCATTTTCTTGCTTATAAACATCAGAAGTAATTTTAAACTGAAAAATCAATTGGATATTCTGCTCTAGTAATATCCCAGAATGTAGCACTTTATTCAGGGTTTTGGCTTCCTCCATTCCATTTTAGAAAAGGAAGGAAACATGGATTATTTATCAGTGGTTGTGAGAAGTATTTGCCTCTAAGGGCATATTTGCACTGTGCGTTCTCATCCAGTAGAAGTATATCCAAATTATGCAAGCAATCAAATTATCCTCCAAACACAGAAGATCTGGAGGCTGTGATTTCACAATAGTTTGATAACATGGGGCAGAAAATTGATGTGAACAGCAAATTTACCCTCCTTACAGTCAAAGACTCTGTTAGACATCTGAGTGATCCATACTCAGGGGCCTTCCTCAAAATACTGTGAAGAGTTACTTACACATTCCATAAAATCAAAATCTAATTAACTAGAATCAAACATTGACCTGGATCAAAGAACCTGAACATTCTGAAACATGGTAAGTTGAAAAATGAGTGAACGAAATCAACAGCAGTAATTTTTGCAAGGATAGCAGAAAACAATGAAAAGCTGAGTTCCTGGAAACATCTATCACATGTAATGTCAGAGAGAGAGCTGTCATTATGGAAAAGTCAGAAAGAAGTTATTGGACGGAATGTCTCATTTCAGAAAATACACCTGCCATGCATGTTGCATTATAAAGTAGACTAGTATTTCCCCATTACTCATTGTCAGCTGAGCTCTTTCAACTTAGGACACAATGGAAGTCATCATACCATGCTGTGAATGGGGAAGATGCAAATGAGTTACTTAAGCTTTAGGTGTGCAGTGCCATTTTAGCTGTGTTACCTCTGATGGCCCCTCACAAAAGGTGTGAGTTAAATCTGCCATCTCCATGTAGGTACCTCTAGAACCTTCAGTACCTATAGCACCTTAAGGGGAATGAGGACCTACTGCTCAGCTGCACGAAGCCCTAGATGTGCATTGACTGTTATGGGATATCTGTGCTCCTTTGCAAACATCTACATTAAGGTGTCTCAGTCTTTGAGATGAATTTCACAGCCAAATGTAGGAATCTACTGAACTCCACCCATTCTGATTGTGGTACGGAAAAGAAAAGGCAATATGTATTTGATAATATTATATTTGATAATGTGTTTTGATAATATTGCTTAAGTCATATGTTGTAACCTATATCTTTATGTAAAACATTCTAATTATTTCACACAAGATCTTACTGTCAGTTTATACCAGCCAGCTGGAAAGCTATGTGTACTACAATTGCTCCTTGAAACAGCTACCAAGTATCACAGGGATGGGGAGGAAGAGTGATATTTCTTGCCTCCTTGTCAAACTTCTGGGCTTAAAGAATTTTGCTGCCCTTTGTCCTTAGGGGTGTTGAAATCAGGTCTTTTAGGCACTGAGATCTGTGGAGGAGGATTTGACACCTCAGCCTCTCTGCTCCGTCGTACAAGGTGAAAACCAGACATACCTCAGCTATAGTAAAGCACACACTCTGTGTTGTTCTATACTTTTCCTGTGGTCACTATGGTAAGTTGGCAGTGCTCTGTCTATAATGTGGAAGACATCTCAACTCACTTTGGTACATTCATGTTTACATCTGATATAGCCATTTTAGGTTCTTCTCTTATAGCCAAGAGAATGAAAGAAGCACTTTAGGGACACAATTTGCCTGACATCTACCTTGGAAGGAGATGGGTAACACCAAACCTGACTGCAGAGAGGGTAGATGGTAACTCACTGAAAAGCAAACACATCCATTGCAGGCATCTACCCTGGACCTGTGTGAACTTTCTTTTGAGTTGCTGGTATTTAATTTTTCAGAAGAGTGGCTTCTATTTCAGTGCTGTTTTCAGAAGGGAGGTTTTGATGGAAACTGTAGACAGAGGGGGGTCAGGTTGGCTCAACCAGGCTCCAGGGGAAGGACAGCATCTGAGGGAAGGCTGCCAAAGGGCAACAGAGATTGGCAGAGGTGGTGAAGGAGAAGTGTGGAGGCTGAGGGGGGCAAAACAGTCCCGTGTGTCGAAATTGAGGGGCAGCTGTGAGCTTTCCAGCACCTGCAAAATGCTGTCAGGGTGGCTGAAGCCGAGGTGCCCTGGGAAGCAGGGTGAGCATGGGGGGCCCTGGCCTGGGCAGGAGGCTGCCACCAGGGCAGCCCCCTTGTTGCAGATCGCAGGCTGCCATCATGCGGTCATCTCCTGTGAGACGTGCTCATGCAGGAAAGCATCTCAGGTGCTCTCCCAGTCTTTGGACAGAGACCCCTCATAACATTTCCCTGGTCTCCTCTGCTTTTCTGCTTTACACCTCTGATTAGTTTGAAATAAGCTGTGGGACGCAAGACCAGCAGAGCTGGAGCAGGAGGACACCACAACTTGTGAGAGAGAAGTTAATAAATAAAGGAAACAGAAGTTTCCACATTATAGATATGCATGTATGTAGGTATGGTGCCAAAACCAAATAAATAAATTGTTTTTACCTTCTTTTGTATGCTGATTTCATACTGAAAACAGTTTACATTTTCCATATGACTTGTAAGGGGTGGTTGCCATGTTATTATGCAACCTGCTGAATCTCCAGTACAATTGGCCGTGACATTTAATGGAGGAGTGAGCACTTCTGGAAAGAAATAAAATAATTAATGTAGACATGGTCAGTAATCAGCTACAACTCATGTTCATAGCAAAATACATGTGAAGTTGAGGCAACTGATATACAACTGTGCTACTGATGTCAACAAATGTTATCTAGTAAACACGAGTAAAATGTATTAGCAAAACTGGAATATATCACTTCAGTTGTTGGACATCTGAAGTAATTGAAGTTCATGTAAAAAAAGTATGAAGGATTTTGTGTAATTCAGTAGTACAATCAGCAGAGTGCCATTTTCTTCTACATCTAAATTTCTTCTACGTCTAATTTTCTTCTATGTCCAAATTTCATGTTGGCAATTTCCATATGTAAAAAGATGAAAGTTTCTGGAATGTATGGTATTATTCCTGTAGAAGATCAAGTCATCTGAAATCATCTGAATATAGTTGACTAGGTGTGACCTAAGTGCCTAACCCCTATAGTCAGAAGAGACCTCATCAGTAGTGCCCATGATGTCTGCAAAGCGGTTTGACACACCATGGGGCAGGCGTGCTTGTCTGAATAGCTCTGGGCATTGCAGCCTGCATCAGCTGCAGGCAGGAGTTGGTCTTACACTGGGCATTTTGGACCACACAGGACACCCAGGAGGACCCTGGTCTCTGGACTACAGGTACTAGACCACATCTGCAAGCCTTGTGGATGCCTCAAGTGTCTGAGGGTGTCTCAAATGGCACTAGAGGCATGTTTTTAGACAACTGAATACTGTCCCAGATTTCTTTTGGAGCTTAAACACCTAGTTTACACATAGCTACCCACATATTTAACTAACGCTGTCTTAATTTGCAAGTTGAATCCTCCCTCTGGTTTTAGGACATGTAGCTCTTGTGGCTCTCAGAGAGGCGTGGAATTAAGGGATGGCAAAATGAGCCCATCAGAAAGGTGGCTTTGAAAGATTAACCACTGCACTTCATCACTTGGATTCCGTGGATATGTTCACATCACTTCTCTAAGAAGTTATTTCAGGCTGCCTCTGACTTTGCTTGTTTTAGTTAATTTTTGGAACTATGTTCTGTCAGCTGTCAGGAGCAAAATCTGTCCTGCAGTGCAGGATCCTGCAATGGCTACAAACATAATTTTATTCTTCTTTTATTTTCAGAGAAAAATTCCCCACTTCCTTATTTCATAAAACAGTAATAAAATAAAAATGTTCTCTTACTTACCAATTTTATACAGTTCAATGTACTCATCATAGAACTGTATCGGGGAGTCTTTGCTAGACCCATTCACCAGGAAGTAAGCTCTTTCAGTCTTTATCATCACATTTTGGAATCTACATCCCATGTTTCTGCCATTTTCATCTTTAATGTAAAGCTCACATTCCATCACATCATTGTCTCTGTATATAGCAAGGTATTTTAGTTAAATGTGGGCAGTGTGATGTGTCAAATGAGATTCCAGACTTTCCTAGACTGAAGCAGACCTACTTACCTCGAGTTCTGCCAGTAGAGAAAATATTGGGTATCTCCTGGAGCATCCCTGCCTGCCTGCCAAGTGCACTTCATGAGGGATATGTTATAAATCACACAGGAGAAGTTTTCAATGGCTGACCCATTCATGCCTGCAAACACAGGAATATCTGTGATGAGGAAAACTCATGTGACTGCTCCAAGCTGGAGGATCTTGCACATGTTTAGATATGTTAGACACCTGCAACTCCAGCTGGTTATTTTGAGTTAGGCGTGACAGCTGAGAGGAAGCTGGACTCTCATCCTATTTTGACTGTCTCTGAAATGTGAAACCCGGGAGCAAGTAGGGCATTCATACAGGTAAAGGGAGGCACATTGTCTTTTAACACCATCCTTGGTGCTACAGAGAGTAGTATCTCTCCTTTTGCAATTAATGCCCAGGAATCCACTCCTGAAGTGTTTACACACAGCATTTAAAAAGCTGGGACTTTTAAAAGTAAGGTTGGGCTTTTTTCTGCCTGCCAATCAATTAGCTATATCTTTCCACCCTGATGCAGGCAACAGTGACTTGATTCTTCCTTTTCTGGAGGACATTGAAGTGGGAACCTCATTTCTTTGGAAGCTCCCTTGTGGCTCAGATGTGCAGGCATGCTCAGCCTCCTTCTCTCTTCTCCTTTAGCCAATTTTCACCTTCTTTTTGTGGTGTGCCCCAACTTCCCCAAAAGGGTGGAGGCTTCCTCTACCGCTGCCTCCAGCCCCCTCCAGCACCCAGTGTTGAGGGCATCCTGTGGAAACAGGGGGGAATCCCCTGGGGAACCTGCATGCTTGGAGGCTAGGGCCAGCTGGGGAGGAACACCAAAAGCAAGAGGTTTTAAGAGGCAATGTGTCCTGGCTTATATTTTGAGGGTCACCGTGAGAGTGTTTCCTCTGTCAAGTCCTTAGGAAGAGATGAGTTCCCTACTTTCTCTGCTCAGATATAAGCAAGCTGCTAATTTCATCACCTCTGTCAAGTCTGAAATACCCCAGTTCTGCACAGCTGCAGGAGCACTGGTGACTGGGCAATTTTAGTGGAGGAGAACTCTGAGTTGAGAAGGAAGGGGAAAATGTGCCATAAAACTTCAGATTTGGAATTATGAACCTAGGATCTGCCTAAATCCCACTTTAATTAACTCCCACATGGGGAAGGCTCAGAATATCTTTGTAAAGAGTTGCCCCAGTTCCATGGGTACACAACGGCTGAGGGAACACACATGTCTGTGTGTGTGTGACCAGCAGAAGTAGGGAGGTGATAGTCCCCCTGTACTCTGCACTGGTGAGGCCGCACCTGGAGTATTGTGTCCAGTTTTGGACACCTCAATACCAGAGAGATATTGAGGTGCTGGAGCGAGTGCAGAGGAGGGCAACAAAGCTGGTGAAGGGCCTGGAGAACAGATCCTATGAGGAGCACTTGAAGGAGCTGGGACTGTTTAGTTTGAGGAGGAGAAGGCTAAGGAGAGACCTCATCACTCTCTACAACTACCTGAAAGGACATTGTAGAGAGGTTGGTGCTGGTCTCTTCTCACAGGTAATCAGCGATAGAACAAGAGGGAATGGCTTTAAACTGCAACAGGGGAGGTTCACACTGGACATTAGGAAAAAATTTTTCACAGAAAGAGTGGTCAGAGAGTGGAATAGGCTGCCCAGGGAGGTGGTGGAGTCACCATCCTTGAGGGTCGTTTAGATGAGATGTTGGGGGATATGGTGTAGGGGAGAACTTTGTAGAGTAGGGCTGATGGTTGGACTTGATGATCCCAAGGGTCTTTTCCAACCTGAATGATTCTGTGATTCTGTCTCTGTGTGTGTGTGTGTGCACGTGAGTGTGCACACCAGGGCCAGATTAGGAGATTGCTACATTCAGTTTGCCTCTAGCTGCTTATCACTGTCATTTTCTTTCCTCTCCTCCTCCCATTTTATGGGTTTCACTGATCTCCAGACTGTGCCTTTAGCTAGCTCTATGGTCTGGCTCCTGACAAACTCACCAACAGCCCAGCAGAAAAACGTTTAATAAAGAAATGGACGCTAACATCTTAATTTGTGACAGCCAGAACAGTTATTTAAATCCAGCCTTAAAACACTGTAATTTAGTGGCATTTTGGAGCCCTAGTATGAAAGAGAATAATGCAATTACTGATACATATGCAGTAATGCATGTCTTGCAGAATTATGGAAACATTCATTACAGAGCAAATTATTTTAGCAGATCTGCAAAAGATCATTTTAAATAGTTACCTGCTGTGTAAGGAATTGTTTTCTAAGGCAATGTTTACCTTTAAAAATTGCAAATGGAGAAAACCTTACCCAGACTATAGACATTACCTCCAGGGATAAAGGTGCAGTTTTCTGAGGTGTTTGTGTTTGGCACTTCAATGATAAAGAATACCCCTTTGTGCAGAGGCATGTATTGTTCCACTGGAAACCTGCATAGTGGACTATTCACCTGAAAAAAAACCATGTTGATGTTTTATTTCTGTTTTTCCTCTGCTGGTGTTAGATGATGCTGGCTATGGAAGTGCAACTCAGAAATTCAATTCGTAAGGCCAAAATCTTGCCTGTATATGTATGTGTTTTAGTCTCAAGAGCAAAATTTGTCCTTTACCATTTGAGGATGACGTAGAATGGAGCTGAGTGATCAAAAGCATAACTACACAAAAATCTTTGCAGCTCAGGAGTTGGATGCTACACTAGTGTGCAACTATTAGAGAAGGCTAATAATACCCCAGTGGCATAACAGAAGATGGGTAATAAATAGGGGAACCACAGTAGAATTTAGTCAAAATATTAAGCAAAATAGAAGTCCTCGTCTGACCTCCCCAGGGGTCAGAAAGGTGTCTACGGCATTACACTTATAATCTTCAATAAAGATGTGATGTGGTTTTGTAATATGTATTTCTAATTAAGGCATCTGCTTTGCTAGGTTAAATAAGCCATCTGTATCTCTCTGTCAAGCTTCCTATTTTTCTCTTTGGATAATGTGGGTTTATAACACAACCTGTGCTACAAGCATGATCCAATTTACTGGGAAACAAGGAAAGAACTTGAGATAATAAAAATCCATGGCAGTGTTTGGGGAATTATTTTTTTTTAATTCAGAAGGTCTCTTGCCGTGTCTCTAAATTCTCTAGGAGATTCACAGCCCCTTTTTTCAGCAGCTATATCCCTATTCATGATTCAACATAGATACAGTTCAGCCTATCACCTCTTTTCCATTTTGGAGCCAGAACTTCAGTTCTGCACAGGGTGCTCCTCCTGCAGCAAATGCACCCTGGCATTGGTGATGGCTTTCCACGGCCCCTGACAGATCAAGCTATAGACTGCAAACAATCACTGATCAGATTTTATCTGCAACTGATTCATTTTTTCAAAGTAAGTGAAATTGATAAAAGGTAAAGGAAAAGGTGCGATTATTTATCTCAACGAATATCAAGTTTACCTCTATCTCTGTATTTTCCATGTCACTGTTCGTGATGGTACATTTGTACACAGAGAAGTTCTTGCTGCTCTCCCAGGACAATTCCATTATTCTCCAGTTCATTTTCACGTTTGTAATAGGTGATTCTTGTGCCTCTGCTGCAAGTGTTACAGAATAAGTTGAGTGAAAATATGCTATTGTTTTTGTTGAATGCAGAGGATAGTATCTGTCAGACCTAACATGATAATTGCCAGATTAATTACAAATATCTCTGATGAATGAAGAATTAAACCCTGTTTCTCAGATGATATCTGCAAAAATGT